>NW_022060586.1:0-635633 GCF_003285725.1 Scaptodrosophila lebanonensis | reverse complement strand
ACAAGAGATAAATATGAATGATGCGAAATACATATTTGTATTCTTTCTGAAGATGGTATAGATTTATATTACAAGACTACCACTCGTAGGCCATATCACTCAGTTTATTTTCCCCTAAAATGTTTGTTATTAATTTAAACTTTGATTCAAAAATTGATTTTTAGAAATGTTTTTTTTTTACTTTAATATAATAATAGAGATTATAGGTTTCATCGTTTCTTCCAACGGTTAAACTTTCCTGCTGTACGATTTTTCTCTTTTTCCAATATTTTAGGTTTTAACCAAACATTTTAATTAAACTTCTATTTTCAGAGTTTTGTCCATTTCAAGTCAGATATTGTTAACTAAATGAAAGCAAAAAGTCAAAAAATAAGTGCCCCAATAAGAACGACTCAAATATCCCTCACTTAAAAGTATAAATTGTAGATCAGTTTAACAAGACGTGTCCTCTGCGAGACTGTAAAACTGATATGTACTTATATGAATACAAGAATCTCGGGAACTATAGGATAAAAGCTTTAGTCACTAAGCTTTGTAGTTTCTTTTCCGCATAGTCAGTTACAATTATTTGTTGTTGGCTCCTTCTTATTTCTATTCTTGTGCCTGTGTGCCTTTGAAGGTTTGCAGCCGCTTCTGAATCAAAAACAATGGCCGCGCCGGGCCCTGAGCGCCATTTTGGAGGAAGCAACGGCAACAACGTCACAAAGGGCCATAAAGTAGCAAAAATCGAAGACGTAACAAAGACGCCTGAGACTCGCGCAACCGCAAGCAAACGCGTCCTAATAGGAAACTGTCTATAATTGTGGCAGCCCCAGCAGTGAATGTGTACGTGTGTATAGGTAAGAGTACGCGCGGCTCCGCGAGTTTGAGTGTGTTTGTGTTGGAGAAGCTCAACACTTAGGGTACCTGTGGAAAAACAAAACTGGAGAGTAGTCGGCTATGTGTATGCTCTACAAAACCGATAATAAACCGTGTACCATGCAACAAACCTTTTAAAAATCATATTTCGGAATGAGTTCCATTAAGCAAGATGAATGCAAAGTATTATTGAGTTTCCATATAGCCTGGAAAGCTACATAGTTTTGCAAAATCCAAATATTGCTCCGTTAGTTAACAATTTTTCAGAATGCTACAAGCATTGGATCAGATGATGCGGAAATTGTATGGCAGCTATAAGCCAGAACAATCAAAGGAGCATTTCTAGGAGCATTTCTAGTGCTTTATAAAATTGCCAACCCGTGGTTGTGACTTCCCTCTACTTTATAAATAGATTAACATAATATCTGATACTCTTTCTGGAGCTTAGGGTAATAGGACCGTTAAGACAAAAGTCTGTGCAAAATGCGCTCAAACAAGTCTTTCTCTCTTCTCTATCCTCTCCTACTCGCCCTTTTGCGTCTTTTCGCTTGTCGTTGCTCAATTTGAGTTGCTCATTTTGGTTACAGTTGGACTCGGCGCATGCGCTGTAACAGACCCCGGTTCCGGCCATGGACACGTTACGTTGCACGGCAAGAATAACAAAAAATTCAATAAAATTCGCCGCCTGACTATATTTTGTTTTGTCTATGGGAGGCAGCACTAACAACGACAACAACAGCAACAACGACAACGGCAACAGCAACAACAATTTAGCGCCCCTTGGCGTATGCAATGGCATTCAGCAGCTAATAAGTACTATGTTGTTGCTACTTATATTGCTGGTTTTGTTGCTGTTGTTGTTGTTTATAATTGCTTACATTCTGCATAAAGTAACTTTGTACTTATTTGGGGTTTTAGCTTTTCATTTTGTGTCATCAGGTCACTTACCTTTTCAGCTCTGCCGTGTCGACGCTTGCGAGTGTTTTAGTTGGTGACCTTGTAGTTATTGTTGTCGGACTCGGACTCGGGCTCGTATGTTTTTAGTGCATCACAATAAACATATTCAGCAGCGTTGGGCCTGGCTCAAAAGTGTATTATTTCGACAAATTTGTATTCAAACTATTTACTATTTCCACAATGGTATTTAAAGACTTTTCTTTTATTTAAATTCCTTAATTTGAATTTCGTGGAATTGCATTCGCTTTTATTTGTTGGCCATTCGTGAATCACACGCGCAACGCTTTCACATTTTTTCACATTTCAATTTTTGGCACAAACGTCACATATTTTATGGCGTTTTTCATATTTTGATATTTACACATTAAAAAAAATCACAAAAAAAAGGGTTCACACTTGAAGGTTCACACTTGAAAAAACCAAATGCACATAAATCCAGCCATTTGCAAGTATTTGTTAATTATCATTAAGCGGCATTGCTGCTTTTTCTTTTGCTACAACTGCTGTAGTTTCTGCTTTTGCAATTGTTGTTGTTGCTGTTGCTGTTGCAACAAAGCGGCCGCACATGGCCAGGAACGATACTGATGCCTGCACTGATTTCAACGTGCGGCCAATGCCGGATGCTACTCTTCCACAGTGTAGTTTCATAGAAACGTCGGCGCCAGCGTCGCTGCCCCGTTTATTTGTTGTTGTTTATTTTGCTCCTTCTCCTCCTACTCTTCCTCTTATTCGCCTTATTGATGCTTGCTGTTGTCGCCGCTGCTAATGCCGTGCGCCGTAGTTGTTGTTGTTGTAGTTGTTGCTCCACTTACATCGGCGCGCTCTTCCGCTCATGTTACAGGCACAGCATTCAATGCGCGCTGCCAATCCTCACTCTGACTTGTTGTTTTTTTATTACTTTATGTACTTTGTTCCTTTTTTACTGCTTTTGCGCTTTTGCCCGCCACCGTTTGCTACGCCGCGTCGTTCCGGTCTTTTTACATTATTTTTCCATTCAATTTGAGTGACACTCAAATGTTAGGCGCAGGCGCTGTGGTGCGGTCGTTGGCCCTTGCCTTACAAATAAAACTTGAACTCACCTTTAACTCAAAGCTCAAAACGCAAAATTCAAAACTGAGAGGGAACTCAGCTGCTCTCTATCAGTGTTGTTTTTTCTTGGATTTTAAAGATTCTGCTGCCACTAGAGCTGATGGTGCTGCTGCAGCCGCGACGGCTCACTATCAGCTGTCAGCTGCCTTGTCTTACTTCCGCTGTCGCTGTTGCTGTCGCTGCTGCTGCTACTTCAACGCTTCAGCCTCTTATCGCTTTGATTTCTGATAACCACTGTGCGTTTTTGCACCACAAACAAACCGCAAAAAAATATATAAAAAAAAAAAAATAGACAAAAAAATTAGCAACAAGCCAAAGAAATTTTTCAATCAACGTCGCTGGCAGCTACCAACGAACTTGGCGCCCAAGCTGCTTCGCTGCCCCGATCCGATTTGCCGCTTTGTGCTTCTCATGCGCGCTTCGATTATGGCCCAACTTTATGGCTCATTACGTACTGGACACACAAACAAACAACGCGACAGCGACAACAACTTCGCTTAGTGTAATTTATGCGCACTTATCAGGCGACGTAGAGAAAATAGCAGCTGGTAAACAATTATTCCGTTATTGCTAATAATATTATTTTTTCTTTTTTAATTTTTACACTTTTGCTTCGAGTGCGCCAAGAAGTTGGCCATACACCATACAACGCACACAAACATCAGATATAGTAGTACAAGCACGATGCACACGCACTGAATTGTGGCTTATCAATTTCGATAGTGGATATTATTGTTGTTGTTATTGTTGTTGTTGCTGCTGCTGCTGCTGTTGTTACTGCTACTGCAGCTACAGCTGGTGGGCAGGCAAAATCAATGGGCGCAATGAAAACATTGCGTATAATACGCGATAAAAACGCGTGCAGAACAGCGTACTCGTACACCAAAAATTCGTAAGCGAATGTGAATTGTGAATTGAAATTAAAATGGTACGTCGTCGTCGTCGCTGACGTCGATGGCGTCGTTGGCGTCGCTATCTCTACGAGATGCGCTGTGCGCTTTATGAGAAGAGATCGGATCGCTCAAGCACGACGCGGAAAATGAACTGAACTGAATTGAACTGAACTGAGCTGAAAAAAACGATACTGCTGCTGCTGCTGTTGCTGCTGCTGCTGCTTCGGTAACATGGACTAGTTGGCGTTGGCCGCTCGGAATTGGAAAAGCATACATACATACACATATGCACATATGTATGTATTTATGTATGCATATAAATTGGAAATAGAAAATACATACACTAGCGCACACTCACGCACACGTGAATGATTTTAATCGCACACGCAAAATAATAAAAAAATGAAATGAAAAGCAGAACAGAACAGAACGGAACAGAACAGAACGCACAGCGCACGAGCAGCTCGCTGACCAATATGGCGCAACTATCTCGACTATTGACTGCGCTACGGTGGCCGATATAAGCAAAACGTAGTAGCATAATTATGTACATATGTATGTACATTGTATGTGCATAAGTATTTACCATACATTCGAACCAAGTTAAGAACCTGAATCTGTGCATCGTATGTACATACATATATATGCACATACACGCATACATATCTAAATAATGGCGCGCACTCGTATTTCCAATTGTCATGCCGATAAGGAATAGATATACAAACAAGTATGTTCTTACATATATACACAGTACATACTAACTATGTAGGGTCTGCCACTTGTGTCGGTCCACATCGAAATTTTGGAGAAATTTTGAGTTTTCATTTCTCTCATTTATTAGTGGTGACTTTTTCCCAAGGAGCTAAAATGCAGCAAAATGCAATGAATTCCAAACTGGCGCAAATATTCCTCGTAGTGCACCAGAGACTGACGCGCTAACTGCGATGCTGACGCTGACGTCGACGTCGCCATTGCTCTAGCCGATTGCGATCAATTCGAATGACGCTCTGACGTTCTGCTGTTACGTATGCATGTACATACATACATACATACATTCATACATACATATATACTTTACACATATGTATGCATGCATATATGTATACGCACGTTTGTGTGTGTGTGTGAGTGTGTGTGTGTGAGTGTGTGTGCGAAAACTTTTTAGGCAGTAACAATTAATTGCCGCACGCGATGATGATCACCAATAATTTAAACAACAACAACTGCGGCCGCAGTCTGGCAAAGAACAAATAATAAAATAGCTTGCTGTTCGCTATGGCTGCTTGTTTTTGTTGTTTATTGTCGTTGCCAGTTATTTGTTATTGTAAATACAATTAAAGCGCGGCGTCCAAGCAACACCAACAAGAGCAAGGTTGCTCGTGAAACGTCAGAAAATGGAAGCAAAGTACGTGCGACCACATCTACTGACAAAAAAAAAAAAACTAACAATAACAATAAAAGTTCAACCTTCAATTGTGTGGTTGTGACTGTTACTATCACTGTTACTGTTACTGTGATTGTAATGCATTTAGTGCTGCTGCAAGGGAAAGCATTGCCATTGACGTTGTTAACGATTTTTTAATAACACTTAGTACTTAGTCGATGTGTGTGGTGCTGAGAAAGGTTAAGTGAGTTACGAGTGTCGTCATTAGCAACATGACCCCGAGATTGCTTGTTTACTTGTATTTGCTTTCGCCCAAAGCTGTCCCAACAGGGGCATTGATCGGTTCTAAATGTGCTACAAAAGCTGATAAGCAGATTCGTGTACGAATGGATAAAACAATGTCCAAGGTTCTCTCCATACCAGAGCAACGGGAGGGCTGGTAGGGCAGAATATCTAATAATCGGGTGAAGAAAAACAAAGATTGTCACCCGATTACAGTTTGCCAAAATTTTACCCCACAATTAGTTAATTAGTATTCACAGCAAAAGCATTGGTTTGGCAAAATTTAAAATTTCAACTACAGAAGACATTAATGGATTTCTAAATCGTTTAAAATCGTTTCTACCTTTATGCGAAATGGCAAAAACACACAGATACAGTACATACTAAACATAAGTACTACTTTTTTTAAATTGAGAATTGATGATTTTATAACTATACAGGAACCGGAAGCTGTAATTCAGTGTTCTTTAGAACGGAAGCAGTTCCTTTAGCGTAACGTTGCAGAAGGCATTTCTTTCTATCTCACATTACTCTCTAATACGCTTATGCCATATTTTAGAGATTTTGTGAAATGTAAATTTTATTCGAAGATATCTTAATTTTCTGCACATCGTATAACGTTTCAATGACTCATTCGGAATTAAGAAAGTTGGTATTCGAACAGAACCACATTCTTGTAGCTGGCAGCGTAGTTAATCGTGTAATCACAGCCTTATGGATGTAAAGGGTATTACAGCTTCGTTTTAATCGATTGCATTTTTTATACACTGTACCCAAAGGGTAAAATAGTAAAATAGTATATAGTGTGAATATACGTAACACACAGAAGGAGGCGTGGCAGGGCCCTAAAAGTGTATATATTCTTGATCAGTATGGCAGGTCGAGTCGATGTCGTCTATTTGTCTGTATGAGCGCAAAAATCTCAGCAAGTAAAAGAGGTAGAATAACCGAACTTGGTATCGAGGTTCCCTTAAGCTCTAGGCAGATCAAGTTTATTTTCTTAAACATTAGTCCCATTTTCCATTACTCCCATAACCCTGACTTATGTACATATGTATGTATTGAATATTATTTAATTCAATTAATATTTTTTATTAACTTTTTACTTTATTTCATCTTGTTTTTTGTAGGAGTGGGTACAGGGTATTTACAAGTTGAGTCCGCTCTACTCTAGCATTCCTTTCTTGTTTTCGCATGATGTGAAGTGGCCAAAAATGGTCAGTAATTTGAAATCAAAGATATTAGAAAGGGTAGTTTGATCACTAAACGCAATCTGCGCCGAAACCCAATAGGTGCTATCTAAAAAGTCGAATTTGAATGTATTGGGTTGCTCTCTTTCAAGTACCAACCCACGAAACATCGAATTATGCGTAACAAACATGGTAACGAAATGCGATAGCAATAAATGGGTCACGACTGGTAAAGGTGTGGCGTGGAGTGGGGTCGATTATGGCATAGAGCTATTTAGCACGATATTTCCGACTGAGGTATATAAATGCATATTTTCTGTGCATACTCGTATACATATTTTTTTCTGATTTTAATATTTGTGTGAATTTTTTTGTTTGTTTGGGAAATAGCTCGATGTGTTGAAGGGTATACATACTAGAATGTTCAAGTGCAGATCTTATTTTTAAGGTAAATAATTAAACAGCATCAGATGACAAATCAAAGAAGACATGTCAGTCTGTCCCTTCGTTTGGACACAAACTTGGTAGGTAGACCTGTCTACATATATATATACATAAATATTTTCCAATTTTTATCTTATGTAAATATACATTCCTGCCGCTTTATCCCTTGTATGCACCTGGAAAGGTGTGTATCGAAATTTTTTCATAACAGTCGATCAAATACTATATAGGTTTGCGTGTACCTCAGCAACTTCGTTGTGGGATGCCGTTATCTTTTTTTTGCTTGTCGTTATTTTGATTTTTCAATTAAAATGTTCAACGAAGTTTCCACTTATTTACAGCCCTACCTTCATAATACTTATATATCTATATATGTATATTCGAATTTTTATCTTATGTACATATTTGACTTTTTCTAACTGTATTTGAGCTTCCCTTTGACATGCGACAGCTTTGAGCCTTGTTATTCTATATTCTTTCTTATTATCGGATAGCATATTACTTTTGGCTCCATTAAAGTGACTTTTTCTGCAATTTAAGGTACATACATACATATACATATTGTATGTAGCATGTTCTGTATATAATCTTATATTTAGCGATGGAATATATATTCGTATCTATATACATATGTATGTATATTTGTATCTAATAGTTGTTGGTGGTGATGTTGTTTCCATTTGTGTTGTTGTTGTTACTGTGAACTAAATGCGCCATTTAAATCGAATAAACATCCAAAGGCGGCGCACAATACTTAGAAAACTACTTCAGATCCAACTCTATATGCCGAAAGAAATACAGCAACAACAAACAGTCTTATGTATAGAAATTATTAATAAATTATGATTTTTGATGACAGTATAAATCACACACATAAACATATATACACATGCGAGTATAAACATACTCACACTTCCATAAGTTGTATTTTCTTTTTTTGCGCATGTGAGGAATGGCGAATTCTCCGCTAATCCGATATATGCAATAACCTACGTATGGACTAATATACATTCACACATACGTTTATATGCATATCCATATCTATATTTTTATATCTAAAGGTAAAGCTATAAGCCTTTTTAAAATCTTTAATTTCAGTTTATGCTATTTTCAAATTTTTACGAGCTATTTAATGACATTTCTATAATTTTTGCGAATCGACGAACCGTGCAAGCTGCCCGTCTGCAACACCCCAATGGACTCGTTTTCGTTCTGCAGCCCCTCAGGCCATAAGTATGTCTGTTACGTGCCTCATTAAGAATATTTTTTCGTTTTTAATTGGCGCGAGAATAGATATACATACATACGTATAGAACGAATTTAAATTTATTTGCCATTTTTATTTTCAGCTTTAAAATATAAAATGCGCCGAAATCTTGCCGCTGTCAATGTGCGGGCGTACGCAGACTGCCTGAGCAAATCCCACGGGGCTAGTACTTGAGATGGAAGGGCATGCCGCACAGAAAGTTAAGGAACAAGGAAATAACGAAGCTAATTACTGCGGAACTATAACTGTGGTAGTTTGAAGTTTCCACTTAGTGCCATATTAATAAGCTACTGAGGAAGTGCAGCGCAGAGCGAGGCAGGATTACAACTGAACACCGTCCGCCTGAGTGTATGAACGGAAATAGTCCCAGAATTATTGGGGCAGAGGGAGTGGTAGGTTAAAAAGGGAATATTTGGAAGAAGGAAGTATATTCAGCCTCATAAATCGGCATGCCTAGACAAATCGATCTAGACATGTTCGTCCGTCTGCCGTTTGCCTAAATTAATACCTTGATTTAGAAACGGCTTATCCCAGACCGATCAATCTTGGTATCCCTTGATTCGACTCCCTTTATCCCCACCGAACACTTTTTCATGTTTTCCCTTTCTCTGCCAAAAAGTTTCGTCAATACTGTCCATGATTCCGAAACTAAGTAAGTTATGGGCAAATTCCAAACTATTTATTACGTTTCACAAGCTTAATATAATCTTGTAATCAATTGCTTTAGGTTAGGACTGTCGGGATGATTTAGAAAAATTTAATACCTAAACATAAATACAAATTGTTGAGGTTGTGAAAGCTCAGCCAGAGAGTCAGCTACGCCCCTCGGATCAACAGGTAGTGCGATAGGTAAGAGGACAGATATACCCTCAAACGTTATTTATAAAATTTTCAACCGATTCACGACAGCCATTATAGCCGACGACCATTGCTCATAGAAACTTGAACAAGCGGTGTTAAGAACATAGAAGTGTCTCAGTATCTTGATAATCGGCAGCATATTAACAATTTAATTTGTACGCGTACTCTCTTTTGGCTTTACCTCATCGACTCCTTCATTTCTTTAAGTCTTCTTCAAATATTTTCTGACAACAAGAGCACAATTTTTAACACCCAGCTGCCAAAAATTTCGAAAAAAGAAATATAAATAAAAATAAAAACACAAATGATGGCTGTGTGAGAAAAGCGCGGAAATTGAAAAGGCAATCAAAAATTCAACTTAATAAATAACTAATTGGATAGCCGACCATGTCGACGTCGACGCCGACGCCGACGCTGACGTTGACGGAGGTGACGCGCTGATGCGCAACAGTTTCTATTACCCGAATGGACTGAGCCAAGGGCCATGAGACAGCCCTTAGGTGGACACACACACACACACACACACACACACAAAAACGCACGCTCATCGACATCAAGCTGCAGACCGGGCATAAAACAACGGCGCTAAGCAAACAGACAAACAACAACGTTTAGGTCAAAAAAAAAAAAACAAAAAAAAGAGAAATAAATGGGAAGCACGCTTAAGAAGTTTAGGGCTTAAAAGGGTTTGTAAACCAAATCTTGCAAACTAACCACAAAAACTGCTCGCATCGCATAGCCATTGAGCAGCAACAGCGTCATATGTACACTCAGCCAAGCTATTCCCTTCCCTTTCCCACCCCCTTCCCTCCCCTCCCCCACCGCCCACCGCCCACCACCACCACCACAACATTCTGCGGCAGAGCTTTTAGGTGCGTGTGTATCGGCGTGTTGGTGTTTTGGTGTGTTGCGAGCGACCGCTGTTTTTTACCTACATATGTACATTGAATTCGGCTAATATCTAATGGCTGTTTCTTTTATGCTTTCGTGCACATTGCTTGGACAATATTGTTGTTGCTATTGTTTTAAAAGGTACCGCGCACACGACACGGACATGCAGAAACACGTCGCGTTGGCACTAACAATTTGGACACTGGTTTTAAATTACAGTTAACAGTTACCGTTACCGGGCATCTCGATATTAACATAAGACATAAACATTGGCTAAGACGACGGGCACGAAGAGTTAAAGGCAGAACATAGCAGTGCAATGAGACGACGATGTTGACGACCGAGCGAGCGAGCAGCGACGATTCGTCCTGCCCGACGACGTGCGTACAAATAAACTTGCTTTTGCCAAATGCAGAGAAACGCAGAAATTTCCTTTTGAGCCGTTTCTGCCTGATGCCTGATGCCTGAGTGTGAGTGTGAGTCTGAGTCTGAGTGTGAGTTGTCCAACATTTTCATCAGTTTTCCATTTTGCTTTCATTTGCTCCAGTACACTCTTTGTTGGTGTTGTTATTACGTTTCTAATCAGCATTCCTGCGCATGAGCGCGAGCAGCACATTGAGCGAAAGAGCGCAAGTTGGATAGAGAGCCACCGAGATAAGGAGAGGATATACAAATGATTGAGTTGGCTGAGAGAATCGCGTGAGTTTGAGATACTCGTATACCGATGCTGAGCGATGATGAGCCAAGTTCGCTAATTCAGCCAAATTTTCTTATGATGTTGATTTTGATGCACACACGAGTATGTACGAGTATGTATGCTTGTCTCTATACATACAAGTATAATAAACAAGAAAGGAATGGTAGAATCAAGCGAACTCGACTCCTAAATACCCTGTGCCCACTATTACAAAAAAGAAAATTAAACAACTGAATAACCTTATGTCGTGTGCCCCGGCTTTAAGATACTCTTTACCTCTGTACTCTGCGTACAATTATTACATAACTTCAAAAATTATTTTTAAAAAAAAACTATAAACATCATTTTAATTATAACAAGATGAACAATCAACAAACTCACTGTCTGATTTCAGTTTATGCAAGGTCGTACGCAGGGGGAGTCAAATATTCTCCCACCGGCGTTTATCAGATATTATTGTAATTGGATCAGATTTGATAGATTTCTCCTACTTAGGCTTTCCTAGCTTATATGTATCTTTTTATACTCTGACATAAAATGTATGTAATGTAAGCATATTAGGTTTGCGGGAGGTGAAAAATGTAACAGGAAGAAGCAGGATCAGCATGACAAGACGAGTCGACCTATGTCTGTCTGTCCGTCTGTCTGTCCGTCCGTATGAACACCTGGATCTCAGAGACTATAAGAGCTAGAGACACCAAATTTTGCACAAAGATTTGTTGTTTTTTTTTTTTACCCTCCCCCCCCCCCCCCCCCCCACTCCCACTCTATGCGGTTTTTTCCGTAACGCCATTCGTATACTCGCCTATATCTCAGAGACTTTAAGAGCTAGTGACACCAAATTAAAGTCCCAGATGCCTCTTGTGAATTCGTAGAAAATGTGTATTTTGGAATTTGTACAAGTATATAGTGGTCTCCTATGTTGACAGTCAATGTTTGTTGACATAAATATAAATACCTAAGAATATATATACTTTGCGGGGTCTGCCACGCCTCCTTCTGTGTGTTACATACATTCGAACAAAACTAGTACACCCTTTTACCCTTTGGGTATACAAATATATTTTCCATAAAGTCACTCAAACATTGGCTGGTGCTATCGCCCCTACATGGACAGTATGTACATATATATGTACATATGTAGTGACAAACAAATAAATTACAATTTATTAATCCACAATAACAGAGGAATGCTGAGCAATAACAATTTAATACTTAATACTGACATTACCGGCAACGTTTCAAACGTACTCGTACGTACATATTTACGCACAATTTTATTTTGCATGTCTCTCATTGATCATATGCATAAATTATTTTTTAAATGCATCGTGCATTATTTAATCAAAATTTTAATTTTTTGTCTACATGCCGACATAAGAGATGGCGCACCCTGTATATGTACATATCAAACAGTTTGCCTTGCTGACGGTCTGACTGATTGGCGATCGACGCACTGTCTAATTGGCAAGAGGTAGGAAGCTGTCGACACAAGTTTCCTTTTTCGCTCCAAAGTCGAGCGCCCAACTAACAAGCGGTTATGGAAAATAAGAACTCCGCATATATTTAAGATGGAAGTATTGGCCAAATTTCATTTCAAAATTCCAAGAAGTGCGGGAGTCATTCCAAAATACACTTGTCCTTCGAACTCATATAAGGCATCTTGGACTAAAATTTGGTGTCCCTAGCTCCTATAGTCTAGCTGTTTAAACGGACAGACAGGCAGGCGGACATAGATCAACTCGTCTCGTCATGCTGATTAAGAATATAAAACTCGTTGGAGTCTACCGCCTAAACCTAACATACTCTTGTATATTTAATGTACAGAGTATAAAAAGGGTGTATTAGGTTTGTGCAAAGTATGCAACAGATAGACGGAGGCATTTCCGACCGCATAAAGTATACTTATTCTTAATCAGCATGTCGAAAGATCGATCTAGACCGGTCCGTCCGTCCATGTGGATAGCGCACATTAACCAAACTTGGTACGTAGACGCTCCCAGTCCCTAAGCTACACGAATTCGACTTTGAATTTGGTAATCAAATTAATACATGAAATAATTCAAAACAAAACGGCCTATTCGGATTCTCAAATATTTGCTGGAGCTTGAATTATTGGGTGGTTTCCGTGGATAAATTTAAGCATGAAGTGGCACCACGTCAACAACGCACAGTCCAAACGGTAAGAACAGGAAGCTGAAATTTGGAAAATACGATCTCCAAAAGGGGGAAAATATGAATTTTTTTATGTGATTAACTTCAAATTTTGATTTGTATACTCTGAAAAAGAGTACAAAATAAACGGCGTAGTATGTTTTTTCTGTAAATTTTCATTAGAATATAGAATCATTAAATAAACTAGTGAACGTTCTATAAAGAACTAAAGGCGGAATACTTCCGTCTCAAAGATACTGCAGTTGTGGCGCAGCTTATATGGCTGTACAAGTTTAGGACGTCCCAGTAGTTGCTGTCTCCATCTTCGAGCCACCTGTGAATTTGTTAGTTGCGCGTTGGTTCCTCTAGCTGTTTGGTCCCATGAAAGTGGTTGTGCGTTTAAAGTTCAATTGTGGAGCAGTGTAGTCCTGGCTCCTGCTTAGCTCCCTGCCGATCAAGCTGTGTCGGCAAGGCGAAGCTTTCTGTTGTGCAAAGTAGGCGTTAATGGATATGCAGCGGAGTGACATCATATCCAGCAACATCTCCAGAGCTTTGGTAGGAGTGAACTTCTCTGTGGCTTGTCAGCATACCAGTACCCCGTATAACAATTTCGATCGCACCACTGAGTTTTCGTGAGAGGCCCCAAGTGGTACCAGCATCTTCTGTGATGCATAAACGCTCTCTGACCCTCTTCAAACTTTCTTCAACATCTGCTCTCAAAGAAAGTTTGCTGTCCCATACTGTGCCGAAGTACTTTACTTCATTTTTGGGGGTAAGCGTTCACCCTTGGCGAGTTCCAGCTCGGCATCTCACGCATAGATTGTAGTGTGTGTTGCTTAAACTCTGATTAACGCTTCCATTGCGGTGGAGAAATTTTACTATGCCGGCACCTCCTAATGTAGGCGTGCTGTTTTGCGAAGGAATGAAGTAAGCCTATTGGCCTGTAATCTTTTGGTTCCACGTGACTATATTTGCCTGCTTTGGTCCGTCCTCCAGGCTACCAGCAGATATGCATACCTCATGTATGCCATGAAGCTACCTTTTGCTTAGTCGTCTTACGCATGGTTGAGAAGATTCGAACCAATCGGGCGGACTTGTAACTTTCAAATAAGTCCGAGGCCCACCTAAACTTCTCCAGTGTGAGTAGGTCAAAATGGAGGTCTTAGATCATTGCTTGGAAGGTTTGGATCCTGGTACCATAATCCTTATTCGATTTGGTATCGTCCGTTCAACCAGAGAAGTGCGTCTCTAGAAAAGCGACCACTGCCTTGCTGCTACTTTCCGTCCAGATACCGTACATCTGGCTAGCTGGCTTAAGAGCAGCTTCCTGAGTCACTCTGTTTCCTTGACTTTTTTAGGCTTCCACATAAGTATCTCCATGATTAATATTTCGCCTTCTATACTTCTTGAAGTTTCGCAGTTTTTGTATTCATTTCAGATAACTCTTTCATCTGCATGTTCCTGGAAATTCTTCATTTGCTCTTTTAGCTCCGAGAACCAACATTGGGAAATATTGGGCCATGCCAGCTTTGCTTTTGTGCATTGGTTGAAGTTATCCCATCGTTGCTGGATCAACGCCTTTGCATGGTTGCGTGTGAGCAGGCGGATGGAGACTAGCGGTATGCAAATGCTTTTCTCATCAGGATGCGTAGCTGCGTAGTTCCTTCCCTAGCCAGTTCGTCTGCAATGCAGTTCTCCTCTATATTCCGGTGCCCCGATACACATAGGAGGTTTGTACAGACGTGCTGGGCCATCTCGTTAAGAGATCTGCGGCAGTCTGCGATGACACTAGAGTTATCTCCCGCTTGGCTGTCCTTGTAAATGTAAATGGGTGGCTTCGTAGCGACATGAATAGCGGTGACCTCCGGGTTATAAACACTGCAGTGATCTGGCAGGCCTTCCGTCTCAGACCCAGATCGGGAGAGAAGATTCCCCTCCGACGCACCCAGCGAGTTTCGAGCCATCAGTGAACAAATTAATGGCGTTGCTTCTTAAGTGGGGCAGTTGTTCCCACTACTGGCGGGTAAGTACACTGACCGTGTAGTCCCTGGCGAAGGTAACCACCGGCGTATAATTGTCTGTATGAGTCGGAAACACCGGATGAAGATGGAGTATGTTTGCGTGTCCATAAGCAGAGTCTCTACATTTTAGGATTTCCCTTAGTCTCAAGGCTGTATTCGCAGTCATCTTCTGCCCGACAATGTCGAGGGTTAGGATGCTCAGCATTATGTTTTGTGTCGGCCACCAGACTATTATACCATATAGTAGTATTGGCCACACTATCGCCCTACAAATCTAATGCACCACCCGGGGTGAGACTCCCCATCTGGTGCCAATGACCTTTTTGCACGCGTTCGTTAATGTTATCCTGCAAGAACAATTTTCTTTACAGGATAACTCCCAAATATTTAGCGTTGTTGCTAAAAGTTAAGCCCACCCCGTTTAACGATGGTGCAAGAAGTTCGAGGATCTTGTACTTTCGTGTGAAGAGTACAAGCTCGGTTTTGAAGGGGTTTACCCATAAGCCGCTAGAAGATGCCCAATTTGAGAGAGTTGCGAATTGAATTCTTGTCTGCTAATAATGCTTAGTTTATTAAGCTCCGAAGACCACCAGGGTGGTTTTCGACCTGAAGATGGTCTTTGGACAGGCTTTTGAGCGCATCAGCACACGATTTTTTAAATATTGAGGCTAAGCTATCCAGCTCCTCCCCAGTAACTGGTTCAGAAACCGGTGGGAGCTTAATGGCTAGCAGTCTGAGATAGTACACCCAGTTGATTCTTCTAGGATTAATATTCTTAACGGGCGCCCGCCGAAGGTACCCTAGCTTAAATTGAATAAATCTAAGGTCTGAGAACAAATGGTCTCCTAAGACTTTCCATGTTAATATCCTATCGATGAGTCAGTCAGACGTTAGTATCACGTCTAACACCTCGCTACGATTTTTAGTTATGAAGGTGGGGTCGTTACATATGTTACATACCAGTAGGTTAGTAATTATTATGTAGTCATACAGAGACTCAACTCCCATTGGGTGTGGTGAGCATAGGCACCCAGGATTTGCTGTCTTTCACCAGGGATTTCAGCAGCGGTGCGGTGGATTGCCTTGGTAATCGTGGGCGAGATAGAAAGTTGTAATTCTAAACTCGGTGGTTTCCACTCTGACGTTTGTGTTGATGCTTATGCTGACTTCTGTTATGTCAGCATCGCTGTATTGGGAGAGTAATGTAGCATTAAGTTGTTTCTTTGGTAGGATACATGACCGCGGCTTACCCTTAAGTACATGACACGGTAAACTGTGATAAGCCAAGATCCCGGATTGTATTATTACTAACCCATGTCATTGGAAACCACTGTGGACAACTCCAAAGTCAATACCGACTGCCGCAAATCTCTTAAGGAGATGGTCCGGCAAGTCAGTATCACTCTCACATGGGTGCAAGGACACCAAGACATTGAGGGTAACTGCATCGGAGAAGGCAAGGAAAGGAACTACTGCATGTATCCCTCCAGACAGGGAAGGAACGGGCATGCCGTTAGCTTCCTTGCGGCTTTTGACACGTAACCATGCGCAGTCTATGCCGCAGCAACGCTGGCAGAACACAAGCACATGTGTTAGAGCAAAGCTCACCTGGCCAAGAAGGACATCTCATCTGGTAAAGCTGAGGCGAACCAAAATCTTCATGGTGGTGGGGGCACTCACGGGACACTGTCCGATTGGCAGACACGCAGTGAGACTAGGCATCCCAAATAATGATTTCTGCAGAAGCTGTACAGACGAAGCTACTGTCCAGCACTGAGCAGGCGTAGATTACTTACTCTAGGGAAACCCTTTTTAAGCGATCTCTCTGAAACAACCAAAATGGAGCTCGCGAGCTTAATACGATTTTTAAATACCACCGAGTGGGTAAGGATCGACTAAACTCTTGAGATTATATGGCATCACAATGGTCCTCAAGCCCCCAGCCATTTCAACCTAAACTAGCCTAACTTAACCATGGTTCCTGTATTAAGACAATGTCCGTTTCGCCCGTTGCTAGACGAAGCAGTACGACAGTACTTGCTGTCTTATTATGATGCAGGTCTATTTGGAGGACCTTCCCTCGCTCTCCTCCTTGAGCGTCGCATCGGCCTCCTCGTTGGCGTCCTCGAGAAGCGCGTGCTCGGTATAGAACCGACCTAGTGTTGCCCCATAGTCGGAATCGGGTGAGAGATCCGTGTAGATCCGCAGTCATGGACGTCAACGTTCATTTCGTCTTCTCTGGCCGGTTTAATCGCATTACTGCTTTAGGCCAGGTTGCAGATGGCTTCAGTATTGACCTTGTAAACATTAAAAACATGTAAACATGTAAAACACATGACCGAATCCAAAGTTCACCCTTCCTTTATATTTATTTAGTTGCTCACGACAATCGTTGTTCAACAATATAACGACCTGTATTTTCCCTTTGTTTGTGGCATCGGCGCTAATGACGTTCCAGCCCTGCGTATCCAAGTTTGGGTTACAGAACTGGAGGATCTTTAGCCGGTCCGCCGGCGCAGTCGATTTTTCCGGGATCCATGCGCGTGCTCTGGGCGGGATGGGATGTCTTTGGCATCGACAACTGCCATTTGTGCTCCTGGATACGCCTCTCGGACCATCCACCTTCGCAAATGATTTTGACCATTTCTTTCCCTGAGTCTTCTCCTTTTTCGACCGTGCATTAGGGTCCTCCCCTGAGATCTAAATCGTTTAAGGATGATGGTCTGACGTAAGTAGGAACCTTATGTGCCTGTCATGTGCAGGAGGACACGAGCATTCGCTTGCTCCCACTGCCTTCAATCGCCACACAGTTAGAGTAGATGCATTTCCTAACGAGGATGTATGTTCTTGTCCTACTTCCTCTTATTACAGAAACATTGTTTTCCGACGCTATCGAAGGCTCCTGGACTAAGGTCACGTCGGCAAAACCTCTAGGGCTAAGCGGAGCTCTGCGGCTTGCTCCAATGCAGTTTTACCGGGAGTATCTGCAGTGCTGTACGAACCCATTATCTCTGGTCGCGCGGCTCTTGTCCCCGTTTCGTGAGCAGGCCCAAATCTTATATACCCTGTACTCAATTATCGTTATAAGCTCCATGCATGCATCATATGTAAGGTACCTCTGAATGATGCAGCATCTTGAGAGAAATGTTTGGAATTCCATCAACCCCTCGCACTTTCTTCAGTTTCGGTCCTCTGCTCCAGGCTTTTATGTCTTCAATTGTGACACTTGTGATGTAGTCTGTGGACTCTCAGGTTTGCACCGATCTGGTTATTCCCACCTCTTTTGGCGATTGAAATTCGTTGCGGAAGCTACTTAGCTGGGTGGTTCTCAGCGTCATCACACATCTCCTTGTAAGAGCTTACGTTCCACTATGGTTTTTTTTGGCAGAAACTCGAAATATTAAGATATTTACCCAACATTTAGTTTGTACGCATATTTTAATACCTCGAGACGACATACCAAGTTTGGTTCAGTTTGGGCCACTATTTCATATAGCTGCCATATAACCGGTATGGCCGATTTTCACTAACTTCAGTATTTTTAACTTTATGGAACCAGAAACTGGCCTATGCATGCAATATATTTTAGTTCACAAAATATAAATAATTGAATATGAGTTTATTTTATTTTTTTGGTTTTTACCCCTCCCCCCTCTTACAGGCTACAGAGTTTCTTTAATGCTGTCCACATTTCAAAAGCTACATAAGCAAAACTTTGCATACGTAATTTATATAGAATCATCTATCTTTGTTTCAAATTTCAATCAAATCGGTAATCGAGTTTTTAGAAAAGTTATTAGCGAAAACATTTCACTCTAGTGCTACGCCCACAAGCACAGCATCAAGCTACCTCATCTTCTTCTTTTTGCTTCCGCTAGGGGCGTATATAACTCAGTGCTTGAAGTTTGTCTGGGTACAGGGTATTTCACTGTCGGGATTGCTCGACTGTAGCGTTTTCTATCACGTCTCAAAATCGCCATCAGCATCAACAATCATGTTAAAAGCAAAACAATTTGTGTTTTTCAGTTCGATTACAAATTGGCATGTGTTTTTTAATATAATTGGAGAAGGATTTTACTTTTACCGATATTAACATAGTATTGTATTCACCTAAGATGCTTACGTTAATTTTCTGCAATATATTCTGCTTAAATGCGTCTTCCGAGTCTTTGTTGCTGCTACAAATGTCAACAATGTTTGCATGCCCAAACAGTTTTGTAGTAGTTTTGCTGCAACAAACGCAATTTTACAGAAAACGTGCTAATTGGGACGAAGTTCTTTAGTAATTCCATAATAAACATATATTGGTTAGTATTTTCACATTTATAACTTTTTGCAACTCTTTACCATTCAAAAGTACTATTCCACGAAACACAGCGCAACTTATAAAGGTTAATTAAAAAAAAAAAAAACACATGAACAACACATGGCACAATTACACGAACACACTTCATCGCTTAAAAACAGTTTTGGATTATCATTTTACATACCTTGATTAACGTTTTCCATTATATAACTTAACTTTTGTTGGTTCTTTTCTTAATTCTGCAAGCTCTGAAAGTTTACCAAAAATTGCTGTCAAAATCACAAATACATGTGTTTCACACAATCAGGTAACTTTGAATGAGCGCCAAGAAAATTGTGTTGCCATATCAGCAGGATTAATTTAATTTTCGCTTAATTAAACAATTTATAATAAAATAAAAATAAAATTTTTCATATTTGGACAACAGCTGCCAGGGCTTTCAGCTCGCTCATGTATGATTTTGATTATATTCTAGAATAAATGCCTATATTTTTGAGGAATTCTTTTATTGATTGTATGTTGTCTATAGTTGGTGATTTTAGAGCGGTTTCTGGTGTAATGGTCATTTGGGATCTGTAAGGCGTCAGGCATTTACTTGTATGTGACTATTTTAGTAGTAGTTCGTGTGTAAGCTTAAATTTAACTTAGGCTTTTAGTTGCGAATTTAATCGAAACTAACAACCAAATTTAATTTATAATATTTGTCAATGTTTATAGATTATATGATGTAAATTTCAGCTGCCAGAATCTGCCAAACGCTGCGGTATCTTCAACACAACAAAGCGGCCTCCCAGTTTTTGGTAGCTTGTCTTGTTTGTGTGACTGTACTTTTTTGTGCTGTGTGTTGTGATTATCGGCTTTGTTTCTTTCATGCATTTTATTGTGTTGTGTTGGTGGATGGTAAAGTTTGCAATGTCTTAACCAAATCTTCATCATCAAAGTGCTATGCTATATGCAACGCGAAACCCACAGAAATGAACAATATTAAGAAATGTTTGGAAAGGAAAGTTATAAAAGATCGATTTGAATTCGGATTGCCACCCCTTCATACTATACATATAGAGTGAAAACTATCTTGGCCAAACACTCACGGTCGGCCAATTTTTGTCCGCCCAAGGGAAAGGGGATACTTAAATACTTTATACATCGAATGTTTTAGAACAAGTAAAAACGCTAAAGTCGGGTGTCCCGACTTTGAAATATTCTGTACATATGTTTAAAATAATTATAGAAAATAAAAAAAATTAAGAAAATTACAAAAAAAATTTGGATCTATTTTACTTCTCTCGGTATTCGATCTCGGTATAATTGCACATATACAAAGCAATTGCGTCTATGTGAGTGTATGAATGTCTATGCGCGTCTATTCGTGTATGTGTAAACATGTTTGCAGTCAACCAAAGCACCAGCATCAACAACAGCCGCGTGCAGCGCTTGGGCAGCAAATATATTTATGGCTATAACTTCTTGTTAAATCATCGGTCTATCATAGTGAAACTTGGCATACGGACACATAATCGCTAGCTGGGGGAATTTGCAGTTTTGAGTTCGAAAAAAATAAACAAACTCGTATAGCGTACACATAAGGCATCTTTATGGTGTCCCTATCTCTTATAGTCTCTGAGATCCAGGTGTTCATACGGACAGACGGACAGACAGACATAGATCGACTCGTCTTGTCACGCTGATCAAGAATATATATACTTTGTGGGGTCTGCCATGCCTCCTTCTGCCTGTTACATTTTCAGCTCCCGCAAACCTAATATACTATACTTTTGTACATTTTATGTACAGAGTATAAAAAGTGTCCGCCGAAGAGACTGTCCGGATGAAAGAGGTGTCCATTAAGGGAGTTTTCACTGTATCCGATTTTTTTTGTATTTTTTTACAGGTATCATACAAACTTGATATACAAGTCTGACAAGTTAGATTCCCCGAAGGAAAAGCCAATGTTATGGAAAGGAAAACAAAATTCAAGCCTAAAAGTGGTGGAAGTGGAATATCAAATGGTGGAAATACTGCCAGACCTACTTGTAGATAGAGATCTTATTGAAAGACTAGCAGGTATTGCCCGTCTTAACCCGGCTCAATATGTTTCCAATTGTATTTATTTTGTGTGTGCATAACCTACCCATATGTTTTCACCTTAAAGGTTACCAGTAGGAAGGCATTTAAGGTATTTAAATGAACATTTTCTGTTCTTGACAAAAAATTGTTCAGTAGTCCGTTACATTTTTGTTCTTGACAAACTATTTCGTTAAACGAACATGACCACTATAACTAATATTTTTTAAAGCTCGTTTTCCCCCCGTTGGAGCTAGAATTTTCCAAAAGCCTTTCTTAGTGTGCTCCTACACTATGATGGGTACTATGAAACGATACTTGAGTCCAAATTTAAATTCACATTTGAGTCTTTTCGTGCCATATTGAGTCAATACGGCCACGCACAAACTCGGAATATGAAACACGGCACTCGTGTCAATGCCGTGCAGCGATGAGCCACGATCAAAAAGCACTGGCACCGATACCATCAAAATATCGAAGTTTGAATGCAATAAGCAGAATATTTAAATAACAAAATCTAATTATTTATTGAGATCAATAAGAACAAATCATATACATACATACATCTGCCCGCAATGCGAAGCAGAATATGCGTAGCTCCGTTATTCGGTTTCTGCTTTACTATCGCTTACGCAGTCGTTGTCTAGCGACGGTAACTGTAACATTTTGGCGTTTTGCCTTTGCAATTAACATTAAATGGTCAAAACGAAAGAAGAAGAGCGAGCTAATGACTTGCAGTTGTTGTTGTTTTTAGAGCATTATTTTTTTTTACAATCAAACAACTGTGTTCGATTGCCCAATGTATACATTAATACGAATGTACATACATGCTATATTCATACACAGGCATACATACATATGTATGTTACTTTTTCAACCGTACGTAGAGAACCGCACACATAGACACGAACTGTTGCTTGTTGTGTGTGTGAGTGTGTGTATGTGATGTCCCCAACTATTTGATATTTGTTGTTGCTGCATAAAGTTATTAATGAAAACCCTAATGCCAAATGCACTAAACAAAGAAAAAATTACTTTTAAAAATGTTATATAATTTTCAATTAATTAACATTTCTTGCTCTGTCAGTGCAAGACGAATGTACATACATACATATGTATATATGTACATATGTACATACATAGATGTGCACATATGTATGGACATTCACACATTAGTGTCTCACATGTTGCTTTGGCTATTTCAATCGTTTGCACGCAACTACACGAACAGCTGTTTGTATGTGTGTATATGTATACTTAGTTGTCCCCAACTGTTTGATATTTTGTATTGTTTGTTCTGCCTGCTTTTGTAAAATGCATATTTTGAAAATCCTTGAATGCAAAGTTGTAGATTTAGTTACGTAGATTACATTATCCAAATTTTAAATCGATCGGACTAAATTTATAACAAAAACTTTTCATTTGAATAAATATTAAAACCCCAATAATTCAAGCTCCAACACAAATTTCGAAAATCCGAATTTGTGCCCCAAGAAAACCCCAATAATTCAAGCTCCAACAAAAAATTTAAAAAACCAAGTATGCAGTTTTGTTTGTATCCTTTAATTGATTTTAGAAACTAAGTTTTAAGTCGATCGGTTGAAAAATGCGGATTTTTCAAACAAACTTTGGAGCTCGTTTTCCCCCCTTTGGAGCTCGAATTTTCCAAAATCCCATCTTAGTGCTCATCTACACCGTGATAGGATACTTGAGCCCAAATTTCAGCATCCTAGCTTTTACCGTTTGGGCTGTGGGCTGTTGACGCGGTTTGCTTTTGTGCCCCAACATTTTTTTTACAGGAAAACTCCCATATTTTAGGCCCCAAAAAATATCAAAAAACCAAGTATACAGTTTTTCTTGGAATTGGAATTGGAGTATACAAACTAAGTTTAAAGTTAATCAGATGAAAACTGTAGATTTTTCATACAAACGTTGGAGCCTGTTTTCCCCCTTTGGAGCTCGAGTTTTCCAAAATCCCTTCTTAGTGGGGACCTAGACTATGAAAGGATAATTGAGTCCAAATTTCAGCTTCCTAGCCGTTTGGGCTGTGCGTTGATCACCAATCATTCAGTCAGTCAGGACAAACTGTTTTATATATATAGATGTGCTATAACATTTCAATCGCTCTGTTCATATTATAATATTAATATTGGGAAATTTAAGACATTCTCACTCACAGCACTTACAACTGCATATTCCTGGTACTACCTTTCACCTACCGTTAATAAAATTGTAATTCAGAGACTTTCAATTATTGAAAATGCTCTCGCGCCAATTGGGGAATTGTCTGAGTCGAGAAATAAGGATATAAATAAAAAACAAAACACGTAAAATTTGTCGTGTCGCAACAAATGAAGATTTGATCAATCATCTATTCTTTACATCAAATCTGTTTTTAACGGGACAACAAAAGTTACCACCTAAGCATAAGTCAGTTTTAAACAAATCAGTTTTTGATCTGTTAGAATGATATATTAAATACTATGCTCCGGTCTACTACAATAAAATATCATACGTCTTTTTATACCCTGTACCCAAAAGGGAAAAGGGCATACTAGTTTTTTGCGAATGTATGTAACACACAGAAGGAGGCGTGGCAGACCCCCACGTTCCCCTAAGCCCTAGGCAGGTCAAGTTTGTTTTTTTATTCTGATACACCCCCCACATTTAATATTATTTGAGTGTGATGTGTCATTTACATGAAGGTATACGTCGCAGGAGGCCTGATTTGTGGGAAGACTTCCCCACTGCGCTCGTTCTTCGTGAACATTTCGGCAAAAAGAAGACGCATATCGTTTAACAACCACCGTATTTCCCTAATTTAGCTCCTGACTTGGGAGGGCTTCTCTGGCGCTTTGCCACGACTGAGGAGATTCAAGTCGAATCGAACGAGATACTAAAGGGCAAATCAGAAAAGGATTTTTCTGACTGTTCTCCGGATTGGCATAAATATGTGCATTGTATGCAGAGGGAATACTGGAATGAATATAAAAATGATGTTGATGAATAAATAAAGATTTTTAAACTTATAACTAACTTCACGGTAGAAGGTTTGTTTATTTGGGATTTAGTTGTTTGTTTGTTTATTAGGAATTTTTCGGAACGCCGTTCGTATAAACATCTAGATCTCAGAGACTATAAGAGAGAGACACCAAATTTTGCGCACAGATGCCTTATATGTAGGCAGTACAAGTTACTTCCAGTTAGTACTTATGTGTCGGGTAGTCAAGTAATGTACAGAGTTTAAAATATACTTCAATATTTATTACAACTATTTTAAATAATTATAAAGTAATAGTAATATGTATGGACCTTACCGGTCAACGACAGTTGAAAAAGTTACAGATCTCGGATCAATTGAATGTTCAATTTCACTTTTCATTATTTATCTAAAGTTACAGTGTTTATTTTATTTTATTTATTTATTTTTTTTTTTTTTTTGAATAATTATACCTACTTGCCATTAAGGCCATTGTACCTTTACGTGACGACTACGTACAAGTATTCTGAATATTTGGAGGTGGTGGTGCAGGCATCATGGTTGGTTTGTGATTTTGATAAGCAACTAAAACCAAATTGTACAATTTAGTCTTTATTATAAAATTTCTCACTTTATATATTATAAAAATACAAAACAAAAAAAATTATTTAAACATTTAAATATGGATATAAAAATATTGATCGGCACTTGCCAAAAAACGTTGAGCTGCATTTAACGTCCTAGTCCGGGTATGCTTGTAGAGCTATCTGACTTGGCTTCCTCGAAGAACATTTCGACAAGTGATGGATTGCCGCACTGGTTTCCGTCAAGACGTTCGACGCCCTTCCAGCGTAGCATGGACGGTATAGAATTAATACTAATAGGGGGCTGTCTGAACTTATTATCTTTCATATCTTTCCAGGCATCTCTGTTCCCAACATCCACAACCAAAATAATAGAATCCGATAAGGCGTGCTTGCGTATGCCAGACAGAATTGTGGGCTCGGCTGCAATAACAGAATGAACGGATTCATATTATCTATTATAACACTTTTATGTCCTGCACCCAAAGGATAAATGGAGAGGCGCATGTACCATATATTACATCGGGAAATTGTCTGCATGTACATATGTACATACATACATACATATGTGTCAAGTATAGAGTTAAATGAAATCAACATCAATGGCAACGGCTGTTGGCAGGGCTTGGGCAGATATGCATTTAAGGCTATCACTTCCTTTTCAATAGACCTATTACATGTTACTTGATATTGGTTCTAATTGCCAAATTTGGGTAAACAGTTCCATGAATTGTGCATTGAATCAGAAAAAAAAGTACAAGCTTGTCCCCTTTCAACCTTAGAAGAACTATTCAAGTTCGTATACTTCATGAGATCGGTGCACTTATACAGACAGCCAGACAAACGATCGGACAGCCCCCTATATCGACACACTGATAAGAATGATAAGGCCTTCTCCTGTATGTGTTACATTTTTTAACTAATAGTATACCCTTTTACTTTTTGGACACAGGACTAAATGGCAGTAAGTTTCGTTGTGCTATCACCCCTTGACATACCATCCACGCAATCTGGACACCAACTCTTCCCCGTCTTGTCCTTTTCACCAGTAAAGTAAAGGTAGACTAGGCTTTTGGCTTCGAGCTTCTTCAGCATCTCCATCGTCTGCTCGTAGCCTTTCGCCTCAAAAAATTCGGGCATTTGTCCTATTGTTTTTTCAGCTTCCTGTAGTTCGAAGTGTGAGGCTCCGGACCGTTGTTGACTTATCGCTCTACGATTTACGATGTGCAGTTAACGATAAGACGCTTCTCCATATACGACTATCCCTGATAGCTAACAATTAGAAATGTTTTATGTGCTTACTATCGCAAATGAAAAGTAGAACGCCGGCAACTTGTGGTTTGCAGAATCAGCTGGCCGTTGGTATTTTATGATAACTGAGGCGGTATTTCCCACCCGCGATGAAAATACATTCTTCACAGATTACGAAATGAATAAGAAATTATGTGTAGTCTTAAAAGTAAATAAATAGCTCAGTAGAACAATGTGTTTTAAATGATTTCCATCCCTCCCAGTGTGTGTTTTTTTATTGTGGTATTTTTGTTATCGTCTACACACAGCTGCAACTTTTAAGTTTGGTTGCAGCATTTGCTAAATAATTGAACGCGGCGTTGCCATCTATGGGGAGACGGTCTACTGCGGAAATCGGCACGGCCTTTGCAAAATTCAAATGGATTTTGCCAGCATTTAACCCCAATTCTCACACTTTTACGTTTTACTTTTCAAAAGCCAAAATAGATGCTGTCAGAACTTCGTTTGCTTTTGAAAACGGTTCTGTTATAGAACATTGTTAAAATCTTGAATTATACTAGTAAGTATGTTTCGATTGGTGTCCTTCGTTAAAGTAAGTTAACCTGTCACATTCAACAAATAAAATAAATAAATATCATGTTCTCTATACGTTTAGAGTATTTCAGAATTTCGTTCATTCTAATATTTGTCCAATGCAATGGTTTTGTTTATAATAAAATAAATGACTCTATCTTGTGTTTTTATGTGTAAAGAAACTTTTTCTAAATTCAACATACTTTTATAAGAGTTCCCTGTTAGTGCAAAGAAAATTTGAAACAGCTACTACCCTGATCTTGAGCAGAAATCAATATTTGAAACAAATTTTAGTTAGACATTTTCATGCTTTTTTCGGTATTAAAGAAAAGTTCTCATCAACGTGAATTTTGCAAGTTTTTCCTTCATCCCGGAGCTACGACCTCATCTAATATTATTACACTACAAAAATAAAATTAATAATTGTACAAACCATATTATTGTCCACTTAATTTGAAGACTAAACAAATATACAATGCGGCCTTTGCATTTTAAATTTATAGTAGAACATGTTGTGTTCGTTTTTCTTAGGATTCCATAGGATTCCATAGACAGCTATGAAGTACATAAAAATCGTGTGCATTATTCATGCAACTTCCCTAAGAGTTGTGCCATTAATATAAAATAAACAAGAGAGTATGTTACCGTTGAGCAAGCTCGACAGTGAAATACCCTACCAAACAAATTTTTGCCGCTCGGTTAAATGCGCGCATAACAGGCTATGGGTGTATTTGGATTTTTAAACGTTGCTCCAATGAGTTGAACTGCTATTTACTTACAAGTATGTCTCCCGTGTAAATATATTCTTTATACGTTTGGTGTATGCAGTAAAAGAAGCCCCAGGAATGTATTGCGTCTGTCCAAAAGCAATTTCTACTTTGTCACGACCTGGTTTAAGCTGGGATCCCAACCTTCGCTTCCCATTGTATTCCAGAAGGCTTTTGCTTTTAAATCTTCCAGCATTAACAATCCCTAGGACTGTTCCTGGTGCAATTTTTCTCCACAGACTGATTATTAGTTATCTTCTTACCATATTTTTTAATTTGTTAGGTCTGGCATTAGACCTATGGCAAATAAAGTTCCCTTAACGTGTCGGAGGCGTTAATAGACTTTATTGTGCATTTATTTCTTATATTTTAAGTAGAAATTATTATTTGTTATCTATATTTATATTGTAATCTATATCGAACATCCATATTCGTTGATGAATTTAACAAAAAAAACGAATTGTTTTTAAATAATAGTTTCCGATCTGAACAAGATTGAACTTGTTAGCACGGTTAGATTCATAAGAACCACAGGGTGGTTGAATTAATGGATATAGATAGAGATTATATGGTAGCACAATGGGCCTTCATAGGCCTAAGTGGGAGGGAGACCTAACCTAACCTAAATAGCAATAATAAAGAAGAACAACAGCAAACACACTTCTGCAGTACTGATTTAAAATTGTTTCGCTTATAACTTTTCTTAAGAAAGATGTACCTATTTGAATATAATTTTAATTAAATTAAAAATTAATTAAATGTAAAACAAAGGTTGGTAATCAAATAAAAATGATGTGTGAAGAGTTTAGTGTATGTTGCTGTGGAATCAAGTCAAAGTCCAAAAAAAAACCTTGCCTAAGGACTAGGAGAGTCCAAATACCATGCTTGATCAATATGCTTTCAGTCGATTTCGGAATTCAGAAATCTATCAAGACGGATGGACAGACGAACGGACATGTGTAGATCGTCATGCTGATCAAGAATAATTATACTTCGTCAGAGATTATTTCTGCTGCCTGTTACAGACTTTGCACAAACTTATGGCTTTTTATAATAGCGTTTCGGGTCATGGTGGATACCTGTTATTTTTAAGCTCCTTTCTCTTCACGGTACTCTCCATACTAACACTTTTTCATAGCTTCACTGTCCCAATCGATATGTCCATCATTTTGAGATTCAACGAGGTCAACTATTTTGTAGATTCTGGGCCTCAATCTCATGTATGTACGAGTATATATTTCATCAAATCATTGCTCAATAATCCGACGTACTAGATCCATTTCGACTGTTATTTTTCGTATTCATAATTGAGCTGAATAAGTGGTTGGACTTGAACTGTGAAATGGAATTATCATATGAGCAGAATATAGGAAATATGAATACATGACACAAACTCTTACAAAAGAAAAAGTGGCATAGAATAATAGGTAATCATGTGAGAATTTAACACTCAACTAATGCCAAGGGTATGCACTCGTACTTGATGGCATAGAAAAAGTTGCAACTCGTTCAAAAGTAGAGAACAGGCCGATAATCTTGCGCCCTGACCCAAATTTGCTGGAACTTGAACTTGATGCGCAAATTGGCGACGCGGCGGTGCCCAGTCCAGTAACGGAGGTCAGTTGCGAGAAAATTGCAGACGCATCACAAAAATTTTGAATAAAACGCGACGCTAAAGATCTACCGCTCCACAGACAGTCAAGAGACGAGATCGACGTAGCAGCAAGCACAGCAAATAAGATGTGTACGGCTTTTGGAAAAACAATCCTCCCGACCAAAGTCACATTCATTTTCCCTATTTTTACTGTTTCTTCTTTTAGTTACCAACAGGGGTCTCACATTCGCGTTGATTGTGCTCGCTGCCTTGGCGTGGCAGCAGCTGGTGGCCAGTAAGATCGCCTATAAGAAGCCCATTTATGGCAAGACAAACTATATTAAGGAGAAGCGATATAAGCTTAAAGGGGATCCATTGCCCAAAAGTATTACGTCCACATCGACGACGACGACAACGACTTCGCCATCATCGACTTTGCCATCATCGACTTCCATAAGCAGTTCCACAAGCACGGCGGCGCCCTCTACAGCGCTGGATGAGTCTGGTTCAGTAGAGTTCATCATAAAGACAACGCCAAGAGCAGTGAGCACAGCCGCGGTGGGATTGGCGGCATCTGCAGCTGAGGCTAGTGGCACAACCACTGAGGCCACTGCCGATGAAGAGAACAGCAGCGGCAGCACCAGTCGTAATGATGATAGTAGCATAACAGCCACAACAGCCGACTTCTTGAGTACAACGCCTAGTAATATGATCAGCACCTTGCCCTTGCCTCCAACGCCAGCAATGGCAGCACTTCCGTTGGTGCAGCAGACACCACTAGGGGACAAACGACCGAGCAATCAGCCTGTGCCCTGCACCTGCGGCGTGTTTCTATCCTCGCAAATACACAATGGTGTGCCGGAAAATCCACTGATATTGAACGAGCTGGATCGCGTGTATCCCTGCAATCCAATCGGAAGAAAACAATGTCAGACCAAATGCCTGGAAGCGGTAAGTGTTCGAATATTTTTATTTATGCGTATTTTGTGTTGCTTCACATTTAACGACGCCCCATTCTAGATTGTGCAACATTTGCCCAACTCGGCGAATATTGTGTGCGGCACACTAGGACACGATTGTCACAAGGAGCGTGCCTATTTGTTCATCAAGAATTGCCAGAATCAGTGGTGGAACACGAATCTGCAAGCGGGACGAGAATACTGTTGCAAGGATGGTGTGCCGTATCGCTGTCCCTTACTGGGTTGATGATTGGTAGCATTACATTGATAGTGTCTATGAAAATAAAGAGAAAACTACCAAAAGCATAGAGTTTTTCTTTACCTTCAAAACTTTTAATCAGTAAACGGCATATGTACAAGTATGTATATGTATGTATCTATGTACGTTCTATTCCTGTTATATCCACACTCATATTTTATTACTTCACTGTGGCTGTGATCGACCAAACCCAAGAATTATCCACAGAGGGACACTAGTACATAGCGTCAAGTGTTAGTTAAATGAAGCTTGTGATCTGTATTCATAACTTCATTTTAAAATAGTTCGTAAACGACTTACCCATGTAGATATACGTATACACATACATATGTATATAGTACATGTGTATTAATACAGGCATCATGAAATTTGTATTTAAGTAGCTATTTTTGTAAGCAATTGGCAACGTAAGCAATAACATTAAGGAATTCAATTTATTTACATCGATGTTTGAGTGTCTTGACTTGGAAGCTAGCCAAGGTAATCCAGGAATGCACCGTGGCACACGTCTAACGAACTGCACCACCTCAAGGTCCTGTAATGGGATACATACACATACATACATGTACATATTCAACATACATATGTAGATACATATATTCAAAACCGAATTGACAACTTTTTTCCAGTTTTCAGGTTTTTAGTTACCCTATGTAAAAACGTATAGACATTTTTCATTGTACTATATATTTTCAAGGCGCCAATTGTCTTCTGTGTAATTCTTTTTAATGCCTTAATAAAAATGTTTTGAATTGTTTCGATTTAACACAAAACTTAAACAAAATCAAAGTCCAACAGTTTCAGTATCGCACAACTGTTTTCGCGCATTGGTCGCACTATATTCGGTATTTAAATACCGTCCTATCGATACATCGAACAGCGCCATCGATAGCCAGCAGCTGACAATGAAAATAAAATAGCAAACAAGAGCACGGAACACGAAACCGAAAATTTAAGGTGAGTTGCTTACTGTGTATAATAGGGATGTTAACACAATATACGCATTTTTATTAGTATACATAGAACTGACAAAATGGTTTGCGTGCCTTGTTTCATCATCCCGCTTTTGCTCTACATTTGGCACAAGTTTGTGCAGCCCATAATTTTACGGTACTGGAACCCGTGGGAGAAAAAGGACGCACAAGGCAATGTGGTTAAAGCAGGACCTGAGTTTCCCTTTGCATGCAAAGGTGGCGTTTGCCCATTTGTTCCAAGTGGCAATAAACCAAAAACGGAGGACGGTGCTCAAGATGCTGCTCCATCATCAACTTCTGCTGAGGGAGGCAATGACGTACCAACAACAGCAACGACGACGGCAAAAGTAGCAGTGGAGGCAGCAGCAGAGTCCAAAAAGCAAATTTAGATTTAGCGTGTGTGCGGTTTTTTTTTTTTTGCCTGGCCTTTTAGTTTAATTACACACATATGTATGTAACAAACAGTGTGCTCATTCCATTTACAACAGCGCCAACATATGTACATACATACGTGCATATACATACATACATGTTGAGTGTGTCCTTGATACCTTGACATGCAAAAACATTCGAGGATATACATACATACATGCATATATGTATATGTATGTATGTAAGCGTAGAAGGCGTTCGTTGGCATGCAACCACATGAACTAGTTGAATAAAACCAAAAATTTTTATACGAAGTTACTTGTACTGTTGTTGGTTCACAATGCATGACCTTCAATAAGCAATTATACATATTTAATGTATATGCGTGGCAGACCAAATATATCAAATACATATATGTATGTATGTATATACTTATATTCTTCATCAGCATGACAAGACCAATCAATCTAGCCCTGTCTGTTTGTCTGTACCCAAAGGGTGAAAGGCTATACTAGTGTTGTGCGAATGTATGTAACAGGCAAAAGGAGGCGTGGCAGACCCCACAAAGTACATATATTCTTGATCAGGGTGACAAGCCGAGTCGATATAGCTATGTCCGCCTGTATGAGCGCAAGGATCTCAGAAGGTACAAGAGCTAGAATGACCAAACTTGGTATCCAGGTTCCCCTGGCAGCCCTAGGCAGGTCAAGTATGTTTTTTTTATTCTGATACACCCCCCACTCCCATGCAATTCGTGTTTTTTGTTTATAAATTCCGTAATTCTTGGAAGGAGGGGGGACAACGAATATTTTTGAGTGTAATTTTGAACAATTTGTATAAGGTACAGGTATACAAATTTTGTCCTTAATCCTTCTGAAAAAGACAAGACTACAGCCTAAGTTTTATTTTTGATCACAAATAATCATTGTTATAGCTCTTATAAGATCATTTCGCTCATACAGACGAACGGACAGACAGGCGGGCTATGTCGACTCGTCTTGACATCCTAACCAAGGATATATGTATTTACTTTAAGGAGTCTGCCACGCCTCCTTCCGCCTGTAACATACATTCGCGTTTGTGAATGAAAATAAAAAACTTAATTCATTGATTAATTAATCAGTGAAAAATTCGCCTTGACTCACTGATTAAGGACATTGTTGAGGAACGCTTTGCAGCACTACCTACTTATATTTAAATGTAACAGCCAAACTTAAAATGTTCACTAACACAGGCGTGCATTCGCCGTACATTCGCCTTTTCGCTTCACGCGTGAGTATTAGCATGACCGCCGATCCGATCGAACGATCAGTCCACTATTAACACAAACTGATAATAAACATAAGTGACAATTTAAACGCATTGACATTTTCGTATTATTCATTCACAATCAGATATGCATATATAAATGTTGTCCTTAATTGTTTTATTTTTGATCAAAAAAATAAAACTCAAAGAATAATCATTATTTTATAAGTTTTATTTATTTTGCTCATCTATAATGATTAATAAAATTGAAAAATAATCAATATTGTGTCATTTTTTTTTAAACACACAATGATTACAGTCCCTGTACCCCAAGGGTAAAAGTGCGAATGTATTGTATGTAGTAAACAAAAGGAGATGTGACAGACTCCCCAAAGTAAATATAATCAAATAAATTTATTTTGAAAGGTAAATTCTCAAGCCTGAAAACAAGCTATTGCGCTATATGCTTTGATCTCTAAGAGCTGCACAATATGTTCTCAAGAGGATTTTGTTACCGGTGCAATATTTGCATATTCAGACTCCAAAAAACGAGAAAGGAATGCTAGAGTTGAGCGGACTAAACTATTAAATACCCTGTTCCCACTCCCAACAAAAATAAAGTAAAATAAATCATTTTAAAAAATAGTTTTAAAAATGTTTTCAAATTTAATCAATTAATTAAATTAAATAAAAACAGTGGAATAAATAAAGTCGGGTGTAAAATACTCTGCCATTAGGTACACGTCCGCCCCGAGCACTACCGAAAACGTAGTTGGTGGGTTGGAACATCCCATTTGGATATCGCGCAAAAAATTCCCACGCAGTTGACCAGGTTTGCTCCTTTGTCGATGAATCAAGTCTGTACGTAGATGGAGAACGTCTGTAAATTTGTGGAACGAAGTGGTGGTTTCCAAATCGGGGCCAATCGCACGATATCCGCCTTCCCTGCCTGACAACTGAGGCTATCAGTTTGAACCGGAGGCCAGTTGGCAATGGAAGGAAACTGTTGTAAGGAAAAAAAGATATTTAGTTTAAACGAGATGAATAACATATACATACATACATGAATGACTAAGTAACTGGAACAGGACTGAATACGAACATCTTACCAGGATACCAGGATACCAAAAAAGCTTTGTACCAGTATTACAGCGTTTGCGTTGTGCCAAGAAGATAAACTGCTCCATGATGCCGACGTTGCTTACAGCCGCGATTGATCTTAAAGATAGGGCTACTGGACGGTTGTGATCCTTTGGACCTTGAGACACTTTCCGTTTCAGGAGTAGGCGGCTTGGAGGGCGTCTTCTGTGCCTTCTTCTCGCCCTTTTTGTGGCGGAAGTCAGGTGATTGCTTTTGGTGACTCACACGCGAGTGCATTGCAGATGGTGTGGAGGGTGCACCAAAGAGGGACATCCGTGAAGATCTCCCTGACATCGGTGAGCATGGTCGTCCAGGTGGAGAGCTATTTGACAGGCTGGAGAGCGCAGGAACGCGCTGATGCAAAAATGTGGGTGGTAGCTGCGACTGTGGACTTTTGAATGGACTCCGGGGCGAGCGGAACGTACGGAATCTGGCGGAAATGGCGAAAGTAATTATTCACACTGGATTGTGGATTTAGCGTTGTGAACTGTATGAATCGAAGTCGGAGTAGTAGCAGCCGTAGCGGGCGTGGATGCAAGTGTTGCTGGGATCGTTGAGAAGTGGATGGATTCGATTCAATGTAGCAGCTACAGCATGCGTAGCTATGCTTGTAGCTGGGATCCTGATGGAGGAGCACCACGATGCAGAAGTGTATTGTGGCGCTTTTTACACGTTAAACAGTTATGGACACTTTTGCAATTTTTCCACTGATGCCCTCTGGCAAAGCAGTTAAAGCAGAGTTTTTGCTGTTTAATGACGGCTGCCCTCTCGTTGACGGACTTTTGGAGGAAACGAGGACAGAATCGGATAGGATGAGTTTCCTTTGAGCATAGCTTGCACGTCTGAGCCTTTATGCCGACCTTAGCTTCGTGTGATGGTTGAAAAAACTCAATTGCCTCTAGAGTTTGGTAGCGATGTATCAGGAATGTGTTCATCTCACGCCAAGTTGGAATATCAGTCTTGCTCTGTAGAGAGTGCTCCCATAGCGAGAGCGTCAGTCTGGGCAACTTTGAGGAACACAAGAAGACCAGCAGGCAGTCCCAGTTCTCTGTGCTAATACTGCAATGCTCAAGAGTCGTTAAGCATCCCTGGATTGTGCTTTGAAGTTCCTTTAAGGCAGATACCGACTCTTGAGCTAAGGGGGAGAGATTGGACAAAATCTTGAGTTGGCTATTGACCAATCGTCTCTTATCAAGACCCTTTGTCTCGACTGATGGGAGGCTGCAGACCCTGGACTGGAAGGCGGGTGCTGGAGCAGTACTAGGAACGGACGCCTTCTCAATCTGCTCAGTGAGCATAGTGGCACACCGCTCATAGACTAAATAGCAGTATTCATATTTCGCCTGCACCGCTTGTATGCCGAGGGCGCTCGACTCCGATTGCTTCAGAGCCCGCTTACAGCGGTGACTCTCTTGAGCGATTTTATCCCACAGGATTCGGACTTCGTCTAGTTGGGCTTTGAGCAAGACAAGCGACGCATCTGAGGCGCACGACGAAGTAATTCGCGTCTCGAATTGGCTAAGGTTATCGGTAGCCGAATTGAATTCGTTTAACGCCATTGGATGTTTTTGGAAAACCTGAGTATTCGGAGTAGTTTTTATTCTACTATTCTTGTATATCAGATATTGGCTTTGCGTTGTGTCCAAACAGTCGTTGATTTCAAACCACACAACCGGAGGTTTGTCCTTTTTATTTGATTGTATTGGAATGGATGGAAATCGACAGGAGGGACGCTGAAATCGGCACACTATTCTTGTAGATAAGTGTGCCAGATGATTGGCATTAAATAATAAATAATTATTTGTAAGATAAATATGTAGACAGCAATCACCTCAGGAAACGTACATGCTCGCGTTGCGAAAGGGTATTTCAACGCACAGCTGTTCTTGGCTCCTCCCCCAAACGCGCAGCAAGTACCGTACTACGATGCGTTTATGTATGTACATATGTGTGTGTGTGTGTGCGTTGGCTTGCTGCAGGGACTGCTTACACAAAGAGCAAGCGCAAAAAAACGGGAACAGAGCGGAAGCGATAAGAAACGCTGCTGAGCCGCGTCGCTGGCTTATGGCTTATTCAAGCGTCGGAAATATTAGCAGACAGCTGAAGAGCACGGCTTTTAGGGACGGGGGAGGCGAGGAAATATAACTAACGTTTTGGTTTCTTTATTTGGGCTATGTAGTATGTATGTACGTACATACATACATATGTATGTATGTATATAAGAATGCAATTTTAGTGCAGCGGCTTCGGAAAGCTGAGAGAAGTAAGACCAAATGCGCGTCGTGTATGTGAAAGCTTTAAAGCAAAGATTTATTTTCGAACTGAAGCGTTTATAAAAGCTTAATAATCGTGAGCCAACAAACCAAGTCTTTGCACTCACACACGTTTGAGCTTATACACGGCCTGGCTCGATTTGGAAATTGGAACTTCGCGCTTGAAACTGCAGTCTGCGCTCCTCTCGAAGGAAAGGAAAAAATAAGATGGCGACTTATATACATATACCTATACGCATATATGTATGTATATATATTTATATACATATGTGTAGAGAATAAGCTACATGTAAGTCACTGCAATTTTATCTTTTCACTCTTGCACTTGCACTTGCAAAACGTTTATGTTTCGGAACGCACTTTTCGGAGTGCGTCAGAGCAACAAATTTGGATATATCTAATTGGTATTGCAGTTTGGAGTACTTATCAATCCAATCCAGTTTCCCACAAAGCTAGCTGGAGCGAGACGATTATAGGGTACCCGGCTCGCAGGACCATGTAATGTGGAGCTATAGTTGCTGGCCTCTTTCCCTATTAGATTAGAAGTCGACTGATGTCGTGTTGTTGATGATGGATGTTTATTTGTTGTGTTGATGATGATATGATGTGGCTTAAGTAGGTATAGTGTATAATGTGTGGTTCAATGTGGTTTGTGACGTATGATGTCAAAAAAAAAAAGCTACAGCTTGCGCTGCAGGTAGGAAACGAACTAACTGCAAGGCGCTAGGGAGAGTGCGAACGCAGCTCAAGGCGGACGCATGCGAGACAGCTTCGGCTGTGGTGGATTTCGAAGCCTGACCTACTTAACCCCTTACTTCTCGCGTCAACATTTATATTGAAAGGAATATCTAATAAGCCTTACATGTCTGAAGAAACAATAACTACTTAATACTTTTTGAGGTCCCATATGTCTGAGACCTGTCCTCGATTCTTGGACTGCCTTTTTGGGATTTCTTCAATTGGTAATTGATATTCCATATTCTTGACTAGTTTCGTCCAGGCAGATGTACGGAGGGAAATATGTAGATACATTTCTCTCGCCGTTTTTATACCCTGTAGGGTAAAAAGGGAAAAATTAAAATACATAGGTTCTTTTCCCAGCCTAACAACACAGCGAACCCCCGCAGGAAATCCCTGATGTCTCTGAAAACCATCGTACTTGAAGTACAATGTACGGATGTACATATGTTTTTACACGGTGGATTGGTTCCTAAAAAGGTAGTGTTATAAAAAATTAATTAATTAACTGACTTAGATGAAATTTGAAACAAAAGTAAAGTTAAAAAATTTAAATGTTGATTAAATAATGCACGATGCATTTCAAAAATAACTTATGCATATGATCAATGAAAAAACTTCAACAAATCCAACTCAGATCCATTTTAAGGCGAAAACTTGCGTTATAATATTGAACGTGTGGTCGACTTTATATGGCAAAATTTTTTCTAGGGGGGGCAACGCCCCCCCCCCCCCCTGCCTACGCCCTTGGTCTCTGAGATCCAGGTGTTCACACGGACGGACGGACAGGCGCACAAAAGGACAGAGGGACAGACTGACAGACAGACAGGGCTAGATCGACTCGTATTGTCATGCTGATCAAGAATATATATACTTTGTGGGTTATGCCACGCCTCCTTCTGCCTCTTACATTTTTTATATCCCGAAAACCTTGTACATTTCATGTACAGAGTAAAAACAAGTAAAAAAGCTACAGTCGGGTGTCCCAACTTCGAAATACTCTGTACATATGTTTAGAATAATTCTAGAAATTAAAAAAATTAAGAAAATTAAAAAAAAAAATTTGATCGATTTTACCTCTTTCGGTATTCGAACTCACGTAAAGGGGGTATAATTGCACATTTACATAGCAATTGCGTCTGTGTGAGTGTATGTGTGTATGTCTATGCGCGTGCAAGCATGTTCGCAGTCAACCAAAGCACCAGCATCAACAACAGCCGCGGGCAGCGGTTGGGCAGCGCTTGAGCAGCGCTGGAGCAGCAAATATATTTATGGCTTTACCTTCTTGTTAAATCGGTTTATCATAATACGGACACATAATAACTAACTGGGGGTATTTGCAAAATTTTAGTTCGAAATTCCAAGAATTACGGGAGTTAGAGAAAATCGTGATTTGCGGGGAGAGGGGGGAGGGAGGGAAATCCAAAAAACACATTTTCTGCGTATTCACATAAGGCATCTTGGCACCCTAGGTCTTATAGTTTTCGAGATATAGACGATTATACGAACGGCGTTACGGAAAAATCCCCATAGGGGGGAAGTGTGGGGCAAAATCAAAATATAAAACAAACTCGTATAGCGTACACACATGAGGCATCTTTTGTGTCTCTAGCTCTTATAGTCTCTGAGATCCAGATGTTCATACGGACGGACAGACAGACGGACAGACAGGGCTGCCACGCCTCCTTCTGCCTGTTACATTTTTCAGCTCCCGCAAACCTAATATACTTCTGTACATTTCATGTACAGAGTATAAAAAGACATCGACCATATGTTATTTTGAATCTTTAGTACAATTCAATAAAGTCGGATTAAAGCCGTGCAACCATATATAAAATTTTGAATTTTCAAACCATATTAAATCAAAACAGTGTAAGAACAGATTTCGGCGCATATATTTTTATACTCTGTACATGAAATGTACAAGAGTATATTAGGTTTGCGGGAGCTGAAAAATGTAACAGGCAGAAGGAGGCGTGGCAGACCCCACAAAGTATATATATTCTTGATCAGCATGACGAGACGAGTCGATCTAGCCCTGTCTGTCTGTCTGTCCGTCTGTCCGTCTGTCCGTCCGTATGAACACCTGGATCTCAGAGACTATAAGAGATAGAGACACCAAATTTTGCACGAAGATGCGTTATGTGTGTATTCTATACGAGTTTGTTTTATTTTTTTGATTTTCCCCCCCACTTCCCCCCTATGGGGGTTTTCCCGATTTTCCATTCGTATAATCGCCTATATCTCGGAGACTATAAGACCTAGGAACACCAAATTTTAGTCCCAGATGCCTTATGTGAATACGCAGAAAATGTATATTTTGGAATTCCCCTCCCTCCCCCCTCTACCCCGCAAATCGTAACTCCCGTAATTCTTGGAATTTCGAACTAAAATTTTGGAAATACCCCCAGTTAGTTATTATGTGTCCGTATGCCAAATTTCATTATGATAGACCGATTTAACAAGAAGTTATAGCCATAAATAAATTTGCTGATGCAGCGCTGCTGCAGCGCTGCTCAAGCGCTGCCCGCGGCTGTTGTTGATGTTGCTGTTTGGTTGACTGCGAAAATGCTTACACAGACACGAATTGATGCGCATAGGCATACATACACTCACACAGACGCAATTGCTATGTAAATGTGCAATTATACACCCTTTACGTGAGTTCGAATACCGAGAGAGGTAAAATCGATCAAATTTTTTTTTTTATTTTCTTAATTTTTTTTATTTTCTATAATTATTGTAAACATATGTACAGAGTATTTCAAAGTCGGGACACCCGACTTTAGCTTTTTTACTTGTTTTATTTAAGTTAAATATATTATACAATAATATACTTAAGGGGTAAGAAATTTTAAGAAAATATTGTTATACCACCTACAATATTAGAGGGGAAGAAGGCCTCGGCCATAATTTGTTTGCAATACCAACCTTTCGTACTTGTAGTTGTGACCTGACAGTAGTCAGGCAAATCAATTATAAAGTAGTATTCGCATCGAGCAAATTTATCAAAGGGGAATGCTGTAGGAAGCTCCTACTTCAGATAAGTAATGGAGTTTCTATAAATTCGTTAGTTGTCGATTTCTAATGTTATTGAACAGAAATTTTACTGTGACATTGCTGATGGTAAACGGCAGTGAAGACAGAGTCTCTGCAAGTTGACGTTATAATCAACATTTTAATTTCTAGATGAGTTTGTTTTGGTGTTGTTGATATTTTCTCCTGTTTCATAAGAAAAAGTGTGTTTGCTTGTTCGCTCATATTTTGAATAAGATCATAATATGTAACTACAAGTATTTATTCCATTCTTTTAATTTTGTTTAAAGGTAATTTTTACGACAACATTTAACTATTTATTCTTCTTCCTCTTCTCCCTCTTAATACTGTTGCTCTTCGTCTTCATATTCCTCAGCCTCCACATCCTCCTCCTCAACGACCTCGTCCTCAACTTCCTCGCCTTCAGGTCACTCGCCAAACCATTGTTGTTTGCAGTTTGGCTGTAGAAAGTATAGAATTAAGGCCATTAACTACTTGTAGTGTTAATTGACATCTATCCTGCAAAAATCATAAGAACATGGAGAACAAAGAAAACAAGCACAGCAAAGCCCGACAACAGACTTTTTTTTGTTACTTTGCTGATGATAAACGGCAGTGAAGACATAGTCTCTGCAAATTTTGATGGGCAATCTACATCGTTTCTCAGTCACGCGAGACAGCAGCAAAAAAAAACTGTAAATATGATGGCGTTATAAGCAACACTTTAATTTCTAGTTGATTTTGTTTTGGTGTTGTTGATATTTTATTTGGAAGAACTATATATTTTGTTTAATAAAAAAGTGTGTTTCTTCTTGTTTGCTTTTTCATTCATATTTTGAATAAGCTCATAATAACTATTTAGTTCATTCTTTTAATTTTATTAAAATTTTTGGCTTTGATTTTCTTGATTAATTTTGTTTAAATGTAATTTTTACGAAAAAATTTATTTATTTATTCTTCTTCCTCCTCTTCTTCCTCTTCCTCCTCCTCTTCTTCCTCTTCCTCTTCCTCTTCTTCCTCCTCTTCTTCTTCCTCCTCCTCTTCATCTTCCTCAGCCTCCTCATCCTCCTCCTCAACGACCTCCTCCTCAACTTCGTCTTCGTCCTCGACGATGTCCTCATCGGCCTTGGCATCTTCCTCGCCTTCAGGTGTTTCGGGCTCACCGGCCTTCTTGCCTGGTCGCTCGCCGAACCATTTTGGCAGTTTGGCTGTGGAAAGTACAGAATTAAAGCCATTAACAAGTGTCGATCGGCATGTGTCCGGCAAAAATCACAAGAATGCAGAGAACATAGAGAACAAAGAAAACATAGAAAGCATAGCACGACAATAGACAAAATGGTTTCTGTTTCTCTTTGTTTCTCCTTCGAATGTTGTCACTTGGTGTCTTCTGCCAAGCGGTTTGTAGTTTGCGGTTGTGGCACTTATACTCGTATTTACATACATTTTTGGCGGCCGGTGTATTGTTCCTTCTTCTCGTTCCAGATCTTCTCGTTCACATCCTTGCTGATCTCATCCCAGCCCTGTATTCATATGTATGTATGTGTGTGCAAGCATATGTGTGGGTGTGTGTGTCGATATTTATAAAACATAGCACATAGTACAAACATAGAAAGAGAAAACAAAAATACAAGGTGACATTTAGTGTAAGTGTGGAACCCAGTTTTATCCTAAATGCGCGTCTACTCGTATCCAAACGCCGACATTATCTCCCGCATATATATTTATGTAGAAATGTATATAGAAACATAAGAAATTGTGGACAAAATGACGTAATGAGCCAGGCCACCTTTTTTGGTGCCTTTGTACGATTCAAAAACATTGAACATAGCACAGAAGACACACATACATAGAAGACATATTTAACACAAGTACTAAGGAAAGATAGAGGTTTGCGCTTTGGCGCTTACATTTTGTGCGTTGCATAAATCTTTCCTGTCTTTCTTGCCATGTCTTTTCTAAGGTTTCCGCATACACCGTATTATAACCCTACGGCGAAATATAGCAAACAGAACGACCCAACTTATAGCATAAGCTATACAATAACAATCCAAAAGAATTGCCTCGACAATCTGACATCTGAATACTTACACCTTCGAAGAGTTTCTTCTTGTCATCGTATGAGCGTGTATCGACACGTCGCTCATATTTGGAGGCGACTTGAATTTTGGGCTATAAGTAAAAATGACAATAAAAACGCGATTGTTGATTATTATTGTGTGCTTGTGCCTAGTGATCGAATGACTTACCGGGTATTTGCCAGTCAAAGCTTCTGGGTCGAGACCCTTCTTCAAGGCTTTGTGCCTGAGCTGTTGCTTCTGTCTTTCCTTCAACTCTTTCAACTGTAAAAGTCGATGTTTAGATAATGGGTACGGGTTTTGGACTGAAAGCCACAAAGTTACTCACATCGTAGTCCTGACGCTTCTGCCTTTCTTCCAAGTCATACTTCTCAGTTTCCAATTTGACAATCAGCTCCCACAATTCCTGGGCCTTCTCGCGCAATTTACCTTCATTGAAGCCTTCGATGGCGAGTGGCTTAATGCGGAACGACAACGAGATCTTCTTCTCCTCCTCCAATTGTTCCTTAGTCTTGTTACGTTCCATGGCAGCAGACGAGAGTCCCAACTATATGCACGTAAAATTTCGTTTTATGTTCAAAGTAGAGACACATTTCGTTGTGTTTTACAGTCATTACAGTCGTTTCAACGTTACGCGTAATTTATCATTAACACGATTGTATTATGTTTTAATAGCACGATTGGTACAGTTTACAGTGAGAGACAAAAGTTGTCACACACGAAGAGACGAACGGATGGAAGACGTAAGGAAGATTCGAATACGTGATTGGTTTGAGAAATTTGAAGTGCAATTACGTGAAGATGACAAAAAAAAAACAACAAAAAGAAATAGAAACGGAGAATTGTTGTTTCAGTAGAGTGTAGTTGTGTTGTTGTTGTTGTAGTTGAAGCAGAATATAACATGTAGTTTGCATGAGGCGAACAACCAATAAAAATAAGAAATGATAAGTTCAAATGAAAAAAATCGACGAATGGAAGGCAATGAACGAAACAAAAAAAAACAAAGAGGTAGAGGTAGAAAAAAGACGAGATGGTTTTTGGATGCGTATCAGTTGGCTGCATTTATGGGATCTCATATAATTACCACGCCTGCCTCCTTCTTGGCAATGGTGAAGTTGGGTCCCTTCTTGTCCTTGTCCTTCATGGCTTGCAGCATGGCCTGGCGCTTCTTCTCGGCTTCCTCGAGACGCATGCGCTTCTCTTCGATTTCACGCTGCTTCTTCTCTTCGGCCTCACGCACTCGGCGCTCTTCCTCCTCCTTTTTGCGCTGAGCCATTTTCTGCTCCTCCTCAGCACGGGAAATCTTGCGCTTAGCCTGCTTCTCCTTGAGTTTCTTCAACTCATCCTCCTCCTTGGCTCTCTGTTTGCGCCATTCGCTGATGTATTCTTTCAGCTGCTCATCAAGATCGGAGCGCTTCTGATCCTGACGCTTGATGAACTCTGGATCGCCCTCACCTCTGCACACGCCAACCGCAGCGAGCACGAGTGGGAATTTGAATGCAAAGAATGCAACGATTAGTAAGGACCACTCAATACATATTCTGTCTCTCAGTTTACTAGTACATAAATAAGTACATACTAGTATGTACATACATATGTATGTAATACAAATTAAGTAGCGCTACAGCCTATTTCTAACAATACATTATACATACATACATACAAAAATAAGTACAGAAGTAATTCTAAAATTAATTACATGGTAGATATTTCGTGTGTTTTAATTTGCATAAGTACTATAGTATAGGTACGCGGATTACTGCAGCTGCTGCTTTTGGCTAGTTAAGAATTTTACAATTAGTGGCCAGCTGTTGGTGCAAGAGCGTTAACGATATCTGTGCTAGGTCCAGATCTGCAGAGCCTTGCAAATCCACTTAATATCGACTGTTTTGTTTTATTCATTTGCGTTGTTGTTGTTGTTGTTTTATGTGCGTTATGTTTTAGACTACTCTCTAGTTAAAAATTAAAGGCAAAAACACAAAAACTTTTTGCGGGCATTGGCATTCTTATTGTCGTTTAGCGCACTGTGGTAAGTTGTGGTGAGTTGTGGTGAGTTGAGCCAAGGCATCATACGTATGGATATGTGTTGAGTAGTGCGTTCTACAATGGTGAGCTTGGGTGAGTACGAGCTTCAAAGCTACGCTCAGAGGTTAATGGGCTCTCTTATAACATAACACTAAGGGTTTAGTAAGTTAATTTTTTTAATTTGTACACAATTCGTATGGCATAGACTTACTCGGCTGGTGTCTGAGGTGGTTTTCTATACGTGAGGCATTGAGGTGGCAACAAACATGGAGGTGGTGTTGTGGTTTTTTTTTTTTTTTGGTTTTGTGTTTCAAAAATTCGATGAACGATACGCAAAAACACATGTTGGGTTATCATTTTTTTTCATTTATATATAATAAATATATATAACAAAAAAGTTTTTTTTTTGTACAAACAAAAATTGTATACCAAAAAAATTTTGGAAAGAGAGAGAAAAATATTTCTGTTTAAAAAAATTTTGTAAAATGTAACAAAACAAAAATATCAAAAACAATAATAATAAAGTAAGTACGTATTTGTTGTTGTTTCTGTAGTTTGTTCTATGTATTATTTCTGTTGCATGTTTTTGTAAAAACTAAAACTAAATTCCAAGCAACGAGTTGTAAAAGCTCTTTTTACAAATGTCTTGTAACTGTTTTTAAGACCGATCTGTTAAATGTTGGTCAACTGAGCAATCAACAAGAAAAATAACGACTTTATACAAAATGATTGAAGGGTTGCTAAACGATTGATTTTGTTGTTGTTGTTGTTTTCATGGAAATGGTATCGGAGCTTGAGTTTGGCAAAATTTTGAAAAGGTAGATTTTGTTGGAAATAAATGTTTTATTTAAACACAAGGATCATTTAGGTTGCCGAAGGGAGCCCTATAAAATAATCTGTTCAACTTCATTTGACTTGATTTGATTTGATTTGGTCCAGCCTTCCATAAAATTTCCATAACTAATCACTCAAATCGATCTAATCACAGCAAGGAGTTTCACATTCTGTAAATGCGAATTAGCATTGACCTCTTCCTTCTAAAACTATACATATGGTGGTTTGTCACTTTATTCATTTTCTGTTAAGGCTTAAAAGTTCTTGGGACAAATAGGAGAATCGATTGTATTTAATTAATCAATTTATTCACGCAATTACTTACTTCCTGCAATAAGAAAGAAAAACAGAGAAATAAAAGAGAGAGAGAGGGAAAGAGAGAAAAGAAACATGATTTACAACTTTTTATATCTTAGATTGCAATATTGACGAACAAAAAGCCAGGCTAGCTACAGGCGAAATTTTCGTTTTTTAAGATTTCGAATATTGCTTTTAATTGCTTTACTTTTGGGCTACGTTATTGCTTTGTTTTTTGGGAGGCGGGAATGGGGGTAAAATAGTTGCTTTCTTCATTATTGCTTTTTGATTTTTGCTTTTTGTTTTTAGGAGGGAGGGGGTGTTCTAGAAAGTAGACGGCAACACATATGGTACATATACAGCTTTATATACACTTGCCAATTGCTTGCTGTGGAATTATACTTGGAGGGATTTTTGGCAGGAAATACATGTACATATGACTTAAGAATGCTATGGATCTTGATTGCTTGGGTAATGTTTCGTTTTTTGTTGACATTTGTCTATTGTCAATTGTGTGATTGTGATTGGTGTTAATAAATTTTTGTATAATTTTTTGAGAAATTATATTTACATAGAAGGAACGATGTGTGTGAACAAAATAAGGAAAATAAAAAAATGAGAATGATGACAGACAAACACACAAAAACATATAAAAACATATGCGTGGGACTGCACATTGACATTTGCATCATAAAAATGAAAGAAATATAAAACCAAAACCAAAATGAAAATCAAAATAACAATGAAAACGAATTTGAATAAAAACAACAAAAACCAATACTGGTCTGCGCATTGGCCACAAAAACTACTTACGTCTCCTCTCTGGTTTCCTCGACAACCTCCTCCTCCTCAGAGCTGCTAGTATGTGCGTAATTAACAAATGTGTGGTTTGTGATTTGGACAAGTGCACAAAAACAGTTTGCAAGTGCATGTGCGTGTGTAGTTTAATAAATCGTTGTTGTTGTTGTTGTTGTTGTTGATGTAGTAGTCATAGGTTGTAGTTTTTAGGAAAAACAGAACGACAACATTAGCAAATTGGTTGATTAAGACAAGATCACATATGGGGTTCAATTCATTTCGTTGTCCGATGTGAGCGATGTGGGCGATGTGGGCGGGGCACAGGTCAGGTCAGGTCAATAAGATCAGGTAAAGTGGAACAGGATCACAGTTATGGGCCATTTGAGTGTTACATATGGTTGTAGTCGTGGCATTTACAATATGTACGCACATAGAAGTAGAAGGGTAAAAAAAGAATAGAGATCAAACACATGCTGCTGAAAAACCACAGTTGCACACACACATACACGCATACTCGTACATAAATACTGTCCAGACTCTAGACGAAGTGTGTGTGTGTGTGTGTGTGAGTGTGTTTGTTTCTGTTCTAATGATAGAAATATGGTGGTAGTCATAGTTATAGTGATAGTTTTCGCACCTTTAGAACTTACTGCCAGCCCCTAAGATAGTAACTAATTAAGATTAAATCTGTATCATGCTAAAGTCGAGGCTATCCGACCTTTCAATGCCATGTACCCAGGTCTCGCAATATCAATTTAAAAAGGGAATCTAAAAGCAAAATGATATTCTATGATTGTAGTATGTATAGGAATCTGAATATCTAGTAACTGGAACTCAACTCAAAGATACTGCATTATTCATCAACTATCCTTTAAGCCGTTAACTCTCTACCGCTCTTATGTGCCTACCCAGATGGTATGATTTTGATTTTTTTTTTTCGGGAATACAGACACAGGGGATAAAGCTACGAATGAACGGAAGGACTCTTTGGGTACAGGCACTGAAGACTCTTTTATTTTCTACCAAAGGTGTGCACACACTGGTAACGCCCACAAGTATGCAATTGAAAAAAAAGTTGTTCTCACATTTAAATCGACACATCAAAAAAATGAATATTGTGGGCAGTTATGGTGGTCTAATTACTTCGTTTTTTCTTCTTCTTTTTTAAATAGTGCATTAGCAAGATGATATTAATTTATAACTATTGAACTGGAAGAAGATTTATAGACAAAAGTAATTCGTTTAAATATTTACATTTAATTTACAATTTGAGCTTGTGTTAGTTGCTTATTATTTGTATTTTAATTAATTAAAGTCTTTTCCCATTTATTTTCATTGGCGCTGCTGTTGCTGGGCTGAGAAAATAACTTACGTGTACTCCTCATCGTCGGACATGGTAACGGTTTAGGGTTGAAAAATCCTGAAAGAGGTCGAAAAGGAAATAATCGTATATAATACTTGTATTTATTGTATTTATTCAGTGTTAATGCTACTATATCTTCTAGCCAATGCAATGCACATGTATTCGCATGTACCATCTAAAATCCGCCAATCTAGAACCTACATACTCGTACATACATGTTTTGCATACATATTTGCCACAAGCAACCGAAATAGCACGCATGGCTTTTGTTGTTGTTTGTGTTCTTATTCTTATTCTAGTTCTTGTTTTTTCGACGCTGCCGTTGCCTTGATGTTACGCTAAAATTAGATCAATTCACACACACACAGGCATCCCTATGTATGCACATGCATATTCGTTTGTACATATGTGTGTGTTTATGTATCCACACATACATACGTACATGCGCCCAAGGAGAGGAAGGCTCTGTCATAAATGAGAAAGATATACATAAATACATATGTATGTCTGTATGTATACACACCGCATAACTTTAAATAGACATCGGCCGAAAACAATTTTGTATAAAAGCAAATATTTCCGCACCATAACTTTTTTGCTTTCAGATTTACATTTTTTTTTTTTTTGCTCTTCAACTATTTAATTTGCCTTCTTATTTGTCTGCCTTTCCTTCGCTCCGCTCTCTCTCTTACTCTCTCCGGCTCTGATCACGCTCTTTCTCACTCCTCCCTCTCTGGCGTGAGTGTGCATGTGTGTGTCTGTGTGAGCCTTCTCTACTCTATGTACATACATACATACATTTTCTTAATTTTTCTGCTGACTTTTTTTTGAAATGCGTTTGGCGTTTGATAAAAATAGACACTCGTATTGAATTTCTCAAAGCGCTCCGAAGCTTTTTCCCCTCTTAGCAACTGCTAAACTTTTTTGTTTTTCTACCTTGGAACTAAATGGGAGAAGAAAAACCAGAGGAAAAGGCGAAAATATTACAAATATGTGTGTTCTTAAGCAAAATACTCCAATATCCATAGAATTCTACGAAGCTCATCTACATACATATAAAATGCATTCTGCAGCTATTTTAGTTGCGCGGAAAGTAGGTCAGCATGTGGTTTCATATTGTTGCAATATTAAATACGTGTATATATATATATTTATATATTGTGTGGTATATATTTATATATGTACAGGCTATAATGCACAACAAACTGCCCGATCTAGACCAAGAAAAGGGATATCGATAAGTGCTACTCCACCGACACCTACAATATAACATACTTATGTATGTATGTATTCCCTCCCATAGAGTTCGAACATGTAAACAAGAAAACAGACAATGTCAATGCACAATAGCTAGAGGTATACAAATATATATAGATATATATATACAATATATATGCATGTATACATTCGTGCATATGTATGTAGATTTGAGACCCCAAAAACTACTATCAACACAAAGGATAAGAAAACTCAACATAACGATAATAATTCCCACCAGCCCAGACTTCTTTCCTTTCCATATTTCGCCCACAACATCTTAACAATTACTCGTAAACTAAAAAACTTCAAAGCTTGTCTTGCCCTTCAAATTACTTTGCTAGTTCCACAGGCACCTTTTCCTCTACTTTATTTGCCAACCGAAGCTCGCCAGCACTAAGTATAAATATGAATACATACTTATGTATATACATAGGTCTGTGTAAACTGAATAAATATATTTGCTAATGTACAAAGAGTATGTATGTATGTATGTAAATGTATGTAAAGCTCAGCGCTCATGAAACTAGAGCAGATTATGCCAGAAGCCGAAAAAGTTCCCTCACTGTCATTTTTGTTTGTTTGTGGGAATCTAAAATTAGATAATTCCAGCAAAGTCTCAGATGCCTATATTGTAGCTTTTGAATCTATACGTATATTTATAAAGTAAATTATCTGCGTGGGTGTGTGTCTGTGTGTGTGTGTGTGTGTGTCTGTGTGTGTGTGTATGTGTGTGTGTATGTGCGCATGCGAACAGATCACGAGCCCAAATTCGAGAAGAGCCCGCACACCTTTCAACGTATTGGCCATTCTGCCAAGGTAATGCACACACACACACACACACTCATGCACACACACACGCACACACAGACACGCAGACCAATACAAAGACACTCCTTGGTAGTGCGAGCTGCTTATTTTTAAAATTTCAGCAAAGAATATTCCTTTAGTGTAGATTTCTTTTTATTTTGTTGTGGTTTTTTATATCGAGATCATATAACGCCTGACTCTTTATGGCGATCTTAGCGGATTTTCCTTTCTTTATTAGTTATTGTCGTTACTGTTGTAGTTGTTGTTTTTTTTTCTTTTGGTTTTTGTTGTTGTTTGAAAAAAAATCCCAAAAAAATGGTTTTAGTTCCAATTGGAAACCTCATTGCACTTTGTAATCGTTAATTGTTTGAAAAGATACATATAATATACATACTAGTATATGTTTAAATGAGAAACCACTTGAAAAAAAAACTAAAAAAATCATTTAAAGATTCACAGGATTATATAATAGGATTTTGTTTGAATGTTGCAGCACATTTATTAGTTGCTGTTGTTGTTTTTTATGCTCTGTACTCTGTACTTTTTTGTTTTATCTTGTTTCTTTTCGTTTTTATTCAAAGTCCAAAGAGCCACGAGGCACAGGATATCCGTTTATTAACAACAAAAAAAATCATTTTACTAGCAGTTTTTCCACTTTGAGGCTTTTTGGCATTGGGTTGTCGGCCAACTTACTTAGGGAAAAAGAAACAAATTGAAATCTCAACTAAAGTCCGAGCAGCTGACGTCGTAGGAGCGAATGCTGCGGTTCGACTAAACAGACTGACGATCAAAAGCGTTGGTACACGTTATGTTAAAGAATTTTACGGAAAATGAAAAGCATTTTCCACACCAATACCAATGCAGTCGCTCCCCCTGTATGTGTGCGCGTATAATATGTATGTAAATATATATGTGGATATATATTTGTGGCGATAAACGAACAGGCGTGTAAAAAGAGCGCTATGTATTAGAAATCGCTGCGATGGATGGGCAACAACAAGTGGCAGGCGGTGGACAGTGGGCGTTGGTGTGGGAGTGGGAGTGGCAGTGGTGGGGGAGGGGGTCGGGGTTGTGATGCCGATGGGGGTGGGGGTGGGGGGGAAAGCAAAGGAAATGTACAACGACGACGATGTTGTTGTTGAATGTGGCGACTACGCAATCAAGCAAAAAAATTGTTGGCAACCATGGCACAAAAGCGCACACCTATGGCCACTCACAAGTGTGTGTGTGTGTGTGTGTGTGTGTGTATGTATACTTGTATAGTATGTGATGATTTGTGAGTGCGAGTGGCGAGAGGAGCCCTGCAACAACAACAGCAACAACAACAACAACAACCACAAAACATAAGCTTTAGGTAGGGCATTCTTAAACAGAGCATGCCAAATTCATGACAACACAGAAGATATTGAGAAAAAGGGGCAATACTATACAATGCAAGGCTCATTTCATCAACTGAAACATACACTTTTTGTATAAACTAGCACTCACACACACACTCACACACAAGCTCACACACACACTCACGCACATCAACCCACGCACACACATTTCCAAAATGAAATTTTTCAATTGGCTGGTACATTATACAAATTATATATAGCGAACACTATATAGACACACACATTATGTGTTGGTGTACGTTGTTTTTGGAATCAAATATCGCTGAACATAAATTTCATAGCCATTAAATTTTATTTTTTTTAGCCTTCCATATAGACGAAGTATACGTATTTCCTTTATGCTTGCATATGGGGATGGTTCAAGCACACACATCTCGAGCTATGAAGGTACATACATACTTGTATATACGATTACTGGTACAATACTATAAGTATACTACCCACCTATGTATCCATTTGACTATTCCAATTACCTTGGTTGAGTACAATTATTTAAGTTTCAACAAATAAAAGAGGCAAACATAAGTGTAAGTGATTCTGAAATAACACTCGTCTCTTAAATGCATTCCAATTCATCAGGAAGCATCCATCCTATTCCGCTATTCCGATATCGCAACTGTATCTTCTGATTGAAATCTTTGGACACACACTTTGAGCGCTCGATTAAATCCCTCTTTTGTTCAGCCAATATTGATGAATAAATACAGAGTTATTTAATAATCTAAAGAAATATCAAAGAAAGTCTCCAGAAATGGACAAATTGAATTTAGCTTCAAAAATATTGAATTACTTATCTTAATTATTCACAACAAAGTGTAAATCTTTTATAATAAGTATGTCATATTCAGTTGGATGTAAAACTATAATATGCACCCACTTCAACAACAAATAGGTCAATTTTCTATATTTCACATTTACATTTATACATTGTTCGATTTCAATTTAAAGATTTTGTCATGCTGATCAAGAATATCTATAACTTGTGGGGTCTGCCACGCCTCTTTCCGCCTTTTACATGTTTTCACCTTGGCGCACAAACCTAAAATACTCTTGTACTATACCCTACAGGTATAAAGTATAAAAAAAAATGGTTTTCTAATAGAAATGTGTATCAAAACATGTAAAGTTCATATAATAATATGCATGTATGAAATACTATATATAAACTTTTAAAACAATTAATACAGTTAATTTTATTATTTAAAACCAAAAGTAACCTTTGGCGTGTTAATTCATTCATTCAATATCCATACTTTGGACTCACTACGTAATATTTATAATTGAAATTTATTAATTATTAATTATATTAGAGGATTACCAAAAATGGATTTGTGTAAATTAAATTGGATTATACTCGATAGTCAAAAGACAGGCCGTATGACTTATACTTGGCTGCTATCCGATTCATAAATTCATTTCTTCTGGGCATATGTCCTTTGGCAAGAGTCTGCACAATAAGCTTTAAGGTTTAAGCGATTAGGGTTTGGCAAGACGGTTAGGTGTATAGACGGAACTGCTCGAGGTTGGATTACTTTCTATATGTCAACTTGTATTGTAAAGGTGCCACAACTGATTCAATGCTTGAAGCGCTGAAGCCTAGCAAACCTCTCAACACGTCACAACCATCATGACAGAACGCATGATTAAACAAATCCAATGCCACCATATAGTTTAATAATTGTCCTCCTTACTTGTAGGACAGATCTTAAGTAAAAAAGCCTTTCAAACCACAACAAATTTAGCAGACTTCAATCGATTTATACCCTATATGAACTACAAAACAAATAAGGTGTAGCTATTAACATGGTAGCAGGCTTTTGGCTTTACCTTTTATTTATGTTGTGTAAGTTTGTAACATCCAGAAGGAAGAATGGTGGACCACGCGTTATATTTATGTGTAATAGGCACGACTCCAAATCCCGAATCCAAAATCCGTAATCGCGATTACTCCCCCAAAGTTATCGTTGAAACATTACGCCGAGGCTTTTCTTTTTGTGCAAAACAAAGTATATCAGATAATTATCATAGCATTTAACTGCTACACTAATGGTCCGATTCTGTAAGAGTTTTTTGAGGAAAAAAAATCGATTTATTTATTTATAAGCCTTTTCCTAGCTATTAGATAACTTTATTATTTTTTCTCATGTTCAAATATATACAACTACGTGTAGTGCTACTTTTATTTTGTTTGTGCTTACAGTCTCACAGTTTCCGAAGATTTCAATTCCATAATATAAAGAGCGGGTCAAGTAGGGCTTAGCAATAAGGTTTTACTGGAAGGGTATGTCGCGACAGGGAGAGAGAGAGAGATGCCTTGGTGCACTATAGAGTCTTCCAACTGCCTCATTTTTGTTTAAGCTTGTAAAAATATTCAAAGTGTTCTCATACCAGATGGCGTTGCATTACTTGTGGGTCACGCAGGGTGACCATGGGTGAAATAATATTTGATTGATTTCGTTTAAAGTATAGATTTATTTGAATTAGAATTAGCCTAGTAGGGGGTGCGTTAGTAAGATTAGTTTGTTTACGTCAAGCTGACTTAAAGGCTTTTATTGCTTACTCTCCTGTTGCTCATATACTTGTAGGAATTGTTTTGGCTGGTTTGCTAACAATAAGATATCGGGGATTATGTGGTTCTTATACCTGAAACTTATCACAAGGACTCCGTATTATCGTGTAGATGTGATAGGAATGAGTTCTGTCGAATATGAGACATGCACTTGGGGCACTCTTAAGAACTATAGTATACTTGTACCTGAGCAGATTGGCTGAATTAAGGCTTGTTAATTAACGTCGACTACATACAAGTATGTAACTGTGAAATAAAATGAACAGCAAGAATCACGATCGCGCTCTCGGCCATTATCTATAGCTAATCATATGGGAAAAACATTCATTTTCTATTTTTTACGTATTTCGGGTCGCTGCGGTCTTTTGCCTTGCTACTGGTGGCCTGCTGGCTTTCTGGCGTTGGGTAAAATTATCTACTTATTTTTTAAATATAGGCACGCATACACATAGACATATCGAGACACAAGCGTACGCAGAGATCTGTATACTTCAGAGGCATATGTTTGAGATATATAAATACAAATGTAAGCACTCACACATACGTACATGTGCGAATGGGGGCCGCATGTTTTGGCCTAGGTATTACGCATAGGAATTGCAGCCAGCCCGAGACATCGGCCACATTACCACCTGCTGCTCCCCAAAGCGTAAAATAAATAAATGAGAATTAAAGAGTAGAATAAAAATAAAACACAGAGTAGAAGACGAGTTATGCTCGAAAAATATGAACCAAGCCAGCATGTTGATATCTCGATTATAGCCGGACTATACTCGTCTACAAGTATACACCCCAATTTATATCTAGATTTTGTTACATAATAATAGCACCCCATTTATCGAGAAAGCTCTTCACCTTTTGCTTCGAATTATTATGCCCTGTACCCAAAGGCTGGAAGGCTATATTAGTTTAGCGTAATTGTGTGTAACACACCGACGGAGGCGTGGCAGACCCCACAAAGTATATATTCCTGATAAGTATGGCATGGCAAGTATGGTATCCAGGCTCCCCCAAGTCCGAGGCAAATCAAATTTTGTAGTCACGTCAAAAGGCGAATTTCCATACCTCCTTCAACAATTTGAAATTTTCAACTCAAATTTGGCAATTACACATGGACAGTGTCCATGTTATATAATATATAATTTATTATAGAACTATACGAAAGAAATTATTTCGGTTTGTATTAAAAATAAACAAACTGGGAAGTGTTTTTCGTCCCATACCCTGTGACTTAAATCACAATTTGTATCCATGTGTATGCGCTGCAAACTATAGCCCCAATTTGTCCGAGGATTCAAATCTCTTAAAAGGAAGCATTCTTTACCTATAGTCATCATTCGCGACCCTATTAGATATGACAACTATGTACATTCTCAAGATCTTTAAGAGAGGTCGTACTTAGCTTTTTTCAAAGGAAGCGGCAAAATATTAAAATTTTGCTTAAATAATGCAGGAAAAATCTTTCAAAAATCCAACTCAGGTTCATTTTAGGGCAAAGGAGTGCGCCCTAATAATGAAGGATTTAGGGAAGGGCAACCCCCCGAATACTCAGTACATCGAACGAAAGTTCTACAGAAAGTGTGCGTCTAAGAGGGGTGTAGATATACTATACTTTTTGTGTAGGCAATTTTCTGTTGGTGCCATCATGACATCTCTCTGAAAGATACATCCCTTTCCGAGACGGACATGTCTAGATCGACCTCCCATACTTCGCACAGTAATAATAATATACTATATGTATCAGTTTTGCCTTTCGGGTACAGGGCTAATAAAATAAAATAGAAATGGAAGTAAGCATCTTGAAAACATCAATTTATCGCAAACCAAGCGCCAGAGTGCCGAGTGAAGGGCGCCAAACGAGCCAAAACCTTGTTTCGAGACCTCAAAAGTGAATAAAAAAAAGAATGGTACACCACATTTTAGGCGTACATACACCCCGTATATATTCATACTATATATCATTCACTACTCAAGCCACAGTTTTCCAAATATCATGTTGAATGGGAATGTTGTTAAAGTTGTCAAATGCACCATAAGTATGAAATTGAAACAATAAACTGAATGTCTTATCTTAGAAAGTGCCGAGTACAGTAGGGTATAAAGTTCGTGGTCAATGACCATGGCAAAGAAAGGTAATACTTTCTTTGGGACAATGGGCAAAGTACATATAGGTGTATGGTTATGTCCACTTCGTCTTAGCTCGTAAGTTTTCTATACACTGTACCTGAAAAGTAGAAGCTACATTAGGAGAGAACGCTGCAGTCGGACAAGGCCGACACTGAATACCCTGTACCCAGCCAAACTTCTCAGTGGCTTTAGACATGTCTATCTGTCTGTTCGCCTGGATATCAGAGACCACAAGAGCTAGAGGCATCACATTTTTCACACACCAAATAAATAAGCGTGTTCGAATAAACAGTTGCAAGTCCTTCTTGCCGATGTTTAGGCGTAATAAATCATCATCGTGGGTGAAACATGGATTAATGGTGAACTCTAGAAACAGAATCCCAATCAAAACTGTGAATTCCGGAGATCCGGCTCCAAAAGAACACAAAACTGTTATTTCGGACGAGAAAGTTATGTGTGTCTTGGGATTGTCGTGTCTTGGGATTGTCGTGGAATTCTATATACACCTAATTGTTTCTTTTTTTTTTTTTTTTTTGAATTGCATTTATATTTCTTTAGAGATAAAGAACCAATCACCTATTTTTGCATATGATCAATGTATTTTTGTACACGGTTGCTTCTGGAACCAATCTAAAGAATTAGGTATACCGGGTGTTATGGAGAAAGGATGCTACTACGCATCACTTTTGGATCAGGTAATGACAGAAAGGCCCCACTTGCAGAAGAAAAATGAAATGCTTCAACACTCTCCTTACTCTCCAGAACTAGCCCCATGATCTTGCCTATGCTTAAAGTTGGGCTTGGAGGACAGAAATTATCATCAGATGTCATCATAAGGTTTCGCATTTCGGCGTAGTAAGCAACCATTTTGAAGAGCAGAACGACGAATTCTCTTTTGCGATGTTGAAGACTTAGCAGAAGACTGAGAGAGAGAAGGGAGTTGAAAAATGAGAAAATAAAAATTTAGAACTGTTGAGATGAAAATAATATTTCATTTTCGAAACATTTTGAATCGAACTCGGATATCCAAGGGTTATCCCTTCGCCCTCATGTCAGTCGAATGCCCTTTTTTCTCTTGTAAGGAAAAGAGGGAGATAGTTAAAAATTGCGATAACAAAGAAAAGGAAGGATTGTTGTTGTTGCGCTTTAAAACAGTAGTCATCAGATACTCGGAGCGAGTGAAGTAGCTAGGAATCAAAGGAAAACTCGTGGTGACTACAGGGAGCTGGCGGATTGGCTACCTATGAGCCATTTTCATCTACCAAGAGGTTAAGCTTACAAAAGCCAGGGATCATACCTACCAACGTATGCATACTATACTTGTATATACAGTCGTCTCTCGTTAATTCGAAGCTCGAGGGACTCTTAAAATATTACGCATTATCGAGTGTTTGAAATATCAAATGGTTCGAAATTTGTGAGAGAAAATAAATAAAACTTCGGATTATTATGTGTTGATCAATAAATATTTATTAACTGCTACTCTATAACAACACCAAACGAGTAACAGTAAATGAATGTTAACTAAACAAACCAGTTCGTGTGTAGTGTGTGTCAAATAGCCAAACTAATCATAACAAAAACAAACTTTGAATTAGAGAGAGGTTCGAATTATCGCAGGTTCGAATTAACGAGAGTCGACTGTACTACTTGTATGTACATATTCTACGAGTATATGAGTAGTCGGCAAGTAAGGAGCATACTGTGAATATTTTCACTCGCCCTGCTTCCTTTGAAAACGTCAAACATAACATCAGTTAGTTGTCTGTGTGTACAGATACAGGTACATATGTATGTATGTACAAGTATGTATGTGAGCAGCATTAAATACAACACAGCAAGATATACATATACCTGTATATACTATATACGAGTAGATATACTATATACATATGTAACAAATACTCATATGTACAAAAATATCTGTGCATGTGTTCGTGCCCCCAACAAAATTTTAATTCGCATCATCATCAGCATCGTCAGCTTTAGAGCAAGGAAAACAAAAGACACAGTTTCTCGGGCATTGGGACTCTATTTTTGGCACATTTGTGGGGGCGAAATACTTATGCGCTCGTCTGAACATTTTGCACAAATATTTTCTTCGTCTTCGCTCATAGCTGACGCCTCATCAACAGGAAGATCCATATGTGCACATGTTTGATGATCTAAATAGAATATGAACCCGAATATCGACAGCTACTTTTTAATTGCTGAAGGTTCGAGTATGCAGCTACTACACTCATATGGACTCCTCCATATACTATTAAGTAGTACATATGTACATATGTATGTATGTCTTTAAAATACAAATTCGGTCTAACACGATTACAAAATTGCCACCATATCTCTTTTAACACGGTGAAAAGCGTCGTTCTTACACGATTTGTCGCTTGATGCGTTAATATTTTTATACCCTGCACGCAAAGGGTGCAGTAGTTTTGTGCGAATGTATGTAACAGGGAGAAGGAGTCGTGGCAGACCTCACAAAGTATATATATTATTGATCAGGGTGACAAGCCGAGTCGATATAGCCATGTCCGTCTGTCTGTCCGTCCGTCTGTCTGTCTGTATGAACGCAAGGATCTCAGAAAGTATAAGAGCTAGAATTACTAAACTTGATATCCAGTTTCTCCTGAGTCCGAGAAAGGACGAGTTATAGTTTTTTTTCTGATTCACCCGCCTACTTCCCCGCAATTAGTGATTTTTTCAGAACTCCGGTAATTCTTGGAATTTTTAAATAAAACTTGGTAGTTACGTCTAGTTAGTGATTATGGTTATGTTTCATCATGATAGGTCAATTATAAAGGAAGTTATGGCCATATACATATTTACTCATGGGCGTAGCCAGGATTTAGTCCAGGGAGGGCAAGATTTTTTTGGCCGATTTTTTACTATCAAATCTCTTCAAAATCAGCAAATGGGCAAATATTAACGGACTGGAGGTCAACCCTAAAAAGTCAAAATGTTTAGTAATATATAAAAAAAAAATCAACACACTCAATCTTGAGCAAGTACGCCTCAACAATGAGCCCATTGCGTATGTAGAGCAGGCAATAAAACTGGGAATAAATATAAACCAAACATTAACTTGGTGTGACCATGTCAATAAGGCAGTAGGTAGATTATATAGCGCACTAAGGCGTCTGTCTTTGACGCAGAATTTTCTTCCTGTAAAACTAAAGCTCCTTATTGCCAAAACATGCCTGACACCCTTGCTATTTTATGGGATTGAACTTTTTGGATACTGCGATGCAGTAAGTCAAAACAAATTAAAAGTAGCCTTTAATAGCATAGCACGGTACATTTTCAACATTCAAAGAAGAGATTCAATAACGACATACACCAATAAAATATTCAATCTGACCCTGGATTAAGCTTAGAACCCTAATCTTCTTGCACAAAATTATTGCACGTAAGGAACCAAATTATCTGCACGACAAAATTGCTTTCACGACATCAAGAAGAACGAACAACATAGTTTGCACTAAATTTAAATTAGCAATCTCGGAAAAACATTTCTTTATTTCTGCTGTTCGTCTGTGGAATGATCTTCCGCATAACCTAAAAACAATTAGCAGCGAGACGCACTTTAGAGTTAAGATTCTAGCACACTTACAAAACATTAACTAAATTAACGTTACCAAAAATTATAATTTTAACGACACACTTAGTTCAGTAGGCAATTTAGATTAAGTATAAAACTATTAAACTATTCAATTAAAAATATATAATTATAAAGAATAATGAAAATGTTTAATGTGAAAACTAAAACTATGATTAAATTGTAATGACTAGCGTAATAATTTAAAAGTAACCGATACTTGTAACGCTAGGATAAGGTTAATAAATAAATAAATTATTTCCACTATACAAAAAACACATGAAAAATATGGAAAAATAGGGACAAAAGAAATTCAAAATAATGAACATTTGAAATTTCGAATGCAATAAAATGAAAAAAAAAACTTGGTAAATAAGAAGATTTGTGATCGTGGAACTAATATAAATTTGGTCCCGTGCGACATCGAGAGTGTAAAATTTAAGAATTTGAAATTATGTTTTCTTACATAAATGATAATTTTTTATATACTCGTATATATAGTACAAGTACATAAGCACGTGTACATACTTTAAAATGATTGAAATCTAGATGAATAACACAGGCTGCGAAAAAAATAAAGTGGTGTGCAAACGGTTAGAAAAATATGTAATTTTTCTAATGGGTGCTGCTCTCAGTTTGAAAATCAATTTATAGTATCAACTCCAGTTAATTTTCTAAAAAGAAGCTTAAATAGATTGGGAGCCGTATCTGGGGTCGGGGCAGTTATCATCATCAGCAGTTAAAATCATTTTGTTTCGACAGTTCAGAACTGAAACTGCATTTTCTGAACTGTTATACCAAAACTATTGCTGCCCGCTTTGCATCCCCCTCGCTACGGCCATGTATTTACTTACATATTTACATATTTAATTTAGTTCAATAATTACAACATTTTTTAAATTATTATTTTTTAAATATTTATACAAATTTTTTCTTTTTTGTGGGAGCTTGTACAGGGTATTTACATATACTCTGTACACAACAAGAGAGAACGCTACAGTCGAGCAAGCCCGACAGTGTAATACCCTGTGCCCAGGTGAACTTCCGTCACTGAGTTATATGCGCCCATAGCAGCAGCAAAAAGAGAAAGAAGAAGAGCGAACTTGTTGCTGCAGTTTGTGGGGGTTGTACTGGCGAGAATTTGTTTTGCTAATAACTTTTCTTAGAATTGACCGAATTGAATAAAACAACAGTAGACAATTATATATAAATTATGTGTGCAAAGTTTGGTTTAGGTAGCATTTGAAATGTGGACGCTATTGACGAAATTCTGTAGCAGGGGAAGGGGGGAAAATTAAAAAAAATAAAATAAACTCGTCCTTTCTCGGACCTAGGAGAATCTGGATGCCAACTTTGGTTATTCTAGCTTTTATAGTTTCTGAGATCCTTGCGTTCATCCAGACGGACGGACGGACATGTCTTGATCGATTTCTCTCGTCATGCTGATTCAGAATATACATACTTTGCACAAACCTAATATACCCTTTTTACCCTACGGGTACAGGGTAAAAAAGTACAAGAGTATAATAGGTTTGCAGGAGCTGAAAAATGTAATAGGCAGAAGGAGGCGTGGCAGACCCCACAAAGTATATTCTTTATCAGCATGATAAGACGAATCGATCTATTTGTATCTGTCTGTCTGTCCGTCCGTCCGTATGAACACCTGGATTTCAGAGACTATAAGAGCTAGAGACACCAAATTTTGCACAAAGATGCCTTATGTGTGTACGCTATACGAGTTTGTTTTATTTTTTGAATTTTCCCCCACTTCCCCTCTATCGGGAATGTCCCGATTTTCCACTCGTATAATCGCCCATATTTCAGAGACTTTAAGAGCTAGAGACACCAAATTGTAGTCCCAGATGCCTTATGTGAATACGCAGAAAATGTGTATTTTGGAATTTCCCTCCATCTTCCCCTCTTCCACGAAATCACTGATTTTCCCAACCCTTGGAATTTCTTGGAATTTTTCAATGAAATTTGGCAAATCTGCCCGCAGCTGTTGTTGATGCTGGTGCTTTGGTTGACTGCAAACATGCTCACACAGACACGAATAGCCGCGCATAAACATACATACACTCACATAGACGCAATTGCTTTGTATATGTGCAATTATACACCCTTTACGTGAGTACGAATACTAAAGGAGGTAAAGTCGATCCAAAAATTTTTTTTAATTCTCTTAATTTTTTTAATTTCTGTAATTATTCTTAACACATGTACAGAGTATTTCAAAGTCGGGACACCCGACTTAAGCTTTTTTACTTGTTTTTTTGCCACGCAAGGGGAGCCACCTTATAAAAAAAAATGTTGAATATGAAAACTGCTCTGATTATAAATGCCAGCCACTTTATTTTAATACACACATACATATGTATGTGTTCTCTTTTTGCTTTTGAAAACTTTTGCCATCTAATAAACCTTTTTATGTTTTTGAAACTAATCAATTTAAATTTATGCATTATTTGAAGTCTAGGAATGTAACCCCTTATTTTGTATGGAGTACATGACAGGTTTAACACGATTTCGCTTAACAAGACGTAACCCCCATTTTAAGCGAGGGCTAGGTATACATACATACGTGCGTACACCCGCAGAAGTATGGAAAGCAATCGTAGTAAGTAGTTGAGTATGCTGCTATTGTGGAAATGAGCCGCTTCTTCACTGAAGGGATCAGGAATCTGTGAGTGTACATACTTGCGTAACTACGGCCGCATAAAGTACAAATAACCATTGACGGGAGTCCAAGAATGCTTTGACTATTTCGTTTTTACACACGATGTCTGAGGCACGGGTCAGTTGTCACCACCTCGCATACCACGTACTAGAGAATGTAGTATCTACTTTCTAGGGAGTGTACTACCAACTGAACATGATACATATGTATATAGTATATAAAAATAGCATCCTTCCCCTGCTTCGCACGGGTGTTTTACAAAATTTTTAAAAATTATAAATTTGCTATGAGTTACTAAAAAAGATTAAAATTATAAGCCTACATTATAAACATTCCTTTCGTAGGTCGATCCCTACTAATTCGAAGGCCTTGAGACTTTTTAATACTTAGTTAACGCGAAAGATGTTTTTACCGGAAATGAAAGCCATATAAATGATCGAATGGGATCATCGGTATCCTCGGTATATGAGCTAGTTCACTAGCTGCTGGGCCGTTGATAATAGTTTCTACACCTAAATTGTCCTGCAATTCCATAATAAGCAGCCTCGTCCCATTGCACATGCTCGGAAGGCTTAAATTTCTCAAAAGCATGATTGGAATTCTGATTTTTAGCTTCAATTCATGTGGCGGCTGTCCAGAAGGATTCAGTGAATTTAAAAATTCCTGTGGGTAATGGACTGTGTTCGATATTATTCACGATGTCGATGGATTTGTAATTTATTATTTGGCTGGCGACTTTTGACTAATATTGCCTTAATACTTAAACTGAGATAATGTTTCGAGTAGGATTGGGAAGTAACAGCATCGTGTTCGGGAATTTTTTAGGTAGTTTTTGTACACCTTGGGCTACCTTATTGGCATTTTAGTAAGGATCCCTACCTTTTTGGAAAAAAAATATAGGCTATGTTAACCGGGGATAGTGTAGCTTCTCAACAGTGAAAGAGTCCTTTAAATCAGTCCAGTACTTTCGGAGCCTTTTCAATTCAAATTAACAAACAATCAAATCTTTGATTGTGCCTCCCTTTTCGTGGTCTGGGTCACCCATTCTGCGCAGACACTTTATCAGCTCCGTATATTTGTATTCACACATAGATCGCCCTTTACGTTGCTTTAGCTCTAATGCTTCTCGTGATTGCATATTTAGACAGATTGTTGAATGACTTTTCCCAGGTCCTCTATGGTAGAGAGCTTTTTCTATGCTTGGTTATGTTCGATAGGTGTATGCAAGACTTGCCTAGCGTGAACTTCTAGCAGTTTCTTTAGCGTCTTCAGTTAAGCGTAATGAGTTAAGGCATAATGGCCTGTAGGCCTTCGGTCGCCTGCCTTGGGCAGGAATACAAGACGTGTCATGCCCAAGTCCACGGGCACATAAAGATACCACAGGCATCCCTCCTTGTAATTCTCAAATGTGTCTGGGTAATTGAAGTCCTGATCTCATCATCAGTACATCCGTACCTCCCGGAAAGGGCGCCTCGATCAAAACGGTCGCTTTTTCTGTTTTCTGTTTTGAATTGACTCAAGAACCGTACACCGCCACGAGGTTCTAAAGCAGCCCCTGTGCCACCATAAGAGGACCTCCATGAATCCTGTTATATACCTTTCCCGTCATATACCTTTCTTGATGTTACATCCCAGACAATACTTTCATCCATTTATTTGGCGAGTTTGAAAAGGCTCTGCATATCCTTTTTTGTTCTCTTAGCTTTGCTCCTGTCGCATTAAAGTTTCGGGTCTTCAAAAACTTCTGTATGGTAATGAATTCGAAAATGGTACGTCAGCACCTTTTGTCAGCCTTAGGTCTAGAGTCTAGACCAATTGAAGAGGTTCTACGTATGTGGGTACCTCCCCGATATTTTATATGCTCACGTTCTGTAATAGAATAAAGCTCTGCCCAGAGTCGGGTCTCTGTAGCAACTCCAGTTATGTCTTGCTTTCAGAACTCATTGAACTATTAGTTTTCTTTTAAACTGACACACTTGGCAGATTAACATTTACTTATCTTGCAATAAACACTTATCAGATTGTTGAAATGTTTCCCATTAATTGCAAAAGACAATACATATGTATGTTTATGTTTATTATTTAAATATACTTTTCGTTCAGACATACTTTTAATTGTTGTGCGGAAATCAAATGAAAAGTAAATGTATGCTTCGATATGTACAAGTATGCTTGTACATTTGTATTCAATCGCTTTCAAATAAATTCGTATAGTTCGTATATTTTTTTAACTATTGGAACATAATGAAGCTTCTCACCGAACTCGTTCTAAATCGTTTATACAAAAAGTGTCATTTCTGTAGCACCTATACATATACATACATACAGAAATATACACAGACTTTTTCGTAAACAGAAACAGTACATATACATACATATGTAGTAAATACATATACATATGAATTTGGAATTTATTGGAAAGAACAAACAGATCGGTGCCTGCCAAAAATAGAAGCTGCTTTTGAAATACTTAGTTTCAACTAAATCAAACATATCGAAAAATAGTCAGAATTTTAATTAAATTAAGCTCTTTATTAAGGCGAGTAAGCTAAAATAATTTGCATTGTGACGCCTTTCATATTGGTAAATGAAATTCAACAGCAACTTCAAATTAAAGTCTTGACACCAAAAATAATTAATTTGTGGGAATGTGTGACACTTGATAACATTTTAAGACTTACTAAATAAAAACATTTAAACCAGCTAAAAAATCGATCTAAGTATACATATGTATGTACAAAATAATAACTACGTAGATATTATTTCATATGTCTGTCCCCTAAAACTAAGACTGTATTCTTGTACGGTTATGGGAAAACAATTTTTAAATAAGAACATTTTAATATTTATACTATATATACTAGATTTGTGCGAATGTATGTAACATCCAGAAGGTGGCGTGGCAGACCCTACAAAGTATGTACATATGTATATATCAGCGTGACAAGAGGAGTCGATATAGCCATGTCCGTCTGTCTGTCCGTCCGTCCGTCTGTATGAGCACAAGGATCTCAGTAGGTGCAAGAGCTAAAGTAACCAAACTTAGTATCTAGGTTCCCCTAAGCCCTAGGATGATCAAGTTTGTTTTTTTACTCTGATGCTCTTGGAATTTAGAACACATTGCGTGCTTTGGGCCGAACAGAGATGAGCCAGAGCAGCAACAACAACAGCTGCGGGCAGAGCATATGCAGAGATTACACTTTTGGCTAAACTTCCTTTCAATTGCACCTATAACACAGAAAATTAGCATAAGGGTACATTTAAAATTCCGAGAATTATATATGTACATATGTATATGTATCTACTTTTGGGGGTCTACCATGCCTTCCTCTATGTGTTACATACATACCTTCGCACTAAACTAGTATACTCTTTCACCCTTTCGGTACAATGTAAAATTATGATTTTGCACTTATGCTGACACTTTTGGCAAATACATACATACATGCATATGTAGGTTAAAGTGATTGCTGGCATAAACGCATTTAAAAGTGTGTTTGCGTTGCAAGAGCAATTTATTTAAGCGCCATCAGGCCATAGAATGGCGCAACTCTGCTCAGTACAGAAATTGCTTTTCGCGCCACCTAGTGATGTTTTCTTAATCGAAATTGAATGAAATCACGAATATTAGTAGAAGATATCGATTTTAGCTATGAATACGATATACGATAACAACACAGACAGCACTAGTGGCAGCACTACGCAAGTTCAGCACGTTTTTAAATGCCGGCACCTAAAACATGTTTTTAAACTCCAATCTCTTTGAACCTGGAAAGTCAAAACTCGAGCGTAACTTTGTGCAGGTCTTGACAAAGCAGAACAATCGCCTAGATGGACGCAGTGCTGACGACTTTCGAGATGTGGAACTCACATTTGGTGCCGAATGGGGCATAGTGGCATTGACAGTGGGCCAAACAAGAGTCCTCGCCGAGGTTACCTGTGAGATTGACGCTCCAACAAGCGCACGTCCAAACGAAGGTGCGTTATTCCTCAATGTGGACATTGATGGTGTATCATTTCTGGACGAGGTCCAGACCACACACGATCAGCGTGTACTCGCTCTGAACTCTCTGCTGGAACGCACATTTCGCAGTTCGCGTTGCCTAGACTTGGAGTCACTGTGCATTGCGTCGGAGCAGCATGTTTGGTATGTGCGTGTAAACGTCAAGGTGCTCAATCACGATGGCAATCTATATGGTAATGCCAAAAACTAAAAACATCGATACAAAGTATAGGTCTAATACTCGTAGTGGTCTTTCAGATGCCTGTACCACTGCCGCGCTAGCAGCCCTCATGCATTTTCGCCGCCCCGATGTAACCTACAATGACAAGCAGATACGAACCTATAGTGAGAAAGAGCGTGAATTGGTGCCTATGCTGTTCCTGCACTATCCCGTCAGCGTCACATACTGTGTATACAAAAGCAGTTCAAAACCGGTGGTCGATCCCACGCTGCTCGAGGAGAATGCTGCTGATTCTGTTATTGTGCTCAGTTTTAATTCATATCAGGAGCTTTGCACTTTAAATGCTGGCGGCTCTGCACCTACCACTGCCCACATTATAATGCAGTGTGCGCGCAATGCGTCGCGTCGTTGTAAGAGCATGGTTCAATTTATTCGCAAAGCCCTGGCGCTGGATACAGAGCGGCGTCAGGCGAAACAACCAGTCGGATTGCTAGAGCTAATGCGCAGTACAATGCCCAAAATAACATATAATCGATTAATGAACGAGGAATCAGATGTGCCTGTGACAAACAATGAACCTGTTAGCAACATGGCCACAGTAGCTACTCCACAACACCAGGAGCCGCAGAATATGATTAAAGAGCAACGCAAACAGAACAAACAGGAGCCAGGTGTGTATAAGTAGTTAATGTCTTCCAAAGGCCAAGAGCATGCGATACAAATTATTTTTCGAAGCAATTTCCGAGCAATGGTTGTTTCCCCAATGTTTAAAACGCATAGAAGCTATACTATCATTTTATTAGGTTAAATGTCCACAGTTCTTTATGATACAGCAGCAAAAAGAAGCCTCTGTGCAAAGATTCTACGTGAAAGCTTTAAAACTAAGAAAGAAGTAGTAAATCAAGGAGGCAGAAGTTCAGGCGATTTGGATGGCCCCGTCCTGCTGATCATTTAGTGATATATAACATATGTTTTAAAGTTATTGCCCTTATATTTTGTACATAGGTTTCCTATTCCTACAGCCACGTTAATTGTGAAAACAATTTGGTAACATAGCAGCCATAAGAACGACTTTTTATTGTTTTTAAAGCTATCTCGGTTTCATATAATGTTATTGCATATTCAAGTTTGAATCAAATCGGACTCCCAATTCATGCAGTTGCCATATGAACGATCGGCCGATTATGCATTGACTTCTTTATTTTCTAGTTATCTGGCGGCTTCATACTTGTATAATGTTACTGCGTTTTGTTTTGTTTGTTGAATGTTTTTGTTTGTTTTTTGTTTTTGTTTTTTTCTTGAATGATTATTGTTATGTTGCATGAGAATTTTGAATAATGTTCGTATTGCTGCACAAATAAGAGTCGTAGGTCCAGACGGGCTTTATAGTGGTGCAATACAATATAACTTTACATGCCAATTTTACTTTTACTTGTTGGCTTCTATGCGATAGTAACCCCTAAGTGTTCTAAGTGTCCGCGAGACCATGGCGCGGCTTAGAGCTCTTCTGTTGGGTTTACTTTTTGCAAATGTATAGTATATAAGAAGCAGGCAGCCCATTCTTAATCAGTATGACAGGGAAAATCCATCTAGCCGTTTGGATTAACGCCTACATTTTGGAAGCAGCTGAACCCACAGTGACCACACTTTCTATGCAGACTCTCCTAATCCGTAGGTGAAATATTTAAGTTAGTTTTTTATAGCCTTTTAACCAAACTAGGTATCCAGATTCTCCTCAGTCCGAGAAAGTACGAGTTTGAGTTCTTTTCGATACATCCCCCAATTCTCAATTCGTGTTTTTTCCATAACTCCCGTAATTCTGGTAATTTTGAAATCTAACTACATCCCGATTGTTATTATGTGTCCGTATGCCAAGTTTCATCATGATAGGTCAATTATTAAGAAAGTTATAGCCATACAAATAATGTCAGCACAAGCTCTGCCTGCAGCTTTTGTTCTTGTTTCTAGATTTAGATTGCGCTTTACTTGCATAACTGGAAAGTATTAAATGTAATTTACACAAGAATTCGAAAAACAACTTCATTTTAAGTCTTGTTAATAGCGTCCTTTCTCATTCTAAATGAGTACATTTTGTAATAGGTCATTAAATTATTAAAATAAAATAAAATCGGATTAATAGACACCATGGATTTTAGGATTGACAATTTCAAGACACTAATTTTCTCATCGATATCGACATGTCGATTCCTGCTGCACAAAAAGGTTATACTTGTAGAAGTACATATTTAATAAACGAAATTTATACAAATATGTGCGAAAATTATTTGCCTGTGTAAACGAGTCTTCACAACCATTACTCAAAAACATTACCAACAATATTTGAAATAACAAAATTTATCTTTTTTATTTTGCACAGTAACTCCTATGGATGATTCTACTTGGCTACCGTCAACAGATGAGGTAAAAGATAAGGATAATCCAAAGCTGAAAATTAAAGAGACTTTGCCGCAAGTGAAGGAAACAAGGCCCAAAGGAAGTAATAATAATCGAGGGAAAGGCAAGGGCGGCAAAAATCAGAAACCAAAACGAAGTATTGGCTCTTCAAAATATAATATATCTTATTCACTACATTGATTTGCCTTCCTTTTCTTGCAGCCGAAAGTGATTCAGAGGAGGAGACCAAGCCAGTCATCTAATAGATCACCAGTTAAAGTATTTTTAATTGCTTAGCATTTAGGGCTTATGAATAAGTCGAAATCGAAGACTATCTTAGACCTTTCTTTTTGTACACGGGTGTAACAATTATAACATTAAAATTATGTGTGAAGAATACATAGTAAATACATACTCCATATCTATAACTGAGAGTATTCAAACATATTAATGTTACATTTTAAATCGGCTTTTCAATTGGTTTTATACGGTTGCACTGCTTCTAAATTCTATAAGACGTTATTTACAAGGCGTCTGGTATATGGTTACAAAAATATGGTAATTCATATACACTGAAACACTGTACATATGTGTAGAATAATTATAGTAATTTAAGAAAGTTAAAAACACACATGTGTAACCGATTCGCACGTCATGCAGCCTCCTAGTGCCCTGTTACATACTTTGCAAAAATTACATGCCCTTTCTACCCTTCGGGTACAGGGTATACAAATAAAATAAACTTGCACAGCGTAAACACATAAGGCATCTTTATGAAGAATTTGGCGTCTCTATTTCTTATAGTCTCTGAGATCCAGATCCACTCGAATTGTCACGCTGATGAAGAATATACGTACACCTAATTCTGTTTTAACACGGTAGATTGGTTCCTAAAAAAATGTAAAAAAAAACCGTGGAAAATAGACATTAATCATATGCAAAAATGCTAAATGGAATAAATCAAAATCGTGCACAAAAGACCATGTAAAAACATAATTAAATTTATATATGTACGTACATACTTTGGGGGGTCTACCACGCCTCATTCTGCCTGTTCCATTTTTCATATATATATGATCTTATATATTTCATGTAATTCGGATTCGCATATATTTAATGCAAAGTTAAATTATCTTCATTGAAATGCGTGTTGTCTTTGATGGGCGATTGTAATAGCTATAAGAATCGTAAGGAATCGCAGGCCACAAAATATAGATGCACCTAATACCATTTTTACACGGTACATTGGTTCCAGAAACAACCGTGTAAAAAAAGACATTGATCATATGCAAAAAGAGGTGATTCGTTCCTTATCTTTAAAGAAATATATCTGAGTTTTTTAATTTTCAAACCATATTATATCAAAATCGTGTAAAAACAGAATTAGGTGTATTTATAAATTAGGATAAGCATGACGAGGTGAATCCACCTTCCGAAGTCAGTCTGCCTGTTCGAATCACTACTCCTCCCATAGTTTAAGGCGTATCGCATTATAACTTTGCCCCAGGGTTTCCTTTTGCCGGACGCATAATATTAGCATATGTCGAGATCATGCATTTCAGATTACTACTATATTTCCTAACCTGACATAGAGAAAATTTGATTTGAAAAACAAGAAAGGAATGCTAAAGTTGAGCAGGCTCAACTCTTAAAATACCGTGTACCCACCACACAAAAAACAAATTTAAAAAAAGGAATTTAAAAAATTTAATGAATTTTATTATATAACTAAATTTTATGTTATATATTCAACACATGCATAGATAGGTAAGTGTTTATGTTCAATTTCAACAGCATACATCTACATCAGAATCATAAATATGTACGTACATATATGCATGTATGTATGTGTGTGTGCAGTACCGTATTAACTTAAAGCGGCAGAGCTTGGGCATCATGATGAAACTTGGCTTACGGACATATAATCACTAGCGAAATGTAAATAAATATGTGAGTTCAAAATTCCAAGAATAAGGTGAGTTAGAGAAAATCACTAATAGCGGGGGAGTGGGGGTGCATCGAAAAAAAACTCAAGCACGTACTTTCTCGGACTGAGGAGAATCTGGATACCAAGTTTGGTTCATCTAGTTCCTATTCTTTCGGAAATCCTTGCGTTCATACAGACAGATGGACATGGCTAGATCGACTCGGCTTGTCTTCCTGATCAAAAATCGATATACTTGGTGGGGTCTGCAACGCCTCCTTTTGTGTATTACATACATTCGCACAAAACTAGTATAGCCTTTTATCCTTTAGGTACAGGCTGTAAAAATAAAGAAGTTTCGATTTAACTGGCCAACTGGCATTGGCTTTTAAATTGAGACTAGATCGCCAAAAAAAAAGAGGCAGACTGTCAGAAGGATTAGCCACCATACATATGTAAGTACATAGCTCTATCGATTCGTATATGTGTGTATATTTTTGCCCCAAATATTTGATTATTCCATGTTTTTTGTGCCAATGCGTGTTACGTGAATATCTATGCTTAGATCTGAAAACCCACTTAATATATAAACCCACCCTTTTTGTTTTTCAGTGGCCCGGCTGCAGCAATTGGATAACACGATTTGCAAATAAAATGAAAAAATATTGTTTATTGCCATGCACATTTCCATTAAAAACTTTTATATTTTAGTTTTTTGCTGACTGGATAATTGATCCAACTTATAGACGAGATTAAAAATTACATGTACAAGTAATTTATGCGCTAATTAATTAATTAAATAGCTACGGCATTAGTATATTAATATATATCATAAATTATAAAAGTTGCATAAAAATTTTATTTACGTAGAATGTTATGAAGTTTTTCTAATTGATTTTTATTATATATTGGCAGATTACATTTGTTGCTGCAAGTATGTATATTTGTTTGATTGCATTTTGGCCATGTGCAGATGATTATTTAAAAAAATAAATAAGACTAATGAACATTTTTGTTGCATACACTTTTTGGTGTTTCATTATAATTATTGAGAATGATTGATATTGCCACTTCTTTAATTATTCTTGTTTTTGTTTACTTTTTTTAGTTTGTTTTTCTCTTGCTGGTGTCGACGCCCACAGAAAGTTTATATAATTTACATAATTTATTATTTCATATCTTGTGCAAGTAACAGATTTTAACAACGATGAAAATGACTACTTTTCTCGGATATATTTAATTAGGCCTGCTTCGAATTCCTTAAGCTCTTCACTTTTCGGACTCACAGCAAAGTTTATAAGTTTCGATATTCAAGGCAAAGTCAGTTCATAATATATTTATTAAATAGTGCGTGCTATTCCGTTGTATCGAAGATAGAATCGGAAGTCGGAATAGGCCTAAATATATATATATATATATATCTTCTTTTTTTTTTTGTATATTTTAAAGCGACTTATAGATTTTACAATTATTTGACCTGCCAGGCTGAATGTCTCAAGACCAATCTAACAATTGTCGCTGATAAAATTGTTGGCAGCACCCGAAATACTTAGCTTTATCACGCCAGCCAAGAAAACGTTATAATTTACCTACTTTGAATTAAACAATTACCATCGTGCCGAGACGTTCAGCCTGGGAGTCCAAAATTATATACATGGTCATTCTCGTTAAAGTATTTTAGGAGCACCAGTAGTGTTGTTGCAATGCGCTGTCGTCGCTATTTGCTGCAGAGATGCGCTGATGTCAACTAGAATATATAGCATGTATTTGTGTGTGTCTGTGTGTGTGTGTGTACGTGATTTGCTGTAGCTGTTGTTATTGGTATGCAGGTGTTTCTGTTAGCGAGTGTTGTATGTTTTGTCTGTTCGACATTTATTTATTTTTTTTTAGACATACATACATAATAGATAATGTCGTACGCTATGCTGACGTATGTACATATGTATGTATGTAGTTGGGCGACGACAAAACCAGAGCGAACGCGTATATTCTCAACTATTCATATATGCATGGATCTGTGTACATAAGTGTGGGAGCAGGACAGCTAGCTACGATGCGTAGCCGGCATTAATAGCGCTGATGCTGCTGCTGTCGCCTGTTCAAGTGGTATCATTACCTATGCCATTTTTTTGATCCAACTTATTGGTGCCGGACTTAACCATATATACAAAGAAAGTTATAATATCCTTCTCCTTGATGGGTATTGTTTTAAAATGCTTCATAATGGTCTGGACAAAAATAGAACAAAAATATTAATAAGCAAAATAATTGCAAAGCGTAAAAGGCACGAGATGCTTCAATTATACTTCTACAAATTACTTACATCGGCTAACTGTGCGCGCTTCATGCCTTGCCTCGTCTGCACCTTAAAGTGACGCTTATAGCGACGTAACGTGCTAACACCTAGTTGGTATAGATCTGGAAATTCGTGCAAATCGGTGTCCGTCTCGTTGCTATCATCCTCGGAGTCCTTGCGACGTCGCTTAGTGCGCACCGATTGTATTCTCTCCTTATGATAATCGCAAATATAAATATGCTGCGCACTGGGGTCGCTGCTTAATTTAAGGCGCTTCTGTGCGACTGTTTTTTGGATACGTTTGCTATAGCTCGCGTAGCCAGCTTGATTGCGACAACGCTCCATGTCATCGATAAGGCAGCATGTTTGGTCCGTGTGGCCGCCACGCGAATCCTCTTCACCGGTGCTAAAGCCGTTGTTCATTGTTCAAGGAGGGAGGTTGGAAGTATGGCTGTTGTTTTGGTCCTGGGCGGCTCTTTTTAATACGGCGCCGGGCGCACTTTACAAGTTTTCCCCAGTTTTCTTCTTTCTATTATTGCACACGCGCGAACGATGAGGTAACAACGCAACAATAATATATTTCTATAAAAACGCAATAAAAGTAAAAGTTTTTGCATATAATGCGCACTGTTTTAATACTTTTCGACACTTTCCTATGTGGAGGTGCTTTATGTGTTCTCGATTTTCAAAGACTCGATTGGCGAGAAATCGATTAGTATGGACTCATTGCAAAAGATTCGATTGGCAGTGAAACTAAAATATATAAATTTATTAAATATATTACTCAAGGTCAAGTTAAATAAACGTCGCATTAGTTTTTTTATCTCCACCAGAATATAATAAATTTAAATGTATGAACTATAAACCGAATGTAACGATTATTGAGAAACAAAATAGTTGGCACCTACGAAAAGTGGCAACTATTCGATTCTGCGATGTGTGACCAGATCGTTTGTACTTTAAATAATTATGAGTCAAATGGTTGTACAAATTAAGAAGTTCCTGACGTTGGTGATTTTTATGTTCGACCGACTAAGGATTTATTATTCAATTAACACAGTGCATTGTTGCACTAATAAAGGACAAGAGCTCGTGTATTCAGAACGGTTTAATATCCAAAAGTCAACTAGCCGCTAAGAACATTATTTCTTATAACTAAAGCTAGCCCTGTACCTCAAACATGCTGACACCGCGCCTCGTGCATGGTGTCTCATATCAGCTGCTTACATCACGGAGCGTTGCACTCTGCAATGACGGTTTTCGGTGTGCAATATCCTCGGACGTTGCTGATCTTGCACTATTATCACGCCAGCTCTGCTATGTCGATTTGGCAACTTCTTTATCGCTGAGTGGTCGTGTTAACTCCTCCCCCACTTAAGTGAAGGACGTCCTCGGACTTCTTATAACCATCAATGACAGCCAGGATGTCTTGTTGACTTCGAAACGCCTGACGCTTCTTGTAGAATCTGAAAGAGGCGTAGCAACAAACCAAAAAGGTACTCACAGTCAATCCAGATATTATGGGCTGCTTTATCAGTTCCTTCTCGATTTCGCCAATGTAATGCGTGTTTTCGAGACTCAGCCTTTGTTAGTATGGTAGGCTTAATATCTCCTGGTGGGCTGTTATGTTGACCAACGTTGACGCTGCTGGGCCAGTAGACTTGTTCACATAACTCTTCAGGTTACGGTTTAAAGAACCATTCAAACAGACATCTTCGTCGAAGGTAAGGAGGAACATGCCGGATACAATTTGCACTTCGTTATCCCTAGTCTTGATAGCCGCTGTTTCGTCGTTGATGATGATGACGCCGTCGTCGATGATCGTGAATGGCTCGAGATGGCTGGGTCGAGTGGTGCAATGGGCCGTGCCACCAGAGTGTAGTTGTTGAGCGCACGTAGTATAGTAGTAGTATCTTCTACAGAAAGTTGTTGTGAGCGCAGCGCTGCAGTTTCCGATTGGAAATATTTCATTCCCGCAATCAGCTATGATGTCTTCGTCAGCTATGTTAAGGATGGTGTTATTGTGTTGTACAGGGTACAAGAGAATCTTCTTACATATTAATATATTTGGCTTAGGGTATTTAATTAGAAAATGTAACAAATCATTACTTAGTATAACTCTGATTTGGACTACTTCCATCAAGTCAGTAATGGCTATGTTCGTAGAACGCTCATTGATTACGTTATTTAAATCGTTAGTGTCTAATATTGCTGGGTTAATAATTCCAATCTTTGTGAGTGTAACAGATAACATTAAAGTTTCAAGTTCCGAAATTAATATTATATTCCCCGAGAGCAAAGTTTCGTATACTTGTAAGTGTTCTGTGTTTATATGGCTATTCTTTGAATTCTTTATTAGCATGTTTACTGTGTCTGTTAACTTATTTAGCTGTCGTTGCGTTTTTGTATTAATATTTACGTGCCTATTTGCAAATTCAATGAGCTCCTGTTGTATCAGTTTCAATTTTTCAAAGTCGTTCTCGTGTGTCGTATGTCCGAGTCTAGTATCTGTTCCATGTGTGATTAAGGAAAATGATTCCTCAACTTCTCTGTTTCGCCCATCATTTCCGCGTACATTGTTAGATTAGTCGAGTGTTTTAAATATTGGAAATCTTTCCAAATTGTCGTGTCTCCGTCCATGATTGGTATGTAGTCCGCGTTCGAGTAGTCAGTCAGTTTAGCGTTTGTCATTGTGACAAGAAGTAGCATAGTCCAGATCCTAAGTAAAAAAGGAAACCCATATTATAGTTACCTTATATTATCCTTATGAACCACCCTCCCTTTAATCAAGACTGTGGTCCCCAAGTCTGCTTCTACCGTTTCCTCGATGTACAAGGATGTCAGTTTATTTCCCAGTCTCCTATTTGATCTTACGAGGACTCTGTCTCCTACTTGGAAATTTCTATTTTGTCTTACTTCATTTAACCTTTGCATTTGTATATTCTGTGCTTTAAGGACTTTATCTCTTATTTCTACGTCAAGCTCTGGAGGAGAAGAATGAATCACATCAATAGGTCGTTTGTCGGTAACTGAATGTATTGTCCGGTTGTATTCTATAGTTGCCTGAAGTATTAGTTCGGTTGTATCGGCAATATTTCTTCCAGCTCTCAGACATCTTGCGATTTCAACAAGAGTACTATGGAATCTCTGTACCTGTCCATTCGAAGTGCTATGAAGCGGTGGTGCGTTTACAACCTGAACGTTAAATCGATTGTTTAGAAGTGATTTTAATGTTTCTGATTTTATGGAAGGTTCATTATCGCAATATATTGTTTTAGTGTACTTGTAGAAGTTTTGAGCTGCAAGATCGCCGGTTGTATGTTTATTATTGTTCTGGAGGCGATAGGTTGGACAATCGAAAACTTTGACAGCTTGTCTATACAAGTGAGGAAATATTTCTTGTCAGTTGAAAATATGTCGACGTGCAATATCTCGCCCACACGCAATGGTATAGGTGTCTCTCCAAGTACCTGCTTCTGAGGGTGCCGATCATACTTCTCTTTTTGACAAATTCTGCAATTTGCAACCACCTCGTTTGCAATTTGGGTCATCTTGGGAAAAAAATAATCTTGGAGAATCTGTTTTACGTTTTCTTGAGCGTCCCTATGAGCTCTATTGTGCTCTGTGAAAACTATTTCTTTCTGCTCGCCCTTATTCAAAATATCGGTTACCATATGTTTTGCATAACGGAATGTCGTCGTAGGGTATGTTTCTATTAGTTTATGTTGAATGAATGCTAGTGTTGGTAGTTGACAGAAAATTGCGTTTACTACGTCCTTCTTGACTGCGTCACATACCCTCTGAATTAACGTTTCTCTACTTGGGAAATGTATGAGGTGACGAGTTTTCTCACCAAGCATAGTAACAGTCCTATCTGAGGCAGATCCACCTTCTTCTATTACTATTTGATTTCGAAAGCAGTTGACTGGTTTGTCTGTTGATTCAACTGTGTGAGTGACAACTCGCTATGTATCGTTGCAATATCGGACTGTGCATCTTCCTCCAAAGCGTAGATGCCTTGTCTTGACAATGCATCTGCAACGCAATTTTCCTTCCCTGGCTTGTAAAATATTTGAGCATTATGCTCGTCTCGGTAGCAGGGAGTTGTGCCTAAAATATTAACTTGGTCGTACACTACAAGGTCATCATTAATGTCATCTGCCTCTTGGTTTGCGTCAGTCTGGTATGCAAAAGTGTCTGGGTCCGGCAGAGAGTCATCGTGGGTCAAATGATTCATTCTTTGGTGTTTTGGTCCCGAAAACCTTGCAGTTCCACTGTTTGGTCTTTTGTCGGCCTGTCCCTGAGTGTTAGTATTACCCTGGTTTTGATACCTGACCTGTCTAAACCTTGATGAATTGTCTACCTCCATTGGCTGTGGTTGTTCTTGTCTCTGAGGAGGTCCGTTAGGAAGTGCCTGACGTTTACTAAAATGGGGGTTTTTTCCAATATGTGTTATTACCGTTTTCCCCTGCCGGCACTCTGTCTCTGCCTTGTTGCTCATTCCTTTGGGCCCTTTCCTCTATACTTCGAGCATAGTTACTGGCGAACGTGTAGTGTTCGTGATTGGATTCAACCTCTTGGGCCAGAGCCAAAGCGGAAGGAAGATCTTTCGGTCCTGCCGAAAACAGAACGTTGCTCAATGATTTCTTAGTTCCTGAAATGAACACTCGTAAAGCGTCCATTCTATACTTTTCATTCAGTGCGACAGCTATGGTGTTGTCGTAAGTCATGATCGTTTTGTTCGTTAATAAGGTGAGTTTCTTTTCTACTTCGTCATAGTACTGTAGGAGTGTCAAATTTCCCTGTTGGAGTGTCGACATTTCTTGCTCTATTAAATATATGGGGCGTTTGTCCGCATACGTAAAGTCGAGTCGATTTATAATCGCTTTAAAATTCAGGGGCGTGTCGAATGATGCTAGCACCATGTCCGCTGGTCCCTTAATCTTGTTTCTCATTATATCTAAAGCCTGGTGTGTTGAACTACCGTCATATTTCTCGTAAGTTTTATAAGCGGTGTGTGCCGCTTTCCTCCATAAGACGTACGTCTCATGTTTTCCTTCGAAGTCCGGCAAAGATTTCACAATGTCTAATGTTTCACTGCACTTAATCATTGCACGAATTTCCGCGTCCCTGTATTTTTCCACTTCTGGAGCCCCAACACAGACACTGCCTAAACGTTGGTTCAGATCCTGTATCTGTGCATCAAAACTTTTTTTTTGAGCGGCAAGTGCATTGTTGACTGCCGCTTCTATTACTGTCTGTAATTGCTCTGAAGACACAGCCATACCTAACTCTTTTTCGTTTTGGTTTTTTACACGGACCTTACTATCAAGTTTTTTTTAATTTGTCCAGCAAATCTATGTCGCTATCACACATAAGTTCTGTCACTACGCAAGGATTGGTATTTTAACTTTGTAACAAATTTTATTATATTCTTCTTTAAATTTGAATTGATTTAAACAAAAATTTTTCAATCTTTTTTTGTATTTATTTTTTTAGTTTGTAAATTGTCAATGAGCGATCTACTTACATGCTCTTATCTAGATCTAATTCTACTTGTAGTGTTGCCGCCGCCGTCGGTGTTGCCGTTGCCGCTTCTGTTGGTATTGTTGCCAGTAGAATTTCCTCTTTATTTTGTTGCTGCCGTCGGTGTTGACGCTGTATGTTGCTTCAGTTATTGTTGTTATAACAATTTTATTTAAATAATTTGTTATTTAATTTTTGTTTTCTGCTGCTGCCATCGGTGTTGACGCTGTATGTTGCTTCAGTTATTGTTGTTACAACAAATTTTATTTTTTTTATTTATTATTTAACTTTTGTTTTCTGCTGCTGCCGTCGGGGTTGACGCTGTATGCTGCTTCAGTTGCTGTTGTTGTAACAGTTTTATCAAATTAATTTATTATTTAATTATATTATATATATATTATTTAATTATTTCTTATAACTAAAGCTAGCCCTGTACCTCAAACATGCTGACACCGCGCCTCGTGCATGGTGTCTCATATCAGCTGCTTACATCACGGAGCGTTGCACTCTGCAATGACGGTTTTCGGTGTGCAATATCCGAAACCCAAAACAATAAATATAATCATTAAGATATCAATGTGTTTTTTAATAGCAGCGTTTAAGAAATTTTTTAAATTGTATTTTAATTCGCGCCCTTTCAAAAATGTAATTGATTTGGCGCATTTCATCGATAAAAATAACCAATCGAGTTTTCTTGTGGCTTTTGTGACGTTTTTTTGAAGGCCCCACTAAGAGGTTACCAAAAATTGTTCTCTTACATTGCGCATTTTTCCTTTCAGCTTAGATGATCAACTTAAGCTTCGTTACACGCAGAGCTGTCAAAAAATTGATTCTGCTCTTACTCGATTTATTTGATCTTTTTAGCCAAAAAATGTTAGAAATTACATTAAAATAAAAATTTCGATTCCATAAACAAAAGAACAACAGATTTAATTGCTTTCAAAACAAAGTATTAACCGTAAGTAACAAACAAACAACAAAATGCATTAAATTATTTAGAGAATAAATCAGAATGCAGAAAATTCAAATATAATCAATATTATTAATCCAACCAGAAAAAAGTAAAATCAAACAACAACAACAGCTGCGGCCAGAGCTTACAAATATGGCTATAAGTTTTTCAGCATTGAGCAATCTTGATAAAACTTAACATGCATACACATAATCACAAACTGGATGTACTTATCACATTTGTAATGTATTGTATTTTTGATATAAAAAAATATATAAAACTTAACGAAAATCCATTATCTTATGAGCTTTATTGTTTTGTTCAGAAATAATGATTATCGGTTGAGTTGTAAAATAAATCATTATATTGTGAGAGAATGAGAAACATTTAAAAAAAATGATCATTTTGTGATTTTTGTAACAGTGCAAGGAATTTTTCGAAGACAAAAATCTGCCAATCTTGGATTTATTGTATAAAATTTGACGGATCGTTCCTATAGCTATTTAATAGAACTGGTAACAGGCAATGTTTCATATCAATAAAAAAAATATATCTAAATAAATAAATAGAACATGAAATCAAATTTTAGAGTAGCACCGCCGTAAAAGCTGTTATACAAGTAGAGCTGCCACACACTTTAATTTATAGAATTAGAACCATGGCGCGAATCATAATCGCGCATATAATAAAATGTTATGCTTTTTAAATCTAAGTATAATACTAACTTTTAAATTTGTTGTAAATATTGTACATAATATTACTACTATATAGCATATATGTAAAAAAAAAAACGCTCATCCGTACAAAAGCTCAGTATTATACAACTGCGAATGGTCCAGTGGCACCTTTATTTAATGTGTGCAGTGTGCCCATCACATATAATACTGAAACCTTGTAGGTATTTTTTAGGTTTTAATAACTAAATACAATACTCATTTAGAGCTGAGCTGCATTTGCGGGTCGTTGTCGCGGTTTGATCAACAATTATACTTATTTACAGTCGTTGCTGTTCACACATATGTAAATAACGAAGACGCAAACACGACAACCGGTTAACAGTACCGCCTAACATTAACGTATAAATTAATGTAACTTCATTTAGAGCGTTTAAGCTGGTCTTGAAATACCAACGTGTCTAAATCGTATACATATACATACATACATATATAAGTAAAGAAAACGATTTTTTATCTTAAATCAATTCTTACTCTTATATGCTAAGTACAACAACAACAACAGTGTGTTTTCCGAAGTTGTATATATTCATGTGTTTTGTGGCTTCACAAAGCGGCAATAACAATCGCAGCATTGTAGAAAAAAGTATCACAACAATAAAAGCAATAAAAACCGTGAAGAAAGTGTCGCCTTAGTAGAAGTTGCTTCGCTGCCAGCAGACCACAAGACAAAGTCAGCGCCAACTCCCCCCTGCTAACAAACGAACTCACCACCAAGCAGCGGCAGAAGAAGACTGTAGCCGCCCCACGACGCGCCGAAAACAACAAATACAATAACCACACGCACGCAACGCGTTTTATTTGCAGTTTTTTTTTGTACAAACACAATAACAACAATAACGGTAGACGAGCGCAATAAAGTGAAATTGCTCAGTTTATAATTTATTTAAATAATAACCAATCAAACAATAAGAAGAATAACAATTAAGAAAGTGCGTCCAGCGGCAAAAAACAAAAAAAAAACGAACAAAAACAACAACAAAACAAACAACAACGGCCGCCAACAACAATAAAACAAGCACACAACAAAATGGCATTTCTAAACAAATTTGCAAAAAGTTTATCCATTGATGAAAAGGCTGAGATAAAAGAGAAATTTACAGAAGTAAGTAAAAGTGGAAAATTCAATAAACAAAATAGTTCCTGCTAAATCGATAATTGCATGTTCATAGTACAGATGTGCGAGTATGTACTGTATGCTAAGATTATTAAAATTAAATAGCAATTGCATGAGTCACGCCGCCGCTGGCAGTCACAGTCGAGATGGAACTGCGTAATGCCGGTGCATGTGGGCGCGCATTCAGGAAAGCTAACGTCGCAGCTTTGTCGACAATGGCCTTCAATACACACACACCTGCAAAGATACCACCAACCCCCACCTTCATCGGCATCGGAGACCAGTGTTTTACCCTGTTCCTGCCACTACTACTGACTAACGGTAAAGGCGTAGAGTGGGGCAAGCATGCGACTGTGCATATATGTACTTGTATGTATCTACATACATACATACATACATCATACATATGTACGTATGTCAGAGTATGCGCACGGTAAAAAGGCGAAAACAAGTTCCCTGGGTGGTGGCCACGCCAAAGTGTCTCGGTGTGCGTGCACTCGCAATCACATGCAACACCACTCGCACCAGCAGCGCAGCGCAGCGTCTGCACAAAAACGCATGCGCTGCATCGTGTTCCTTGGGGGTGCGACTGCGGACTGGCTATCGACGCGCCCGTCGACGCTGACGCATAAACTGCTTGTGTATTTCTGTGAGCTGCTGCGTTTGGCGCTTCTTACAGCTCAGTCTTCTGACACTGCTTCTGCGTTATGTGCCCAATGAGTAATCAAATAACCTTAAAGGCAAAACAGCAGTAACGGACGCTTCTTTCACTTCATAAGAATTTCGTATGAAATTCGCAAAAATAACACATACATATGAACATATGTATGCTACTACTACATACATATTTGAAAAAGTGTGCAGATATATATGTATATATGTACATACATACATACATATAAATGCTTTTAGCAGTATGACAACAACGGCACGTTAAGCCTGAGACAAAAACTGGTTTCAGCTTAAAAAAGAAAATCACAGACACACACACACACACACACACACACACAGGCATAAGCATTAAAAAACTACGACTCAGCAAGCTGAAAGCTGTGAGTGTGCGTCTGCAACAACATCCAACGTTGGTGCTGATGTTTTTGCCGCGCCGTCTCTCGTTCTCATTTGGTTCAAGGGGCAATAACAACAATTATTCAAAACCATTGAGAGTTCAATTTTTATACCCTTTGCACACATGTATGTATGTATGTGCATACATACATATCTATCTGGTATGTAGTTAAATTGTACATATGTGTGCAAGTACGTCTGCATGTGCATACTTACATACTTATGTATGTACATATGTAAATATTAATACGTGCGTTCGATTGGTGTTTAACAGTTATTCATGTCTTGCTTGTTTTCGTGAATTGTTTTTCACTGTAAGCACTGTCATTGTATTGGAACAATAGTACATGTTCATGTTCTAGCTTTTTCGTCTTCGCCTGTGCACACACATATGCATATACATACATACATACACAAATATGCATAGATAATGTTAATAAGTGGTACATGCAGCAAACAATGTTGCATGACCTGTAACCCCACTAGTAGTAACAATAGCAACGACAATATTATTTCTAGGAAACACCAGCCAAGAACAGCTCAACATTCTTTAAAGATATTGTTTCAATAGGAACACTGGATTGATTTATTTATCAATTAGAAAGGTGTATGATTATACCATGTATCCAAAGAATAATTCGGTATACAACAATCTCGGGAAGTGACCAAACTTCTTATAGTTCATAGGCCCTCATCAAGGAAGTTGGTTCATCTCTGTATTGCACACAAAAACCATAGACAGACAACGTATGCAAGTTATCCAAAACGTTTGTATCCTGATAATGATACAACAGCTAAAACAATTTCATATTTTTATTTTTGAACATTGTCTTCTTCTAAGTCAACAAACTTCTTCCAACGATACTCCCACCTCTGATAAAAATGTCTTTCCCCTAAGCACAACTTTCAGCTTAGCGAATAAAAAGAAGTCCTTTTGGGGCTAGGTCCGAAGAGTAAGGATGATATGTGGAAGATCAAGTTAAGTTCGCTTGGTTGATCCGTGAACATCCCACTAAAGGCGGACGGCCTAAGTACTTAATTTACTTTACAGTTGGTATACCAGGGGCTCCTGAATGTTAATATGGGACAGTTGTATTCGAATCGAACTTTAAAAAAAATGAGTGCATTTGAGAAGGAGGGTCGTTCCAGAAGTCTCTGTTCCGATAATTGAATATTGAAGTTATCAGTCAAGATTCTCGTAATCTTCGATCCATTATACTCGTTCTATTTGAGAATTTAGCATTCTGCTATCGCCAAAATTCAGTTCCATTTCCGATTTTAAATACTATTTTCTCAGGCCCCGCTTTACTCTCTTAATAGTCTTCAGACAGTGCTCTGGTTGCTCCAACGCTGCTAGCTGCTATTGTTCGACAGTCGTGAACAGTTGGGCGACTTTAGCATTAAAATGCATGGCAAGCGAAACAATTTTAAGCACACAAGGATCAACAATGAACCACATATAGTATGTTGACACAGCACGTGGATCCACCACTCCCCTCTGGGTAGTTTGAGGATCCATATTCTGTAGGCATTGTAATCGCAGATGTGGGCGTCCATTGTCAAGTCAAAATCAATAGTACAATACTGAAAGAGAACCGCCACTTGGAACGTAGCTTTTGTTATTGATGCTTTAGCAGCATTGGTGTCGTTGTTGATTTTATTAATCGGTAGCGTGTACAGGCGTCGAGATAATTTAATACCATGCTTTCAATAAATGACTAATTCTGCTGCCAGCTTCTTTATTTAGCCTTTAGGCTAGTTCCGCATTCAATTGTTGTCTGATTTACCTTGCCTTAGCTTGACACGGCTTGCTGTTTGTTTTTGTAAGCCTTAACAAAACAATGTTGCCACATGCATATACAGGGGTGTTGTTCTAGAGATTTCGGCTTCAGTTGTTTTGGACTTAATTTTTTAAACTTCGACCTAATAGGCTCTATAATATACCTAATATACCCATTAGGATTGTGCAAAGTATGCAAAGAAGGAGGCATCTCCGACACAATAAGGGGTATATATTCATAATCCGCATGGCGTGACGAATCGATCAGTCCGTCTGGATGAAAACCTGGATTTCGGAAACTTGGTTTATATAGACGCTCCTGGTTCCAACTTTGAAGAAAAATCGACTATATACCAAATTGGTTCGTCACATCATGCGAATTATTTATATGCCTATAAAATGGGCCTTCTCCTGTCGTGATATTTTTTCGCTAATGTATTTCTTATGGTCATGGATAGAATTTGAAATAGAGGTAGAATACAAATTTTTATTTACATAGCTTTGGAATTGTGTTGCCTATGGATTAGGGGAGACGACATACACTCCAATACTGTATTGCTCTCGTTATTCCTGGAACTTTATGCCACAATTGTGCTATTACATGTGCCAATTCTGACGGAACTTATAGCCATGATGTAAACAGAGAAACAAACCCAATGCAAATTAATGGAATCAAAAAGGATATGTTGCGAACATACATTTATTGTTTAATTATTGGTATTTAATACTATTTATTTTAAAAGCCTAAATAAAATGGATGAAATAAAATTAGTTACAAGTGGGTACAGGGTTGTAAGCTTCGGGCTCACGAAACTCTAGCAGTCTGCTCTAGTTACCCGTCGGTTACAGGGTATACAAATAACAAGCTGAACAGAAATATGGTAATCAGAGGTTGATTTATTGGAAGTACCAAGAGGTTTTTAAAATAAAAATGCAACCGCTAAGACAATACATGTACGAGCAAGCGTGCCTCATTAAAGTTGAATCACTTCAGGGGCAAGTGTTTCATAGCGACACTTGACTGTATGGAATTGTGCACAAAGCAGTGCTTTTGTTTTTTGTCTGCTGCGTGGGAGTGTCAGCGTTAATTGCGGCAAAGCCTCGCATTTTAAGTGCCCATACTCAAAAATATTTTTATGGTTTATCAGGAGGAGTGTGTAGGCTGCTTGCATGTTGCAAACGAACGATACATAAGACGAATGAAGGAGACAACGTAGGAGCTGCCATATACTTGTAATTTATTTCTCCGATGGCCGCGCTCTTTATTTGTTAGCTGTCCCGCTTTGCCTCTGGTGATAATCGTTGGGAAGGAGGAGTTGGGGGGTAGGAAGAAGCCGATAGCGATGCCACTGTACACGTACATGCAACAATATGCAGGCAACATTAAGCGGCGCATAAATGTGCTCATTCACACACAACAAACATTGTTGTTGTCGTTGTTGCTTGACTTTTTTATCACCGCCACTGCCGTTCGCCGTCGCTTTCAAGTGCAATTGAAGCGCAGCCGGCAGCAGCTTATGCACTTAAAATTACTTACACACATTCAGATAGATACATGGATATACATATATAAGTACATTCATATGTATGTATGTGCTGGTACTTTACATTTCCATAAATCGCCTCTCTTTTCGTCTGTATTTGATTTGTCTTAACTGTGCGCTTATTGCAAATATTTTACTAATATAACAGGCAGAGGGAAGTATCTCCGACCCCATCGAGTTAACGAGTATATGTATGTAAATATGTTCTTAATCAGCATAATGAGACAAAGCGATCTAGACATCTGTATGAGCGCCTGTATTTAATCCAAAACGAGTTTGTTTTTCTTCCCGTTTATTCCCGACTATTTTACCATTAACATTTTAACCATTAACCACTCGCCGTATTCCCCGTATTCATATGGCACCGTGCGACTTCTACCTTTTCGGAGAAATGCATTTGCCCATGAAAGGAAAGCGTTATGCAGACGTAGAGGCCATTCAAAAGGCTTGCACCGGTATACTAGCGGCCATACCGGCCAACGAGCTAAAACACTCGTTCGACATGCTTTTGGATCGTGCAAAAAGCTGTATTGAAGCAGAAGGAGACTATTTTGAATAAAATAAATTTATTTTGCCGAAGAAACCATTTGTTCTGTTTTTTTTTAAAGTCCTGTTTACTTTGGAACACACCTTGTATGTCATACACTTATAGCCCGGCCTGTTACATACTTTGCACAAACCTAATATATCCTAATATATCCCCAAGGGTACATGGTATAGAAAAAAGAAAGAGTAACAGAGAATGCGTTGCACACAAAGACCAGTTTGTGCCGCAGTAAATGGTCATACTACTATATGTATGTATGTTCGAAAATATTCACAATAGAGCCGTGAATGAATGAATAAATGAATGTGAATATGTTTTTGAATTAAATAGCAAACGCGGATTTGTCCAGTATTATGGACAGATGTGACATACGCATTTACGTGTGTATACAATTTTGTTTTATTGTTTTATTAGTCAATGTCCTTCGGGCGAAGCAATTTAAACTTCTTCGTTTTTTATTATTTTGCGTTCGCATATCAATGTCCTCGTTACGAGTGTGGATTCGAAATTGAATGATTTTAATACGCATACGTACATGTGTACATATGAATATGTACATACTATATGTATGTATGTATAGTATACATGTATGTGTGTGTTCGTGAAAGTGTGGTGCGTACGTGTGGGCTGAGTTTTTTGAACTTTTGCCAGTTGCCTTTGTAGGTTGTTAATATCTTGTATGTATAGAACAAGAATTGCGACTCATTTAACATTTATTCATTGTTTTTTTGTATGTGTGTATGAATATTCACTTAACAGCTTGACATGTTTATAAAACAAACACAGGGGGAAGGCAAATGAGTGTTTTACCGGTTTATTTTCGATAAGTGCTCAGGCGCAACGGTCTGTTATCATCCGCTCTTATGTGTGCGTTTGGTATTTCATTAATTTTATTTAATTTTCTGCAAATTTGTCGTAATGAAGTGGTGCCTCCCACGGCTACATTTTCACACCCATCCATTCACACGTGTATCTACGCACTCATACAACAGCATGTCACGTGCTGCTTCTATTGTGGAGTTGTCTCGCACTGGCTGAAGCGTAAAAACTAACATCCACACATACATACATACACACATATGTATGTAGACACGAGTACAAACACACAGAAACCAAACATTTACGCCTTTCAAATAAAAGTACTTTATGCTTCTACTCGTACATATATACTTGTACAATGTTTGCCACCTGTTTTCTTATTGGCCACTTGCTGTTATTGTTATTAACATTCGGCAAGCGGTGGTCATGTTAATTAACAGTGGTATGTTAATGGGCAGAGGGGTACTTATCTTGCTCTAACTGAAATAACTGTTTGATTTTGAAAAACACGCGTGCAATGCTTAATACCCTATTTGTTGTAATACTTACAATCCGGTCATGCAATCCCTTTGGTGGAGAAATTGAGGACAATAACGGGAATGTTCTCGCCACTGTACTTATACCAACTTACTAGCCTTTATTGAAGGCTATAGCTTCGAAACCTGCACCAAAACACCACAAAAAACAGACAGCCCAAGGTCGCTAGAAAAAAAACCTCCCACAACTTGTTTTATTAACCAGGATACTTTCCATTGTCATCGTAATGTGTATACTATTCATGTATATTTTACCAGCAAAGCGAGACATAATCCTACTTGCGTATTATGTACGACAAAAAAAATTTGCAATTAAAAAGAGCAACGATTGCCACACGACAAGCTCATTAGTATTTGATTCATATAAAAAAAACTGTTCAGGCTCACACTATAAGTGGACATCCACCGAAATATGTATGTTGGCTTTCGCGCCTCCTTAGGCCACCTAATGTGCTAATAATAGAACGAGTTATTATTTGGGTTTTCCAGATTAAACTTTTCGTCGCTTAATCGATATTTTACCACTCATCCTGCCCACATTTCCATGACTCTGCAAAACTCAATCTTGTCGACTTACTTGTATGTATGTATGTCTGGGTATTAACTCGGATTTGGACAAACACGCATAGATACAATTCCTATGTAAATGTGCAGCTATACAGCCTTTACGTGACTTCGAATAATCGATACAACAAATTCTTGTAATCTTACAACTTTGTTTAAATTTCTATAATTATTCTACACATATGTAAAGAGTACATATTTCAAAGTTTAGCTTCTCCACTTGGTTCTATCATTAATTTTTTTAATTTCTATAACTATTGTACACATAGGTACAGAGTATTTTAAAGTCGGGCATCCGACTTTAGCTTTTGTTGTTGTTTTGTCTGTGCTTATTGCTAAATTCTACACAATTATCGTTGAGCTAACCTATCATAACAATAGAAGTATGGAAATAAATATGATTAAGTACTGTGTGAATACTGCCAACGGAACAGCGAAAAAAAAGGCAAAGAAAGAATGCTCTACAGATATTTTCACATACAAGTAATGTCAAAACATTGATTCATTCGTTATCTGGCATTATTCTATTTAATTGTAAATTATGACTCATAGCCTGTGTGTGGATCTGCAACTGCTACTTGTAAGTCATTTTGCGAACAACCCTTATGCTAATTATCAACTTTTGAGGTGTGTGTGTGTGGTCAGACTGTCTGTCTATTGAGTAGCCTCTGTGGCTGACTCATGCTAAACTATGTTTGTCTGTATGTACATATGTATAGTATGTAGTACTTATACATACATATGACAAATATGCGTATCATATTTCATAAAATGTAATCAGTGTGAACCATGCCTTAAAGTAAAACCCGAAAGCCCTGTACTTGCGCGTATGGACACACACCCACACTTTTATAGTATAGATAATAACTGGTTATATGTACATAGATATGCGTGTGTGTGTGTGTGTGTACGTTTTATATTGTGTTGTCCGGTCTGTTTGTAAATCGACCGGCGGATATGTGTCACTACTGATTATACAATTTACTCAACTTTATGTCGACTGAACGCCCGATTCTTGTTGCTGGAAATATTGCAAATTTCTACATAACAATTTACAACACACACAACAAACAGTTGAATATGTTTTACGTGCCACAAATTTTAATTGACACGACGACGGCGACGGCGACGATGACGACGGCGATGATGACAACGACAACAACTCATTGATATGTTTTCACTTGTCACCCAACAAAAATGTCATTAACTAAAACGAAAATATTGGAAATTTGCCAAGTGTGTTTCAATATCAATGACTAATACTTAACTTGAGACTTGTTTTACCCTGAACGCAAAGGGTAAAAGAGTATACTAAATTAGTGCGAATGTATGTAACATGCAGAAGGCGGTGTGGAAGACCTCCAAATCTATATACATACTCGTATATTCCTGGTCAGTATGAGAAGATGAGTCAATATAGAACTGTCCATCTGTCCGTCTGTATAAACGAAAGGATCTTAGAAAGTGCAGTACCCAACTTGATATATTGATTCTTCTAAGTCCGAGAAAGGACAAGTTTGTCCCCGGAATAGATAATTTCCCATAACTCTGGTAAGTGCCTATGTCTCCTGATGTCAATTTTGAATGGACTAATTGCCACGAATGTAATCTCTGTCCATGCTCTGTCCATACATATTAAGTTCATCAAATCAACAATTTAACGAAAGACTGATCGTCATCTCGTGTTCCTATTCTGGTGACGGAAAAATGGCGCTCTTTTTGAACAAGCTGCAGTCAAACTAATCTGCAAAAGTAACCTTACTTTTTTGCGTTGTCTTCCGGGCTCTACAAATAGTTAATAATCGTCAGTTTTACATAGTTAACAACCAAAGTAGAGTGTAATTAAGATATGCATAATACAACAACGTAAGTGATATAACCGCAATCATGTTCCTATTCAAGTGACGAGCAGTGTACTATGTACATATGTATCTTTGAATATAGAGACATGTACATACATATCTTCCACCGCACTGTTAATTAACATGTTCCAAATGTTGTTGACTCACGTTTTCCAATTCATTCGACGGCGTGGTATTGAGGTAATGTTGTTATTGTTGTCGAGGTCGCTTGACAGCAACAAAAATAACAACAGCATCAACAGCCGCGACAGCAAACTGCATTAACTTTAGACATATGGAATAAAGTAAAGTTGTTCTTGTTGTTGTGTATGGAAACAATTAATGCGGGGCAAATAGGCAACAGGCAGGGTTCGTGACAGTCATGTGGAATTCGAAATTTGTAAGTGAACTGAACTGGTCTGGTTTGGTTCCAACGAAAACGAAAAACCGGTTCAACGAAAGTGAAACTGCCAAAATGAAAAACTACTTTTATACAAATAGGCACATAAGACTTGCTTGGGTTTTCAACTAATTTGTTATTACAAATACCTGTATACAACTATATACCTATAGTATACGTATATGTATAGAAATGTGCAAATACGTTTTTTCTTATGTGACAATGAACCGGGAGGAGCACAAATAAATGTGAGAAAAAATATGCTGGCTGGTCGGCTGTTTCGGCCAACTATTATCTCGGAATTTCATACTTCAGTCGATCGTGAGGCAGTCAGTTGCAGTTGCAGTCACAGTCACTGTTACAGCACTTACGTCATCATCGATTATAGAAATGATTGGTCGTGTCACGACTACAGATTGTTTGGAAACGCCGTTATAAAGCAAATCATACAGCGGGCACCACATGCCTATTCAATTGCAAATTGCTAAAAAATATTGAGCTATTTAGTATGAAATATGAATATTTCCTTCCTATGTATACTATATATACTATACTATACAAATTCTATAGGGCTTAGGTTAATGTGCCCAGAACACACAGGGCAGACATAGTTCCCTTGGCACGAGACCTTATCACTGGCATTGCTTGTTGTTTCATCCACGCCACAAAATTAAAAAAAAGAAGAGTTATATTAGGTTTCTACAAAGTGAAAATGTAACAGACAAAAGGAGGCGTGGCAGAGTCCACAAAGTACATAAGTCGAGTCGGTGTTTTTAATTAATTGAATTGTGGTGATTCGCTTTCATCGTCATTTCCAGCTGCTCCTTTTTCGCTCATCTGTACCCAAAGGGTACAAGGGTATATTAGTTTTGTGAGAGTGTACATGGAACACACAGAAGGAGGCGTGATAGACCCCACAAAGTATATATATTCTTGATCAGCATGACAAGCCAAGTCGATATAGCAATGTCCGTCTGTCTGTCCGTCTGTCTGTCTGTATGAACGCAAGGATCTCAGAAAGTATAAGAGCTAGAACAACCAAACTTGGTATACAGATTCTCCTGAGCCCGAGAAAGGACGAGTTTATTCATTTTTCCCGATGCACCCCCACTCCCCCCTAAAATTTGGTAGACACATCCAGTTAGTAATTATATATCCGTATACCAAGTTTCATTATGATAGGTTGATCAGAAAGAAAGTTATAGCCATATAACCAGGCCCAATGCACACATATGTACAAGTACACCAACACGAATAGACACGATTCTGATGTAAATGTAAATGTGTGTATGCATGGAATTAATTTAATTTAATTAATTAATTTAATTCCTTTTTTGTGGGGTGGCAAAGGGTATTTAAAAGTAGAGCCTGCGCGACTTTAGCATTCCTTTCTTGTTTTGTTTTCAATTTATAATTTTATTTATTTACGAATGAAACACTCACAAACAGAGTAAAAAGTAACTGTAAAACAAATGAAAATGAGTAGAAATAAGCCAGAAAACGAAGGTTGATCGCGTTGAGGAATCGGCACGAAACTTCACAGGTGCACCCATTGGACTATTTTTAATATTGCCACAAAATTTGATCAAAATCGGCAGAGCGATTTCGGAGCCTATAGGGAGTGTACATACATACATACATACTTCCACTTATATATATATATATATACATATATATATATATATATATATATATATATATATATATATATATATATATATATATATATATATATAGGTACAGAGTATTTCAAAGCCGGGGCACACGACTTTAGATTCTCCATTTGATTTTGCAATTTTTGCGAAATTACTTTAATTAAATCTATTAACACACTATTTTTAGGCACAAATTATCTTTAAAAAGGTTGAATACTACATAAATAGCAAGTACCCTCCCTTGAAAAAAGTGAACCAGGTTTTTTCTCGCTTGTACTTTGCGTTCAAATACTGTCCCAATTGTCACAGTTCACATTTTATGTTTTTTGTTGTGCTATTTCCCGCTAATGTTGCATCTTTCAGTTATCGTTGCATATTTGTATCCATAAGATACTCCTTCTTTTGTGATATAGTCGTAATTAGGCTTCCTCCGTCTTCCATTGCTAATTAGTCTAGTTGTAGAAACCGGATAAATAAGCAAACCAAGCACTGCTGCCAACGAACATCGTCTGCAATAAACTTCCCTAAAGCGGCAATGCAATGAACAGGAACAACAGCAATAACACGAACGAAAGTACCCAACAATAAAATATTTATAAGTATACATATAAGTATTTATCATAATTGAATTATATTGCTGTGCTGTCATTTTCTTTCTGTTTCATTTGAGCCATGTTTGCAAAAAGACGATAAGCACGCTTAGCGGAAAGCCCTACCAAAGAGCTGAGATATTAACATTTCTTTAACCCACATGAGACATTAACAATCAACTCAACTATTTCGTGTACTTAATACACAATCGCGGCATTATGTGACTATAGTGCATTGCAAATTTTGTTTGCTTAGCCGAATCACGCAAATATACTTACATACATATGCACATATACCATGGAGGGCAGTCCATGTATACAAGTATATATTACATATGTATATGATATTATATTATACCTATGTCATGCACTGAGGAATTGACGTTTTCAAAAAGAAATTTATTGATTGCGAATTTTTATGTAACTAATAGAAAATAGATAGTTTATGGATTTGTTAGTTTATTTAGTCCGATATACTTGTATGTATATTTAACTTGATATTAGCATTCTACTCGTTTAAATTGAAATATTTTGTAGCTTAAAGTGATGGAATGTCTGCATACACTTTGTGTTCCCGAGAGTTTGTAATTTGCATCATTAAAATTTTGCACATTGAATGTAGTTCATATTATTATCAATTCAATCAATCGTAAATGAGTGTTATGGCTCATTCCGTTACATACTCGTAATTGCATTTCGTTGCCCCCTTTCACAACACACTACTTGATTATTTAAAACTGTACTCCGAATGGCTGCTAGAACCAAACACAAAGATTGTACAAGTATGTAAATATATATATATATATATATATATATATATATATATATATATATATATATATATATATATATATCTATCCGTGCTTATCTATCTATCCGTATGCCTGTGTCCATTTGTCTGTCCTCTATATGTGTCTCAACAATTGGACCGATTGTTATAAGTTTATTACAATATTTTTCATATCGCTCCCGCAAGCTAGATAAATTATAGTATTTGATTTGCGAAAAGTGCGAAGTACCATACCCCTATAATAGAAAAATAAAATTGGTCATTACTAGGTAATTATTTGTCGCACACGTATGAAATCCGGTAGCTACATATGTACTTGTATATGTAAAAGAATAATGTTTATACATTAATTGAATAGAGTGGACCATCCCAACACCCTAGAGACAAACAAGATAGAACGCTACAGTCGAGCAAGCCCGACAGTAAAATAGCCTGTACTCTCCACAAAAAAGAAAAATTAAAAAAAAAATTTAAAAAAAAAAAATTAAATTATTAAAAAAAATTAATGAATTAATTAATTAAATTAAATTAGAATATATGTTTATGTTTAGTTTTAACAGCATACATTTACATCACGTACCTATGCGTGTTTATATGCGTGTATGTATGCAGCACAAAGTTGAACCAAAGCAGCAACAACAACAACAGCTGCGGGCAGCGCTGCCGACAGAGCTGCAGGCAGCGCATGAGCAGCGATTTTACTTATAGCTATAACTTTCTTCAGAATTGACCTATCATGATGAAATTTGGCGCACGGACACATTAGTACTAACTGGATGTACCTACCAAAATTGATTTCAAAATTCCGAGAATTACGGAAGTTATAAGAAAAAACACGAATTGCGGGGGAGTGGGGGGGGTGCATCGAAAAAAACTCAAACTCGTACTTTCTCGGTCTTAGGAGAATATGGAAACCAAGTTTGGTTATTCTAGCTCTTATACTTTCTGAGATCCTTGCGTTCATACGGACAGACGGACAGACAGACGGACAGACGGACGGACGGACAAGGCTATATCGACTCGGCTTCTCATCCTGATCAAGAATATATATACTTTGTGGGGTCTGCCACGCCTCCTTCTGTGTGTTACATACATGCGCACAAAACTAGTATAGCCTTTCACCCTTTGGGTACAGGCTATAAAAACTGTGCACACACATGCCTTATATGTGTACGCAGCACAAGTGTATTTTTTAAAACAATTCCTGCTTCTCCCACTCCCAACTCCCGTAACATTTCAGAATTTTCCTCCTTCTCAGCACTCCCCTGCAATTAGTGATTTTCCATAACTCCCGTAATTATTGGAATTTTTCAATCAAATTTGTCAAATAACCCCAGTTAATGATTATGGGTCCGTATGCTAAATTTCAATCATAAGTCAATTTGAAAGGAATTTATAGCTATAAATGTAATCTCTGCCCAAGTTCTGCCCGCTGCTATTGTTGTTGCTGCTTTGGCCAACTTTGTACTGCACATGCTCACACACAGAAAGAGGCTATATTAGTTTTGTACGAATGTATGTAACACACAGAAGGCGGCGTGGCAGACCCACAAGACAAGTCGATAAAGCCATGTCCGTCTGTCTGTCTGTTCGTCTGTATGAACGCAAGGATCTCAGAAGTTACAGGAGCTAGAATTACCAATCTTGGTATCTAGGTTCCCCCAAGCCCTAGGCAGATCAAGTTTGTTCATTTGTTCCGATGCACCCCCCTCTCCCCCGCTATTAGTAATTTTGCACAACTCTCGGAATTCTTGAAATTTTGAACTCAAATTTGGTAATTATATCCCGTTAGTAATTATGTGTCCGTTCATCGTGATAGATCAATTATGAAGAAAGTTATAGCCATACATTTAATCTCTGCCAAGCTGCCCGCAGCTGTTGATGTTGTAGCTGCTCTGATATAACTACAAGTATGTACTGCAAACACGCATAGACACGATCTTGATGTAAATCTATGCTGTTGAAATTGTAATTAAATTTTTTTAATTCATTTTTTTTTTGTAGGGTACAGGGTATTTTAGAGTTGAGCCCGCTCGACTTTAGTATTCCTTTCTTGTTTTTTTTTTTTTATTGATTGGCCACACTATGGCATTCTGACATCTTATCTCTACATAAAGCTTTAAATATTTCCACTTTTGTATCGCACACAAATTTATGATCAACAAAAAAGACAAAAACAAGGTATTTGTACATAATTCACTGACTGATATAATGACTATTAAAAAACTAATTACATACGTTTTAGTAGCGTGTTTCGCTTATCATTCTCCCTCAGTTTTCGCTCATGCTTACTTCATGGGTAATATTACCAATAGTACTTGCGGTACTTGAGCTGAGTAAGTGGGTTGCGACCATAGGATTGATTTAGTATACTGTAGTATACTACTTATGTACATATACGTACACTCAGGAGCTTCAATGTGTAATATTTACAGCTGATGTGAAGAGAAAGAGTTGTCAGCTATAAAGTAGGATGAAACCGTTATTATTTATACCTTAGCAATTATTAACCATATGTATACTTACTTTTGTACTCCCGACAAATATAACATAACTGGCAATTTTTAAATGTAAAAGCAAAAGTACTTAAACATAAAATATAAATTCTTAATCGGTAGAGCAGTGCAATACAGGTGCGCCAATTTTTAATATTCTTATCATTATGATTTATAAGGCGTCGTACCACAATGAAAACGAGAGTATCCATTTTACCCTTTAAGTGTGGCATGTATTTTCTACAAATTGTTGTTGTTTTTGTTTATATGCAATGCTAAAAGCTATTAAATGATCTGATATCATCATAACCCGCACCTATCCACATACTATATGTATGTACCTATTGTCGTATCTTTATTGATCTTGAAGGCGCTTTAGAGCTCGACAACCCTATTACACTGCTCAATAGTCGCGTAATCTGATATAGTTAGCCGATATTGTCGCCACTAGGTTTACTGAATTGAATCGCATTTATGTGCATGCATACATACAAGTATATACGTACATATGTATGTTTGTATGTGGAACAATGTGTCGTTGATATTGCCAATGAGTTGTGGGTTGGCAGGCTTATCAGTCACCACCCATGACATACCTAGCTCCGTACATACATACATAGATAAATACATACATATATATATGTATATATGTCAGCCGACTGCTTCAATGTCACAAAAAACCCGATGGAGTGCTCTCATATGACTTGCGATCGATTTTGTCACCAATATAACAATGTATGCTGACGATATGTGTACATATATACGTAGGTATGTAAGGCACATACATACATACATATATGTATGTACGTGCACTTATGTACATACAAACAAATTCACATGCATAAGTCGAATAAAAAACTTTTGATTTTGTGCAATTTCTAGGGTTTGAGCCAGTTGCCACGTTTGCAGCTGCGAATGCTGCAATCCCTACATACATATGTATGTACATATGTACAAGTACATACACATATGCGAGTATAAGTAAATATGTACGAGTATGTATGTGTGTACATATGTGTGTTTGTGAAATTTAATTTGGTTTTTAAGTAAATTTCTTGGCCCATTAGCAGCGCAAGTGTTTTTCCAATTCTGGCAGGAAAACAAATCATGCCGATTAACCAGCTGAAAATAAATGAAGCAATCGGAGCAATCGCTGAGTGGTCTGACTAAACTTAAAGACATGACTAAGTACAAATATGCAGGCGGTACTTGGACAATGTGTTCCCAAAACTGGCCTCAAAGGCGCCCCACAAACAAATTCGCAGACCAGTCAGCATTATGGCGCCCATGTGCTCACGTTTAGGTAGCAACTGCTGATAAGAATTCTCAGTTCGATTTGTGTGGCACCGAGCACTTCAATACTATACATATACATATGTACATATGTACATATAGTACATATCTATGTTTGCATGTGTTTGTGTATGCGGGAGTACTCGTTAGGTACGAATGGGTTCTAGGTTCCGATAAAAGAAAATCCACGGAGTAGCCGTCATTGGTTTTGTATGGTTTGCGGTAATACACCTCATATATAGGGCGTACTAGGCCAGGCGCTCATTTAGTTTAGTTCGCCCAGCGTTTGAGTAAAGGCGCTGCATTCGTGTCCTATACATATATACATACATACATACATACGTAACACTCCTTTAGATTTCTTCAACGCTCCTGACAAACTCACGCGCGCGGTTTCTCGTTATCCATAGCTTGTAAGTTCTTATCTTGCTTGCTCTACTCTCTCAGGCGCGCGCGTTCTCTCCCTCTCTCTCTCTCTCTCTCTCTCTCTCTCTCGTTTCTTGTTATCGTGCGCACCTCCATATTCCACCTGTGGCTTCGCAAACAAACGGTACATGCTTTGAAAATCTAACGGTTCACTCGCTGAAGGTTTTTCTTGCTGTGCACACGCTTTTTCTATTTCTTTCCACAACTACTCCTAGTTCCTTTCCCGATCCGATCCGCTCCGATCGCGCTTGCCGAGAGTGTGTGCGTGTTCCAATTGTTGTGTTGTTTGTTGTTGTGTTGTTTTCACGCGCCATCCCGCCCGTCCGATCGAAACTTAAATATTTTATATATTTTGCCTGTTGTTGTTCTTCTCTTTAGTTTGGCGTGTGTGCTAAGTATTAACAAGAAATTAAGCGCCTAAATAATTACACAAGTCTTTGTTGTTTCGTGGGACACGCAAGAGAATCGCAAACAAAAAACACAAAAATGTCTGATATGATCAACATAGAGCAGCATCAAACAATTGAGGAGTTTAAGCTGAATTTGGAGGAGCTTTTGCCCAATGTAGGTGCCAACTTAAAATCTTTACATATGTACATACATACATTTATAAGTATGCGTACACACATTACAAGAAATTTGTAATTTTATAATTATTGCTCATACCACTCTGCACTGACGTAATCATTAGCTTTTTGTCGTTGTGTTGTTAATGGTTTTTTGTTCGATAACATACATACACATACCCAAAACATACATACATATGCACATACTCGTATCTACATGGCTCATAATTTGCATTCGTAATTAATTCCAGATAGGGCAGTCATTCTTTCAATGTGGTTACATGTATGTACATATGTACATATGTATGTATGCACAGGCATCCTTAGATATAGTTATGTGCATTTATACATATACATATGTATATAAATCTACAGAAATCATTTGCAAAATACCAATATCATTTTAAAGGAACATTTCTTTCTTCGCGCTAATTAGAATGAAAGCATAAATCCATAAACAGATTTATATGTACATATGTACATACTCGTTTCTACATACATACATATGTACATATGTAAGTTCAAGCTATTTCGTACAGTTTTCGAATATTAAATCGCTAACGCCAATCAACTTCTACTATTTATTTACCACCTGCCTCTCTTTTCTCCTAGACTGTATAATTTAATAACAGATATGCATACTCGTATGTTTGTATGCATGTATGTATGTATGTAGCTTTAGTTGAGGCCTCAACAACTCAACTACAACACCTTTTCAGATTGCCGCACCCACTTGACCAAAAAGTATATACACATACATATGTATATTAATACACACCAATAAATAAAAAATGACTTCCGTTAACTGTCAATCGCTATCAGGTGTTTTGGTCATATGTTGCCAATTTTGATGATGTTTGTCCTAATCAATTTATTCGCGAGCCGCTTCCATCAATAGCAAAGTTCATTCGCATTCTTTACATACAAACGAATACACATACGAGTATGTACATACATATGCACCTATGTATATCCGTAGGTCCCGAATAAAATACATATATGGAATGTACTAGTATATGTAATGTGAACGTAATCTGGCTGCTATTTTCGATTTTGTTGCCATTTTAGCAGTTACTTTATCTTATCGACACGAAATGAACCAACGACCGAACGAGACACCAATACCTTACAATCTATATGCCTGTGTGTCGTATACAAATATGTACCTATGTATGTACATACACACACGTCCATATACTATACATACGGTATAAGTGTGTACCGCCGTCTGATGGAAATTTCTCATTGGAACTTTGCGTTCGCTCGTTGTGATGTACAACATGCATTTGAACCTGGCATCCATTCGTACATCTGCAGTTTAACAAATTTAATCAAATTAGAAAAAAAGGAACAAACTCCATCTGCCTAGGGCTTATGGGAACCTTGATATCTTGCTGAGATCCTTGCGCTCATACTGACAGACGGACGGATCGACTCGTCTTGTCATACTGATCAATAATACATATACTTTTACGGGTCTGCCACGCATCCTTATGTGTGTTACATACATTCGCACTAAACTAGTACACCTTATTCTGTTTTTACACGGTAGATTGCTTCCAGAAAAAGTCGTGTAAAAAATGCATTACCCTTTGGGTACAGGGTATAATGATCGAACTTGATCAAAATATACTAATTATATGTATAGGCAGAAAACTAATTGAACGATGTCTCTCCTATTAGTCGTGTGTCCCATAATCATGGTAATCAATTTTCGAAATGAAGTCGTTTGTTCCTTCATATTAAGATTCTTGACTTGGCGCGCGGAAAACTCAATCATTTGAAATTAAAGATTATGTCTCCCTATTTCCTTGTAATTTGGAATCTTACAAAAAGTACATAGCCATTCGCGAATGTCCTGAATTCACATTAAAAAGTAATACGAATGTAATTAAGAATTTGAGAGTTTTTTAATGTTGTTTAAAAATATAGAATCCAAAACTTATCAAGAAGAGGTATTTTTCTCTATCGTTTTCAAACGATGGTTTTTAAACAGCTGTCGCAATGAAGAATGCAAAAAAGCAAAGAATTTTCAAGATATAAAAACAGAACCTGTAGTAACAGCCGCATACCGTGCTTTGTGTATGTATCGGACTACACATACACTTTGTCCAATTAATATAGAGTATAACGACTATACAAAGAGACCGTTATCGTATAGTGCCCGACGACCGCACCTATACGCTGCTTATCGGGGAAAAATGAAAAACATCGCATATTTCTGATTTGGGTGGCAGATTTGGCCCATTTTGTGGCATAATTGGCCATAATTCAAATGAATTTTTATGTGCGGTGGTTGATAGCTTGCTCTTACCTTGGCACAACTTTTTCGCTGATAGTCGTCAATTGACGCATGAAACTTCATTATACGATACCCAAGTAATCGATGGAAACTTGGCATATGGCTTGTGCTTGTGCATTGTATATACTTACTTGTACATATACACGTACATACACATATCGTACGTTGTAAGATACATATGTATCTATCCTATACGCGCACGCACATAATACAGTGTAGTATAAGCTAAATCGTTGGTCGATTAATACGAGATGGTGGAGTGGGGTGTTGTGGAATGGCTTCCCTGTCATTCAGATACGTAGCGGCGGCTGTTTAGCATTTTGGCATTCGAAGTGATTTCCGAAGGTCAGTATTGATGAGTGTGATGATTCACAGATGACTAACTGACTGATTGACTTAACCCGACTGATCTTGTGCCCACATCATGCTGGCCTAAAAATAGAAAATGCAAATTTTCCTGAGAGTAGCCCCATGGATATTTTAGTACGCATACGCGCACACCTTCCGTATCTGTATGTGCTTACGAGTGTCTACTATACGTGTACATACGAGTATTTCTATTTTGGCAACAACAAGAAAGCAACAATTGTCATGCTATTATTGGTAACGAAGGGGCTGACAAATGTACCAGAGTTGGATCAGCATACAAGTAACATTCGAGAAGACACCAAACACTAAGTTTGTCTCATCAAAGGATATTAAGACGAGGGAGAAAGCTAGCAAGCGGGGTGGCTAGTTCTAGCCTCAACCGCTTCAACCCCTTCACTTTACGAAACCTATTGTTATTATATTTAATTATTATAGCGAAATAATGTTGCTCCAGTTTTACGCCCAGTTTGTTTGGGCACAGGATATTTCACGGTCTTCATTCTACATTCCAAAATAAATATACTTACACATTTATTCTGTGCTCTGTTTGCCGGTTGATTTCTATCGTCAAAAGTATAGTAAATACATTGGGGTCTTTCACGCCTACTTGTGGACTTCGTCCTTGAGTCTGATGTGAAAAATGATCATTATTAAGGCAATCTCTGGGTGTACCTTTGACTATAGTTGCAAGCTCTTTGAACTCATTTCATCTTATAAACTCATGGTATTTAAATGTCTTGAATGAACTGCAATATCTTATAAGTAGTGGTACTTTTTTCATAAATATCTAAAATGAAAATAATTTATTAATAGGGAAAGTGAACCGGTTTTATTTCTAAAATCATAAATAACAAGTTTTTTGTTGTTATATATTGCAGTTGGATTCCAACAAGGATGGATTCATCGACCTTCACGAGCTCAAGGATGCCCTCAATCAGGTTGGGTTCAAGTTGGCCGGCTATCAAGTGCGTGAAATGATCGACGAATTTAAGAGCAAACAACGCACCGCCCATCAGGGCAAACTTAATTTGGATGAATTCGAAACCTTGTGCTTGGACCTAAAATCTAAAGATGTGGCAAGTACATTTAAGACGGTCGTCTCGAAAAAGGAGAATCTTGAGACGCTGGGCGGCATGTCGAGCATCTCTTCGGAGGGCACCACGCATTCGGTACGACTGGAGGAGCAGCTGGCCTTCTCTGACTGGATCAATTCGAATCTTGGTCATGACAAAGATTTGCTACATTTGCTGCCCATCGATAGCGAGGGGAAGGGCCTATATCCATCGATTAAGGATGGCATCCTACTGTGCAAAATCATCAACCACTCCTGCCCCGACACAATTGATGAACGCGCCATTAACAAGAAGAACCTGACAGTCTATCGCGAGTTCGAGAACCTGACGCTGGCGCTGGTCTCCTCGCAAGCTATTGGGTGCAATATTGTGAATATTGATGCCCACGATCTGGCCAAGGGAAAGCCGCATTTAGTGCTGGGCTTGCTCTGGCAAATCATCCGCATTGGTCTGTTCAGCCACATCACTTTAGACAGCTGCCCAGGACTTGCGGGTCTGTTATTCGACAACGAGCGTCTGGAGGACTTGATGAAAATGTCCCCGGAGGCCATATTGTTACGCTGGGTCAATCATCATCTGGAGCGGGCGGGTATTTCGCGTCGCTGCACAAATTTCCAATCGGACATTGTCGATTCAGAGATATATTCGCATCTGCTGAAACAAATTGCGGGTAACGATGCAAATGTCAATTTAGATGCCCTGCGTGAGACAGATATGACACAGCGGGCAGAAATTATGTTGCAACAGGCGGCTAAATTGAACTGCCGCAGCTTCCTGACGGCCCAGGATGTTGTCAATGGCGTGTACAAATTAAACTTGGCCTTTGTGGCAAATCTGTTCAATAACCATCCTGGACTGGATAAACCTGAGCAAATTGAGGGACTCGAATCCATTGAGGAGACGCGCGAGGAGAAAAGTGAGTACTTTTAAAGTTATTTGGAACAGGGTTTTTTTTTGTCAAATGGGGGACTAGCACCCTAGGACAACAATAGAAAATATATTAAAATTGAGCTCCGAGCGTCCGACCATGAAACCACGTAGGAAGTCCAACCAAGAATCTTTTTTAATCTGCGCCAGAAATGCGCCGATTTAAGACTTGGAGTGTGCTTCTAATAATCATAGTTAGAAGTAAATCTACGTCGTATATAGTATACTATATTTATATTGTAGTGGCACTATATGCAACTAGCCCTCGCATAACACGACTACTTTTAATACGACCTCGGTCTAACACGATTAAAATTTGCTACATTTTCTCTTTTATTTCTTTTAACTCGCTGAAAACCTCGTTCTTACATGATAGAAGTTGAGAAATATTTAAAAAAGAAGCGTATTACTTTAACTCACTTTTTTGTTAGAATATGTCCCAGGACGTGCAATAAATACTAGCTACTTATATCTGAATGCATAATAAAAGTTAACACTTTTAAAACATAAGGATTTCGGATACAACTAAAACTGACTTCATCGATGTATTCAGTGCTGGAAAGAATATTCCTATTGGATTGAATTGTTGGTTTATTTTATCTATAAAAGAGCTTAAGGAGGCAAAGTTGAATGGATATTGGTAGAAATTTTGACCTGCGGTTGTTTACAATCACAAAACACTTTCTTTTTTTTGTGAAATGTTTAGCCCAAAAATGGGTTCTAACTAGATTATATGCCAAATTGAATGGTTTTTCAATTTTATATTAAGCTGCTTTAACATTTTTTACACTTAAAAATAGTTTCCGTTTTAATAAGATTTATCTGTTCGTGATAAATATTCAACCGTGGAGCAACATTTTGTAAATGTTTAACATTTTTAAATCTCTAAAACAGTGGAAAAAAATTAAACAGTAGAAATTTGTTTGCGCATTTGTCGAAATCTAGGAACGCAACCCCATATTTTGTATGGAGTCCATGTCTTGTTTCGCACAATTTCGCTTAATACGAGGTTTTCCCCGAGTTCGACGAGGGCCAATTATAGTATTATAGCATCAGAATCTTAATAAATGGATAGCTTAAGTCGAAATGCTGTAGATCTTGTTATAATCAATATCATGTACACCTAATTCTGTTTTTAACCGGTAGATTCGTTCCAGAAACAACCGTGTAAAAAACGACTTTGATCATATGCAAAAATAGGTGATTGGTTCCTTATATCTAAAGAAATATATATGAATTTTTAATTTTCAAACCGTGCTATATCAAAATCGTGTAAAAAAAGACCGTGTAAAAACAGAATTATGTTTAGATTCTTTTGAAACGGTGAAACGGTCACCTCGGACATCGTCCAGCATCATTAGATAATTAGATTATAGGCCTTATAAATGAATAACATGCTTCAACTCCTAACCTTCGCAGCGTATCGCAACTGGATGAACTCCATGGGTGTCTCACCGCACGTGAATTGGCTGTATTCGGACCTGGCCGACGGTCTGGTCATCTTTCAGCTTTTCGATGTCATCAAGCCGGGCATTGTGAATTGGAACCGTGTGCACAAGCGTTTTACACCTTTGCGCAAATTTATGGAGAAGCTTGAGAACTGCAACTATGCTGTTGATTTGGGCAAGCAGCTCAAATTCTCCCTGGTTGGCATTGCTGGTCAGGATCTCAATGATGGCAATGCGACATTGACTTTGGGTATGTGTTTCTTTTCTTATCGAGCCAAAAGAGGTCGAGCTTATCAGCTAATTTATTTCATTATTTTATATGAAACCCACAGCACTTATCTGGCAACTGATGCGCGCGTATACCTTATCCATACTCTCACGCCTGGCTAACACAGGTAATCCCATAATTGAGAAGGAAATTGTACAGTGGGTGAACACTCGGCTGTCTGATGCGGGCAAGCAGTCACAACTGCGCAACTTTAATGATCCAGCCATAGCCGATGGCAAAATTGTCATTGATCTGATCGATGCCATCAAGGAGGGCAGCATTAATTACGAGTTGGTGCGCACCAGCGGCACAGAAGAGGTAAGCACAATCGGTTTCAATCTAAAAATACAAACAAGTTCCATAAATGACACTCTACAGTTATACTTGTACATACTTATGTAGGTGTTATCGACCATACTGCAGTAATGAATACATATCCCATATAAGTACCATCGATGTAATGATTTTAAAGTAACGCTTAGAACAGCCCTTTGCAAGATACTTTCAAAACCGAGGCACATTATCCCACTCCACCAATAATTACAAAAAATCTTTCCTTTCTGGGTGTAAATCCTGTTTAATTTGTAGGTCATAATCGTGGCCTTTAAATCAGTGGCACCTTTTATTAAACACATTCAAACCTTTGGTTTTTCCACATCATTCGAAGATGCTTCGAAATCATACCAGAAATCATGTACAATGTTGCTTGTGCTTCTAAGAATTGGAAAAAGGGCCTGTAAAAAGAAAACTTCCAGTTGGCGGAATGAGATTTGTCCCCTTTTCAAATTTTTTAGACGTTTTTTGCGATTCAACAACTAACATAGCTGGCTCATATGGCATTCAAATATTTTTTCGGATTTAATTTTCAGTAAAAAACACTTATTTTACAGCATAATACCTGTTACTGCTTAAATCTAAAAGCATATTAAAATATTTGTGCGATTATTAAATAAATAAATGCCAGCGCTGCCGATTATTTTGGCAATTGCTTTGACTCTCTGCTGTGTATATGAAATTCACATAAATAGTATTGGGCGTATAATTCGTTATTATAGAGAATGGAACAACATTTTTGTCTAAGCGCGTACTACAAACCAAAATGTAAAATTAATAATTAATTTAAAGTAGTTTCCTTTCTGTCATGATTCAACTCGCGAACCTACAAAGGTACTGTTAGATCCCACACTTTAATTCCATGAAATGACTTTTTATTAAAATGCACACGCACTCGGTAATTATTTGCGATCTCTCGTGCCAACCAATTATCGTATACACCCATAAAGAGGCTTTTCAGAAGTTAGATTAATTTAAATGATTTCAAATGGAAGAAAAGTGAATTTAGAAGTGATATAAACTCTATCAATAGCACGCCTCCTTTTGGGTTGCTTCGATTACCTAATTAGAATATTTCTTCATTGAACATTCATGAGATTATAACGTACAATATAAATAATCTTGTACATGCTTTGCCATAAACTTAACAAATATACACTTGCATCAAATAAATATTTATCTCATCTACTTCGATTTTGTATTCGCAGGACAATTTGGCGAATGCCAAGTACGCCATCTCCATGGCGCGCAAAATTGGTGCCCGCGTCTACGCCCTGCCCGAGGACATTACCGAGGTCAAGCCGAAGATGGTTATGACTGTGTTTGCCTGTATGATGGCATTGGATTATGTGCCAAACATGGATAGTGTGGAGCAGCAGAATCAGAACAACCACAACAACAGCAACAGCAATTGATGAGGCCCTCATGTGGCACACAGCCGGAGCAGCGAAAACTCAATAATATGTATACATACAAGTATACACGTATATATTATTACAATGCATAACAATATTATTGAAAACAGAGGATAACTATGTAAACAAGAAGGCGTACATTGTATTTGCTTATTAATTAACTAACGTTTAAAAACCTACCGCGGCGCCCCAAACAATTATAACTACAAAAGCCAACAACAAAAACACGTGTAATGTCGCACTTAACATTTTGTCCTTCTGACACTTCTTAATTGTATTTTAATTTAATTTTTTTTCGTACTGTAATTAAGAATGAAAGCTGAATTGGAAGGAAGCAGCACATTCTGTGCCGTACATATTCTGTATTAGCTATATCTATATATTTATATATGTATTATATATACATGCATTTCTTTCGTAACCTTATTTTATAAATAACGGTTTGCTTTTTGTATAAGTGTTTTTTTTTTTTTTGAAGCAAAAACTTATTATACATAAATTGAAAGTGAAACGTGTGAAGAGTGTTCGCATAAATTTAAAATATATACAGTATGTGCATGTGTATATATGTTATTAAATCAATTATATCATTATGCGTTAGTGTATATATTTTGAATTTATGCCATCCATGCATACACACACGCACCCACGCGCAATTGAAGAGCAATTAGTGGCCAACAGAGTGAATAATAGATCGAGAAAGTTACCTTCAATCGCTTGTACTTGTATGTACATACATATATTTATATACTTTGTAAGTCAACTGTTTGCGGTTTTTTCTTCATACATTTTTTTGTATAAAAACGTGTGTGTGTGTGTGTGTGTGTATGTGTTTATTTTTGTCGATGTGCGGATGCCTCTGCACCAATTAGAGTAGGACGACGCCATTTCGCAGTCGAAATGATAAAGGGCGGCGGCACACACGGTGTTTAGTGCAATGAATTTTAATGTCGAGGAAACAAAACAAAACGAAAATTAACCACATTATGTACAACTGAATAAAAAAGTATATGAATAAAGGAGAAAACAAACAATAAACTGAAAAACAACAAAGCCAAATTCAAGTTTCTTGCGTCATTTCCTCTTACCTTTCCATTTTTCGAAAACCAGAAATGTACCCTCGATCGCCTGATCGATTGGCGGGCTCCAAGGAGAATCAAACTGGAAAATAGGCGAAAGTAGTGTCACACACACATACATGCACTTATATATGTAAATAGGTGCGGAGGTACAAAGATCATCATAAAAAATAGAATCGCATTTCTGTTTCATAATAAGTAATTCAGACTCGTTCTACTTGTATATTTACATTTAAAGGACACCTCCTTTATCCGGACACTCTTTGGCGGACACTTTTTCTAAAACATTCGATCGGTGTATAAAGTATTTAAGTATTCCCTTAAGCGGACAAAAATGGGCCGACTGTGAGTGTCTGGCCAAGAGAGTTTTCACTGTATTTCGTATACAATTACGTGTAACCTTACTCATCAGGATAATGTCGTCGCTTTAACTAACCTCAGCACAGACCTTTCCTTTTGAGAATTCACAAGATTCTTCCGGTTTACAAAAACCCATTCATTGATCCTTTCACATTCATCATCATTCATTCTTTGAATTGAGAACACCAAATATTTCTGAATTGTAAAATTAAATGAATAACGCCTGCATGTTAAATATACAGTAAATGTATGTTTGAACCTATAAACAATGTATATTTTCTATTTACTATATGTATTGTGCACTTGCATAAGTTGAACAAATATCGTTGTAGTTATCGTAAGCCCAGCAAAGACGGGCGAGTCTGGTCGAACAATACATATGTATATTATACTCATAATATCATGTACTCGATCCTTCATATTCGATTATCTTCTTTGTCATAACGACTGGTTACCACTTTCTCTATACAAATGAGATTATACTTTTCCTACATAAACGCTCTCATACAAATATTGTTTATTATATTTATATTGTCTGGGCTTTTCAATCTCGGTAGGATACCTTCCAGTAAAAGAAATAATTAAAACTATGGAGGGAATCCTGGTTGGAAATGTCGTCTCCTTAAATTGCCCACAAATGATAACTTCTTTAATATTACTTACAATATTAGTTATGTACTATTATGATCGGATTTAGTACCTATGGAAATTAAGTACAAAATAGCTTTTTATTATCATGGGGGTCAGTCCATGTAGTCGCAAAAAAACACCAGCACATGGTGTCAGCACACGACACTAGTATTACAGATAAGTTTGAGTTGAGTTTGATCTGAGATTGAGACATACTTCCCTGATTTTGATTCAGATTTCAAATATGTTGACCGTAAAGATATGCAGACCTGAGAGCGGGGGACTGTATCAAAGAAAAGACATAAAGTCCAGCTTTTCATTCATGTTTTATGGAGTTCTGACGAAACTCTGACGTGGCGGAAGGAGGAGCGAAATCAAGAAAAATAATTAATCTGTAGGGATTGGGAGAGTCTACACACTGAGTTGGATCAGTATCGCCTCAACCGTTTCCGCAATCTAGATAGACGGGCACGCCTAGATCGAATTGTCTCGTTATACTGATTATTTATTTATGATTATGAATATATGCACATACATACTGCATAGCGTCGGAGATGGTTTCTACTCCCTGTTACATTACATGAACACAACTACTAATACATATGTACTTGTATACCCTTTTTACCTTTCGGGTACCTGTACCCAGGATATAAGGTTGTATCCTGTTTATGTCTAAAGTATTATGCAAATTTAAAATGAAGTACATAGTATCATAATATGTATTCATGTGTCTTTCAATTGGAATGCTTGTTTTACAGTAACACAATTAAAGAGACTTGACTCCTTCGATATAAAACTGATAGCAGAAATTTTGTAAGTCTTGTTTTTCTTTCCACATACTACATATAGTATGTATACATATATGTATGTATACACATATGATATCAACAATTTAGTGAGTTGGAGTGTCGTCAAGGGTTTTTATACTGATGTACTGAAAATAAAGATAAATTCTTCTTTGCAAAGAGTGGGAGAATTCTTTATTAACATTTAACTTCATACACAGTTTTTATACCCTGTATCCGTAGGGTAAAAAGGGTATATTAGATTTGTGCAAAGTATGTAACATGCAGAAGGAAGCATCTCCGACCCCATAAAGTATATATATTCTTAATCAGCATGACGAGAGAAATCGATCTAGACATGTCTGTCTATGTATTTTAACTCCGACAGTAAGACGAAACATTCACAACAAAATGTTCATATAATAAAAAAAACTTTAAATATATGAAAAAAAAACTTTAAAAAGTAACCCAAGTCTTAGGGCAATCTTTCTAAATACCGCTCCGGCGATTCGTTCGCAAGACTTTGACGACTGTTCGGCGATGGCGCTGACGCTTCATCGGTATTATTCTTATATTTCGCGCCACTGCACCCGCAACCGCTCCCGTACCGAACAAATTCGGGTTATAGTTTTTTGAAGTCGCTAGGGGCGTGGGCCTGGCTGTGCTGCTTTTACCATCGTTTTCGTGATCACTAGCATGCTCATCGTAGGCATAGGTTACAGTTCGCTTGTATATGCGCTGTTCGGCATTGTGAGATTTCCGCAGCGGTTTGGATGGTGGAGTCCGCGGAGGCACTGCATCCTCATGGGCATTATAGCAGCGGCGCATCTTTTCCCCATCGCTGTCCTTGCACTCATAGCAAACACGCTGCTTGTGGAGGCTTCGCACGCATAAGCTGCTCTCAATAGCCATTGGCCTCTGCAAGCTCCGCGCCTCATCGTTGTCACCCTCTGAATCGACAGAATCATCGCGATAGCGTTTGTATTGTGTGCCACTGCCATAGGCATATCTCTGAGGTTCGCCCTCGTGCGAGTAACTGCAGGTCTCACTGATCTCATTGTTGCGCAACTCTCGGCAAATCGTGCACAGTTGCCCATGACGTAGGATGCGCTTGCAGTGCTGTTGATCACGATCCTGAGCCCGATCCCTGTCCCTGTCCCGGCCCTCTTCTCGTTGCTTCGTCTTTTTTACCGTGCTAGCATACGGGGCTGATTCGTAATCATAATCAGTTTGCAGCTGAGCAGGAAACTCCTTCTCTACGCTTCCACTGTGCAAGCTGACATCCAGCTCTTTGCTACCATCATCCTCGCCATTGCTGTCGTGTACACGATCAAAATATTGTCGCACAAACTGCTCATAGTTCCGCTCGTAGTCATCTCCGTCGTCACCGTCATGTACCTCTCTGCTCACCTCACCACTGTGACTGTCAATCTCCTCTGCATGGTCCGCGACATCATCAGAATCCAATTCCACGTCGTGATCTTCATACTCATCGGCTTTGCGGTGTGCCGTTTCTTTAGAGCTTGTGGCGTTTGTATGCCGTTTTGCTGGCAATAATCGACTGGCGTTAGTCTCTCCACCATTTGTAATGTTATCCACTTGTGTTAGAGAATCCAAACGTTGCAGTAACTTGCCTGGCGCAAAAGCTTCCCAGTAGTTAATGCCTTCATTGTAGCCAGTTCCATGGGAAGAGCCTGCCAAGCAGAGCAGCAGTCCAACCATCAGCGTCAACGGCGCGAACATCGTTTAAAGCTAAATTCCCAGTGCTAGCCGCCTTTTTATGTTTGCCTGTGCCCAGTCGTGCATAAAAACGATTGGCAATTGGAACGCGAGCGAGTGACCGCAGCCGCAGTGCCAGGAAATGGTTAGCGGACAGCTTGGGCAATTGGCCACTGGTACAGTGAAGTGTGGATGTGCGAGTGAAAGGCAAGATGCAGCTAGTGCAACTTTATTGGCTAGTGCTTTGTGCCACAATCCATGAATAACTTAAAAGTATAAACGGTCGTCTCAACTAGGAGCAAAAGTTAATCTAGAAGGGAATTAAAAATGGAACAGTTTTTGGAAAACATAGGCCAACAGCTGCTCCAGGATCAGTTATTTTGATCTGCGACGATAGGCTACGTGCCACGTTGCACATCACTGAGACGCTGGGCTCCAATGCTGAGCTGTGGCGCCTTGCTTATGGGCTGGCGCTGATGACGCAGCTCGCGTCGTTTCTCGCGTATAATTTGCTTTGTTTGGGATGTGTCTAGCTCCTCCCAGCCACCCGCATTGTCGTCCACCCAATCTTCTAGATCAGCCTGTGGGTAAAGTTAAATTACTCATTATATTGAAGCGTCGCCAAGAAGTTAAAGCGAACCATACAGTGGAGCTAATTGGCACCGTGTCCTGTGCCTGCAGTCTTGAAAAGTCAGTTTGTTGGCCTGATACTTGCCCAGTGCCCGTGCTCACTGCATCGGCTAAGTAATACTTGAGCTGTGGCTTAATGTCTGGCGTCAGTTCCTACAGAAGGAAGTATTTCTTTAAAGGTGTGTGCATGTGCAGATTCGATAATATGTAGTTAGGCAAAATTAAACCTACGCTAAAGAAATCTGGCTCTGGTTCTTCTTTCGGCGGCGTTGGCGGCTGCGCCATGCGCTGTCTATATTGTTCAATGTGCTCCTCGACAGTGCGTGGACTGTCATCCCAGGAGTTCCAATCTCGCTGATCCAAAGTGCCACCTCGGTGAGATTGCTGGTGTGTTGTTGCAAATTCGCCTCGCTCTACAATGACGTTGACTGCCTGTAGCTGGTGGTCTTCATTGTTGACATGACTTAGTTTGCGGCGCCGGGAGAAGCAACACAATGCTCGGCGACACAATGTTATGATGCCCAACAGCAGCATTTTTATTTGTTGTAACACCATTTTGCTGTGGATAGGCCCAGATAACAAATGTGAAGAAAACTAATGAATTGTCTGTTCAGCACAAAAAGTAGCTAACGTAGTTGGGTATGCAGAAAAGAAGCAAAATAAAAAATGTGTGGTGGCCAATAGCCATGCAATGACAGCTGTGCGTGCTAAATAGTCACTCCCACAAAAGCTCAACTCTATAGAACGCGTAACTCAACGTATCGATAAGAGTGTGTCGATAATACGTTTCGTAGCAGTGAGAAATAAAAGAGAAACAGTTAGGGGATGTCCAACGATATAAAATGTCGATTCTTCTACCAATTTCGGATTCTGAGAAATTGTGCGCGCTTTTCCGCCAATTAAAGTGCTTTTCAAATATATTAATACATACATTTGTTAAATTTAAATTTAACATCAGAAACAGGTGTGAAATAAACCATACCACCGCTTGGCAGTATTATTACAAGTTGCTTTTTGCGATGTGAATGGTTATTTTTCGCAATGACATTACTAGTCCTGTTTTTATTTAAAAATGTTTTTATTTGTGAACAAACCTGTGGTTTGAATGGTAAAAGGTAGGTGAACGACATACATATGTGTATAGATTTTGCAGTATTTCGACGTTATATGTACAAGTGTTTTTCAAATATATTATTCCATACATTTGTTAAATTTAAATTTAACATCAGAAGGTGTGAAAGAAACCATGCCACCGCTTGGCAGTATGATTACATGTTGCCTGTTGCGATGTGAATGGTTATTTTGCGAAATGACATTACTATTCTTGTTTTTATTTCAAATGTTTTTTATTTGCAAACAAACCTGTGGTTAGGATGGTAAAAGGTAAGTGAACAACATACATACATACATATGTGCAAAGTTTCTGCAGTATTTATGTTTATATGTATGTTTATAGTAGGCCTCTTGGTAAAATTCTGTACAATGTGGTAACGGCGGAGAAAAAGCGTAATCGCAGTCACCCAAGGTCAACGATATCGGATGCAACTCGGCTTTGAACTATTCGATCATGGTTTGTATGTACCCTATATGTATACATATATACATATGTATGTATGTATACACACATAACGGTCGCGATATAGTTTTTGCTTTAAAGATCGCCATTTATTGTCTTGGTTTCGAGTGGTGCGCGTGTGTTCAGTGTTTAGGTAAGTGCGCAATTTATTTTATACATACATACATACATATGTATGTATCAGTTTATTTTTGTAGTATTCTGTAAGTGATGCGCTCATGTATGTACATATGTATATAGGCATGTATGAGTCCTTTCTACTGAGATTTGATTTTTTTAGTGCGCCAGGGTATTATTGGCGTTTCCATTGTGCTCGCACACATTATTGCGGTCGATCGCCGTTCGCCGACGGAATTTAACGTATAAGACTTCCAAAAGCCAGGGTATAGCGCAAAGTGCCATGAAAAAGTTTAAGATATGAAAAACTAGTATGTAATCCTTTGTGCTGTCGCGTATATAGCCTACAATAGGGCCGATGAGAAACATAATGTTGCCTTGCATAAACATGAACAAACCGTACCCGCTGGCAAAACTGTAACAAAAAAGGAATGATTATGTATGTACGTGTGTGTATGTAGGTATCTACATATGTATGTATGTATGTGTACATTATTTGACTAACCGTTCCTTCGGCAAATAATCGGCAAAAACCAACGGGAGCGGAACGTGTACCCAAGTACGCAGGAAACCCATGACAGCTGTGATGCACGCCATTCCCAAAAATTGTGTAACGCCATTGAAAGCTGTAAGACATTCTAGTTATACATATGTACATACATATCTTTTAGTTGCTATGATATATACCAAATCGTGCGAAAACGGTAAATAGGGCGCCGGCTAAATAAATGTAACGGGATGGCACTTGAATGCATATGGCGGTGACGGCCAGAAAAACGCGCGACGCCAAGTCGGCGGCGGCGCCTATAGCGATAATATTGGCGGCGTCGGGCTGCAAGAAAAAGAACAAGTAGACGGTTTAAGCGGCTTGCGTCCAACGCACGGGCTGTATATGTATGTATGTACGTTCGTGATTTTCATATTTCGTACCTAACAAGTACAAGAGTTTGTTAGGTTTGCGGAAAGTGGAAAATGTAACAGGTAGAAGGAGGCGTGGCAGGCTCCACAAAGTATATACATACATACATACATATGTATGTATGTATGTATGTACATGTATACATATGTACATATGTATGTATATGCTTGATGTGTGTATGTATGTATGTATGTTATATGTGTCGTGGTAGACTTCACAAGGTGTGCTATGTATATTGTGACGATGTCCATCTGTCCGATCTTTTGGTTAAAAATGTACTTCTTCATATATGTATTTATGTATTACATGTATAGAAAATTGTTTTTAGACGTTCTATAATAACTCCTGTGGTTCATGGAGTTTCGAAAAACAATTCTGGAATCTTATTCTTTTATTTATGTGTGTGTGCCACTTTCTATCATAAAAACACCGTTTGAAGTTATAGCCAGAAAAGTTTATCTGTGCCCTGACTCTGCCGGTAGCTGTTATTGGAGCTGTAATTCAGTTGGCATTGATTGTGATTGTAATTGAGAAACTAGTATTTGCTATTAAGATTAGCTTTTCCATCAATATTTTCTATGGAAGTTGTATAATATTGAGACTTGGTTTTGTCTCTATGGCTAAAAAGCTAAAAAGACGAACAGTGCGATTGATGTTAAATATCATCAGTGTGCCCATTAAAACCAAGATGGTTTTCTATTACGGAACATATCTTCAGGTCTTACATTTTAAAGTTTCTAAAATAACCGAACTAAACACTCACACTTTTTCAATTACATTCAATTTGAAACAATGCTGCATACGTACCTTCGTGTAACCCAACTCAAACAGATAAATGGGCTGGAGTGTAAAGAAGGCAATATCGGAGTATAAGGCGAAGGATGTTCCCAATGCCATATTCACATAGATGGGATTCTTGAGCAACGTTAAATCCAGAAAGTCGACAACTGTGCGCATGCAGCTCTTTTTCGAGGTCTGAGGAGGCGTTGACGTTGCTGGAGTGGTTGACGTGGCTAACATAGCTGCTGCACTGGCAGTCGATGGCCGTCGCGATGCCTGTAGACTGTGCATCATTTGAGGCGAGGCATCGGTAACTACCACCGGACCTGACCAATTGCCCAGGCTGGTGATGCTGGAGGCTCGACTGGAAATAATCTTCAGCGCGTTTTCATCGGCACGCGAGACACGACGTGAGCCAAATTGACTGCGACAAGATGGTGTAAGGTGTTGGTGAGGCTCCGTGGGCGTCGCAGTGAAGTGTAACTCTGTCATCGGGCTTAGTGGCGTCTCGGGCTCCACATGCACCGCTGGTGGCGGTGACTGCTGCAACCGCAACTCCTCAGCTGCAAGCGGCACTCTACGCATGTGCCACTCCACAGGCTGCATGAGCAACATACCCAGCACAGCGTGTGCATTAATGCCGGCCAACACCATAAGACAGCCTCGAAAGCCGTAGTATTGGTGCAGCTTCTGCATTGCAATCGGATACAGCATCGAGCCCAGGCCAATTAACGATTGGGCAAAGCTCATCCAAAGCACACGATTCTTAACAAAGTAGTTGTTGAAGGTTGTGTATGATGTGGGGACCATTAAGCCAAAGCCAATCCCCTGCACCAAGCTGAAGGCGAACGTTAAATGCATTGTAGACGTCGCGAAAATCTGCAGGACGGAACCAAGGAAGTAAAGGATACCGCCGGTCAGTCCGACTGCCCGCAATCCCCAACGCCGGAAAAGTGAACCAGACAGTAGTCCAGCAAAGCTGAGGGAGCAGAAGAAGGCACTGGTGATAAAAGCTACCGCGCTTGTCTCTGCGCCAATACTCTTGAGAAAGTCGCCGAAGACCAGGCCAAAAGATGGCAATGAGGCCAACGCGCTTACCTGCATATGAAGATTAAAGGTACTTGAATTAAACACTTATCATGAGTTTGATGTGCCTTTTTCGATGTACATATAGTATTCAAAAGAGGGCGTTGTTTTTCCTTGTATGATATGTATGTTCATTCCGTTCACATAATTACTTAGAAATTAATTCAAAGTTTTGGGTTTTATGAACGTCGTATAGATCCATTGATTAGTATACCCAGAAAGTTTTTTAAAAAAAATCGACCTAATCCGTCGTCCCTTTCGTTTACGATTTGTAAAATTGTGAAGTCACAAAAATTCTTCAATGCAGTTACAAAAGGAAACTGAGTTTGAAGAGAATAGAACTAATTGTGCTGCAGATGCCGATCATGAATTGTACCCGTATTTGTTCTTATGTAGCTTTAAAATCGTGCGCATGAAAATAATTTTTTGAACTACTTGCTCACACACGTTGCTCACACAAAATCATTTTTTAGGTCCAGGACACACTTTACTTACAAATGGCATGGCCATGCCTATGCAAACGAAGATGCCCCAGCCGCCGTCAGGAGCTTCCATCTTGAAGGACTTGGTTGCTGTCATTGTGTTGCTGCCGCTCCTACTGCTGAACGGTAAGTGACTGTCTTTACGATTAAATGAGCAAAAACCATATACCCAGTACCCATATAACTTTCGCCAGTAGCATCCCAATTAAGATAGTGAGAATATATACATATATACTTTTTTATAGTTTCCTAAGCCGAAACGAAAACATGGTTTCCGATAAGATTAGTATTTGGCAAGCACAGCATTCTGGATCTGTGGCAATACTTGTAAGACATGCTAGATTACTCAAGATAGTCAAATACTTGTACATCTGTAGCTGATGATGGTAGCGAGAACGACCACCTCCCATCTAGTTTTCAATTGTTTGTCATTCCTGCTGTGCCATGTAAACAAACGTTATTGTGGCACTTCACACTTGCTACTGTTCAGTTTTTATCTGATAAACGATCCTTTTGTACTCTCACAATGCTGTGGGTAGCTCAAAGCTTCTTTGATATTTGCTTAAAACAGAGTTATGGAAAGATTTGGAAAATTAATATAACATGCAAATACTTAAGCGTATTTATTTTGAAACCACCCATAGGGGTCAGACAACCAGGTTTGCGCTTAGAATACAAGTATGGCGTTTTCCAAATTTATTGCTCACCTACAACTACATCAGAAGAGTGCGTACAACAATCAGCGCTGATAAGATAAATCCACGTGTTATTTATGGAAACTCAAGGTGTCTGGTTTTCCTAGTTTTATGATTTATGCACTTGTAAATTTACTTTTCACGCAATATACGTAAAGCGGATGTTGTTAGTGCCAAATTGTCGCCCCTAGATGAAGGCAATTGTCATTATCATTATCAAAATAAGAACATACATACGTGTACGCAATTTTTACATTGCCATCATCAAAAGTGAATTTTATTGCGCTCTTAAAGACGTTTAGTTACAACTCCTGTCATTTTAATAATTTCCATTCCATATTGTTTGTAATCGCATTGTTGTAGAGATTAGTTGTCCGCATCCCAAGCTTAATGTGTTAACTACACTTTCGAATTGTGGCCATTCATGTATTATCTGGCAATGCAAATGCAATGCCAATAAACTGTGGCTATGACTAAGGTGCGTAGCATGCGCATAGACTTTTTATACCCTGTACCCAAAAGGTAAAAGGGTATATTAGTTTTGTGCGATTGTACATGGAACACACAGAAGGAGGCGTGGCAGACCCCACAAAGTATATATATTCTTGATCAGCATGACAAGCTGACTCGATATAGCCATCTCCGTCTGTCTGTATGAACGCAAGGATCTCCGAAAGTATAAGAGCTAGAATAACCAAACTTGGTATACAGATTCTCCTGAGCCCGAGAAAGGACGAGTTTGTTCATTTTTCCCGATGCATCCCCCCACTCCCCCCTATTTACGTTTTTCTATCACTCCCGTAATTCTTGGAATTTTGAACTAAAATTTGGTAGACACATCCAGTTAATGATTATATATCCGTATACCAAGTTTCATTATATTTCATATAGGGTGATTAGAAAGAAAGTTATAGCCATATAACCAGGCCCAATGCACACATACATACAAGTACACAAACACGCATAGACACGATTCTGATGTAAATGTATGTATGCTTGTATGGAATATTTTATATTTAATTTAGTTAATTAATTAAATTTAACTAATTAAATTAAATTAAAATTAATATATTTTTTTCTTGCTCTTGCTTTCTTGTTAATTCGTAGTACCAATGATTAGATAAGAAAATACTGTACAAAACTTTCAAATCGTTTAAACTTAAAATTTTGTAAATAAAATAAAATATAGTTCTTAGGAAATAAATAGGTGTATATGTGCATTTTTACATCCTGTACCCAAAAGGGTACACGGATATATTATTTTTGTACATGTAACACACAAAAGGAGGCTTGGCAGAACCCACAAGGAATATACATATATTCTTGACCAGGGTGACAAGACGGATAAGATGTAGCCATGTCCGTTCGTCTGTATGAACGCCAGGATCTCAGAAAGTATAAGAGCTAGAATAATCAAACTTGGTATACAGAATCTCCTACGCCCGAGAAATGACACGTTTGTAAATTTCACGATTTTCCATAACTATAACTCATTTTGGAAACTACGAACGCCAAAGGTCGAAAAACAAGGGGGAACGCTACAGTCGAGCAAGCCCGACAGTGTAATATTCTGTACCCAGACAACTTTCCGGGACTGAGTTATATGCGCCCATAGCAGGAGCAAAAAGAGGAAGAAGAAGAGCGAACAGCTTGTGGACGTGGTACTGGAGTTGTTTTTAGAATTGACCGATTCGGATGAAATTTAAAACAAAACTATAGAATTATATATAGATTATGTGTGTATTTGGTTAATGTAACTTTTGAAATGTGGACAGTATTGACAAAATTCTGTAGCGTGGGAAGAGGAGGAAAAATTCAAAAAAAAAAAATAATAATAATAAACTCGTCCTATATATAGTTTATGTGGTCGGAGATGCTTCCTTCTGCCTGTTACATACTTTGCACAAACCAAATATGCCCTTTTTACCCTACAGGTACAGGGTATAAAAATCTGCAATGTTCATTTGATTGGCTTCAAATCTGATTTGTATAATCTATAAAAGAATTCAATCATAATCTTTATATATAAAACAGTTTGTCCTGACTGACTGACTAACTGATTGATCAACGCACAGCCCAAACGGTAAAGGCTAGGAAGCTGAAATTTGGACTCAAGTATCCTTTCATAGTCTAGGTGCCCACTAACTCGAGCTCCAAAGGGGGGAAAACAGGCTCCAACGTTTGTTTGAAAAATCCGCATTTTTTAGCCGATCGACATAAAACTTGGTTTCTAAAATCAATAAAAGAATACAAAGAAAACTACATACTCGGTTTTTTAAATTTTTTTTTGGAGCTTGAATTATTTGGGTTTTCTTGGGGCACAAAAGGAAACCGCGTCAACAGCCCACAGCCCAAACGGTAAGAGCTAGTAAGCTGAAATTTGGGGTCAAGTATCCTATCATAGTGTAAGTGTGCATTAAGAAGGGATTTTGGAAAATTCAAGCTCAAAAGGGGGGAAGAGTAGCTCCAAAGTTTGTTTGAAAAATTTTTCAACCGATCGACTTAAAACTTAGTTTCTAAAATCAATCAAAGAATACATACAAAACTGCATACTTAGATTTTCGAAATTTGTGGAGCTTGAATTATTGGGGTTTTAATATTTATTCACTATTTCAAATGAAAAGTTTGTGTTATAAATTTAGTCCGATCGATTTAAAATTTGGATAATGTAATCTACGTAACTAAATCTACAACTTTGCATTCAAGGATTTTCAAAATATGCATTTTACAAAAGCAGGCAGAACAAACAATACAAAATATCAAACAGGTGGGGACAACTAAGTATACATACACTCACACACACACACATGCAAGCAGCTGTTCGTGTAGTTGCGTGCAAACGATTGAAATAGCCAAAGCAAAATGTGAGACACTAATGTGTGAATGTCCATACATATGTGCACATCTATGTACTTGTATGTATCTACATATGTATGCATGTACATTTGTCTTGCACTGACAAAGCAAGAAATGTTAATTAATTGAAAAATATATAACATTTTATAAAGTAATTTTAACTTTTTGATCATCTATGTACATATGCCTTTTAATTGCAAAGGAAAAATGCCAAAAGTTTACAGTTACCGTCGCTAGACAACGACTGAGTAAGCGATAGTAAAGCAGAAAACGAATAACGCATATTCTGCTTCGCATTGCGGGCAGATGTATGTATGTACATATTCTGTTTATTGCATTCAAACTTCGATATTTTGATGGTATCGGTGGCTTCAACTATCGAAAGTTTTACTCTAGCAAATTGAGATGAGAATTGTCAGTGCTTTTTGATCGTGGCTCATCGCTGCACGGCATTGACACGAGTGCTGTGTTTCATATTCCGAGTTCGTGCGTGATCGTATTGACTCAATAAGGCACGAAAAGACACAAATGTGAATTTAAAATTAGGATATACTCTTATAATTCTTTCCCTTTTTTGCACACAGTCTATCTTACAACGTTATATTGCGCCGTTATATTGAGCCAGGTTATGAGGGGGGGCAATACCTGCTAGTTAAATATATTTTAGTTAATTAAATTAATTTTTTAAAATAATTTTTTAGTTAATTATATTTAATTTAATTAACTAATTTACCTTTTTTTAAATAATTTTTTTTTTAATTTTCCTTTTTTGTGGAGAGTACAGGCTATTTTACTGTCGGACTTGCTCGACTGTAGCGTTCTCTCTTGTTTTAAATTAATTTTTAAAATATTTTTTTTAAACTCGCAACTTTAGTAAAAAGCTTGAACCGAAAAAAAAGTTTTCAACAACAAAAAAGACATTAACAAAAACAAAAAAAAACAATTATGTAAAGATTTTTATTTAAAAACAAACAAACGAAAGGTATACATATTTTAAACATATATAAAGTATAAAATATATATATTTAAAACAAAATTAAATATTAAATGAAATAAGCTTTCATTTAGTAATGACACAACAGAATAGGAATTTTTTTTTATTTATTGATGAAATTCGGCATAGAAATAAACAAACAAGTAAAAAAGCTAAAGTCGGGTGTCCCGACTTTGAAATACTCTGTACATATGTTTACAATAATTATAGAAAATAAAAAAAATTAAGAAAATTAAAAAAAATTTGATCGATTTTACCTATCTCGATATTCGAACTCACGTAAAGGGTATATAATTGCACATATGAGTGTATGTATGTTTATGTGCGTCTATTTGTGTCTGTGTAAGCATTTTCGCAGTCAACTAAACAGCAACATCAACAGCAGCCGTGGGCAGCGCTTGAGCAGCAAATATATTTATGGCTATAACTTCTTGCTAAATCGGTCTATCATAGTGAAACTTGACACACTGATACATAATAACAAACTGGGGGCATTTCCAAAATTTTAGTTCGAAATTCCAAGAATTACGGGAGTTAGAGAAAATCGCATTTGCGGGGGAGAGGGGGGAGGGAGGGAAATTCGAAAATATACGTTTTCTTTGTATTCACATAAGGCATCTTGGACTAAAATTTGGTGTTCCTAGGTCTTATAGTCTCCGAGATATAGCGATTACACGAATGGAAAATCGGGAAAACCCGCATAGGGGGGAAATGGGGGGGAAAATCAAAAAAACTCGTATAGCGTACACACATAAGGCATCTTTGTGCAAAATTTGGTGTCTCTATCTCTTATAGTCTCTGAGATCTAGGTGATTATACGGGCGGACGGACGGACGGACAGACAGACAGACAGGGCTAGATCGACTCGTCTTGTCACGCTGATCAAGAATATATATACTTTGTGGGGTCTGCCACGCCTCCTTCTGCCTGTTACATTTTTCAGCTCGCGCAAACCTAATATACTCTTGTACATTTCATGTACAGAGTATAAAAACAAGAGAAAACGCTACAGTCGAGCAAGCCCGACAGTGTAATACCCTGTACCCAGGTAAACTTCCGTCACTGAGTTATATGCGCCCATAGCAGCAGCAAAAAGAATATATATACTTTATGGGGTCGGAGATGCTTCCTTCTGCATGTTACATACTTTGCACAAACCTAATATACCCTTTTTACCCTACGGGTACAGGGTATAACAAGATACAACGCTACAGTCGAGCAAGCCCGACAGTAAAACAGCCTGTACTCTCCACAAAAAAAAAAAATAATAACTTTAAAAATTTAATAAATAAAATTAAATTAATTTATTAAATTAATTAAGAAAATTTATTTAATACATACATATAAGACATGTTTATGTACACTTTTACATTTACATCACGTGTCTATGCGTGTTTATAAACGTGTATGTATGTAGCACAAAGCAGCAACAACAACAGCAGCGGGCAGCGCTGCAAGCAGAGCATGGGCAGCGATTTTATTTATGGCTATAACTTTCTTCAGAATTGACCTATCATGATGAAACTTGGCATACGTACACATAAGCACTATCTGGACGTAAGCTACTAAAACTGATTTCTAAATTCCAAGAATTACGGAAGTTATTAAAAACAAGAGAGAACGCTACAGTCGAGCAAGCCCGACAGTGTAATACCCTGTACCCAGGTAAACTTCCGTCACTGAGTTATATGCGCCCATAGCAGCAGCAAAAAGAGTAAGAAGAAGAGCGAACTTGTTGCTGCAGTTTGTGGGGGTTGTACTGGCGAGAATTTGTTTTGCTAATAACTTTTCTTAGAATTGACCGAATTATATAAAATTGAACAACGGTAGACAATTATATATAAATTATGTGTGCAAAGTTTGGTTTAGGTAGCATTTGAAATGTGAACGCTATTGACGAAATTCTGTAGCGGGGGAAGGGGGGGAAAATTACAAAAAAAAAAATAAACTCGTCCTTTCTCGGACCTAGGAGAATCTGGATGCCAATTTTGGTTATTCTAGCTTTTATAGTTTCGGAGATCCTTGCGTTCATCCAGACGGACAGACGGACGGACGGACATGTCTAGATCGATTTCTCTCGTCATGCTGATCAAGAATATATATACTTTATGGGGTCGGAGATGCTTCCTTCTGTATGTTACATACTTTGCACAAACCTAATATACCCTTTTTACCCTACGGGTACAGGGTATAAAAAACACATCAGAAAACAAAAATATACTTGACCGGCTTAGGGGAACCTGGATACCAAAATTGGTAATTCTAGCTCTTGTACCTTCTGAGATCCTTGCGCTCGTCCAGACGGACGGACAGACGGACATGGCTAAATCGACTCGGCTTGTCACCCTGATCAGGAATATATATATACTTTGTGGGGTCTGCCACGCCTCCTTCTGTGGGTTACATACATTCGCACAAAACTAGTATAGCCTTTCACCCTTTGGGTACAGGCTATAAAAAAAGCAAATACAAAATAAGTATTCTTGCGATTTACAAAAGCAGAAGCCTTTTACGCTCACACCATTCATATACCCCCAGTTAGTGATTATGACTTCGTATGCAAAGTTTCATAATGATAGCCCGATTTAATGGGACGTTATAGGCATATATTTACTATATATATTTGTTGTTTCTGCTTTACACAGGCACACGAGACATTCACAGACACGCATATTTATTCTACACATACATTTGTATAGAGTATTTCAAAGTCGGGATGCCCGATTTTAGCTGCTCTACTTGTTTTAAAATTGACTATAAACAAATATTTAAAAAAGAATTCGGATGGTCCTTAGTTAAATAATTTATTTTGCAAGCTCGCGTGGAAAGGGACCCATCGCGACGCGTCGATGGGGTCGGAGCAGTTATCAAAATGTTTGTATAGCAGATAAAGAAATCCATAAAGTTATGTGGGATCCATGTCTGATCAGAAATTAAAACATGAATGGAAAACCGGGCAACAAAGAATTCCGCAATAAGGCCCGAGCTTGACTCAAGTACTCTACCGAGTTGAGTATTCCTCTGCTAGTAGGGTTTTCATAGCTCCCGCAATTGTTGCAATTTTTACTCAAATTCGAAAATTACATACTTGGTGCTTATGTATCCTTATGCCAAGTTTCATCGTGAAAGGAGGGGAAGTTATAGCCATCGATGTATTATCTGCCCTAGCTCTGCTCGCAGCTCAATTCTTTGCTACATACATACATGCATATGTATGTACATACAGCCACGCATATACACAAACATGACACTAAAATTTTGTTTAATATGTGTCCCGATTTTTTATTTAAACTTTTGATTAAATATAAATTTGTATACCCTGTACCCAAAGGGTAAAAGGGTATATTAGTTTTGTGCGAGTGTACATGGAACACACAGAAGTATATATATTCTTGATCAGGATGACAAGCCGCGTCGATATAGCCATGTCCGTCTGGTTGTCCGCCTGTCTGTCTGTATGAACGCAAGGATTTCAGAAAGTATAAGAGCTAGAATAACCAGACTTGGTAGCCAGATTCTCCTGAGCCCGAGAAAGGACGAGTTTGTACATTTTTATAACTCCCGTAATTTTAAGAATTTTGAGCCCGTATACCAAGTTTTATCATGAATTATGAAAATTATGAAGAAAGTTATAGCCATAAATAAAATCGCTGCCCATGCTCTGCCTGCAGCTGTTGTTGTTGCTACTTTGGTTCAACTTTGTGCTGCATACATACACGCATATAAACACGCAAATTTATTATATGCATGTGTTTAATATTTTATATTTAATTTAATTAATTAACTTTTTTTAAATAATTTTTTTTTAATTTTCCTGTTTTTGTTTCCCTGTAATTGTACTATGTACATGAAATGTACAGAAGTATATGTAACAGGCAGAAGGAGGCGTGGCAGACCCCACAAAATATATATATTCTTGATCAGCGTGACAAGACGAGTCGATCCAACCAACCACTGCCAACCACTTTAAAGAGTTATATTGCAAATAAATTTTGATTTAGATCAGTGAAGTTATTGCAAAGGTTCTGCATTCTGTCGCCCAGGACCAAAACATCGATATTAGCGTTATGATCAAATAATTAAAAAAAATAGAAACATATCCGGGTGAGAGAGAGAGAGATCGAGAGGAAGAGAGTGAAACAGAAAAAAAGAGAGAGAGGGATAGCGACAGCGATTTGTCTTGATTAATAAAGAATATGAGTTTTCATTTAAATGTTAGTCTTAATCAAAATCGGCCTTTTAGTTTTCAAGTCAACGCCATTCTTTGTGTACTTTTATGGTTATAAGGACATGCCTCACTTAAAAGGCAATCCAAACTTTTATTCAGTTCGATTTGAAACTTAATATAAACACAAATCGTTTGTATTTTGTTCGGCACATTGGTAACAATAAATTGCTTAACTTTCGTCTAATATATATGTACAATTGGTACAAGTGTTGCTGTAATTTTTGTCAGTGTTTTTAAAGTTCTGCGCCGCAGCTCAATCGAATATTCAATAAAAACCGAGACCCTATTGTTACTATCTTGTGCGATAATATTATAATAAAAAATATCAGATCAGAAAGTGTAAACGCTAGTCTGACCGTACCGTATTTTCGTTGCAGATAGTGAAAATAGGTCTGTGGTAAATCGCCTTTTAATTTTAAAGATAGGTACCATACCACCATACATGCAGGCCGTTTCCGAAATCCGAATCCGATGATCAATTTTCAGATATTTATCGGAGTTTAATGTTAAGTTGCAGATCTTCAGATCGATTTTAGAACCGGAAACTGCCTGATGAAAATGTGTATGTACTCGTACATAAGATGTGTTTAGGTATAGTATATATAGGTAGTATTAATAGTATATTTAATGGTTTCAGCTTTTGTTTCATTTTTCCAAAAATAGGTGCATTTTAAAGTCATTTGCTGTCTGCTTCTATGCACATCATTAATACATGATTTAAGTGTATATTTCTACTTTAGCTTACATAACTATCTTTGAACTATCACATACAAGTTCACTAATCAAAAAACAGAGAGAGAGAGAGAAGTTAAGTAAACAGAGGGAAATGTTTGCAAGTTAGTATACGATTTCTAAATGTATATAATTTGTTGACATTGCTGTTCTTTTGTTGGATACAGTAACGTACATTTCAGCTGGCATTACTTTTCAGGACCAAAATAAAAGGCAACAGTAATAATAGAATAATTTTTCAATTGTTAACTAGGCAGAATTTACTAAACGTAATTCTATATATAACGGCAAACATAAATACATATGTATACATATGTATAATATATATGCACCTTTATGTATATAATAATGTGTGGTGTTGTAGAAACGTACATCTGCCATCTGATTTTTTTTTTCCTATTTCAATATGATTATACAAGCATATAATTTTGACGGTTTGGGGGTTTCTTTCTTTTTTCTTTTAGTTACAACTTAACATTCGTGTCCTGCGCCCCCGTTGTATTTGTTGTGGCAACTTGTGTGGCGTCCTTGGTGCGTCGACGCTGCAGAATAAACTCCCACAGATATTCAATCCCCCATGCCAATGCGCAGAGCATTATGCAGAAGCTTTGCGCGTGTATGCAAATTGGATAGCTGTCAGTGACATCGCGAATGAGACCTATTTAAGAAACAAAAATTAAATTTGAAAATAGTGATGTGACAAACTTGTCTCAGACTCACCAATCAACGGACCAAAGCTGATGACAAAAAGGGCCTTGCCCACCAGATGCCAACCAAAGGCCGAGGGCAGTTTCTCCAAGGAACAATACTCCGAGACGGTGAGTGTGAAATTACTAAGAGCCGAGCCGCGGAAAAAACCACATATCGAGAGCCAAAGCATCAGTTGTGTCCAGTCCGTTTGCTCGGCCATAACTGCAAAATAAAATATGAACATGCATGTACATTTATGTTTAAAAATCCTTCATCCAAAATTACCCATAAACCCATATATAAAGAGCAATTTACCTAAATGGGGCCGAAACTGGGACCCTTTCTAGAAATTATCTCCCCACATATTTAAGGCATTATGCGATATGTCTGAAAGAACTTATTTTACCAATTTAAATGAGTGCAATGCACTCCCCTTTGGATAAGGTGCGAAACGTATCTAATACCTCTGCTGATCACAGGACTCGGACAGACTTAGATGACAACCCAGGTATCTATTTTAGTCGCCTGATACCACAAGTGGTGACGATCTATGGTGAAATTCTAAGCCCGACCACCAAATAGGGGTGCATGATATAACTAAAGCCAATGAACGGATTTTCAGTTCTTGGTATATTTTACCAGCTAATATAAAAATACTGGCAATCTTCTATTTTCTCGTGACCATAATAATTTACAAGATATAATTGGACCTAACTAATTCGGCTAAGAGTGCCCAAAGGGTATAAGGTTATACTAGTTTAGTGCGAATGTGTGTAACACACAGAAGGAGGCGTATATATTTTCTGGATCAGTATAACAACAGTATAACCCGAAGATCTCGAAAAGTATAAGAGTTAAAATAACCAAATTTGGTTATTAGATTCTCCTCATCCTATTATTGTTTTCAATAGCTCCCGTAATCTTGAATTTTTGTAATCAAATTTAACAATTACATCCAGTTATTGCTTGCCCATGCCATCATGTAAATTTCATCATATGCCAATAGTCAAGTAAGTGATTTCTGCTCCAGCCCGGGATTGTGTCACACACATAGCTTATGCGGTCCTATGGGCTTGTATGCATGCAGTACAGTGTTAATCAAAGCAACATCAACAGATGCGGGCAGAGCATTGGCAGAGATTACACTTTTGCTGTAACTTCCTTTCAAGCTCATCCATCATGATGAAATTTGGCATACTGATACATAAACACTAACTGGGGGTGCTTGCCATCTTTGGATTGAAAATTCCAGCAATTACGGGAGTTATGAAAAATTCCCTTATAGAAGGGCTGTGGTGGGAAGGGGTGTAGGGGGAGTACGGGTGCATCAAAAAAATAAAGTAGAACACATATAAGGCTGTGTGTAAAATTTTGTGTCTCTAACTCTTATAATCTCTAAGAGCCAGGTGTTCATACGGACAGACAGCGCTCAATCCACTCGTCCTGTCATGCGGATCACACACTTTTGGGAGTCTGCCACGCATCCTTTTGTGTGTAACACATTCGCGCAAAACTAGTGTACCTTTTTCCCTCTAGGTACAGGGAATCATTTCTAAGTAATAAGTGAATGTATTTCATAAGCTGACAATACTTACTGGAACGCGTGATGGCCACAAATATGATGGATACAAGAAAAATTGTGCGTTTCTTGATGGTCGTACGATCGAAAATCGGTGGAAGCACAATACGGGCTGCAATGTCCGTTATCGCTGTTATGGACAGGCAGAAGGCTACATCTGACTTATCATAGCCGAGATTTGCGAAGAAAAATGGTGTGACCATTTTAAAGTTCATTTCGGCAACGTAGAAAATGGAAAGTCCAAAAAGTAGATTCAGGAACATCTTATCCTTAAGCATTGCAATGTCTAGTAAATCGGCAAAGCGACGCCAAAAGCTTGGCTTCTTTTTCTTCTTCTCCTCATCCGCATCTGTGACGGCCTGAGCCTCGGCCTGTTTGTCGAGTTCGGTGGGCTTCATTTTGATAAACGAATCGCGATGACCGCCAAGCATGCTGCCCGTGGCAGTACCTACGCGTTTCAGTTCCCGATCATTTTGCTCGAATTCATCGTCGCCGGTGTTCAGATGAACTTGCAGTATGGAGCCGGTAAAATCCATGTACGATAGATTTGAAGTTACCGAATGCTTGCGAAAGCGAAGCTGCGTTGCATTGACCTCGGCCTGCGAGGGATACCCGCCACTGCCAGGATCACCACCAGGATTTGCAGATTGTACGCCGGCCAGGGACATGATGCGTGGAAACGTCGGGCGCTTGGGCAGTCCCAAACGGGAGCCAATCATTGTGTTCATTGCCATTTCTGAATAGTTCTTTCGCATATTTTGCGGCTGGTGTAGGTGGTGCTTATGGAAAAGCAGAGTGTTCATTTCGGGCAACGCATCCTCCTCGGTGCCATCTTCCTTGATAACCTTAAATTCAGGGGCGTGGGTGCTACCCATCAACTGTGGCTGTGGCGTTGGCAATGCCGATATGGTCATCATTTCTTCATCTTCCAGCTCCTCCTTCATATGCCATTTCACAGGCTGCAAGAGCACTGACCCAACGGTGGCGTTGAGAGCAACACCGGCCAACAAGAGCACAGCGCCCCGAAAGCCATACGCCTCGAGTAAAATACGCACCAACTGTGGCATTATCAGCATTCCCATTGCTGTTCCAGCCATCGAGAGGCCCACCGCCTGCCCACGCTTGTACTTGAAGTAATGATTGAGCGCTACAAAGGCGGCAGATGTGGATAGACCCACTCCGATGCCGTTTACCACACTGTATGTGCCTAGAATGTGCGCCATACTGGTGGCGGGCGAGGTCAACGCAAGGCCTAGGCCACAGAGCAGTGAGCCCGCAATGGCCACTTTTCGATAGGAAAACTCCTTGAGCAGTGGACCCACGAACAAGCCCGAGAAGTTCATGCACACATCCATGGCACTGATTATCACAGAGGCGCCAGTAGTACCCACATCAAGATCCTTTAGTAGATCGCCAAAGAGCAGTCCGAACGAGGGCTCAATGGAGCGTGTGGCCAGCTGTAAAGAAAGTGAGAAAAAGGGAAATCGTTTTCGATTTGTTATTTTTGTGTGTTTATAATGCATAAACATAAGGACATTAACTTATGTACTCAACTTTGTCTTAAACGTTCCTGAATTACTCTCATCCATACAATGCGGATATGTGTTAGGTTTCTTATATTAATCCACCACACCATCCCACAAGCTATTCATACTTATAATTGATCAGTCGCAACGACCAACCTTTACGTGAGTTCGATTACCAAATCAGGCAAAATCGATCAGACAATTGTTATACCTTGTACCCGAAGGGTAAAAAGGGTATATTAGGTTTGTGCGAAGTATGCAACATGCAGAAGGAAGCATCTCCGACCCCATAAAGTATATACATATATATTCTGAATCAGCATGACGGGAGAAATCGATCTAGACATGTCCGTCCGTCCGACTGTCTGTATGAGCGCCTGGATTTCGGAAACGGCTGAACGCACATAAACCAAACTTGGTATGTAGACGCCCCTAGTCTATACGAGTTTATTTTACTTTTTGGAATTCCCCCCCCCCCCCCCCTTCCCTTCCCCCGCTACAAGATTTCGTCAATACCGTCCACATTTCAAAAGCTACATTAACCAAACGCAAATTTATACACACATAATTTATATAAAATTATCTAGGTTTGTATCAAATGTGACCGATTTGGTCAATTCTAAGAAAAGTTATTAGCGAAAAAATTTCACTCCGGTACTACGCCCATAAGCTGCAGCATCAAGTTCACTCTTCGGCTCGTCTTCTCACACTGACAAATAAAATATAAATGCTTTTGGGGGTTTTATTATTCTAAATATATGTACAAGTACAGAGTATTTCAAAGCCGGGACACCCGACATTAGCTTCTGCACTTGTTTCTATTGTCTACATTCACTTTAAATGTTTCTAAACTAACTTTTATGCCTGGTTCATAATTGTAAAATTATGGAACAATTAGCTGTGAGGTAATTGCCACAATTTACACAACAACAACTACGCATTGTCGACCAATTGGTGACCTAATCTAATGTTTTTTACAAAGCCGCGTGATTTATCGGCAAATCAACAAATCGAAGTATTTAGCAGGGGCAATATACTTATGTACAGACATACGTACATATATTGGCATTGGCTTTGCAAAGCAAAAAGGGGAACCGTCATTGTTTTATAGTGTGTGACGTCGCCGTCGTCGTTGCCCATTATCAGTGCTCTGCACCATTATAATTATATGGGTCTGTAGATTATAAATGCGGGCAAGTGGACAGCCTTTAATATACAAACATACAAACACACTCGCACATACAGACTAGTCTGTATGTAGAATTCTATGTCACTATCAACGCACTTCACATTTGTGCACTTCATAATTGTGCAATTTGTCTGAAGTCTACAAGTATATGATGTGGATGCACATAGTACGGGTACTACTTGTATTATCATGCCCTCGAATCGAGCTTGAAGCATATGGGCGCGTATGGAAGAACGTTTGAGGTTTTTTTGCCAGCCTTTATCAGTTATGAAATTGGATCTTGGTCCGCTCAGCCGTTTTAATGTCCATACTAAGTACATACATATACTTGTATATGTTCGCTAAATTGAATTGCTCGCCTCCAACATTCTCTCGGGCCTATGTTTGCTTAATTATTGCATCATTGGTGTGTGGCTAAGACCGTCTTCTTCCATAATTACATTACGTTTGAGGTAAAGAGGTAAGAGTAAGAGGTAAAAAGGTGTGCTACAGGCTGAAGGAGGCGTGACAGACCCCACAAAGTATACATATATATTCTTGATCAGCATGGCAAGGAGAGTCGATCTATGCCTGTCTCTCTATCTGTCTGTCCGTATGAACACCTGGACCCCAGAGACTATAAGAGATAGAGAAACCAAATTTTGCACAAAGATGCCGTATGTGTGTACGCTGTGCGAGTTTGTTTTTTGATTCCCCACTCCCCCGATAATGGGGATTTTCCATAACGCCGTTCGTATAATCACGTATATCTCGGAGACCATAAGAGTTAAAGACACCAATTTGTAGTCCTTAGGTGCCTTATGTGAACATGCAGAACATGTGTAGTTTGGAATTTCCCTCCCTCCCCTCTGAGAATTTTTGAATCAAATTTGGCAAATACCTCCAGTTAGTAATAATGTCTGTATGCCAAGTCGCATCATAATAGGTCAACTTGAAAGGAAGTTATAGCTATAAATTTAATCTCCCAATCTGCCCAAGCTCTACCTGCAGCTATTGTTGTTGCTGCTGATTTGGCTCACCTCTGTACTGTACACATACTGACATGCATAGACTCACATTGACACAATGAGTTCGTAAATGTACAGTTATACACAACCGTTACGTGAGTTCGAATACCGAAGGAAGTATAACCGGTCAACAAAATTTGTTGTATTATTACAATTTCGTTACTTCTTTTATTTCAAGTTTCTTAATTTTGTCAATGTTCTATAATTGTTCCAAACATATGTACAAAGTATTTCAATGTCGTGACACCCGACTATAGCTTATCCACTTTTTTATGGGAGTCTGTACAGAGTATTTAAGACTTAAGCCCGCTCGACACTAGCATTCCTGTCACAAAGATTTCCCAAAAATGTATGTATTTGCATTTAATTAAAAAGATAAAAGTCGAAATTTAAGGTTTTTGTATGACATTCTGGTAACTCATTCTTCTTAATTTGAATACCCTGTAGCCGAAAGGTGGAAGGAGGGCATACTAGTATGGACGACTGGATACATAGTTTATCATCATGAATCTACAATAAGTCTGTCCGCCTACTTTACCGCCTGTTTGGCCATCCGGAAAACATGGAGAATTTTCCAACTAAAACAGCTTGAATAGCAAACTTGACCTTGAGACTGGTCATATCCGTGCAAACCATATGTGGTCTTATCGAATTATCACTATGGACGGCCCCAGCACATCATTTCATCGCACTACACTAATATTACTGCTAATTTTGAGCTTTAAGACAGTCGATATATCGAAAAATATTGACACACTTTTAGAATTCCATATTTCATATTAGTCGACCATAAACATATAACGATTTTAGTGATGATTTTGAAAGCTGAGGGCCTAATATTTTTGGATTTTTGAGTTTGCTATGAAAGTGATGCAATAACTGACACTCTGTAGCACCGAAAATCCAAATCCGGTCAGCCAACACAATTTCATGTAATTTTTGGACATTTTCCTGAGTAACCGCATCGGAGGGCCTGCTACTAGGCACTTCATCAGTAGTGAAGTTTCGGCCACCACGAAACTCTCGAAACCAATATTTTACAGTATAGTCTGAAGGAGCATAAGCCCCATAATATTTGTCCAACTTTTCTTTCGTTTCCTTTGCTGTTTTCTGTCTCAAAAAATAATGCTTTATCAGAGAACGAAAATCGTTTTTTTTTCCATGGTCGCCATTTTGCCAAAAGCATCAAAAATTATCAGCTGTAAAAAAAAAACTAAGGGCTCCATCGAGCCGAATTTTACTAAGCATACCTAAATATGAATGGACTATAAGGCCCCATAATCATTTTATCGATAGTAGCGCATTTTGGTGGTCAAGGAGGTTACTTTTCACCCCACTTAGTATGTATGATTGGTTTGGGCTACTTCAGCTACAATTAAGTTTTCTTAAAATGAGTGAAATGACATTTTACGAACATACATTTGCTTCTGAGTTTCGAACCAAATCATAACTGAGAATGCAAAACTTTTCCATTCAAAATTAAACACAAATTCCGAGCGCAAGTATTCGTATTGATAGAGTTCGCATTTGATTTATCGCACCGTTTGCTGTTATATCTGAAGACGAAATCGAATACATGGTTTACTAAACTTAACAACATTCATTTACCAAAAGAAACTGATCAGTCACATTACTGATCACTGATCTGTTAAATTACTGACCGCTGCTCACTAGTATTCACTCTTTAATGTACTGTACCCTCAGGGTAAAAAGGGTATATTAGGTTTTTGCAAAGTATCTAACAGGCAGAAGAAGCCATTTCCGACTCCATAAAGTATATACATATATATTCTGAATCAGCATGATGAGACGAATCGGTTTAAACATGTCCATCCGTCTGGCTGAATTTAGAAAAGGCCGAGAGCACATTTAACAAATTTGGTATGTAGACTCTCTTAGGCCCTAGGCCTCCCTTAACGGACACCTCTTTTATCCGGACACTTTCTTCGGCGGACACTTTCTAAAACATTCGATCGGTGTATAAAGTATTTAAGTATCCCCTTAAGCGGCAAAAATTGAGTTAGTTTAGCGCGAATGTATGTGAGACAGAAAGAGGTAGAATAACCCAGATTTCCTATTTCATGGTCATGTAATGTACTGTCCTTTATCGATTGGAGTCCTCATGGGAAAGTACAGGTGAAATGGTTTTACTGTTGCAACACGTTTTACTATGTTTTGTCTGAGAAATTAGCCGATCGATTTTTGAGGTGTTAACGTCTACTGTGCAATAATGCTCGTATTATTAATGCCTTTTCTACTTGTGTCACGTCTCGGTTAGTATACCCATTAGGCTTCGTGCTACATGCTATACGGTTTTATGATCATGATCACATTCTCAGTCCGAGTGTACACGCTAATTGCTTGATTATTGAGAATATCAATAACACTAATGAGAACTGACGAAAAGTGACTGAAGAAGAAGAAGCAAAGAAAACCAAGAAGCACGCGCTCACAAAGTGTTACAAAAATAGCAAAACTGTTGCTTACCACGATCTGGCCTTGCGAAATCGTTTCGAATCGAGTGAAGGGGAGTGCATAGGTTGACTGTGGGTGGGTGTGGGGCCCACTATATTTATTTAGCTCTATTGTTCGTGTGACAAACACTGACTGTGTTTCAGTTTTCTACAACAAGAAAAAATCGCATTTTGTACTTCCCGTTATATATAGCTGTTATACTCTGTAAATAAAATGTACAGGAGTATATTAGGTTTGCGGGAAGTGAACAATTTAAGAGGCAGAAGGCGCCGTGGGAGGCCCCTCAAAGTAAATATATTCTTGATCAGCATGGCAAGACGAGTCGATCTATGTCCGTCCGTCTGTCCGTCCGTATGAACACCTGGATCTCAGAGACTAAAGAAGCAGAGCAACCAAATTTTAGTCCAAGATGCCTTATATGGATACGCAGAAAATGTGTACAAGTATTTCAGAATTTTCCTCCACAGGCACTCGAGACACACACAACCACGCAGAGACTCACACAGACACTATTCTTATGTATGTAAATGTGCAGTTATACACCCTTTCCGTGAGTTCGAATATCGTAGGAGGTATAATCAAAAAATTTTGTAATATTACAATTTCGCTAGTTGTTTTTCCATTATTTTTATTTGTTTTTAATTTCTATAATTCTACACATGCGTACAGAGTATTTCAAAGTCGGGACACCCGACTTTAGCTCCTCCACCTGTTTAATGCTTTTTTATTGTTGTCGCTACATTTTGTTATTCGCAGTTGTGAACGATTGCACAGTTTTTAGCAAAAACAAAAAAAAAAAACAAAAAACTGTTCTAAATCACATTTTAATTTATATTTATGGCCATAGACCGATGTGTTATTGTAATTGAGCAGGTTGTTATTAAGGTTTATTGTTTTACTTGCTGCTGGGGCTTGTGCTGATTAGTAAATTTACCGGTGTATCAATATTATTGTTGTTGTTGTTGTTTTCGTCGTCAGTTGCTAATTTCACGCTTTTCTATTTTAGAACATTTTGTGCACACCCAATGTTCAACTACCTACTGCTACGTGAAGTTAACAAAACGAATTACATACGAGTATGTACATACATATGTACAAGTACATATGTACATTTGTAGTTCGGTACACATGCACACACACGGATTTGTTGAATATAATTAAACTTAGTTTTTTCAGTTCATTATCACTGCGACCACTTCGCAGGCACGTTGCCTCTTGTGAGGTGCGCGTGTGCTTTTGCTTCACCCTCTCCTATGAGTGTTATTTGAAGGGAAGGGAAGTTAAGGGAAGGGGAAACAGAATTCTATGTTCGTTTGCTCTTCACTAAGTACAGTATTGACGACCCGTTTTCTCGCCCTCATGCCAAAGTGCTTCACAGTCGACAAGTTCCATTGATTTCCGCTTTCTTCATCCTTTTGTCAGAGAAATAATCGAAAACAAGCATGCAGTGCTAGAGTCGACTGTGTCCAATTTCTATTTCAGAAACAACAACAACTGCTGGCAGAGACGATAAATACATACATAGCTAAAATTCCTTGAATGTGGACAGATAACCACTAACAGAATATGGTCGTCAAGTGGTGGAGAATTACGGATTTGTGGGACAATCACAAACCGCTTGTGAAAGGAGGAGAAAAAACACTAACTTGTCCTGCTTAGGACTTGGAGGTTTGCCTCGTCCTGTACTTTCTGAGAATCTCTTTCGTTCAAAGAGACGGACAGAGTTAGAAGCTCAGCAGTTATAAGCAATTGTGTGCATTTTAATGTTGTATATAATTTCCAGACAAGAATGGCGGGCTAGAGACGGGCGGGCCGAATACACTCTTCCCAATTCAATAATATGCAATTTTTTTAAATTAAACTAAAGACAAATAGAAAAACAACAAATATAAATATACCCACATCTGCCTGTCCGTGTGTATCATGTCGGAATTACCAATCCTGGTATTCATGTTCTCGTAGGCTACTAACAGGAAAAGTTTGTTATCTTTTCGCTGAACCCCACTCTCTTGGTATTGTGATTATCCACAGCTCTTGTATTTCATAAAATGTTGCACACAATGTTGAAAACGCACATGTGTGTGTCGTTATGTCTAGCTTCTTCGCAATAGGTCCTACTACGAACGTACTCTCTGTCCATCCTTTCCAGCAGCTGTACTTGTAGTTAGCAGCTAGTTTTTTCTTAAATATGCTAACATCATAATTAAGATTTTGCATATAAGATTGATTTCTGTAACCACACAGCGCGCTGTAAAAAACTTCACACCTTTACTATATTCTGGACTACAGAAAGTATACAAGTCTGCCCGAGTGTCCGTCTATACAGATAGAGTTAAAAGTTAGAAAAACCAGGTTTTCGTATTCCCTTGATCTCTAAGCAAAACAAGTTGTGTTGTTTTTCCTTATACACGAACCCCGTTTCCTTCCACCGCGATTAGTGTTATTCGACAACTCCCGTATTTCTGGGAATTTTTAACCTGTATTCCACAATCACGATTTGTTGATTTTAATTTTATTTTAAAAGTTCATTCTACTTTAATAACTGGGTAAGGGAAGGTGGGCGATAGGTTAATTTCTGCCTCCAGTACATAGGACCGATATTTTGATATACTCTTCAACTAAGGCATTTCATTTCAAATGACTTTAAATGCTCAACTTTTTCAAAAGGCTTTCATTGCATTTTTATATGCTTATTATTATTATTATTATTCGTTTAATGTTCCATTATTTCCGTCGATTAAAATGCTTTGTGTTTCAACTGGCAGGCCAGGCAGCTGATCGACAGTAAATAAATTTGAATTGAATTCTGTGTGACTGTCGCAGCAATTGAAGCAATTAATTGTGAAGTACATTTCATTACAGTAAAATATCATGGCGACGGGATGGGGGGGAATGGGGAGCCATCTCTACAGGCCTGCCAAAGCCTTGTCCAAGGCATGCCGCCGCATGGGCTGCCAAACATTTCAATTGAAGTCGACTCAAGTTGCGTTCGATGAAAAAGTATAAAAATACATATAAAAAATATCAAGCTGCCGAACAGAACTGGACTGGGCTGAGCTGAACTGAAATTGAATTGTCAGGGAACTGGCGGGTCCCATTAGGCGAGGCTGCGGATCGAGTTGTCGTCGTCGTCGTCGCCAGTTGGCCATGCACTCGCTTTGCGCATGATCACAATCATGTGATTTATCCAACAGATATACGAATGTACTCGTATGTGAGAGCCATGTTGATGCAGCAAGATATAGTCAGATGGTTGTTGTACATACATTCGAGTGTGTAAGACTCGGACAAAGAGAGCTAAATTAATGGCTTGGCAACGAAAAGGTTGAGCAGGAAATCAAGAGTTTATAATACATCTTTAACAGTCACGTGCCATGCCAATTAATTGCTGCTACAATTGATGTTGTTGTAGTTGTTGTGTGTGGTTGTTTTATTTGTGCAGAAACCTGATTGACCGCCTCGAAAGCAGCACCATCGTCATCATCATCATCATCATCATCGCATCAGTATTGACTATGACTATTGACTTTGATTAAAACTTGTTGCAGTTACACACAAGCCGATGCTTCAGCTTTTCAGATCTGCACAATGCTGGAGGAGCGAATTAGGCGGCACGTGCAAAGATGTTTGTTATTCCTGATGTTATTGATGTGTGGACGATGATAATGGTCAAAAGTCTGGCGCGTGCTTTTCTTATTGATGCAAACACGAAAATGCAAAACAAGTTTGCGGAACGCAAATTTGTCTTTCGACATAGAAACATATTTAAATAAGGTGCGCTAAAAGCGTCTTATTGTCCGCTGCTATTAAACAACAATAAGTCTGAATTATTAAAGCGGTGTTATAACACACACCTACTATATCACAAATAATACCTGTACGAGTATATGGATGAAATTTAGTTTTGATAACTCCTTCCTCACCTTCTGTCCCCCGTGGTAGTTAATCAAATCAATTAGCAACCTTTCGAGCCCACACTTTTACCCGACTTGGCACGATTTTAGCAGACTCTTGTGAATATTGATATTTTTCACATTTTTCTGGGTATTTGTTGTTCATACTTTAACAAAAACAGATCTGACTTTATTGTATGTCCTGGTTAAGATCTCTTGCCACCACATACAAATAAAACATTGGGTCGTTTTATTCAATCTGAGTTATACAACCTAAAATTAAAATAAATGCGGATTTCAACTAAAATGGATTAAGCCTCAATATGGGGAACCAGAAAGAAATCCATCCGAAATATCGGAAAATTGGTTGCCTCGTCTCTTCTCGGATCAAGAAGAACCTGGTCCCCAAGGTTTGTCTATTCTATCTCCTAGCGTTCATATAGGCGAACGTACGCTAAATAGCTATGAGTATATCGACTTGCTTCGTTATACTGCAACAGTAGCTATGAGTATATGGAGGAACATTTGTTTTTCGCCATTACAAGCAACATACAACAACTCATACCACCTAGTATTTGTGCATTGCTTCAAACTCTCATATATTCCGTGAATTTTCGTTTATCTGAGTAAGCAAATACTCGTATATTGATAACAGAACAGACAGTCAATCAGTCGTAAACTTTGGATGGCTTTGATTTGGTTTTGCTTTCGTGTTCGCTTTTTTTTTTACTACTCGTCAAAAATTTTGCGTAACGTCCAATAATACTTAAGGTATCACATGCTAACAGGAGTTTAACTCAATTTGATATACAGTGAAAACTCTCCTGGAGTGTCCGCTCAAGGGGATACTTAAATACTTTATACACCGATCGAATGTTTTAGAAAATGTCCGCCGAAGAGTGTCCGGATAAAAGAGGGAGTTCATTAAAGGAGTTTTCACTGTACATAGTCACCAGACCACTTCTACTGATACTTATATACATACATACATTCACACACACACACACACACTTTCGTATAGGGAAATACTTACATACGATATAACGACGCGGACAATAGTGAACGCCAATGCTATAAATACATGTTCCTATGATGTCCATAATTGCAAAAAATCTATTGAATTTTTCCCTGTACAAAAAATGTACAAACCTATAGTGTATTAGGCTTGTGAGACGTGAGAATTGTAAAACACAGAAGGAAGTATATGTATAGTCCTGATCTGCATTAAACAACGAGTCGGTATAGCCATAGCTTTTCCACATGGCTATGAAATTAAGACAGCTGAAGTCACCAAACTCGGAATGGCACTTGTCCAACAAATTTAGATTTGTGCCAAACCGGGTAGCATTCGATTCCTCGAAAAATAGAAAAAGCTATAGAATGTATATTTAATTATGACGAGGTTTTTTTTTTTCAAATAAAACTAAAACATGATCGCCTGTCAAATTCGAATTGGTTTAAAACGTGTTCATTTTTCCAAAGATTTCTAAATACAGAAGAAGGTTGTAACAAAAGGTCCCACTGGGATATATTCCATGTTTCTTAAATTATTGTGACTATTACTATATTTACACTATAAGTATTTACTATTTCCCTTCAAGAATATGCTTCTTTTTAAGCCCTGTGCCCGTATATATTATACGGATATATTAGGGGTATATTACGTTTGTGCAAAGTATTCTGCTTGTTACATATCTCCGACCAAATAACTTAATGCCGGAAGTTTGTCTGGGTATAGCGTATTTCGTTTTTATTTCGCTAATCGTGAGCTTATACTAAATTGGTAAATACAGTGATTCGTCCGTTAATTTTTTTTGTTGTCGTAGTAAATCATAATTTAATAAATTAATCCATTTGAAAGCTTTTGCAATTTATGTTTTATACGAGTCCAATGTGGATTCGACTCTTGTATACCCTGTACCCGGTCAAGTGGGGAGCATCGAGGAAGAGGAATCCGTCTGCACTTTACAGCGGATATATAAAGTTGGATAAATCTACAATTTATCTTCGATTAGTTGTCACACGCCAAAAAACATTTTTTCAGCCGACAATTTTAAAAGCTTACGAAAACAAAACGGTCAGACGGTACGCCCATCCCTCCCCGGCAGTCCTTGTCCTGACTGTTCGCTTCCCAGGCACCTGTTTGCACAATTGCAAATGTGTAAGTACCCGTATTTACGAGTTTATTCGGCTACCGGTGTTATTTATGTGGACTGTTATGTAATCATGGCCACATTATTTCATTAGCGATTATGTACGTTTTTGACTATGCAAATACATACAAGTATGTATAAGTATTATAGGGCAGCCCGTGCTCTGAAAAACAAAAGCCTGCGCGATAAATAAGTAATAAGTATATATACAAGTATAGTATTTTATCAGCTTATGAAATGTTGTGCTGTGGCCTTTATCTTCATTACATTAGAAAAACTCACTCTTGTTGACAAATGCCATAATGGGATGCCTATGTGGATATATTATTTCATTTTTAATTAAAATTCAAAGGCGAATACTATTGCTATACATACAAGTATATACATATTTGGTCTTTTGTATTATTTCATTTTTTTGCCGGACTATGAATGACGGATCTATATAAATCAAATTTGTAACAAATTTACTTATTTATAATAAAGGCACAAAGCGATGGAAATATGTATGTACTATATTTCATTTTAATCATTATGGAAATGCAAATGGAGCTACAAAATTGATTTAAAAACAAGTGGAGATGGCTGACTTGGAAACAGTCTTTACATTGTGTGTGTAGAATAATTACAGAAATTAAAGTAAGATTGAAGAAAATAGAAAAAAGTAACAACCACTCGTCTTGTGACGCTGACGCTGATGCTGATCAAGAATATATATGTATACTTTGTGGGGTCTGCCCCGCCTACTTTTGCCTGTACAAGAGTATAAAAATGCTGTGATCTTAAGAGCCTAGAATCAGTATACTATATATGATTCTACTAGCCGTGTAACGAATGTAACGAAGTGAAGTCGTAGAACTCTTATCAATTCTTTTCAATATCTGTAAACTGAATCCGTTGCTTTGAACTTTTTTAAGGAAGTAAATTAAACAAGGCAAAATGCGCTATTAATTATTTCTAGCCACCAATAAATCATTTATTACTCCTACTTGCAAGTAGAATTTGCTGTACCTAGTAGTACGGGTATATATACGCACTTTTCATGGTTTGTGCATATGTATGTCACTATTGGCTATAGGGTTCAAGTGCTCGTAAATGATTTAAATGTGATTAAAAAATGTAGCAACGATAACGAAGCAAAGCTTTGTGATTAGATTGTTGCTAACACACTCGCATAAACAAATCGGCTGATTTTGGCATATATCACTACGAATTATAAGTACATACATTACTTTATTGTTATTATTCAATTGTGGCTTCAGGTTTTTCTTAAAGCTTAAGTTTTTCCCCGACAGTTTTGCAATGATTGTTATTTAATAAAGGCTAGCCGAATTTAAAAATGTACACACATGCACACCTGGACTGAATAATAGGTGTGGGCATATTTCTTATACTCTGTACATAAAATGTACAAGAGTTTATTATGTTTACAGGAGGTGAAAAATGTAGGCGTGGCAGACCCTACAAAGTATATGTTCTTGATCAGCATGACAAGCATGCGGGCAGAGCTCCGGCAAAGAGAATATTTCTGGCTATAATTTTCTTCATAATTAACCTATTGTAATGAAACTTGGCATACGGACTCATCACGGATATATTTGTCAAATCTGAGTACAAGATTACTGGAGTTGTGGAAAAACACGAATTGCGGGAGAGTGCGGGGGTGGATCAAAAAAAAATCAAACTCGTACTTTCTCGGTTGGAGTATACGAAATTAGCAAATACAGCAAAAGATCTTTGCTTTAAAATATTTTCTTACGTGAGGATTCCAAATGGAGTCATAACACAAAATAAAGGTCAAACTGTCTTGTAAGCCTTCCCATTCTGTCTCGGTCTTAATCTCAAAAGGACATTTTATTTGCAGACAATTGTACAATTAAATTATGGTTTAGACATAATACATACTATCTGAAATCAACAAATACAGCAAAAGATCTTTGCATCATAATATTAAAATATTTTCTTACATGTAGACAGGCGGGCAACCTATTATGGTTTTGCTTGTAATCCATACTAAGTAGGTTGCTTGCTTGACTTCAAGTATGAAACAACAACAACTGAGCAGCAAAGCATGGGCAGACAATACAGTATTGCTAAAACTTCCTTTAGTTATGAGAAGTCATTCAATATAAAACAAATAGGGAAGCTGAAGTCATGGTCATGGCACTATTGACTGGCATATCGGAGTCATAACACAAAATAAAGGTCCAATTGTCTTGAAAGTCTTCCCATTCTGTCTCGGTCTTGATCTTGAAAGGACATCTTATTTGCAGACAAGTCCACAATTAAATTATGGTTTAGACATAATACATATATAATATCCGATATTAAAATATTTTCTTACGTGTAGTTGAGCGAGCAGGCTGTTATGGTTTTGCTTGTAATCCATAGTAGATTGCTCGCTTTACTTCAAGTATGAAACAACAACAACAACAAGTGAGGAACTAAGAACTTGGACAGACATTACATTATTGCTAAAACTTCCTTTACAAGTAGTTATGAAAAACTAAAACTCAAACTCGTGCTTTCTCGGACTTGGGAGAATCTGGATACCAAGTTCGGTTGTTCTAAGCTTTATACTTTCTGCGCTCATACAGATAGACGGACATGGCTATATCGACTCGTCTTGTCACCCTCATCAAAAATACATCTACTTTGTGGGGTCTGCCACTCCTCCTTCTGTGTGTTATATACACATTCGCACAAAACTTGTATACCCTTTTACCATTTGGGTACAAGCTATAAAAAATTAGGAAAATGTACTTCCCTTGGTATTCGAACTCACGTAAAGAGTGTATATTTGTACATTTACACAGGAATTGTGTCAATGTGGGTGTATGCATGTCTATGCGAGTCTATTCGTGTCTATGTCAGAATGTATGTAGTATAAAGTTGAACCAAAGCAGCAACAATAACAACAGCTGTGGGCAGCGCTTTGGCAGAGAGAACATACATATATGGCTATAACTTCCTTTAAAATCGGCCTATCATACGGAATCTTAATCGCCACCTTAAAGTATTTGCCAAATTAGAGTCCAAAATTTTAGAATTACGGGAGTTATGGAATATAGCTAATTGAGTTTGAGAGGGGGGAGGGAAATTCAAAATTACAATTTTTCTGCGTATTCATATAATGAATTTTGCACTAATATTTGGTGTCTCTAGGTCTTATAGTCTTCGAGATATAGGTGATTATACGAACGGTGTTGCCGAAAATCGAACTCAATAGCTCCATATCGGCACACCCGGAAAGTAAAAGACCCCATCAGCTCTATATTACGGATACATTTAGAACCAGCTCTCGTAAGAGATATCGCTGATTTTACTCTTAAACAACTAAAAGTGGCTTTCTGGAAGTCAAACATAAGTCGAATTCCGAAGACGCACTTCCAACCCCAAAAACAATCAAACAACCATAAATACTGAAATATGCATCTTTCCCTACTCTAACTCAAGATCATGCTTACATAGACTGATTACTGGAACTGCTCCGGTGGAGCAATTGTCATGACATTTATGCTGCATGTTGGTATCCAACCATCTAGTCACTTATGGATGAGGCCATCAGAAAACGCCCTATTCCAAAAGGCATGTTTATTTTGGGACGTACATTGTAGTACACTGATTCCGATCAAAATTCTGGTTATCCGCTTCACCATAAATATTAAAAAACCTTTAAATACTAAATTTGGTTGTGATATCGAAAAATGGCTTAATATATATACATATATATTATTACGTTTATTGTTTTTGTTATTATTAATGAAATACAAGATATTTTAGATCTGGACGAGTAAGTCAACGATTTTTACCTATGTTTCATACTACTTAGCTTGTTAACTTGACACACACTACTTGACAAGTGCAGAAAACATAATTGTACAAATAATACTAATACATATAGTAAATAAAATAAACGGACAGAACCTTTTTGAAGAAGCTTGTGTGAGCCTTACATTAAATAATACTCTTTCAGTATTTCATTTGTTTTCTATAGTTTGTACTTGTACGTTCATAATCAAAAAGTTTTTAATTCAAACAATTTTGGTCAACCCTGATCGTTATTTTTATACCCTGTACTCGTAGGGTAAAAATGGTATATTAGGTTTGTGCAAAGTACGTAACATGCAGAAGGAAGCATCTCCGACCCCATAAAGTATATATATTCTGAATCAGCATGACGAGAGAATTTGATCTAGGCATGTCCGTCCGTCCGTCTGGATGAACGCAAGGATCTCAGAAACTATAAAAGCTAGAATAACCAAAGTTGGTATCTAGATTCTCCTAGGTCCGAGAAAGGACGAGTTTATTTTTTGTTTTTTTTTAATTTTCCCTCCCTTCCCCCGTCACATAATTTCGTCAATAGCGTCCACATTTCAAATGCTACCTAAACCAAACTGCACACATAATTTATTTATAATTATCTACTGTTGTTTAAAATTTTATTCAATTCGGTCAATTCTCAGAAAAGTTATTAGCAAAACAAATTCTCTCCAGTGCAACCCCCACCAAACTGCAGCAACTAGTTCGCTCTTCTTCTTCCTCTTTTTGCTTCTGCTATGGGCGCATATACCTCAGAGTCGGAAGTTTACCTGGGTACAGGGTATTACTCTGTCGGGCTTGCTCGACTGTAGCGTTCACTCTTGTTATATGCATAAGTGGTACAAGTAGGTGATTAAGTTTAAATCCAGGATATTTCGTTTAGTCTCACAAGATTAGAAGGTCAGATAAGAAGGAAGATAAATGATCAGTATGATGAGTCGAATTGTTTGTCGCTTCTATGAGAACTAGTTTTCCCCATAGGCGTCTAATTTGCGGAAGCATATCAAAGCTAAGATACTAGTTTGCGTGAACCTATAAACAAAAATCAGACTTAATGCAATATTAAATACTAATTTCTAGGTTATACTCGTAGAACAAAGGTATTTACTCAGTTTCTGGCTTCAATATAATACGAAGTTGTATGAAAAAAAATATTCCCAATGAATCAATTAGTTTCCGATTCATTTCAAGATCAAGAAGACCTCCAATTTATCTAAGAGAAACTATGCCTTCAATTCCGAATATTTGTGATTTATTTTATTTAAAATGTAATTTCGCTTGAAATGTTCTAATTAAAAAATATTTGTATGCCCATTGGCTCCTTTAGCGTACTTGCTATGACAGTTATGAGATATACAAATTTATACTCCAAAATGCTCCAAATTACTTACTAAGTCCTGAAATGAAATACAAGTATGCTTTGGAAATGGAAAAAATCGTGTCCATTATCTTGTGAATAACGATTATGCATAGTCCGCATTGTGGCTGTGCCAAGTCAAACTGGGCAATGGACATTTTGAAGTAGACTATCTTCAGTGGGTCTATATCGCTGCAAAAGATTATGGTGTTTTTTTTTGCGTAATCTGCCTGTAGATAGATAGATTTATGCGATGATGGTCAGTCATACACAGGAAACGAACTAACAATATGAGATTCCTGTTAGCTCCTTGAGCTATGCCAGGCCCATTGAATTTCTCAAGCTAATAAAACAAAGCTAACCAGGAAGCGTCCTCAAATGTTCATTTTAGAAACAAATATCAAAGAATGTGTTATATGGAATAAGAAAGCGGGATGGAAAGTTTTTATCCAAGGGGGGATTTTGTTTTTTGAGTTTCTCTTCAGAACCTCTTTTATTAATTCTCGCATAAAGTACATATATTTTAAAATTTGAGATAAATACGTGACTAATTAAGGATTTTGCGAATAGAGGGCTTAATCATGTCACATTTGAGAATAATTTAACGAATAGTTTAAGGTACAGTCATATTACTTGTGAAGGAAGAATACAATATAGGAGCGGTAAAAGATAAAAAATGAATGCCATGCCGCACCTAAGGCTGCGTCAACCTCAGGATATAAAGAAAGCAATAAAAATGAAAAAAGTTGTTCATTTATTAGCTAAGTCATGATTAATATGTATGTATGTAAAGTATAAATGTAGTATGTGCATTGTTGTATTTATGTATAAGACTTACGTTGACCAAACTAACGCCGAAACATGCAACCCATCCCCAGCCACCGTCAGGAGCTACTTTTTTCGGTGGTTTTGTTGTCATTATGTTGTTGTTATTGCTGTTGTTCTGTGTCCGGTTCTTGTTGTTTGTGTAATTTTTCGGAGGGTCCCCTGTTTGTTGTTGCTCCGCTCTATTTCTGGGTTGTTCGGGGTTATAGCAGCTTTGCTTTAGCGAAATCCCTTTGTTGGCCTTTTTTTGTTGCGTCTTCGATGTCTGCTTTGGTCTCTGCTTTGAATTTCAGGTGTATCGTTGCTGTCTGCTTTTATATAAGCAAGTATGTATTTATCTGTACATATATATGTTTGTAAGTATCTGCAGGCATACAAAGCTAGCCATGTGACTGGTGTGTTTCTCTTCTTTCTTTTCAATAGTCGTACATAAATGTGTATATTGCGTATAGATATTTATTACGTTTAGTTTGGGTCTTGCTATATACTCTTATTTTCGCATTTGTTTTGATTTTTGGTAGCTACTTGTTTATTTATTGTTTGCGTTGTATTACCAATTTTCCGTTTGTTTTTGGTCAGATTTGACTGAATACAAGGTGGCGTTGCATATTGTATGAATGTTATTGTACTGATACTGCGTACATATATGTACATACATGTGTATGTATGTATAATAGTATATTGTATATTCTTCTGTTTTTTGTCGCAAAAACACGTAACATAAAAAAAAAAACACTTGAAAAAAAAGAGGGAACAAATTGGGTGTGTGTTCCTCAAAAGAGTTCTTCGCGTATTAGACTCATGCCAAATGGCATTCACTTTTTAGATTTCTTATTTTTGTAGCTGTTGATTTAATTTTTGCGGGTTTATCTAGAAGTAAGCAGAAATTGTTCAATTTAATTTTTTGGGTGTTTTATCGATTTATTGGTTTTTCAATTTGTATTTTTTTAATCTTGCTATTTTTATTTATTATTTAAATTGTATATTTTAAAGAAATTATTTCAGGAACTAAAATCCGACTATATCGATATCAGTTTTTTAATTCACTTTGATGAGCTCTGCTCTATGTACATATGTACATATGAATTTGTTCCGGTATTCAATTTGTTCTTATTATAATTTTGGTGTCGTTCACATGTATATAGACGCCCCAACAATCAAAGTCATTGACTTACATATGCATACATGTACATGCATGTATGTATATCCAAAAAGGCTTTGTGTTGCTAATGTTTTCAATATTGTTTATCAGCTGTTTTTTTTTTGTATTTGTCTGTATGTATGTAAACCATTGATGGTGATTTACAGTTTTGCTTTTCTCTTTATCAAACCAAAAATATATTTTTAAGAACTAAACTGAGTTCGGAGATTGAACCCATTCTTAAACATCTGCTTCTGTTCTGATCTTTTTCTATTTACCTATAAAAAACCAATATTTTTTAAGTGTTTCCGAATGTTTTATTTTCAAGGCACGTTCGCAACCATAGACAAAGTAAAAACCACGCAAATTTTGTCTAGGTTGGGCATTATATATAAGTATATACGTATATATATATTTTTTTTAATTTTGTAAATTTGCTCCAGCTGTTTTTACTGCCTGCCTGTCTTATGACTCTCGCGCGCTCTCAACGCCGTCGTTTCTCTCCGCGTGGTCTTTGTGTTTGTTAGCGTGGTCGATATTTCCCCCGCTATTTATTGGGTTTAGGCCCGCTTTAATTCGAAGAGCTGTGCGCGACTGTTCAATCGATACTAACTGCTGCCTCGCTGCCTGGTTGGCTCTCGGCTCGCACACTGACGCTGACTGCTGCGTCGTCGTTAAGCACCAACACAATGAACGTTTATGTACTGCGTTTGTGTGTGTGCGCGAGAGTTTGTGCGCCTGCCAAGCAAGATCGTTGCCATTAGCACGCGGGCGTCTGAGCGCATTAGAGAGCAGAAGTCGCCGACAATCTCATGCCGCTCAAAAAATATTTACTGTGCCTGGTTGCCTGCATATGCGTATACATTGTGTGGAGTAGTTGCCAAAAGTAAGAACGAAGCAACATACATATATGTATGTACATACATACATATATGTGGCATAGAACAAAAACACGGTTATGGTCAATTGCCACGGTCTGTATGCCCTACTATGTTCGTACTATGTTTATTTTGTTAGAAAATATTTGTTGTTTTTGTTTTGCGTTTTTGCTTAGCATTTCGTTATGCCCACGACTGATCCAATAACCGTCACGTACAACTAAATTCCCAATGTGCAAAAAGAAAAAGTTCCATCTCGATAACCCTAAAACTGTGTCAGACAGAACGTTATGCGACTTCGACTCGTCTCATAATGCTGAACTTATAAATATGTATGTAATATATGTAGAGATGTATGTATGTGCGTACTTATGTGCCTACATATGTATATGTATGTACATCTATAGTCAATCTTTAATCAAAACAAAGAGACATACCCTTACCCTTACATTTTTAAGTGCAGTATATAAAAATTAACAACGACAACAGGCAACCTAGACACCTAGCCTTTCTTCTGGCTAATTGCGTTGTTTTGGTCAGCGCTACGCGTTTCTTTGTTTGTATTCTTTGTCTTGGTCATGGGTGGTGCAACGTCAACGATGGTGTTTACTACGTCATTGGAGTTGCATTTTGAAAGTCATCTTGCAAAGGTGCACTACTTTGAGTTCCTTCATTCTTGCTTCCGTTCGTTGCCTTGCAGTTAGTCCCTGTCGTGCGAAATGTTCGCTCTCATACTCTCCCTCCCTCTCTTTGTACAATGCAAATGCTAACTTGTTGCATTTTTTACTTGCAATTGACATACACAAAGATATGTGAACTTGTATGTATGTATATGTATGCATGCATGCATAAATGTGTAAGGCGAAGAGAGTCGTTGGCGTTGCCAGATGATGTTTGTTTCTTTTTTCAACGTTTACTTTTATACTGCTATAATCCTGTAGCACCAACACCAAAAAATAACATACGAAACCTGTATATGAATATATGTATGCACAATCTGCTTCTTTTTTTTTTTTAATATATGTATGTTAGTATGTGCTATGCATATATCTAAACATAGACACATAGATACATACATGCATACATATACATATACATTATGTTTGGGCAAAGTATGTAACAGGCAGAAGGAAGCAGCTCCGACCCCATCAAAAAATATATATTCTTGATCTGCATGACAAGACGTGTCCGTTTGTCCGCCTGTCTAGATGTACACCTGAATTTCAGAGACGACTGAACCCGCATTCACCAAAATTGGCATTTATTTATTGGGCACATGTAATTCAGAGCTCAGGACGTTTCTCTGTCGGGTTTACTGTAGCGTTCTTTCTTGTTTTTATATTGTTGTGGAACCTAACTTGGCAATGAAATTTCGTGCCATTCGAATTTCTCGAGGAAAAGCTACCATGCTCTGATGAAGTAGTATGCAAAGTTTCATAAATATTTCAATAATTTACGCGTAGCTTTGTAGATATGCTTTGTAGACACTATGTTTCTAAAACAACTTTAATGATCAGGATGAGTTCTTGATCAAAATAACATGACGAGCCGAGGTAGCCTTGTCCGTTTGTGTGAGCGCAAGGATCACTGCAAGAACAAGAGTTAAAATAACTAAACTTGGTATACAGGTTCCAGACCAAGTTTGTCTAATTTTTCCTGCTATTCGTGATTTTTCATAGGTCCATTAATATTTGGAATTTCGAACTGAAATTTTGTAATTACATTTATGATTATGTGTCTGTATACCAAGTTTTATAATGTCAATTATCAAGAAAGTTATTGATACATAAATTGGATTCTCAGCCCTGCTGTTGTTTTTGTTGTTGCTTTGACTAGACACGATTCTAAAATTTGGTGACTCTACCTCTTATAGTCTCCGAGATATAGATGATTATACGAACAGCGTTTCCGAAAAACAAAAAAATAAAACAAACTTGTAAAACGCACTATGTAGGACATTTGTGGTGTACCCAATAAATAAATTCTAATCAACTTTCAAGGACAAGGGGACTTTTATTCTGTATGCCTTTGATAAACAGAATTTTTCTTTTTTCATGAAGCAAAATGTAAACAACACTACAGCTTTTTCCTTCGACCAAAAGTCTGTCTCGTTATCTCTAAATTACATGTACTATATGTATCCAGCTAATGAATTAAAAGTCTAAGTATTTCGATATCTAGTGTGCGCGAATCCTAGGATGACTTGATGTCAAAGGAAATGGATCAGTAACCAATATTTGTATTTACTTCTATTTAAATGAATGATGTACATACATATGTATACAAGTACATACATACATGTATGTACATACGTACATGCGTGTAATATTTATTACATGTGTACTAAGTATGTATGTACATGCGTGCATATAATGAAATATGACGTTTTGTGGCCCAACTCTTCTGTTTGAGCTAGCTGCTCTGAATTTCGCGATATCACACGGCTAACTGCTTTGGCCTGCACTGGCACACAAAAATTCCAGTACGTATGTATAAACATTATACATACATATGTAGGTACTATGTAGGTGCACACACTTTTTAATTTCGATTAGCTGCGGCAGTAAAGTTCAAGTAAAAGGCTACAAAGGAGACTGCGACGCGCGCAATGCAACGACAACGTCGCCGGCGACATTGAGTGCGACGTGTGACATGTGAAATGAGCAACTGAAATGGAAATTAACATTGAAAATGAAAATGGCACTCGCATCGGGTTCCGGTAGCGGTAACAGCAAAAGCAGCAGCGCGACGGCGTCGGTCACTCATCAACTATTTGTTGTTCTCTCGAAAAGGAGAGTATAACAAATTTCTCACATTGTTTGCATCCCGCGTTACATACATACATACATGTACGCGTACGCATGTTGCGCACTAAAGCTTGGCGGAATTAAGCCAAAAAGCTCGCTTTATGGAATTTAACCAATAGCTTCCTTGATTTTCGATAAACATGTATTCTAAATAAGAACTACTATTAAATTTATTTTTTAAATATTACCTAGCAATTTGTGATGGGGAGCCAACCAAAGAAGTAATCGATATTTACACTTATTTGTATGAGCAGTTTTGTGCACAATAATATTTTAGATAATATTCAACAATGAACTATTTGTATTATAAAGCTGAAACAGACAAGATCGATTTAATATTGAAACTGGGTTTGTTGAATACAAATAAATATTCGAGGGAATGTAAGTTTCGTCGTGCGTAGAAGGCTGGTTTATTTTATTTTAATTTTTTACAGAAGTGCCGCACACACAGAGCTTTGACTACGTACATATGGACATATGTATGTATGTATGTACATGTGTACATATGTATGTGTCTGTCGCTTTTTGTCTGCGAATCTCTCCTAGGCGTCACATCACATCCACGGCGGTCGATTGGCGACTGCCTATTCTATTTCACTGCGGCCGCCGTCACTGCTGTTGTTTGTCATGGCCGACTCTGTTACGTGCTTAACATGAAATTGTGGTTGATAAAGAATCGATAATGGGAGCAGACAAAATTGTTTGTGTGAATACCAGCCCAGTCGTCCACTATTCAGAACAAGTCGGGGTTGTACAGTTCAGAACCTACTTCCTTCCTGCTTTGATTTACTTGTTGCGCTTGTCGTCGGCTTCGCCATACACATACATACATATGTATGTCGTCATAAGACCTTTGCATGCATTGCCAACGTGCCTACATATGACATAAGTATCAACCATTTAACACTCACACACCCACACACAAGTTTTTAAGTCGCTATCGGCATATATGACCAGCCACGCACGCGGAGAGCTTTTACTTGAAGAGAGCACATCAGGCGCTCTGTTTTTTGTTAGTGCTGTCAACTTAAGGGTGGTTGGTTCTGTCTGTCCGTCAGTCTGTCCATCTGTCTGCGTCTGCCTGTGTCACGTATGGTTGTGTCATTCTGTCAATAACAACAGAACAGAACTAAATGCTTTACGTGGCAGCTTGGCTCAAGCTTTTGCCCTTACGGACGTACTGAAATAATCGAGCCAGCCTAGCAGTATGGATGTGGTGCACAAATCAGCGCGTAGGGTCTTGTATTAGACAAAAACCAAAAAAAATAAAAAACACATTTTGTACTTAATAAAATATACTAATCGATTCAGATTAATCCATTCTTATGACCTCAAGAAATTTTACCGATACCAATACATTTCACAAACCGTGGGAGGAACGAGAGATGTGGGCTTCCTTGAAAGTAGATAATTCTTGTAAACAAATAGGAAAGCTAAAGTCAGGTCAGCAAATATTTTTATGGCTATAACTTCCTGTTTAATCGGTATATCATAATGAAACTTGGTATACGGACACATAATCACTAACAGGGGGTATTTGCAAAATTTTAGTTCACAATCCCAAGAATTAGGGAAGTTATGGCTGGTCACTAATTGCGGGGGAGAGGGCGGGAGAGGAAAATTCCAAAATATACATTTTCTGCGTATTCACAAAAGGCATCTTGGAGTAAAATTTGGTGTACGTAGGATCTCAGGGACTATAAGAGCTAGAGACACCAAATTTTGCACAAAGATGCCTTATTGTGTGTGTACGCTGTGCAAGTTCGTTTTATTTTTTACCTCCCGCAAACCTAATATACTCTTGTACATTTCATGTACAGAGTATAAAAAGTTTCCTTTATAATAATTTAAATATATGATTTTCTTCTCGTCAAAATAATTGTGCCGACCAGTGTAAGTCCGTCCAGCCAGACTCGGTCAAATGCTTGTGCGACGTCAAGAAATATAGCTGTTCAATATTTCCGTTGTTCAAATGCAGTGCGAATCTCCAAGCTTTGAGAGAATGGTTAGTAAGCTTATTGGGCCGTGGACGATGGCTGCGTTTTATCTTTTCCCATTTTAGGAATCATCACTACGATCGAGTTTTTCTACTCTTTTGGGAAGTATCCAAGTCTAGATTTGCATTGAAAAGCTTGCAGATGCAAGAAACCGCACACCTAGGCAGTTCGATGATCATTTTCGGAGTTATTGAATCAAAACCAGGTGATTTTCCGGGCTTTAATTGCTCTTCAATAACTTTTGCAATTTCAATCGGATAGAATTCCATTGGCTCAGATGGCTCTACAAAAGAGTTTGTGTTAGGGTTTGGCTGGAACATTTGTAGGTGGGCAGCAAATGCACTCGCTCCTTCTAAGTCTGATCGGCTGATTGCCTCGGCGTTTTTATACTCTGTACATGAAATGTACAAGAGTATATTAGGTTTGCGGGAGCTGAAAAATGTAACAGGCAGAAGGAGGCGTGGCAGACCCCACAAAGTATATATATTATTGATCAGCGTAACAAGACGAGTCGATCTAGCCCTGTCTGTCAGTCTGTCCGTCTGTCCGTCCGTATGAACACCTGGATTTTAGAGACTATAAGAGATAGAGACACCAAATTTTGCACAAAGATGCGTTATGTGTGTATTCTATACGAGTTTGTTTTATTTTTTTGATTTTCCCCCCACTTCCCCCCTATGGGGGTTTTCCCGATTTTCCATTCGTATAATCGCCTATATCTCGGAGATTATAAGACCTAGTGACACCAAATTTTAGTCCAAGATGCCTTGTGTGAATACGCAGAAAATGTATATTTTGGAATTTCTCTTTTTTCTCGATTTTCTCTAACTCCCGTAATTCTTGGAATTTCGAACTAAAATTTTGCAAATACCCCCAGTTAGTAATTATGTGTCCGTATGCCAAGTTTCACTATGATAGACCGATTTACCAAGAAGTTATAGCCATAAATATATTTGCTGCTGCAGCGCTGCTCAAGCGCTGCCCGGGGCTGTTGTTGATGTTGCTGTTTGGTTGACTGCGAAAATGCTTACACAGACACGAATAGATGCGCATAGGCATACATACACTCACACAGGCGCAATTGCGCAACTTCCGTAATTCTCGGAATTTTGAAATCAATTTTGGTAGGTACATCCAGTTAGTACTAATGTGTCCGTGTGCCAAATTTCATCATGATAGGTCAATTCTGAAGAAAGTTATAGCCATAAGTAAAATCGCTGCTCATGCGCTGCCTGCAGCTCTGCCGGCAGCGTTGCCCGCAGCTGTTGTTGTTGTTGCTGCTTTGGTTCAACTTTGTGCTGTATACATACACGCATATAAACACGCATAGGTACGTGATGTAAATGTATGCTGTTAAAACTGAACATAAACATGTATTGTAATGTAATTTAATTAATTAATTCATTTTTTTTTAAATTAATTTTTTTTTAAAATTTTTTTTTTTAATTTTGTTTTTTTAATTTTTCTTTTTTGAGTACAGGCTATTTTACTGTCGGGCTTGCTCGACTGTAGCGTTCTATCTTGTTTTTTTAATTTGTTTAATTTTTTTATTTTTTATAATTATTGTAAACATATGTACAGAGTATTTGAAAGTCGGGACACCCGACTTTAGCTTTTTTACTTTTTTTTTTTTTTTTTTTTTTTGATCTCCTGGTCCTGGCCAGTATGTGGGCTTGCCTGGAGAAACGTAGTCAAACTGTTGTTCTCCTTCAGGGCTTACAAGCCGAGATACACAATGCGTGTGCTTAGCAATATAGCAACTGCAATAAAACGTCTGTTGAAGAATCTTATAAATTGGCCCTCAAAGACCGAACAGCGAGGTGGGCAGTAGACTGCAGCCAGAATCCCAGTACCGCTGCTTGATTGCACATTTACAGATGTAGATTGAAAGTGGTTTGTTTCCAATCTGTGCAAGAAGTGGTGTTTGATTCGGCTTCTAAGTAATATGCCTTTACTGTATAAGTTCAACTTTGCGTTGTGAAACGCCATTTGCGTTCCACAGGATATGCCAGTAGCGATGCTTGTGGTGACTAATGATTGTAGAGCTGGAGGTTTCGTTTGTGAAGGAGTGTACAAATTCGAAGTGAATAAAACTATTTTCTTACTTGTAGACGGGCGAGCAAACTATTATGGTTTTGCCTATAATCCATAGTAGATTGTTCGCTTGACTTCAAGTATGAAACAACAACTGAGGTGTTCCGCAATAACCACAATTCCAAATGGAGTCATAATACCAAATAAAGGTCAAACTGTCTTAAAAGCCTTCCCATTCTGGCTCGGCCTTGATCTTGAAAAGGACATCTTATTTGCAGACAAGTCCACAATTAAATTATACCGAAATCGACAGCACGAGATCGTTGGATCATAATATAAAACAAGGAAAAAAGCTAAAGTCGGGTTCCCGACTTTGAAATGCTCTGTACATATGTTTACAATAATTATAGAAATTAAAAAAATTAAGAGAATTAAAAAAAAAAATGTTTGATCGATTTTACCTCCCTCGTTATTCGAACTCACATAATTGTGTCTATGTGAGTGTATGTTTGCCTATGCGCGTCTATTCGTATCTGTGTAAACATGTTTGAAGTCAACCAACCAGCAACAACAACAACAGCTGCGGGCAGCAAATATATTTATGGCCATAACTTCCTGCTAAATCTGTGTATCATGATGAAACTTGGCATACGGACACAATCACTTACTGGGTATTTGCAAAATTTCGAAATTCCAAGAATTACGGGAGTTACAAGTTGTCATGGAGAGGGGGGAGGGAGGGAAATTCCAAAATACACATTTTCTGCGTACTCAGATAAGGCATCTGGGACTAAAATTTGGTGTCACTAGGTCTTTTAGTCTCCGAGATATAGGCGATTATACGAATGGGAAATCTGGAAAACCCCCATAGGGTGAAAGGGGGGGGAATCAAAAAAATAAAACAAACTTGCACAGCGTACACACATAACGCATCTTTTTGCAAAGTTTGGTGTCTCTACCTCTTATAGTCTCTGGGATCGAGGTGTTCATACGGACAGACTGACAGAGGAACTGACGGACAGACAGGGCTAGATCGACTCGTCTCGTCATGCTGATCAAGAATATATATACTTTGTGGGGTCTGCTACGCCTCCTTCTGCCTGTTACATTTTCAGCTCCCGCAAACCTAGTATACTCTTCTACATTTCATGTACAGAGTATAAATATTTTCGTACGTGTAGAAGAGTGGGCGGGCTATTATGGTTTTGCTTGTATTCCATAGTAGATTGCTCGCTTTACTTCAAGTATGAAACAACAGCAACAACTGAGGAGCAGAGCTTGGGCAGACAATATAGTATTGCTAAAACTTCCAAATGGAGCCATAACACAAAATAAAGGTCAAACTGTCTTGTAAGCCTTCCCATTCTATCTCGGTCTTAATCTCAAACAGGATATTTTATTTGCAGACAATTGTACAATTAAATTATGGTTTAGACATAATACATACTATCCGAAATCGACAAATACAGCAAGAGATCTTTGGATCATAATATACGAATTTGTCTTACTTGGAGACAAGCGGGCAACCTATTATGGTTTTGCCTGTAATCCATACTAGGTTGCTCGCTTGACTTCTAGTATGAAACAACAGCTGAGCAGACAATACAGTATTGCTAAAACTTCCTTTAGGTATCGAAAAAAAGTCATACAATATAAAACAAGTGGAGAAGCTTGACTGGTATATCGGTATTCCACAGTAACCACAATTCCAAATGGAGTCATAACACAAAATAAAGGTCCAACTGTCTTATGAGCCATTCTGTTTTGGTGTTGATCTAAAAAAGGACATTTTATTTGCAGACAAATCCACAATTAAATTATGGCTTAGACATACTACTTATAATACACACTATCCGAAATCGAAAAATACAGCAAGAGATCTTTGGATCATAATATAAAAATATTTTCGTACGTGTAGAAGAGCGGGCAGGCTATTATGGTTTTGCTTGTAATCCATAGTAGATTGCTCGCTTTACTTCAAGTATGAAACAACAGCAACAACTGAGGAGCAGAGCATGGGAAGACAATACCGTATTGCTAACACTTCCTTTAGTTATGGAAAGTCATACAATATTCATTCAATATAAAACAAGTGGAGAAGCTGAAGTCATGGCCATGGCACTATTGACTGGAATATGGGTGTTCCACAGGAACCACAATTCCAAATAGGGTCATAAATAAAAAAATAAAGGTCAAATTGTCTTAAAAGCTTTCCCATTCTGTCTCGGTCTTGATCTTGAAAAGGACATCCTGTTTGCAGACAAGTCCACAATTAAATTGTGGTTTAGACATAATACACACTGTCCGAAATCGACAAATACAACAAAAAGATCTTTGGATCATAATATATAAAACTATTTTCTTACTTGTAGATAACGGGCAACCTATTATGGTTTGGTTGTAATCCATACTAGGTTGCTCGCTTAACTTCAAGTATGAAACAACAACTGAGGAGCAGAACATGGGCAGACAATACAGTATTGCTAAAACTTCCAAATGGAGTCATAACACAAAATAAAGGTCCAACTGTCTTGTAAGCCTTCCCATTCTGTCTCGGTCTTGATCTTGAAGAGGACATCTTATTTGCAGACAAGTCCACAATTAAATTATGCTGAAATCGACAAATACAGCAAGAGATCTTTGGATCATAATATAAAAATATTTTCGTACGTGTAGAAGAGCGGGCAGGCTATTATGATTTTGCTTGTGATCCATAGTAGATTGCACGCTTTACTTCAAGTATGAAACAACAACAACTGAGGAGCAGCTCATGGGCAGACAATACAAATTTTTTTTTTTTCGTTCTGCAGTCTTTATTGAATCTCCGACTTTTTCATAAGGGACTTGCAATAATTAATCAAAACTTATTCTAATTTATTTTACAATTATTGTTTAATTGTTAAACGGCCCTCGGGAAGAAAGTCGGTCGCTGGGCTGGTGGGTCGTTGCGCTGAAGCCGACTTTGGCTGCACACTCGGATTAAGGTTCTTGGAAGAGGATTTGGATGTGAATCGAGTCTTAATTAATGTTTTGCTTATGTTTCTCCAATTTCTTCTCTTACGAGGTTGATATGCAGGTCTCTGTGATTGCTTTCGTTCCGGAGGTGTCCCAGAGATGGTTTGGAGAATTTTGGACTGTGCTTGCTCTATAATGTCGATGTTGCTTCTGCTTGTTTTGCCCCACAGCTCTGAGCCGTAGGTCCAAATAGATTCAAGCACGGAGTTATAGAGTAGGGCTTTATAGTCCAAAGAAAGCGAAGAGCGAGCGTTTTGTGAGCCAGTGGACATTGCTTGCCTTAAGTTTCAGCTGCGTCATCTGGGCTTCGATATGCTTACGCCAAGTGAGCCGCCTGTCTAAATGAACGCCCAGGTATGTTACTTCATCGGCTTGTGGAATGTGTGCGTTGTTCACCACATCTCACAGCGAAGACCCTTATGTAAAGGTACGACTCGAGCAATTTGTGCATATTCTGAGGCAGTAGCTTGGTTATTTTGTATATACACTGAGCGGGACAATTATTTCGACGACTATCGGTGTTTCGAGTTTTAAGTTCATAGCAACAACAATATGTACGAAAAATATTTTGTCTATTATTCTTCACACCTTTCAACAATTGACAATGTGAGTAGACTATGGGTTCAGGTATGACGTTTTATCACGTGATACTCAAATAACTTTGCTGTTACAGTTTTTGTTAACCTTTTAACATTACATTAATCTTAAACTTGATGGAAGAGTTATCGATTCTGAGCAATTTTTGGTCGTCAGTCAATTTGTGCGGAACAAACCGTGTGCACACACCTTTCGTAAGCCCAAATGTTCGGTCAAAATGCGATAAATCGATGTTTTGGAGATGTTCAATTCCATTTCCACCAATTTCAATGATGATTTCGGCTGATTTTTGATGAACTCACGCACAGTTTCGATGGAATTTTCGGTGATCACGAATTTTGATTGTCCCACATGTTGATCGTCATTTATGTTCTCACGACCACTTTGAAAACGTTGAAACCACTCGTGCACTCTGCTACGGGATAGGCAATCATCGCCATAAACTTGTTTCATCAATTTCGGTAAAAGTTTTACCAATTTTAAAACAAAATTGAATGTTGGCTCTTTGTTCGAAGCTCATTCTCGCACCGATAACACAAACATACTGGCACTTACTTGTAAAACGCAATAACTTCACTTCCAATCGATGAAGTTTCATGAAGTTCTCACTGGACAATCGATAAAGATAGCAGATTCTAACGCACCATTCGACATATAGATAGCGCCACCAGGGGGCGCTAGATGCAAAAAGTCCTGTTTACTTTGGAACGCACCTTGTACATCCAGTTAGTGATTATATATCCGTATGTTAAGTTTCATCATGTTTGGTCAATTGTGAAGAAAGTTATAGCCAAAGTCATAAATAAAATCGCTGGCCGCAGCTATTGTTGTTGCTGCTTTGGTTCAACTTTGTGCTGCATACATACACGCATACTTGTATAAACACGCAGAAACACGATTCTGATGTGCAGCTGTGTTCAAAATAATAGAGTGCTTTCATACAAATTTTGTTCGTTCAAAAAATGTATTAAATGGTGTTTTAATGAACTTAAAATAATTTGTATTATTAAGTATAGTATATTAACAAGTAAATCATAAAGAAATAACAAATTCTGGTCATATAACAATTTAAATAATTTTTTTTTCCAAAACTTTATTAATTTGGTCGCTCAAAATAATAGTAGTGTTCCATTTGTTGGCCTCTTTTTGTCCCAACTGATCCAAATAATACGGTTTTTATTTTAATTACTCATATTAGGACTTTCTAAATAATATTAGTATTTTGTAGCATAGCCTCCGTGTGCAAGAACTGCAGCACATCGATTTGGCATGGAGTCGACGGGATTGTGACATCTTTGAGGAGGAATGGAGCTCCAAGCATATCTTAATTGGTTCCCAAAGCTGTGCAAAATTAGTTGGTTTACGCTTGGCAACTTCTTTCTTCACGTCGTGCATCGTACACAGTACTGCTGGAATACCTAAATTAGTGGCATTTCATCACTGGCATATGGCAGCATAATATTCTGCATTATATGCACATAAAAGTGGCGATCCATGGCATTCCGGATCCAATATAAGGCCCCGCGCCGTAATATGAAAAACTGGATCAGATCATAATACGAGCTCCTCCGTATTTTACGGTTTTCGTCGTGAATCGAGGGTGCCATTCAGTGTTTGGTGGCCGCCTAACATACTGACGAGACCCAGTTCCACCATAAAGCGCGAATTTTGATTCATCTGACCATAAAATGTTTATCCATTACTGCACTGGCCAATCAATGTGGTCTGGGGCAAATTTAATTCGCTTGGCCAGATGTTTTTTTTTTGGGAGAAGGGGCACTTTCCTTGGACTCCGAGCTGCCAAATTATTTTGCAGTAGGCATCTCCGTATTATTTGTGTACTAGTATGGAGATTTAATTCATCTCTTATATCGGTAGAGCTCGCAAATGGGTTCTGCCTAAAGTATCTCACTACAAGGGTCGCCAATTTATCTGACATAGCGCGAGGTCTTCCACGTGCTTAGGGGCCTGGGATAAATTGTATACCATTACACACCGTTGTAGGAGGACAACCTATTATATTTTGAACTTCATTGTAAGTTTTTCCCTCAGATATCACTTTTTGAATGAGTGCACGTCGTTTAGGAGTGCAGTGCTTGGCTCTACCCATATCAGAAAAAAAAAACAAACTAATATGTGTATTGGAAACTATTGTAAACTATTAAAAAATAATAGAACTTACTATTAGCAACTTTTCGTGGGCTTAAGGAGCGACACACTTCATATTTTTGGAATGTTTGTGCAAGCACTACTATTCTTTTGAGCGCGTAGAATAGGGGCAGCCTGGGGGAATGCAAATAACAACAACAAGTGCACAAAAAGCTAAAGCAACGCGACATTTTATTGTGCTCTTGTTGTAGATCACATAGGAAGAAAGAAAGGATTAAAAATGAAAGGAAACACAAAAATACAAACGGTAGAACGTTGTGAAAAATATCACTACTATTATTTTGAGCACGAATGTAAATGTATGCTGTTGAAACTGTACATAAACATGTCTCCACTTTTGTATATTTGTATTGAATATTTTTTATTTAATTTAATTAATATATTTTTTATACCCTGTACCCAAAGGGTACAAGGGTATATTAGTTTTGTGCGAGTGTACATAGAAAACACAGAAGCAGGCGTGGTAGACCCCACAAAGTATTATATTCTTGATCAGCATGACAAGCCGAGTCGATATAGCTATGTCCGTCTGTCTGTCCGTCTGTCTGTCTGTCTGTATGAACGCAAGGATCTCAGTAAGTATAAGAGCAAGAATAACCAAACTTGGTATCCAGGTTTTCCTGAGCCCGAGAAAGGGCAAGTTTGTTCATTTTTTTCTGATCCACCCCCCACTCCCCCCCACTATTCACGATTTTCTATAACTCCAGTAATTCTTGGGATTTTGAACTAATTTGGTAGTCACATTAAGTTAGTGATTATATTTCCGTATACCAAGTTGCATTATGATAGGTTGATCAGAAAAAAAGTTATAGCCACATAACCAGGCCCAATGCACACACGCATATGCACGATTCTGACGTAAATGTAAATGTATGTGTGCATGTATGGAATATTTTATATTTAATTTAGTTAATTAATTAAATTAATTTAGTTAATTAATTATTTTAATTAATTTCATTAATTTAATTTCTTTTTTGTGCGTATTTTAGAGTTGAGCCTGCTCGACTTTACTTGTTTAAAATTAATTCAGTTTTTCCTTTTTGGTGGGAGATACAGGGTTAAAGAGTTGTAAGTAAAGCAAAAACTCAATTTTGTTTTCCGTAGGATCTCAGAGACTATAAGAGCTAGAGACACCAAATTTTGCACAAAGATGCCTCATTGTGTGTGTACGCTGTGCAAGTTCGTTTTATTTTTTACCTCCCGCAAACCTAATATACTCTTGTACATTTCATGTACAGGGTATAAAAAGTTTCCTTTATAATAATTTAAATATATGATTTTCTTCTCGTCAAAATAATTGTGCCGACCAGTGTAAGTCCGTCCAGCCAGACTCGGTCAAATGCTTGTGCGACGTCAAGAAATATAGCTGTTCAATATTTCCGTTGTTCAAATGCAGTGCGAATCTCCAAGCTTTGAGAGAATGGTTAGTAAGCTTATTGGGCCGTGGACGATGGCTGCGTTTTATCTTTTCCCATTTTAGGAATCATCACTACGATCGAGTTTTTCTACTCTTTTGGGAAGTATCCAAGTCTAGATTTGCATTGAAAAGCTTGCAGATGTAAGAAACCGCACACCTAGGCAGTTCGATGATCATTTTCGGAGTTATTGAATCAAAACCAGGTGATTTTCCGGGCTTTAATTGCTCTTCAATAACTTTTGCAATTTCAATCCGATGGAATTCCATTGGCTCAGATGGCTCTACAAAAGAGTTTGTGCCAGGGTTTGGCTGGAACACTTGTAGGTGGGCAGCAAATGCACTCGCTCCTTCTAAGTCTGATCGGCTGATTGCCTCGGCTTTTTTTTTTTTTTTTTTTTTTTTTTTTTTTTTTTTTTTTTTTGATCTCCTGGCCAGTATGTGGGCTTGCCTGGAGAAACGTAGTCAAACTGTTGTTCTCCTTCAGGGCTTACAAGCCGAGATACACAATGCGTGTGCTTAGAAATATAGCAACTGCAATAAAACGTCTGTTGAAGAATCTTATAAATTGGCCCTCAAAGACCGAACAGCGAGGTGGGCAGTAGACTGCAGCCAGAATCCCAGTACCGCTGCTTGATTGCACATTTACAGATGTAAATTGAAAGTGGTATGTTTCCAATCTATGCCAGAAGTGGTGTTTGATTCGGCTTTTAAGTAATATGCCTTTACTGTATAAGTTCAAGTTTGCGTTGTGAAACGCCATTTGCGTTCCACAGAGAAATCCCTAGTGATGCCATTATGTTGATTTTGATTATACAAGTAATTGGAAGGAGCGAGGTTTTTTCCATCTGAACGGGAGTTTTCATTCATAAAACTATTTTCTTACTTGTAGACGGGAGAGCAAACTATTATGGTTTTGCCTGTAATCCATAGTAGATTATTAGCCTGACTTCAAGTATGAAACAACAACAACTAAGGAGCAGAGCATGGGCAGACAATACAGTATTGCTAAAACTTCCAAATGGAGCCATAACACAAAATAAAGGTCAAACTGTCTTGTAAGCCTTCCCATTCTGTCTCGGTCTTAATCTCAAAAGGACATTTTATTTGCAGACAATTGTACAATTAAATTATGGTTTAGACATAATACATACTATCCGAAATCGACAAATACATCAAGAGATCTTTGGATCATAATATACGAATTTGTCTTACTTGTGGACGTGCGGGCAACCTATTATGGTTTTACCTATAATCCATAGTAGATTGTTCGCCTGACTTCAAGTATGAAACAACAACAACTGAAGAGCAGAGCAGGGCAGACTTTAAAATCATTAAAACATTCTTAGGTTGACCCATCACGGCGACTAAGGTAAAAATTGCAAGAACTTCGGTTGTTATAGAATGTCATTAATAACGACTCATCTCGACACTTTTGGGGGTGTGCAAAGTGTCCATCGAGGTGATACATTCGGACGCAACTGGTGTACCTCTTTACTCTTTGGGTACAGGGTATAAATAGCCCCAATACTGCTAAATACTATAGCATCTAAATCTTACCCAACCAAAGAAAATCGAACCGAATCGAAACGGTTCAATTCCAATCAATATTAAAGTAGTTTTATTTGTGTTTTAAGTTAAACATGAGCTTGCTCTCTACTCCATTAAGGAGAACATGCATACAAAGTTTAATGTCTATAGCTTTCTTGTTTTCGGATATTCTTGCGAGCATAACAATTCAGACGAACATGTCTAGAACGACTTATCTTGGTCGCTTATGCTGATCATGGAGTCTCCAAAAATATTTAGAAAATATGCATTTTTTATTCGTTTAACTTTAAATTTGGCTTTCAATTCTCAAAAAAATAAATACGAAATAAACTGCATACGCGAGAGAAACATTTTTCGGCCAGCGGGCTGAGGTTTGTTGGGTTTGGGAAAAGGTTAAAGTAAGCTAGCTATTCGAAAGATAAGGCGCAGCACAAAATGTTTAACTTGTAAATCATGGTACGTTGAACCAACGCCGTTGTCAACGATCCATTTTAAATTTTCATAACTGCGACTCAACTTAACTAGTAATTTTCCATTCGTGCGTTGATTTTAATTGTAGATCACCCGATTTTTTGTTTTTGTTGTTGTTATTTATGCTGCTGCTGGCGTTACTCTCGTAGTTAAGTTTTACATTTATTGTTCCCTTTTAATTATTATTGTTTTAAATTTGTCACTCACTTGTTTATTGCATTTAAAAAACAGGTTTTCACGATCTGCCATCGTTGGGGCCAATAGCCTGGCAATTAGCACTTTCAAGATCCAGTAACCGGCCAATCAAATTCAAAGCGCTTGTCCGCCTTCACCTTAAAATACACATCATTGACAAAATTTAAATTAGTTGCAAAGTGTTTTCTTTCACATATCATTTTAAAACAAGAAAGGAATGCTAGAGTCGAGCGGGCTAAACTCCTAAATACCATGTACACACTACTAAAAATAAGAAAAAATTGTGAATTTTAAATTAATTATCACAAACAACAACAGCTGCAGAGCTTGGGCAGAGATTATATTTATGGCACTTTATTTCTTATTAATTAAACTTAATATACGGACACATAATCACTAACTGGATGTGACTTGCAAATGTTACTTCAAGAAATTAAATAAAATTAAGAGAATTCGAACTCAAGTGCGTATAACACTATCATACGAATTGCGTCTATGCGTGTCTATGCATGCTTGTATGTTACTCGTGTGTCTGTGCAAAGCAGCAACAACAACAGCTGCGGGCAGTACTTGGTCTGAGATTACATATATGGCTATAACTTCCTCTTAAATCGGCCTATCATAATGAAATATAGGCTCGTAAGGTATTTGCAAAATTTTAGTCAAAAATTCCAAGAATTCCGGGAGTTATAGGAAGTAGTTAATTGTTGTGAAGAGTGGGGAGGGAGGGAAATTCCGTAGTCTCTGAGATCCAGGTTCTCATACGGACGGACAAACAGATCAACAAAGATCGACTTGTCTTGTCATGTTGATCAAGAATGTATGTACTTTGTAGGGTCTGCCACGCCTCCTTCTGTCTGTTACATTTTTCATCTCTCGTTCTTGTACATTTCATGTACATAGTATAAAAAACAACGAAATTTGTATACACGAACACATAATACATCTAAAAACTTGGATAAATAACGATTACACTGAAAGATTTGAGTAAAGTGAACATTCCTAATACATCAATGGTACCAACTTAAGTAAAAATACAAACAAAGCCAATGCCTAGAACGAAAAGGAATAACTTTATCCTCGAAATATGCAAAACTTTATATTCGACTCGCATGCATGTGTTTTTAATTTTTCTTTTTTTTTTTTTACAAAATTTATTTACAATTTATTAAACCAGTATTCTGCTACCAATATGGCAGCTTAAGCTAATTGCAAATTAATTTGGAATACAAGAATTGTACATAGTATACATATATAATACACACTTAAATCTATGCAAATATACAATGCATATACTGCATATACAATATGTTTACATTAAATATGAAATATATTTTATTTTCTATTTTCTATATTCTTTATTTTAAACAAGGGACCTCGTGGGGAAATCCTTCGGATGGCACTTCTTTAGTCTTCTCTTCCTGTGCGCATGTACCAGGGGACATCTCATATGTTCCTGAGAATTTTTGTTTATGTGGAATTTCGAAGCAATTTTGTTGATTTGTAGCGCATGTTTCCATATTAGGTTTAGGAAGGACTTTTAAATTCTCACCTTGCTGAACAGGGACAGTTTGTTCCTAGGTGTAAGCAGCCACGCCATCCAGCTTTCGCCATAATGGTTGTGTGTTTCCCAAAATTAAGTCACATCGCCCAGGAAGCAAGACATTCCCTCGCCTATCCTCACTTAAGCTCCCCTGGGTAAGTAGCATGGTGCTGGCCATACGAATAAATTTGAGCCTAAAAATATGCAACAATTATTCGACTTCAGACCTCATCTGTGCATTTGGTATGGTATAGTATACACGTACTTACATATGTTAGAAAATAATAATTTAATACTGATACTGTTCATCGCTATTAACATGTGCATATATATAGAGCATATATTTCAGTGCAATCGGATGTCCCTTCGGTCTCAAACATAGAAATTTCTATGGCTATCAAAGCGCCTTCTGCACAAATGCATTTGTGCGATGCTAAAGTAAGGTAAGTACAAGTACATAGTATTGAAAACAATTTATTGTAACTTCCAAAGTAAACATGCGATGTCCTTTACTTTATGTTCATTCGCTTTTTGTAAGCGTACAAATTGAAGTGACGAAAAACATCACATACGCATATTGCTTTACAAATCATCACGTACAACAACGTCACTATATAAGAAGAAACACTTTTTATTCAACACACATATCATAATTTAAATTATTATGCGAGGATATGGACAGCTTCTAAGCTGAAACCAAATTGTTAACTAGCCTCGGTGGCGCAGTAGGCAGCGCGTAAGTCTCATAATCTTAAGGTCGTGAGTTCGAGCCTCACCCGGGGCATATACATTTTTAAAATATATAATATGTAGGAACATATACTTAATATATATGCATTTAACAATTACCTAGGCAGACATAAGGTACATATATTATAATACGAGGTTAATAACGATAGTCAGGATGCTTTTTTATAGCCTGTACCCAAAGTTTGAAAGGCTATATTAGTTTTGTGTGAATGTATGTAACACACAGGAGGAGGCTTTTCTGACCCCACAAAGTATACATACATATTCTTGATCAGCATGCTGAGCCCCGTGAAATAGCCTCGTATAAAATAAGCGTTCCGCCTGAGGCTTTTACAATTATTTGTGACCCAAAATTTTGGCCTCCACATATGATTGTCCCTGAGTTTAGGCAGAAAAAACGAGTTTCGTCACTGCCTGTTGATTTACAGTCTAGTACTCTTTCTTCGAAACCCACGTCAAGTATGGCTTCAAAAAACTAGACTCGTGACCTTTTTCGCTTAATATTCTGTATCAGAATGTTAGGGGTCTTTTGTCCAAGCTCGGAAATTTATTTCTGAGCAGTTTTTCTTTTGATTCTAATATTATTACGTTTTCAGAAACGTGGTTAAATCCTACGATTTCTGATAATGAAATTTTATTAGATGACTTTTGTATTTTTCGTCATGATCGTCCGAGTCGTCGAGGCGGAGGGATACTGATTGCAGTCAAATCCAACCTTCGGTCGGAAATCATTGATGGTGATGTGCCAAATGATGTTGAATTTGTTGCTGTTAAAGTAACTTTTCCGTCTTCTGCTCTTTACATCACTTGCTCGTCATATACCTCCCTCTTCCAATATTCAAGTTTATATGCAACATATAACTTGTATTAAAGCAATTTCCACTCATCTCCGTGACAGAGATGCGTTTGTTGTGCTAGGTGATTTTAATTTGCCTAACATAGAATGGTAATTTTTCAATGAGTCCAATTATTTGGTGCCCTCAGCAGAACATGAATTTTTGGATTGCCTGTTGGACCTTTCTTTGTTTCAAATTAATTCTATACCTAATCACCTCAGCAAAATGCTTGATCTCGTCTATGTCACTGACCCTAGTAGCGCTGTAGTCTCTAGGTCTTTACCCCTGTCAGTGCCTGAAGATACTTACCTCCCTACTTTAGAAATCTCCCTATCATTTTCAAATCACACCTTTACTCCTACACTTAATTCTAACAAAACACGTCGTTGCTTTCGCAAAGGAAATTTTTTTTTTTTGCTTAAAGAACTTAATGTAGCAACTAATTGGTCCTTTTTGTATAGTGCGGTTGATATCAACATAGCCGTCAAGTTTTTCTATGACACTATTAATGCTCTTTTCGATGTCTGTATCCCAAATAGTGTCATATCGACTGCGTCATCAAAACCTCCTTGGTTTTAACCAAGACTTTCAAACTTCAAAACTGTTAAATCTAGATGCTTTAAAAAGTATAAGCAGTCGGGCCTATCTCTTGACTTCTATAAATACTCTATAACGAAATCGAATTTTGTTCTTCTTAATTCACGATGTTACAATAATTACCTTACCCGATGCAAGATGCAATTTGCACAGGACCCTAAACAGTTCTATAAGTTCGTTAATTCTAAACGTAAAACTGCTTCTCTACCTTCATCATTTTTCCTTGGTGACAAAGAAGCCAGCAACGATTCTGAAGCTGCTGACTTGTTTCCCAATTTCTTCCAGTCAACTTATTCCTCTGTCTCTATCAGTAGTTCCTCCTATCCTTACAGCATTTCATCTTCCCACACTATTTACGCTCCCATTATTACTGATAGCTGTCTACTTTCTGCTATCAAATCTTTAAAATCTTCATACTATCCTGGAGCTGACAACATTCCTAGTTGTGTTTTCAAGGAGTGTTCTAGTTCCCTATTACAGCCATTAATAAAAATCTTCAATCAGTCGCTTGGGTCCTCAATCTTTCCAACTATTTGGAGAGAATCTTTTATTATTCCTCTTCATAAAAAGGGTGGTAGTCCGATATTTCAAACTACAGAGGTATTGCAAAATTCTCTGCCATACCGAAATTATTTGAAAAAATAGTTTGCAGCACTTTGCAGCACCTCTGTCATATCTCCGGCTCAACATGGTTTCATAAAGAGACGGTCTACTACGACCAATTTGCTGGAATTTACTTCCTTGGTAAATGAAGCATTTACTCTAAAAATGCAGACTGATGTCGTTTACACTGACTTCAGTAAAGCATCCTGTCTCTGTGAAACATGATCTTCTGCTCTTTAAGCTAAGTCGTAAAGGATTTCCCTCCGCTTTTATGTGTTGGATTTCGTCTTATCTAAAAGACAGATCCCAACGGATCTTGCTTAGGTCGCTCATTTCTAAGCCTGTGCTTGCATCATCAGGTGTGCCTCAAGGTAGCCATCTTGGCCCCTTACTTTTTACATTATTTATTAAGGACCTCCCCGCTACCTTGTCACACTCTCATATTCTTATGCTGATGATGTGAAACTTATTCTGACTTACAAAGACCCTTCTCATTTTCATCGCCTGCAGGATGATCTGAACTGCATGCAATCGTGGAGCTTAGCTAACCTCTTGCACCTCAATTGCTCTAAATGTAAGTTCATGACATTTCACCGAACCTTGCCTCATTTAGGGACGCATACGATTGACAATGTGCCATTGCAACGCATATCGACTGTTGAAGACCTTGGGGTTCCTTTTGATTCCAAATTGAACTTCAACCTGCACATCTAGTATTGTCAATAAGGCCAAGGGATTACTTGGATTCATTAAATGTTGGTCCAAGGCATTTAATGACCCTTATACCACAAAGCTTCTTTACACTGCTCTAGTACGCCCTGTGCTTGAATACTTCTCATGCGTTTGGTCTCCGCAGTATAGAAAGCATCAGGAAAGTATTGAGTCTGTTCAGAAGCGATTCCTTCTTTTTGCTCTATGTGGTTTAAGCTGGGATCCCAACCTTCCTTCTTTAGTAAATCATACTTGGAGTAATTTTTCTCCACAAGTTGGTTATCGGTGAGGTTGACTCCTCTGCCCTCTTAAGTCGCCTTAATTTTTCAGTTCCTTGTAGACCAACAGGGAATTATTTGCCGTTTATATTGGCAAGATGCACAACTGATTACCCTTTGCACAATCGTCTTTGGGTCATGTGCAGACATTATAATGATCTTTCACATTTACTTTCGACAGGACTCTCTCTCTGCTCTATCAAAGCTATTCTTTATAATTATCTTCGGGGAAATCTCTGACCACTTACTGCAGTGAGTTGGGGCATAGCTTGCCGGACTGGCATTTAAAATTTCCCCCACCGGGTTGGAGATTTCCCTCTTTCTCTTTCCCTCTTTTTCTTTTTCTTTTCGTCTCTCTTTCCACCTTTCTCTTATTCTGTTTCTCTATCTCTCTTTCCTTCTTTCTTTTTCTTTTTCTCGTTCTACTTCGGGCGCTGCTTCGTCATATATATATATACTTGTAAGTCGATGTCGAGACACCCGACTTTAGCTTCTCCACTTGTTCTTATGGAATATTATAAAGTATTTCTACCATATCATCCTGGATGAAATATATTCTGCACATCTAAAAAAAAATACGGTACGGACACCTGTGACAAAAGTGTACCACAAACTCTTATAAGTATATACTTACATATATTCGTACATATGTATGTACATCTTCGCCGTTACGATTATAATTTGGTGCTCTATCAGTTATTATTGAGGGTCGTCAAAATTATTGGACCCTTTATCAAAGCCGACACACCCACCTTGTACCTTGGACTAGACCACCAAACGCAAATAAAAACTGTGCGACATAAAGATATACAAATTATAGCTTTTTACAAACCCAAGCACTCATAGACATACACATACATACATACATCGATACAAACTATATATTTTAATACTTCTAAAAGCGCACTTTGTATATAATTTATGAATCAACAAACGAAATAAATGTCTGGTGTTGAAAACAAACGTATAAGCTAAAGTACATATAGTGTGTATGTATATATTTGAAAAGCTATTTAAACGCTTATTATACATACATATGTATGTATGTTTTTAGATTGACCAACTGACATTAACAGACGGAAGATGTGGAACTTATAGCGATTACCTACCGTATCAAGGAACAGCATCGCTTCACAATCATCCCGCCGACTTGTTACACTCTGTACTCAAGGTAAAGGCAGAAGACAAAATATCCGGCTCCATAAAGTATACACGAGTACATTCTTGAATCAGTATGACGAGACAATGTATGTTCGTTTGGAAGAACATCTGGAGTTCTCAAGCGGTTCGCCGAACTGGTATGTAGACATTCAAATTTCTTGTCAATTTACAGCACACTTTTAAATCAAATGGCAAACCTGTTTTCTAAATAGTCAAGCTATTATGCATAAATACATACATATATGAGAAGGGATGGGAATGGGGAACTTTCTAAAGAATTTGTATTCAGATGCGTGGAAAATCACGCGAAAAACCGTTCGGCTTCACTAACGTTTCGAAATCAAAAATGAAAAGACGGCCCATTTAATTTTAACGCCATATACAAGTATTTGTACCCAAATCTTGAAAGTTGTTTTTTATTTGGCGAAACGGGAGCGCGGCTGAGTTACCAGCTGAGAAAATAATTAACACTTAATCGTATGTACATATTTGAATGTTGGGCCAAAAAAAAAATGATGATCGAATTTATAGTCAGTGCATGTTGAAGTTTAAAGTCGATCGGTTGAGTACAATATTTAAAACGAACATTATCTTAAAACCAATTATTCAGTCAATCAGTCAGTCACTCAGTTAAACAAATAATTACTTACATGCATATAAATGCATAGTAATTGTACATCTCTAATTATATTCATAATAATTATAACTGTCTGTTAGATACATATTCGTATGTACAAGTATGTACATGCAAGTATATTGTGATGGCGAGCTGAATGGTTGTGTGTTCTCTATTTCGTGTCGGCATTGCTTAGAGAGTTTGATTTATTTATTTATTATTAGTTTGGCGGCAATGTACAATTTACGGGGGAACAAATATTTAGATATTGCTACGAGGCCTTAACCTGTGAGATACAAAGTGCTGCCAAAACTGGTTGCAGGTGCGCTGCCTGGCAGCATCAATTAATCTGTTTATTGCAAATTATGGAGCGCTTCAGTTCTTATCACCAATCCAATCAATGACGGACATGTGGTGCGACAGTTAACAAGTACATAATGGATATATCCAGAACTGAAATTGTTTGCCAAATCAATTTTCAAACTTCATGTTGTACACAGATTTTTCTTATGTCGTCATTATTTTTATTATTGACGTCATCTGCGCATAACGGACCCGCGCAATGCACCTCATTATTTCTGCATGTGGTAGGCAATCAGCTCAGTCGGCTTCGCGCCGACAGATGCTAACTGGTCTTAGAGGCAGTTGGCCTTAGTGGCACCTAGTTCCAATTGTCATTATTATTGTGTGTGTGACGGCTCGCCGATGACGAATACAAAACACAACAACGCCGTGCTCATAAAAAGTGACGGAGAGAATGAAGTGAGTAAATATATATTAGAAGGTCTATTTAATACTGTTTTCGTCATCATTCTGTCATTCAAAAATTCCTGCATGCATATATTCGTACTTTGTACCTGAAAGGTACAAGAGTGAATTATGTTTGTTGTACAGGCAGAAGGAGGCGTGGCCGACCCCATATACCTAGTATATGTTCTTGATCAGCATGAGAAGACAAGACGAGTTGATTTAGCCCTGTCCTGTCTGCCTGTCCCTTGGGGCACCCGACCTTGCTTTTCTGCATGTTAGAATTAAAGTCCGACTATTAAAGTCTGATCATATTTTAAAATCGTTCATTGTTCGTTCATCGTGCCGCCCCTTTATGAAAATTGGCATCTATGATTTATTCGATGGGAACAATCAACATAGTATATATATGTATATAACAACAAGCTCGATGTGACGGTACAAAATAAATGAATAACATAAAATAAACAAATAATATGTGAGAAAGCATGTGCTGCTTACCCAGGCTGACTAACCGACCGGCAGGATATTTTAATACAAAGGCTACTATGTACATACATATGTACGTGTATCACATACAAACATTTATGAATGTTTCTTAAGTACCGCAACATTGCAAGCTAGTATTATTTATATATGGGCTTATATCATATCCCGTTAGAATTATTACGCATTATGAGTATTCAGCTGTGAAAGTTCTACGGCATTCTTGGATTTGTTACAAGAAAGGAAGCTACGGTCGAGCCAGCCCGCAGTGAAATACCCTGTAACCAACCGTTGGATGGAAGTAAAAATATTTCGTTAATAACTTTCAGGATTGACTGATTTTGATGGAATTCAAATGATAAATACATATAATTTTCGTATGCAAAGTTAAGTGTTTTGCAGAATTGGAATGGGGTACTGTATGACGAAATAAAATAAAGCGAGACTAGGAGAATCTGCACGCCTACGTTGGTCACTGTGACCTCAGCCGTTGCCGAAATCCACACGTTCATCCAGACGGACGGACATGGCTAGGTCGGATCGGAGATTTGCCAATTGCATTCTCTTAGAGCTTATGTGTCCTCGTTAAGTCTCATCATAATAGGTCAAATGAAAAGCCATAATATTTTTAATAAATTAGTTTACTTTAAAAAAAGTTAAACATATTTAAACATGTTATTCTTGTAAGTGTGAGAGTAGTGGGTATAGGGTATTTAGGAGTTGAGCTCTCTTGACTCAAGAGTTTTCCTCTCTTGTTCAAAGTAATTATTTTCAAATTAAAATTTATGCATACATATGTATGTATGTACTCGTATATATATATATGTATGTATGTATGTCTGTATGTAGTACTAAGTTGATCCATAGGAGCAACAACAGCTTCTGTCTGAGGATGGAGAGAGACATGGCCGTAGCGAGGAGGGTGCAAAGCGGGCAGCTGTTTTTGCGTCCAATTCGCTGATTTCATCCAAACCTGAGGCAATATATGTATATTAATGCGACAAATTTTAAAGCGTTGTGCATTATTGTCTCTTAAAAATGGTTTTGGTTTAACAGAAACATACAATGTTTTTATTTTCATACTTATAATAACTTCATATCAAACGAACAATCTTTATGTACCATAAATAAATAAATATAAATGTAATAAACAAAAATAGATTTAAATGCAGTTTAGAAAATGCAGTTTCAGTTCTGAACTGTCGAAACAAAATGATTTTAGACTGAGAAGCGTCCGAATTCTTTTTAGGAAATTAACTGGACTTGATACCATAAATTGGCTTTCAAACTGAGCCCAGCACCCATTAGTAACATTATATATTTTTCTATCCGTTTGCACGCCTCTTTATGTTTTCGCCGCCGTTATTATTCATCTAGATTTGAATAATTTTAAAGTATGTACACATATACATATGTATATACTAGTACTTAAAAATTATTCATTTATGTAAGAAAACAAAATTTCAAATTGTTAAATTTTACACACTCGATGTCGCACGGGACCAACTTTATATTAGTTCCACGATCACAAATCTTATTTTTTAGCAAGGTTTTTTTTTTAATTTTATTGCATTCGAAATCTTTAGATGAACCCATTTTATATCATTTTGAATTTCATTTTTCCCTATTTTTCATGCGTTTTTTGTTTAGTGGAAATAGTTTGATAGTAAGAAATCGGCCAACAAAATTTTGTACCCCTCCCTTGACTAAAACCTGGCTACGACCATGGAGAGAGATTACATTTTTGGCTATCACTTGACATTGACGGTTTTACCTTTTGGGTAACAGGTTACATTATAGATATGTAATAAGACATACGAAATTACATATGTATGTACATACATACATATGTACGGGTATATGCTAGTAAGGGTATACCAAGAGTCGTAAAAATATGGATCTAACAACGTTTATTTTTCGGTGGGCACACATAATTTGGGTGTAATTTTTGTATTGGGTGACAAACGACTTAAATGCTCCAACCACTGTAGGGTAACGAAATCGAAATGCTATCGCCTGCTATCTTAATTTATTTATGAGTATGTACATACATACATATGTACATACATACATACATATGTACATACATACATACATATGTACATACATACATATGTATGTATGTAAGCACCACCTCTGGCCGAGTTGAAACTCTACGAATAATAGTTGCTGGTGTTGCGAGTGTTTTTGTATTTGCGAACTGATAATCGGGAGCGCGCTTACCCGGCAACAACAACAACAACGGCAACAACAACAACAACGGCAACAACAGCAGCAAGCAACAAGCAATAGCAAAAAGTTTATCAAATTTGTAAAATCGCGAGCAATACTAGAGATTAATACAAAAATAAGTATAACGAAACGGAGCAGAAGCCAGCCCAAGAACGCGAAACATGCATACATACTATACACGTGCATATGTATGTATGATACACACACTCACACGCGCACGCTCATAGAGCTTACGTTTTCACACACACACAAACACATACATATACAGACATTGGCATGTGCATATGTCGGTTGTACGTACGTGTATGTGTGTCATAGTATAATTCACAAAATTACTCGCATACGCACAACAGTTCAGTTCGCGCTGGAGAACGTAACGGAAAAGTCGTCGCCTGTTTTTTTTTTTTTAACATCGTGATATATCGGTGCCGCCCGCCTCAACCGCTCAGGCCGAGGAAGCGGACAGTCAGACAGACAATCGGGATCGGGCAGCGAATGGAAAAGACAAAGCGAATATATTTAAATCAAACTTACGCACGTGTGTGTCTGTCGCTCTGCCTCTCTCGCTCTCTCTCTCCCTCTCTTTCCTCAACCTGTATGTTATTTAAAACTTTTGTTTTTAGTTAGCATAAAATATTAACACCATGATTTTGAAATTTCGCTGTGCCATTTTGTACCCAAAATATAACATACACATGTACATATAATATAAAATTATTTTTGATTTTCATACTTCCACGGAATAGTAGTGTTGTTGTGTGATTCAAAAAAACGTGCGAAAACGAAATTGAGAGTTTTAGAATAATCGTAAAATATGAAAGTCAAATTAAAATACATATGTACATACTCGTATGTTTGTATGTATGTGCGTCTTTAAATGTGTGTGTGTGTGAAACATTACAAATTGTACTACATAAGTATGTACATATAAATACTGTGTGTGTATGTTCGTCGTGCTATCATGTGTCTATGGTAACGCCACCTGTCCAGTCCAGTCCAGTCCAGTCCTGTCCTGCCTATCACTTGCCAATCAATCACATCAAGTTCGTGCCACGTTGTTTTTGTTGTTGGCAGCACTTCGCCAATTACATCACCTGGTTGATCGCTTGGCCAAATCCGCTGTGCGCGTCTGTGTGTGTTTGTTTGCTTGCGGTCCCTTCCCCTTTCTCCTTGGTGGCTCAAATTGATATTTAGTGTGTACATACATACATACATATGTACATACCCGTAAATACCCGTAGATACATAAGTACAATATACAATTATACACATTTCTGGGCCCTTTTCGATTTTCACTTAATTTTGCGCTCTGAAATCGCAACGAAATCGCGCGAATTTATTTTCGCCCTGTGATAATTTGCTGACAAATTGCGATTAGAAAATATCAATTCCATATGATAAAAATAGTAGAATTGAGTATAACAGTGATTGGACTATCAACCACCGTGTCCCATTTTATGTTATACTTGTAAAACGCACATTACTCAACAATTTTGTTTCTGTTAGCAAAAACAACAAGCTTAGCATTCGTTTCATGTAAAGGACTGCTTTTTGAAAGGACTGCCTGTTACAAACGCCGGAACAATCGCCGACTAATAGCTGCAATGGTTTTAGAGCGGTAATAAAAGATTATGACACATATGTATATGCTGATTTATCACACTGAAAACATATTTTGCCATATAAAGTCGACTTAAAATGGGACTGCATCATATGCATACATTTTTATTTAAACGAATCGTGCATTATTTAATCAAAATGATGAGGACACTTAAGCGATAACCTCATGCAATTGTCGAATTTGAGTAACAAACTCCAAGATTTACGGAAGCTATAAAAAATCAGTTCTAGCGAGTGTGTACATCAGACACACTTGTTCTTTCTTGGAAAATCTGCATACCAAGTTTGGTTATTTTAGGTCTTTTAGTCTCTGAGATCCTTGCGTAAGGTAATGCTGCATGCGGGCGGACAAGGTCATATCGACTTGTCTCGTCATGCTCAAGGGTGTACGCAGGGAAAGGCGGCCATTACCCCCATAAAGCTTAAACAAAAAGTCCGCCATCTGAAGTCGAACATATGTACATTCTTTAATATGGCGCTTTCGAACGTTTTCTGCTGATCATATGCATAAATTATTATTTAAACGCACCATGCATTATTTAATCAACATTTTAACCTGAAGTCTTTTAAGATTAATATTTCGATGCCGACAGCTCATTTCGGCATAGCTAAGCCAAAACCGAAGTCTTAGTTGTTACATAGTTGTACACTTGGATCAAAAACTGAACAGTGTTTACAAACGCTGCTTCTTTATTTTCATATTTGCATGCACCTTCAACAATCTGTGAGCAGAACATTAAAATCGTGCCAGCCCGACCTTTGAATACCCTGTACCCACCGTTTCCCTTTTCCGATACAGGCTTTCAGTTAAAATAAACTTTATTGTACCATTCATTTCAATGTCAGATATCTGATAAAGTCGACCGATTTTGATAAAACTATTATGACGAGGCACTAAAAAATTCATAAATAACAAGTTATATTACGATTCGTTTAAGATATCTTCATAAACAAAAAGTAATCCTACTCGTATGGTCATACGGCAGCTAGAAGTTAGTACACACATATAAAATTATAAAAATATACATAGAAATAGATATTTCGTAGATATTTCAGATGTCAGTTACGATGCCGATGCAGGATCTCTAGACATATTTGTGATCTTACCTTGATTCTGCAGTGCATATGGTGTATTTTAGCGATGTTTTGTTCAGTGGTTAACATTATTGGGCGCCCCGAACCTCTTCCATCTTCGAAGCTCATACAATTGAACTGCCCACAACTTAGCAATTGCATATGGTGGGCAAGAGTCCCCAAATACATCTCGTTTTTAATTTGAGGTGGCGTACTTTTTACATGAAATGTACAGAAGTATATTAGGTTTGCGGGAGCTGAAAAATGTAACAGGCAGAAGGAGGCGTGGCAGACCCCACAAAGTATATATATTCTTGATCAGAATGACGAGACGAGTCGATCTAGACCTGTCTGTCCGTTTGTTCGTCCGTATGAACACCTAGATCTCAGAGACTATAAGAGATAGAGGCACCAAATCTTGCACAAAGATGCGTTATGTGTGTATTCTATACGAGTTTGTTTTATTTTTTTGATTTTCCCCCCACTTCCCCCCTATGGGGGTTTTCTCGATTTTCCATTCGTATAATCGCCTATATCTCGGAGACTATAAGACCTAGGAACACCAAATTTTAGTCCCAGATGCCTTATGTGAATACGCAGAAAATGTATATTTTGGAATTTTCCTCCCTCCCCCCTCTACCCCGCAAATCGTAACTCCCGTAATTCTTGGAATTTCGAAAAAAAAATTTGGAAATACCCCCAGTTGGTTATTATGTGTCCGTATGCCAAGTTTCACTATGACCGATTTAGCAAGATTTAGCAAGAAGTTACAGCCATAAATATATTTGCTGCTGCAGCGCTGCTCAAGCGCTGCCCGCGCCTGTTGATGTTGCCGTTTGGTTGACTGCGAAAATGCTTACACAGACACGAATAGATGCGCATAGGCATACATACACTCACACAGACGCAATTGCTATGTAAATGTGCAATTATACACCCTTTACGTGAGTTCGAATACCGAGAGAGGTAAAATCGATCAAATTTTTTTTTATTTTCTTAATTTTTTTATTTTCTATAATTATTGTAAACATATGTACAGAGTATTTCAAAGTCGGGACTCCCGACTTTAGCTTTTTTACTTGTTAATTTGAGGGGGCGTACTTTTTTTAATGTTTACAAAACCATAACCATGGACATAGTAAATCAATTGTTGAACTTAACTATAATATCGATATGGCTGAAACTTTGGAAAAATCCACAAAGGATGCCAAATCACAGTACCAAAGTACAAAAGGTACAGGTACTTCAAATCCGAAAACTGAGTTAGTTATAAATATCTGTTTCTAAGTCCTCTAAGACAAAAATACCGTCGAACATTATACTAGTTTCATTTGCTTAACTTTAAGCTCTTACTAATAAGGTATTTTAAACGGGTTCAGTTTAAGAGTTATTGATATTCATTCATACTACCAGAGGTCTCTCTGTTACATACGATAATTGGAATCGGGTTTCGTAGTTTAACTTTTTACCGTTCAGCTACAAGGTGTAAGCCTTGAAGAGGGACAGCTGCCGAGGCATGGTTATTTATAATGAAATATCATATTTTTATTGTTGAACCACATTTAAAATCAAGAAATAAATTCTAAAGTCTAGCGGACTCTACTTTTTACCCATTCCAACTAAACAATAAAAAAAAACAATTGTTTCAAGATTAATTTAAAAAAAAAACGCATAATTAATAAATTAAAATAATAATTATTCAATACATACATACATACATCAGAAAACAAATCATCCTCATCAAAAATATACATACTCTATGGGGTCTCCCATGGCTTGGTCTGAATGTAACATATATTCGCACTAAGCTGCTATACCCTTTCATCCTTCGGTACAGGGCATAAAAACAATTAAAACTGCTCTCTCCTTTACATGTTATTAGCAGACAATAGGCATTAATACTAAATGATTTCAGCTAAATGAGCCCTTAGGGGAATTTTAACGGTATACTCTTATAACTTTTTTTGCAGATTATTTTCAACAAGTTCAAGGCGGTGATGCACCTTAACTAAGAATAAACGATGACGAATAAAGATTATACCAGCCCTGGGGGCAACAACAACAACAGTGGCCATAGCGATGCATTAAGATTAGAAATACCAGGCAAAGCGCCTCCACCCGAACAACTAAATTATTCTGCTAGCAATAACAGTGTGTACTCACCAACGACGACAGCGCTACCTCCAAAGACACTTAAGAAGAAGAAGAAGAAGCGACGCGACAAGAGCGATCTTGGAGATGATTTTGTAGCGCCCGATGGCGGATGGGGTTGGCTGGTGGCGATTGCCAGCGGCATTAATATTGTGAGCCCATTGAATACAAGTACGAGTATGACCTTCAGATCGCTGATGTTAATTTATTTTCTCTGTTAACCATATCCTCCAGTTGGTGACGTTTGCACTGGCCCAGCAGTTCGGACTCATCTTTCGGAATCGCATGTCTACCTTGGGCATAAGCAGCTCACAGCTGACCACAATTATCAACATACAAATAGCAGTGTCTGCTTTCACAGGTAAGGGAGTTGCTAAATGATTTAGGCAGGCCAGACTCGTGATCTTGTGCAATTAATCAATTATAAGTAGTCCTGATCCTAGCGAACGACTTATTATACCCCGAGGGATGGAGTATTAGAATGGCTGATAAATTTCCATGTTACTAAAATACCTAACAACAACATGTATGCCTAGCATTTAATAATGAGTCATGATGGAAAAAAGGGAGTAAAGTCGCTCTTGCCCCTTTAATATATTATTTAATGAAGATTTCAATGAAGCTTCGGAAACGGCTGATTATTCTGTGAGGTATTGCAAAAAAAAAATGTGAAACACCAAATGTAGTTCTGACATTATAAACAAATGAGCTTTTTTATACAAAAAGTGATTTCTGTAACTATGGCAGCTTTATGAAAAAAAATAATCTTGCTAATAACAAATTGTGTTAAGTTAAATAAGCACACAAATTATTCTACTAATGGGGATTTTCCTAGCGATTGGTGTTATAGAAATGGTCTATACATTAGTTATATCATACTTGCTCAGCATGTGGTAAGATAAGTCTGCATATGTACATAGTTTCGTGTCCCTTTCGGTTATGGTTCAAAAGTTCTCGGTGTTCAGAAATAGTCAAAAATGTCATCTTCATACATATGTACATACATATGTATGTAGTATATGCAACTTTAACATTAGTTCTGGTATGCATTATTCTTCTAGTATACCCTTTCACCCATCGTGACGTTATAATATTTGTGCAATGATTAAAAGCAGTGGTGATTTATAGAACTAATGTTTTAAAAGTGATCATTTTTCCATTCCAGCAAACTGCGTTCTAAGCTTTAATAAAACGTAAAGTAAACTGATTACGACAAATAAAATAACCTTTGTGGATTTGAGTAATTATAGAACATATAAGAACATATGAAGAAACGCCACATTTTTTTGACTTAACAGTAACTAAAAATACAAACAAGAAAATGTTATAGATAATTTAAAAACAAGAGCATCTACAACATCAAACCAAGAAATTATGACAGATAAATCAACTCGGTAAACATTTAAACATTAAAATAATAATGGAAGAAAGGCTACCGTAAGAGAGGGTGCATCAGAAACACAAACTTTTCCTTTCTCCTTAGGGGAATCCGATACCAAGTTTCGAAATCCTACTTTAAACGGTTTTACAACATAAAAATCGAATGCCCTTTTGCCGAAATACATTAAATACTTGGTTTGGGACCACTACCATATTTTATTCACTTTTAATATCAGCACCCACATCAACAAATTTTCTGCCCAACCGAAAGGTCAATAATTTTTATTGAACTGAGCTCCACCAAATTATTAGTGATATTTAGAACTGCAATCGATCTTTTTCGGATCTTTGCCTGTTTTTACAAAAAAAAATTCTCTATTCTTCGTTAACTGAAAGAAATCGATTCTGAATGGATTCTACAGTGCTAGTAACATTGCTCATTGCAACGAGAAATTAAATGAAACATCCTTTACTTTGAATTTAAAAGATCCTGCGTAGACATTTTTGTTCTTACAAAGATGAGACCACTTTAATTTGTACTAGATTGTAATACTATTACTATTGTAATCGTGCTGGGCAACTTATTAAAAGTGAAATCAAAAAGTATTTAGTTTGGTATCATCCACTCCGCGCATTGAAATCAAGTAAAAGTATATTTCAAGTGGCACCGATAAAACAACCAAACAAGTGAATTTGTCGTTTTTTGTTTATTATACACTGTACCCTTAGGGTAAAACGGGTATATTAGGTTTGTGCAAGTGTGTCACAGGCAGAAGGAAGCATCTCCGACCCCATAAAGTATATACTATATATTCTGACACAGCACGACAAGAGAAATCGATCTAGACATGAGCGCACATTAACCAAACTTGGTATGTGGACTAGGAGCGCCCTAGACTATACGAGTTCATTTTATTTTTTGAATTTTCCCTCCCCCCACCCCGCTATAGAATTTCGCCCATACTGTTCACATTTTCAAAACTACAAAAACCAAACGTAATTCATATATAACTATCTACTTTTAATTTAAAATTTCATTGAAATGGGTCAATTCTAAGAAAAGTTATTAGCGAAAAAATTTCAGTCCACTACTACGCCCACAAGCTGCAGCATCAAGTTCGCTGCTCTTCTTCTACTTTTTGCTTCTACTAGGTGCGCATATAACTCACTGATGGAAGTTTGTCTGGGTACAGGGTATTTCTCTGTCGGGCGTGCTCGACTGTAGCGTTCTCCCTTGTTTTGTAGGTACTACAGTGAAAGAAGCTAATTAAAAATATCGTAGCAATAAATATTAAAGTTGTTCTCAGAAACGTCCCTTGCAAGTTTGTGCGAAATGCTGTTGTTTGATAGAGAATACTTACGCTGAGGCAACCATATTGCTTTTAGAGTCAGAAAATAGAGTATGGATGCTCGAATACTACTAGATTTATAGTAATACTAGCGTTTCCGGCCTGCATTGCTGTGTCACTTGTAGTGCTCCACTTGTAGTGCGCCATTGTAGTGCTTTTTAATCTTTCCGACGTCACACATCTTTCCCAATACGTCCTTCGCTATTTATGGCTTCGATTACGTTCTTGATTGAGTACCCACTGTCGTCCATCTTTCGTCGTCTGTACAAAGGATGTCCATCGCCCCCTGTTGGTGTTTCTTGGATCACATGTGGATGCCCTTTCGCGCATTTGCCAAAGCCGCAACTCCCATTCTTGTTCCATTTCTATGGCTCAAGACGTAGATGCCCTTTCACAAAGATCTTGCAAAAGTTATTCGCGTTCATCGGCATTTTCATGAACATGAAATGTACAAGTATATTAGGTGAAAAATGTAACAGGCAGAAGGAGGCGTGGCAGACCCCACAAAGTATATATATTCATCGTCAGCAATGCAAGACGAGTCGATCTATGTCTGTCTGTCCTTCCATATGAACCCCTGGATCTCAGAGATTATAAGAGATAGAGACACCAAATTTTGCACAAAGATGCCTTATGTGTGTATTTATTGAATGCGATTAGGAAACGGTGTCATTATTAGGACTGTGATCTACTACCTTAATACTAATAAATCTATTCCTATTTTCATCTTTCGATGAAACCCCCTTAACCGGTAGACATTTCAATAAACCTCTTCCTTCATTTTCGAATTGTTGCATCACATTGATAATCTTTTCCTGTATTATTACTTGGTAGTGAGTTCAAAATTCCAAGAATTACGGTACTTATTGGTAGGGGGGTGTATCATAATAAAAAGAACAAACTTGACCTGCCGAGGGCTTAGGGGAGCCTGGATACCAAGTTTGGTTATTATAGCTCCTGTACTTGCTGAGATCCTTGCGCTCATACAAACGGGCGAACTGAAGGGCATGGCTGTATAGACCTGTCACCCTGACACATATATATATATATATATATATATATATATATGTATATACTTTGGGGGCTGCCACCCCTCTGTATATGTGTTACATACACGCAAGACTAGTATTCTCTTTAACCCCTTGGGTACAACGTAAAATAACTCTTCTATAACCTGCTTCCGGTGCAGTAAAAAGTTTGATTACATATTTAATAGGACTGTTATTTTTATGCTAAAACTTCAATAAAACAATAAAATAAAACTTTACATACTTGGATATGTGTGTGCCCCCGTAAGTGTATCTCAGATCAAGAACTTTTGAACCATAAAGACTAGGAACACCTAACTTACGAGTAATACAAGTATGTAGACTTTTCTTTTGCCTACGAAGACTGATCCGTGCAAAAATCAATCTTAGTAGGACATTTATTTATCATTTGGTATGATTCTTATAGTGCCGCATGATGTTCTGAAGTTTCATCTACTAAATCATATACATATGTATATTTAGTAGCTGTCACAGAAACGATTTGGTAACTAAATTTTGTATTTAAAGGTTTTGAATAATGACTCGCAATAATTTTAACTTCAGAGTCAGGCAGGCACGATTCGTTGAAGCTACGGTCGTCATCCATATTTCAAAATGTGAATTATCATAGTTCACGAATTTTAAGTCTTACGAGTAAGAGGAAGAACCTCTTAGAAAAAGGTTATCACGGTTTCTTTAGTATTTTGAATTTGCTCAATATTGTACATATTATGTGATCTTTTTCTTATCTTGCTTTATAGGTCTTCTTAACGGGCCACTCTTTCGCCGCTTCACCTTTCGAGCTGTGGCCCTGGTGGGTTCAGTACTCACCTTTCTCGGTCTTTTCATGATGGTCTTCGCCGATACCTTCGAAATTTATGTACTCAGTTTTTCCATCATCTATGGCTTCGGGCGCGGATTGACTGTATCCGCCTCGTCTCTGGCGGTTATTACGTACTTCAAGCAGAAGCGTCGAACAGCCACAGCCTATCAGTTTGGAGTAGCGGGCTTGGGGCCCATTGTGTGTCCCTTCTTCGCGACCTATATGATTAAAGAGTTTGGCGTGCAGGGAACAGTTCTGCTCTTTGCTGGTGCCTCATTGCACACGATTGCCTGTTCATTGATCTATCAGCCGGTGAAGTGGCATGTCGTAAAGCGTGATAAAGACGCGGAAGCCCTAAAATCACAGGAGGCGCAAAAACGAAATCCAGACGATGGTGATGACGATGATGATGATATCATTAAACAAGGAGCCGATCCAGAGACGCCAGTATTGGCGCGTGCCAACGATGGATGGTTTGGATCACGCAGCTCCCTAAGCAGCAATGGCACAAGGAACCGTGTGAACACATCGGACCGTCTTCAACAGCAACAACAACAGCAACAGCAGCACAATGAAAATGGTGGACATGTGGAGCTGAAACGTTTGAACAGTCGTGATTTCAATGCTAAGCAGCGCAGCTTCTCGGTGAGCCACAGCATTAAGGAGGAAGAGCACGACGACGATCACAATGATGAAAAGCACGTCGACGATGAAGCGGCACAACCCTTGACGGATTTAGGCCAAAAGCTTCAAGTGATACCGGCACATAGGTCAGAGCTGGCCAGACAGCATGTTGACGAGGACGACGATGATGAGGAGGAGGAGCGTCGGAAGAAGTTGCCTATTTACAGAAAGATTATCATATTCTTCGACCTCGATTTGCTGCGAGATCTAACCTATGTTAATCTGGCTGTGGGCATAACGCTTATTAATTTTGTTGAAATCAATTTCGCCATATTAACGCCATTCATACTCCACGATCTTGGCTTTAATGATCACCAGACAGCAGTAGCCATGTCCGCTTTGGGATTTTGTGACTTGGTTGTTCGTTTTCTGGTGCCACTGATCAGTGCGAATATAAATCTGAGCAATCGTACGTTTTTCGTGGTTGGCATCTTGGGAATGTGTGTGGGACGTGCATTCCTTTCGCTCACAAGCAACTTTTACTTCCTGATGGCCATTTTCATTTGGCTGGGTCTAAATAAGGCCTTCCGCACCGTCTTCTGGTCCCTGATCATACCCAGTCATGTGCCGTTGAAGCGCCTCCCGGCGGCTGCTGGCTTGCAACTGCTCATGTCGGGCACATTCTCCATGGCGTTTGGACCCGTAATCGGTGAGTCTGGCAAGCATGTCTGCATGTGTCCTTTTTATATACAAGTATGTGTACGTGTACAGAATGTAGCATTGCTTTTCTCGTTGTTCTATTATACTAACACCCTACTCCCATCCCCAATACCCGGCAGGTGTCATACGCGATCACACCAGCTACGCCCTGACGCTGAACGTCCTCAACGCCCTGTGCATCACGGCAATAGCTCTGTGGTACATCGAGGACTTTGTGCGCGCTCGTTTTCGCAAAACAACTCCGGTCGGCGACAGCGACTGCAAGTGAGAGCTCGGGCTGGGTGTCCACTAGTCCCCATGCCACCACCCCATACCCACTTACCGCATAGTTTAGCAATGTTGTTTTTTTTCTATGTTGTAAGTTTTGTTTATCCACTGTTTTCACCATATACTTATACATTACAAGTATATACATATCTGTAAAGTGTATTAGAAATTCTGTTGTATATAATTGAATGCGTTCGAGAAGTCATTGTTACTGCTAATTGTTATTAGTATGCGTAAGCACAATTTAATATGTATTTGCGCCCTGTATTATATCGAAATTAAGAAATTGTGCTCCGATTAGTTCTTGCATTAAAGAACTAAGAAGAGTGGAGTACGAGTTTGTAACTAAGAATTTCCTATTTATTCTTATCAGCAGTTTTTCGGTTTTCGCAATCTATGTACTGCTGTTTCAATTAATAAACAACTAAAAAAAACTAAGTACCCCGAGTACTCGTGTATTATCCATTACCACGATATGGCAGGGATCATACTAAACATTCTTATAATAAGCTTGTCGACTCCATATGCACTTCGCTTATTTCAATTTTCAATTGTAAAGGAGTGGGGCGTCGCTTTTTGGTTAAATATCTCCAAAATGGCGGCGTAAATGAAAAAACTAACACTTTTTCCTATACACGTGTATTCAGCAAGTTTCTTCTTTTTAAACTAACTTTACAAAATCCCAGTAAAGCGCTTATAGTCTAATTGGACTATTAGGGAGAAAGACAGCGCTCTGTTAACTAACAGACCGCTGATAGCTGTTAGCCTTGGCTGTAGCTAACAGCGGGCTGCCGCATGAACAAATATGATGTCCTTAAGCCTTTTCCGAGTGCATTCGAGTATGTATGTTCATTACGTCGTGCATTCTGTCTATTGCATGAACTGAAGTTTGTTTTTAATTACCCTCAATAATGGTACTAAATTGTAGTACGTAATTGACTTGTGTATTGAGAATCAGACAAATCTATCTCCTACACGCGTCCAATTGGATGTTTATCAATTTGTACGGGTATGTATCGCTTCAATTCCCAAGCTGGCAAAGCACGCCAGCCTATCACCCAAAAACACTAAGTCATGCATACTCGGCAACGAAGTATTGTGTAGGGCGATTATGTGTCATCCAGTTGTCCGTAGCAACCAAGAAAGTTATTTTTTTGACAGTATTGCTGGCCCCAAGCTAACCAACAAAAAATAATGAGAAGTATTCGCCAAATATCCAAACAGCCAGACAGCCGGTACGCCGGCCCACAAGCCGGTCGATCCGTCGTTTTGTGGGTATCATCGTAGTAAACGAGCAAAATAAACATAAACCGGTTGCTGCACGCCTCTGAACTCGGTCAATAAACTTGATCGTACTCGTACTACTGCAAGCATTCCAAATGCGGGCCGTACACAGAAAGTCTGACGAGTTCGTGTAAGAAGAAGGTATTTGCATAAATGGCCTGATAATGCCAGCTATTGCGAAACTTGCTCTCTTTTTTTTTTATTTAGAGAGCGGATGAAAAAAGATTTTGAGAGACAAGCTTACTTGCAAGTCAAATTGCTTATACCTTGACCCCCAACGGAAAAAACCGTCTACGCCGTTTGTGTAAATGTATGTACATACATATGTAACAGGCAGAAAGAAACATCTGTGACGCCACTTGATAGATATATTCTCGATTAACAGCAGAGAAGAATCGATATTCTCGCATATACTATGTAGTAGAAAGTACTAGGTGCGCCCAATTGAAAGCTGGAAGTTGACTGTAGGGTCCATTGTAGTCACATATTCCACATGTTTGTGAAAACCGTTTCGGGCATTTTTTGTGCAAAAGCGGAAATCATTTTCATCAATATTTGTGTGGTTTTGCAAGAAGTCCCAGAAATTGTTTTTGTTGAAGAAAACCATTTTTATATAGAATTGTATTAGTGTCAATTGAAATATTATTTACGCATTACATACATACTTACTATGTATGTACTTATAAGATTCGACAAATTTGTGTGTAATAGACTTGGGCCGTAAAAACGGAAACGCGCTATGGAGGAATTGCTCTACATAGAACAAAATAAATAGATAATATAACAATTTACAATAAATGTGGGGAGGCATTTCGTACCAAATAATGAATTGAGCAAATACTTCCAACCATAATTCAAAGTTACTACGAGTACAGTGGCCATCATTCAAGCATGAATGAAATGATACATCCACCAACCGGCACTATCTTTATGGCCCGCACTATAAAGGGGCCTGTGCTCATCTCTGCTATATACTCTTATGTTTGCGTAGCATGTATGTACATATTTATCGCAATCCAGCAGCTTATCGTATTAAGATAGCGCACAATATGGCTTAATTTGGGTGCGCAAATCACAATTTAAATGTTTGCCTTTAAATTGTGGCTCTAATTATGATGCCGAAGCTGCCGGCCACGCTTCAGCGACGTCATAGTTGAGTCAATCTCACGGGTGGGAAAATTAAATATCAAAGGGAGGAATTTGAATCTACGGCTTATCTAAGCTGGGGTCTGTTGTCTGCTACAGTTTTTCTTGCGAAAAACAAAACACTTGTTACAAATACGCATGTCTATTTTAATCACTGAGAGTATTAGAGTATATCGCTAAACTTGTCGCGATCGACCATTTTAAATCACCACTATATATTGAAACTTTCTCTGTCTGCTTTATGGTACATCTCTACATCTCTTTTGGGTCGCCAAAGGTGGTCGTTGATGACAAAATGAAAGCAATTTATGGTGTTACGATATTGGAAAGACACACAAGTCTATGACCATGACAATGGAGGCATAAAGATTTTGTTGTAATACATGGGGACGGAAATTTAGCTTTCGAATAGTGTTTGGGATTATATCTTTTTGCTCCACATGTTGATCAAGAATATGTATACTTCAACTGCCTGCATGCATACATTTGAACTAACATAATATATCCATATCCATTTCCTCTAAAAAAAACCTAACATACCCTTTTACCCTACCATAAAAATATGCTCATATGTACATATACTTGAACTCGTGCTATAAAAGGCGGTAGTATTTGTATTTTCTGCGATGTCATCGTATTAATCAAAACTTTTTATTGAATATAATGCTGACGTCGGGCGGTCCCAACTCTTAAATACCCTGTAGGCACTTTTAATAAAAACAAAAAACTCAAATTTAGGACAATCAAATTTTACAAGCATTCTATGTGTGTGTACTTATGTTTATGTACAGTTTCAATGTCATACATACATACATAAATTGTATGAGTGGTCTCTGCCCAACCTGTATAACACACTTACTACAAGAACACATAGCCATGCATATAATTTATACTCTGTACATGAAATGTACAAGAACATATAAGGTTAAATATATTAGGTTTGCGGGAGGTCCAAAAAGTAACAGGCGCAAGGAGGCGTGGTAGACCCCCACAAAGCATATATATTCTTGATCAGCATGACAAGATGAGTCGATCTATGTCTGTCTGTCTGTCCGTATGAACACCTGAATCTGAGAGACTATAAGAGCTAGAGACACCAAATTTTGCACAAGGATGCCTTATGTGTGTACGCTGTGCAAGTTTGTTTTATATTTTTGAGTACCCCCACTTCTCCCTATGGGGGATTTCCCGATTTTCCATTCGTATAATCGCCTATATCTCGGAGACTATAAAAGCTAGGCACACCAAATTGTAGTGTGAGATGACTTATGTGAATACGCAGAAAATGTGTATTTTGGAATTGCCCTCCCTACCCCTCTCCCTCGCAATCACTGATTTTCCATAAGTCCCGTATTTCTTGGAATTTTTCATTGAAATATTCATTTTTTCCTTCTTGGTGGGAGGTACAGGGTATTTAAGAGTTGAGCCCACTCGACCTAGCATTCCAATTTCGTTATTTTATGCCGTCATGATGACAAATTATATGATTATTGTTAATTTATTTATTTGTTTACATTAATATATACAAGTATACAAACATGCATAAAAGTATACAAACATGCACCTCTTACGTTTTTATTTATGCATGTATATGTGTGTGTGTGCGTGTGTAGACATTTTATTGGAGTTGCAAAGTTAATATTCAGTTTAGGTTCATGTGTGCTCGCTTTTTTAATATTATAACATCAGAAGGGAGCGAAGTTGAAAGTTGCAGGAGAGAGTTGAAAGCTTTCGTATGCATGTATACTATATGAGACGTCACAATGCACTCTTCAGTTTACCAGGAGCTATTGGGTATAACAGTTAACAATTAATAAGTAACCTAAAATGAATGAAGGAGGGTGAATATCGGGCAGAGTTAAGTGCGATCAGTTGAAAAACCAGCACACAGTTACCTAAAGTTGTTGGATTCCATGGGGTGAATGAAAATAATTGATTTGATTACTTAATTATTAGAATATTTTATCATGCTGGCATTTATTTTCGATAACGCATTGCACGAAGCCTTTAATGTTGTTTTTCCAATTGGCTCATATCTCACAATGCTGAAGATATACATTATGTGTATTTTGTATAGGTCGGCAACAATAATAAACATTTTAAATACTTGTACAAGTATGTATGAATTTTTATGCTCCTCATAGTTTAAGAACAATTGTTCATAAAATTGTTGTAATTTGATATTATACTGGAAATGTACTTGTGTGAATGCATATTTTAGTTCCAGCATTCATCTAAAGAAAAACTGAAAGTGTATAGTAAATGTATTTGTTCAAGTATTACCACATCAGCATATGAGGGCTACTATTACTCTTAAGGGTGCATATGCATCAATAATGGTGAAATACTCCAATGAAATGAATATTGAACCAGAATGGAATGCTAGAGTCAAGCGGTGTCCAATTCCTAAATACCCTGTACCCAAAATTAAACAAGATGGAACGTTACAGTCGGGCGAGTCCGACCGTGAAAAACCCTGTACCTAGACAAACTTCCAGCACTAAGTTATATGCGCCCATAGCATCAGAAGAAGAAGGGCGAACTTGATGCTGCAGTTTGTGGGCGTAGTACTAGACTGAAATTGCTGATAACTTTTCTTAGAATTGACCGATTTGGATGAAATTGGATGGAAAGTAGATAATGGTATATAGATTGCAAATAAAATAAAATTGTCTTAACTAGGAACCAAGAGCGTCTACAAAGCAAATTTGGAAAATGTTCGCTCAGCCGTTTCCGAAATCCAGACGTTCTTCTAGACGGACGAAAAGACGGATTAAGAATATACACATAAACTTCATTTGGTTAGAGATGCCTCCTTCTGCCTGTTACATACTTTGCACAAACATAATATACAATTTTTACCCTACGTGTACAGGGTATAAATCATTTTTCACCAATTTCAAAATTGTTATACTCTGTAAATAAAATGTACAGTATATTAGGTTTGCGGGAGCTGAAAATGTAACAGGCGGAAGGAGGCGTGACAGACCCCACAACGTATATATATATTCTTGATCAGCATGACGAGACGAGTCGATCTAGCCCTGTCTGTCTGTCTGTCCTTCTGTCCGTATGAACACCTGAATCTCAGAGAGGTAAGAGGTAAAGACACCAAAGTTTGCACAAAGATGCGTTATGTGTGTACGCTGGGCAACTTTGTTTTATTTTTTTGATTCCCCCCCCCCCCCCACTTCCCCCCATGGGGGTTTTCCCGATTTCCCATTCGTATAATCGCCTATATCTCTGAGACCTAGGGACACCAAATTTTAGTCCCAGATGCCTTATGTGAGTATGCAGAAAATGTGTACTTTGGAATTCCCTCCCTCCCCCCGATTCGCGATTTTCTCTAACTCCCGTAATTCTTGGAATTTTGAACTAAAATTTTGCAAATACCTCCAGTAATAGTAATTGTGTGTCCGTATGCCAAGTTTCATCATGATAGACCGATTTTACAAGTTATAGCTACAAATATATTTGCTGCTGCAGCGCTGCTCAAGCGCTGCCCGCAGCTGTTGTTGATGCTGGTGCTTTGGTTGACTGCGAACATGCTTACACAGACACGAATATACGAACATATACATACATACTCTCACATAGACGTAATTGCTTTCTATATGTGCAATTATACGCCCTTTACGTGAGTTCGAATACCAAATCGATAAAAAAAATTGTTCTTTCTTTTTTTAATTATCTTACTTTTTTTTATAATTATTCTAAACATATGTACAGAGTATTTCAAAATCGGGACACCCGACTTTAGCTTTTTGACTTGTTAAATACTCTAAGAAAGAGATTAGCAAAATAAAGAAAGGGTAGTGTCGAGCAGACTCAACTCTTAAATGCACAAAAAAGAACAAAATTGTAACTACTTAAAAAAAAACAAAATAAATTAAATGAAATAACAAGTATTCAATACATACATACATAAGTGGAGACATGTTTTTTATGTACAGTGTCTTGTTCAAAAATATACTTCTTGTGCATTCGAGATCGCAGAAAAGGCAAGAGATTCATTTTCAACATCTTCACGTACCCGGCGGAGTTAATTTGAGCTCCAAGCATCCCACATCGCAAAACAATCCCAAAACCATTAACGATCAAACGCCAAAATGTCTCTTAGAGAATTAGAATAGTTTTTTCTCAAATCCCAAATTAAACCTTTTCTCTTCCGAGAAGATTTTAAAGATAAAAAATGTTGTTCAGTCAGTTAGCATATTCTTTTTGGAGAATTCCAATCGAGTAACTTTATGGCGACATAATAACCTTGAAGTCACCTTTAATTTCTGTCTGACTATAATTTCCGACTTTTTCAAAGCACGTGTAATGGTCAATTGATACACTTTTAAGTTAACGCTTATCAAGGAATTGCTTACCAAGGAATTGCTCACCAAATGATTCTAATTCCGCAGATTTATCTTCAGACCTCCCGTTTTTTTTTTTTTTTTTTTTTTTTTTTTTGGAAGGAAAGTGTTGTTGTTTATTATCTATTTTCATGCTCTTTCAAACGGTATTGTTGTATCTCAACTCCTTTCCAAAACACTAAAAAGAAAAATGTGCGGCTATGTCTATGTCTATGTACGTTGTGTATGTGTGCAGTACAGAGTTGAACCAAAGCTATTGGCATAGGATGGGCAGAGATTACATTTATGACTATAACTTTATCTACAATTGACCCAACACGAGCCCTAATCGGGTGTAATTGCCAAGTTTTAGTTAACAATTCTAGGAATCCTGGGGAGACTTATGGGAAATCACTTATAGCGTAGGAATATAAGGGTTGTTATTATATTATTTTATTATACCTTAACTGAAAAATGAAGGAACATATGGTTTTTTATTTGTAAGTTTGTAACACCCGGAATTCTAATGTAATCAGTATGAGGAGACGAACCCCAATTTCACTTGCCCTTCTGTCTTTTTTAATCACTGCATCCTTTGATGGGATACGATTTCAAAATAGTTTTTTTTGTTTCTAAATCCTTTTATTTTTTTAAATATGGGAACCAAATTATATACATACATAGGTATTGAGAATCTTGTAGTCATATCTGATGGTGTTAAACATGGCTAATTGCAAAAAAAGTTTTGAAAGAGCAGCTATCACGGGAACAGCCCATGTCCATGGAGGAATAAAGTTTTGTTTTAAGACACAGTGAGAGGAATACGAGTATTTAGTCCTCGTAGCTGTATATACATACATTTTTCATTTTCTACTAACACTCGTATGCAGTAATCAATCAAATCAAATATAATAATTTGTAACTACTATTACGTTAGTCAATTATTGAAATTCTTTTACGCGGTTCTCTTTGTCTACGTCTGTATAACCAATTATGCCCCTAATTAGTGATGTCTTAAGTGTGTAGTGTGTGCATGAGGATATGGGTGTGTGTGTGTGCGTGTGCGCCAGTAACAGTTGGCCTTTTCATTGAGGAGACGGTAAAATCAAAGTGGAACATTTGACAGTCAGCATAGGGTAACACAATTAATGTAATTCCTCCCAATCCCGTTGTCGGCTGATGAGAGACCAGTGACCATCGTGATAAGTGAGAGAGCCGCCAATTCCCAAATGGCAATTGACTTTCCTGAATTTTATGGGCCCCTGTTTGCCAACCACCCTGCCCGCACATACATGTATCTGTCTGGTTACCTGTCTCTCCTTCTGCCTACGCACTCTGCGCCTTGCTATCGGATGGTAGGCACACACTCGAACTCAAGCGCAAAGGATTCAAATGCGAACTCTGAAAGCTGGCGATGCCAGGTAATGCAACAGGCGGCCATTCAAGAGCTGTTGTTGTTGGTAGCTGCTGTTCTCCCTCGCTGCCTATGCTCTTCCAGCAACATTTAACAACAATCAACAACCACAACAGCGACAGCAACAGCAACAGCTCTTGGGCTCTCCGCTGCCTGCGTCAAAACGTACACTTGCTTACATACTCGTATGTATGTACTCGTTTGTGCTTGTGTGAGTGAGTGTGAGTGTGCGTACGCGCGGATTGCCGATAGCAAATGAAAAATTCTATATTTTTGAGTACCCCCACTTCTCCCTATGGGGGATTTCCCGATTTTCCATTCGTATAATCGCCTATATCTCGGAGACTATAAAAGCTAGGCACACCAAATTGTAGTGTGAGATGACTTATGTGAATACGCAGAAAATGTGTATTTTGGAATTGCCCTCCCTACCCCTCTCCCTCGCAATCACTGATTTTCCATAAGTCCCGTATTTCTTGGAATTTTTCATTGAAATATTCATTTTTTCCTTCTTGGTGGGAGGTACAGGGTATTTAAGAGTTGAGCCCACTCGACCTAGCATTCCAATTTCGTTATTTTATGCCGTCATGATGACAAATTATATGATTATTGTTAATTTATTTATTTGTTTACATTAATATATACAAGTATACAAACATGCATAAAAGTATACAAACATGCACCTCTTACGTTTTTATTTATGCATGTATATGTGTGTGTGTGCGTGTGTAGACATTTTATTGGAGTTGCAAAGTTAATATTCAGTTTAGGTTCATGTGTGCTCGCTTTTTTAATATTATAACATCAGAAGGGAGCGAAGTTGAAAGTTGCAGGAGAGAGTTGAAAGCTTTCGTATGCATGTATACTATATGAGACGTCACAATGCACTCTTCAGTTTACCAGGAGCTATTGGGTATAACAGTTAACAATTAATAAGTAACCTAAAATGAATGAAGGAGGGTGAATATCGGGCAGAGTTAAGTGCGATCAGTTGAAAAACCAGCACACAGTTACCTAAAGTTGTTGGATTCCATGGGGTGAATGAAAATAATTGATTTGATTACTTAATTATTAGAATATTTTATCATGCTGGCATTTATTTTCGATAACGCATTGCACGAAGCCTTTAATGTTGTTTTTCCAATTGGCTCATATCTCACAATGCTGAAGATATACATTATGTGTATTTTGTATAGGTCGGCAACAATAATAAACATTTTAAATACTTGTACAAGTATGTATGAATTTTTATGCTCCTCATAGTTTAAGAACAATTGTTCATAAAATTGTTGTAATTTGATATTATACTGGAAATGTACTTGTGTGAATGCATATTTTAGTTCCAGCATTCATCTAAAGAAAAACTGAAAGTGTATAGTAAATGTATTTGTTCAAGTATTACCACATCAGCATATGAGGGCTACTATTACTCTTAAGGGTGCATATGCATCAATAATGGTGAAATACTCCAATGAAATGAATATTGAACCAGAATGGAATGCTAGAGTCAAGCGGTGTCCAATTCCTAAATACCCTGTACCCAAAATTAAACAAGATGGAACGTTACAGTCGGGCGAGTCCGACCGTGAAAAACCCTGTACCTAGACAAACTTCCAGCACTAAGTTATATGCGCCCATAGCATCAGAAGAAGAAGGGCGAACTTGATGCTGCAGTTTGTGGGCGTAGTACTAGACTGAAATTGCTGATAACTTTTCTTAGAATTGACCGATTTGGATGAAATTGGATGGAAAGTAGATAATGGTATATAGATTGCAAATAAAATAAAATTGTCTTAACTAGGAACCAAGAGCGTCTACAAAGCAAATTTGGAAAATGTTCGCTCAGCCGTTTCCGAAATCCAGACGTTCTTCTAGACGGACGAAAAGACGGATTAAGAATATACACATAAACTTCATTTGGTTAGAGATGCCTCCTTCTGCCTGTTACATACTTTGCACAAACATAATATACAATTTTTACCCTACGTGTACAGGGTATAAATCATTTTTCACCAATTTATGACTATAACTTTATCTACAATTGACCCAACACGAGCCCTAATCGGGTGTAATTGCCAAGTTTTAGTTAACAATTCTAGGAATCCTGGGGAGACTTATGGGAAATCACTTATAGCGTAGGAATATAAGGGTTGTTATTATATTATTTTATTATACCTTAACTGAAAAATGAAGGAACATATGGTTTTTTATTTGTAAGTTTGTAACACCCGGAATTCTAATGTAATCAGTATGAGGAGACGAACCCCAATTTCACTTGCCCTTCTGTCTTTTTTAATCACTGCATCCTTTGATGGGATACGATTTCAAAATAGTTTTTTTTGTTTCTAAATCCTTTTATTTTTTTAAATATGGGAACCAAATTATATACATACATAGGTATTGAGAATCTTGTAGTCATATCTGATGGTGTTAAACATGGCTAATTGCAAAAAAAGTTTTGAAAGAGCAGCTATCACGGGAACAGCCCATGTCCATGGAGGAATAAAGTTTTGTTTTAAGACACAGTGAGAGGAATACGAGTATTTAGTCCTCGTAGCTGTATATACATACATTTTTCATTTTCTACTAACACTCGTATGCAGTAATCAATCAAATCAAATATAATAATTTGTAACTACTATTACGTTAGTCAATTATTGAAATTCTTTTACGCGGTTCTCTTTGTCTACGTCTGTATAACCAATTATGCCCCTAATTAGTGATGTCTTAAGTGTGTAGTGTGTGCATGAGGATATGGGTGTGTGTGTGTGCGTGTGCGCCAGTAACAGTTGGCCTTTTCATTGAGGAGACGGTAAAATCAAAGTGGAACATTTGACAGTCAGCATAGGGTAACACAATTAATGTAATTCCTCCCAATCCCGTTGTCGGCTGATGAGAGACCAGTGACCATCGTGATAAGTGAGAGAGCCGCCAATTCCCAAATGGCAATTGACTTTCCTGAATTTTATGGGCCCCTGTTTGCCAACCACCCTGCCCGCACATACATGTATCTGTCTGGTTACCTGTCTCTCCTTCTGCCTACGCACTCTGCGCCTTGCTATCGGATGGTAGGCACACACTCGAACTCAAGCGCAAAGGATTCAAATGCGAACTCTGAAAGCTGGCGATGCCAGGTAATGCAACAGGCGGCCATTCAAGAGCTGTTGTTGTTGGTAGCTGCTGTTCTCCCTCGCTGCCTATGCTCTTCCAGCAACATTTAACAACAATCAACAACCACAACAGCGACAGCAACAGCAACAGCTCTTGGGCTCTCCGCTGCCTGCGTCAAAACGTACACTTGCTTACATACTCGTATGTATGTACTCGTTTGTGCTTGTGTGAGTGAGTGTGAGTGTGCGTACGCGCGGATTGCCGATAGCAAATGAAAAATTCTATAAAGCAGAGCAGCGCTGCCTGCTGCCAAGCAAGTCGTGTGTTCGACGCGTAACAGTTAAGACCGTGGAACAGCGCGCGAACAGCTCCCATAGCAGCAAGAGCAACAGCGGGAGGTTGCTACGCCGACATCATCTCACTCTCATTTGTTGCGTGTTGTCTTCTTGTTATTTCTTTCTATTAATTTGTATTAGCAATTCTATACAAGAAGTCATATATAAGTACGTGCATGTATGTATGCACGAGTATGTGTACCATCTGTCTATGCGCCTATGAAACCATACGAAACAATTTTTTTTGTAGCGACATCTGTGAGCATGAAAGTGAAAAGTGTGAGAATAGAAATTAAAACTTAGTATTTATAATCCAATATTCTGGTAAATTTGATAAAGTTAGTAAGAAAGTGTAAAAAGTGTAGGCATATGTATTGTTTATACAAATCACATACTAAAATATGTAAAAATAAATGCATATAAACAAACAAACATACAACAGCATCAATAACACTATCAACCACTACTTAACTAAGCCGGCGAACGGGATATCGGCAACAACAGCAATATCGTATAAAAAATAATCACAGTGACGCGTAAGTTTGAACAACTGACTCTTAAATTTAACACTTTTTATATGTATGTATGTACATATGTTTTACTGATAATTCTAATAGAAAAACCGAAAAAAGTTCAAGGCATATTTACTTTCATATTTTATTTTTTTTACTTGCCTTGCCTCTCAAACTCCAGCCGTCTGGCTAAAATGGAGTAAATTGAATTACATGCATATGTATGTACATACGTATTTATGTACATATGTATGTATTTATAACGATGTTATATTGCCTCTGACGTGGTAGACGAGCAAGCAAACCTATCCTGTCTGTCCTTTCTAGCTTGATGCGCCCGATGGGCACATTAGGGTGGGTCATGTTATTCAAATTTCTTTATGCAAATAGCGGCCTCAAATAATAATTGCAATAATGCCAGCGGAGACGCAAAAACAAAAACAATTGATTGACACTTATTACACTAGAATGACAATTTCATCTGATTGTCAATTTCCTCTACAACATCTTTGTAAAATCAGTGACATTATTATTGTACTTATGTATGTATAAACTCACAGAAATATTGAAAGAGTAAAGAAGAAAAATAATTTGCATTATACTATATACATTTTATGTGTAAATTATAATTATTACGTACTAGCTGTACATTTATGAATAAATACTTGTAGAATCAAGTGTATCTCTTTATTTTAAGAGGCAATCAAAACTTGAAACTAATGTTTGATGCTACATTAATTATTCGTATATATGTATATATCGAAATAATAAATAAGTAGGCGATTTCGTATCGTATCCATATTGGGAGATTTACTATATGTACGTGTACATTTATAAGATTAATATGTTTGAATTAACAGTATTGGAATAGAAGGACATTACTGACATTTATATGGATTTAAGGGAATCAGAGATTCGATTTTCGATTGAAATACTCGAATTACACACGTATACACTTTTCCGAGTCCAAGCTACTACTTATTAGGCGAACAATGATGAAGAAGCTTACGACGTGGTTAAGCGTAGTACATACAAACTTAATACTAAACTCAATAATAATTGTCATCGATTACGATGAGTCTCGAGCGCAAATAGATAAGTGCAAAGAGAACTAGACAGAACAGGGCAGAGCAAACAAATCAAAGCCTCATGCGGAAGCGATAAGCTGTGGACTTTTACGTCACATCGTAGTCACGATATGCAATCCGGTTAGTGATAGTTTAATGAGTGCGTTGATTCCACAAATATATACATATCTAAAGAGGTGGCCCTATAGTTTGCAATAACACGAACATGATTTGGCAAAATAATACGAGTTTTATATGTTAGATCATTTTATGACGTACCCCCGTAATTATAGAGTTTCCGACTAGAGCTGAAATTGTTTTCATTACACATACATACTAAGCATGTGAAAAATATTACATGCGCATAAATGTCTGTATATGTATATACCGAGAACTTTTTATCGGAATTGCCAAAATGTTTACTTTTGTGTCGATAATTCAACAGTTTGTAATGCTTTTTTTATGAATGAGTGCGATTCCTAATTAAGCCATGGACTGAACGATTATCGTTGTTTTTAAATGTGATCATGCTATGGGAAAAGATATTTGATTTTACTGATTTTAAAAAATGGAGGGAAAAGTTAAAGTCGCGCCAGCCCGACTTTTGTATACCCAATACCCTCCCTCCTCTGCCCCACAATACTGGAACTAAAACTTGTGTTTACTGAACATATATGTAAGTATGTACATACTTAAAGGCCAATTTTGATTACCATATCGTAGTGAAGAAACAAGTTTTTGGTACTAAGATTGAAATTTAAATCTCAAGACAATTATAACATTCTAAACAGTCAGTCTCTCATAACTGAAAGTTTGAACAAATTAAAAAAATTAATTTTTTTATGATATATACATAATTAAATATAGTACTAATGTAAAGTGGAGCATTTGTCGTATATTTCCTGGCATTTATATTCAACTGATGATGGGTTCCCAGTGTTCAAATTTTGCATTACTCGGGTACTTCATAGTTTTTTAAAAATACTAATCGTTTCGAGTCGTGGTGTGTCATTATGGGCCCAAACATCAAATCAGCTTTGACAGTCGCATACCCAAGTTTTTTTAGAGCTGCCTAACTAATTAGTGTACTCGCATCTCAACTGTTTATTTATGTAGATGAGTGCACTGGATTGGGTTTCAGTTCCAGCAGACATACGAGTATTTGGTTTCTACTTTCTGTTTTCTTCGGCGACCCAATCGCTGGAAACGAAACGAATCTCTCAAATGCGCTTTGCCCACAGTTTATTTGAAGTAGTAGTACGTGAGTGTATTTGGTTAAGCGGGGTATACTCGCAGCTAAACACTTTTTGAAGCGGCTATGCATTTGCCCAGAAATTACTTGAAAGACGCATTAAATGCATAAAAAACAGGAACGAGGGTCGGGAATGTTCGGGGATTCTCGTTGGACGGGCCGGCAGTGGAAATCAGAGAGTCAGTCAGTCAGTCACAAAGGCGACACATGTGCAACTGACGAGCTCTGGGATTATTTTGTGGCTTTCGACTGAAATACCGTACTCTGTATTGTCGACGGAGGCCAACGAACAGAGCGTGGCGACGGTGGTGGCGGTGGCGGTGGCGGTGGCGGTGGCAGTGGCGGCCCGCTGTTCACCAGCTTGTGAGGCTACGTACGAGTAGCCACCAATGCCAAAATGAGCCAGCAGTGTATAGTCAGAATGTTGCTATAAATAGCGATTATAACAAAATAATAACACAATAACACCACTACTGAGAGGCGCGTTGACTACGACTATAACCGCTGCCTCGAAATTCAAATACGATCCGTGCGATATAAGCCAACACACATAAGTATGGGAATTCTGCTTACATAACTACATCCGCAACTACATAATTGGCCGAATATGGGGATGGGTGAATGAAATCCAGCGAAGTGTCTTGACAATACAAGCTTCTTCAAAGCAGACATCGTCGGCTGTTTCAACTCTTTGGAACAACTCTGCAAACATTTTCCAAACTACCTAAGAGAAAACCATACTTTGTGCTAAAAGCAGGTAAGCCAGCTGTATTCTACGTGCTGGATCCCTTTTAAATAAAGCCTTTTCGTATAGCTTTGCATCTGTATCTCTGTATAGCCATTTCCCCTGACATTTTCTAGACAGTTTGAACGACAAGCCTTTTATTCTTCATAAAAATTGGTTGAATTGCTGTTCTTAGCCATCACAGAAAAATATTTCTCCAAAAATTGGTAAGCTTGTTATTCAGGTGTTTCCAAGCTTCAACAATAGAAAGACCTTTCCAAATTTAAAAAAATAATAAACAGCAAACAGGTGGGTGAAAAGTAAATTGCTGTCGCCACTTCTAAAACGTGTACCAATGGAGTGCATGGATCGTGACTCTGTTAGGATTTTCGGGCCACAAACTAAGAGCAGTGTGCGAAAAGTACAAATATTGCTCAAAGGACCTGAAATACTATGCGGTCGGTAACAAAGGGTTACATACAAGTATTTCAGCATGTTGATGATTCTGGGGAAACTGGGGAACAGCCGAATTGCAACTTTCCTCTCATCACTCGATCGCAGGATCGATTAATATATGTACATATTTTTCTTGCAATGGATATACATATTGTTGTAATATTCAAAAACGCCCAGGTGGAGGCGAATCAGGCCTCCTGTTATCAATAGAGCCCCTTCAGTCTTTTTTATGTAAACTAGTCAGTTTCCCATAAACTATACTCGATTCATATTCTGGCGAACAGGGTATGAAATCTCAATCAAATTTGAAATGTTGTGATTTTATATAAAACAATATATGCGCGGGCTTTAACCAAATCTGCTAAATCTATCTACATGTTCGCTGTCATGGAAAGATCAGTTTTGAAGAAATGAATTCTTGGTATAAGCTTTTGCGAATGTAAATTTTCCATGGCAGTTAACTTCTGCTTATCGCCCTACGAAACTAACGTGCATATGTACTGTGTGTATGATTCTATCTGAATCTTTTCGAGCTCTTGAGATGCTGGTAATCCATAATAAATGTATGTATGTAAACCCATTTTTTTTAAATTTTACTCCAACTTGCTGCTGCTGGGGCTTACCTTTTCAAGCCCCTTCGAAGAAAATGCGCAATCATTATATGACGCCGGTGAATGGCGTGCATTGGGAGGGCCAATATATATATATATGTATGTATATACATACATATATAGATGTATGGATGTGTATTACTTGTTAATAAATTCTCATTGTCACAATTAAATTGCTTTGGCTCGCGATCCACTCACGATGACAATGACAACGATTCAGAATTGAAATTGAATAAGCAACAGTAACGGCAATCGTTAAGTGATGAGCAAATGCCACTTCCCATCACACTCTCGCCCCCCTCCACAAGCAGCTCACTAACAATTTAAAAACTACGCTGTCTGATTAATTTCAATTAAATTGCTAGGCAAGCGCCAATTGGCTGCCACTTTGTGAGCAGATCAAGTAAAGAAGTTTGCGTTTTTTGTGTTTAGATACAAGTACATACTCGTATACAAGTACATGTGTAGAGAAGCCCGCATACATTTACAGCAGAGGCCGGCAGGCATACGAGTGTGTTGTATCTGATAGATACAATCTGCACTACTCGGTGCCCATTTGCTAAAATTTCGAAGTTACGTATCTGCGACCCTGCCTCGGCCACTGCCACTGTCTCTAATCATCACGCGCTGCGCTGCGGTGCGCTGCTTAAGTGTACAAATAAATGTACTCATATGTAAACTTGAGGTGACAAGTGTTCCATTGTTTTCAGGTTTTCTTGTTTTCCTTTTTCGATACACATTGATAATAACGCCGAGCTCTTTTTCGAGCCGGCGACGGCGGCACCGACAGTCAACTAGTCAATGGCGACGTTGACGCCACCAACACTCGACCACATGTCGCGGGCCTTTGTTTTTATACCCTGTACCCGTTGGGTAAAAAGGGTATATTAGATTTGAGCAAAGTATGAAACATGCAGAAGGAAGCATTTCCGACCCCATAATGTAAATATATTCTGGATCAGCATGACGAGAGAAATCGGTCTAGGCATGTCCGTCCGTCCGTCCGTCTGTCCGTCTGAATGAACGCAAGGATCTCAGAAACTATAAAAGCTAGATTAACCAAAGTTGGTATCCAGATTCTCCTATGTCCGAGAAAGGACGAGTTTATTTTATTTTTTGGAATTTCGCCCCCCTTCCCCCGCTACAGAATTTCGTCAATAGCGTCTACATTTCAAATGCTACCTAAACCAATCTTTGCACATATCATTTATATATAATTATCTACTGTTGTTTAATTTAATTTTATCCAATTCGGTCAGTTCTAAGAAAAGTTATTCGCGAAACAAATTCTCTCCAGTGCAACCCTTCCAAATTGCAGCAACAAGTTCGCTCTTCTTCTTCCTCTTTTTGCTTCTGCTATGGGCGCATATACCTCAGTGTCGGAAGTTTACCTGGGTACAGGGTATTTCACTGTCGGGCTTGCTCGACTGTAGCGTTCTCTCTTGTTTACTATACAAGTATGTACATATCTATGTACTATTGGTACTTCAGTGCCGTCCTACACATGTGTGCCTGTTTTTATCTAAACGCTGCATTTCATGAATCATCATCGGCGGGTTAATTGCCCAGCATTGTGTATTAGACTTCGATAAGATACGCACATATGTATGTGCGCGTATCAGCTATACGTACATTATGAACTATAGTATATATGTATACATATGTGTTTCGATATCTCTCCAAATTTGTATCTCAGACTATATGTATTGCTGCGCATTATGGACTTACTTTTTGGTAGCACGTGCTCTTTCCCGCCCTATAAATATCCCAGTCATTCTCTGTGTGTTTATTATGTCATAGACATTGCCATTCCTATTTAACTCACACATGCACATCTAGTAGATACTTGTATATGTATATATGTGCATATTACGTATCTGAGCGATTTGTATGTTTACCAATCCTACTTTATTTTTTATTATAGTATTTTAGCAAGACCCGGTACAATGAACTAGTGCCAGTTGTCACAGTAGTCTCTGTTTTCATTTCAATATCGCGACTATATCATGTGGCATTCATCGACTGGTCAGCTTTTTGAACGGCTGAATGGCCAATCCGTTCGATGTTTTCCATACCCACAAGATAAATGGCACAAACAGACTTATATTTTTTAAATTTACAGTTTATCTTTTGGTTAGGCCATACTTTACAAAGAACTTTTTTAAATAGACATTTTATAATGAAATCAAATTAAATCAAAAAATACTGATGGTTATTATTTATTTATTTATAAATAATTTCATTGGAGGGATGTTTACCCAAGCCTAATAAATAAAGTTCTGTGTGATAAATTATACAAAGGGCTCCTCAAAATTTTAACAACGCATTGCACCTGATTTAGCAAGAAGTGTAGTTGAAGTTTTCGTCCTTATCTTTTGCGATCTGTTAGGTTTCAGTGGTAACTTTCTGATCTGGGATTTTTTTGTTTTTGAAAATGTTTGAATCTAATAAGCATTATTATTATCTATAATGGTTCATCTGTACATTGTGGCCCGCAATTTGGTCTATTTTGGCTGGAATATTCGTAGAGTTAGTTAGAGTTCTTGTGGTCGAATCACATACTATACTATATTGAACATTTTGATAGCAGTTAAAAGTGCAATGCTTGCCCCTAGATTGATCTTACGAGTGGGGCGCATATGTTGGATTATATTTAATTGCACATATAATATGTATAAATATAGTATGCTTCATATACGAGAATAGCATTATTTATACATTTTATACAAATTGACTTTGTTCCTAAGATTGTGAAATACTTATATTCTTGTGAAATAGTACATGAGTCAAGGCTTTCTGCTTTCAGCTTTCGGCACTTGACACTCGCCCACTGCCTTATTTGCATTATCAGTGCCTTCCACGAATACTCGTATACACCAATACCATTCTGTACATGCCGGTAGGTGTGCAGGTATACATACATATGAACATATTGGAGTAGTACCAGTACTCGTATTTGATAAACCTACTCGGTATTTGGTATTTGTATGTGACGGTTTTCAAAATTTGCTGAACAAGCGCAAATTATAATTTGTTGTCTACGCAGCATGATTTGCAAAAAACCAAAAGAACGAGGCAATCGTCAACCGACAAATAGACAAATGGACAAATGGACGAATGGACAAATGGACAAACTGGTATCATTTGCGGTAGTTGGTGACGGACGATCACAGATCCGCTCATTCATTTCAGCCCACTGGGGCTTTTACGCGTACGCTACTACGCGAATGTTGTGTCTTGCTTTGTTTTGATTCTCTCCAATTGATCGATGTCTGGTTTGTCTACTAAGTGCCATCTATACACATGTATCTGCGAGTATGTACGTGTATGTATGTATGTATCTGATGGCCTTTGGACTCCCCCTCTTTCGCGCTCTGTCTGTCTCTCGCTATCAACAGGTATCTGAGTCTTCGGCTCTCTGACGTCTCAGGCGTCAATTTATGGCACGCTTCGAAAAAGTTAAATGGGAAGATATCTCGTTTGGCAAGAATTGGCTCAAAACCAGATGTGTTCGTTCCTATGGAGTTGTTCGGTCAAAGCGTAAAATCTTCTGGCTGTGGCCTAACTAAAGTTATGAAGACTGTTTGGATAAGTCGGCCGTCGGACCGGACTCGATGAACTACTGAATCGTATTATTTTAATTAAATTTTTTCAAATCCATTTCGTCTTCCTCATCTATTTACTCAGAATAATATTACAAAATTAAAAAAGCGGTGCAGAGCTTTCCTTAAGTAAAGTTGCATATTTCTGAAGCAAAGTTAAGTATTAAATGTAATATACTTGTATGTGTAGGTACTATAGTTGGTCAACTAAATACGAGAACATCATAAAAATGTACATCCCAAAAGACGTGTAGAATGGACGGGGAGACACCCAAAAAAACGCTGATTTTGTGCATTGGTTTTAATTTTACCTAAACTTTTTAAAATATATGCATCTACAATGAACTTTTTTTTCCAATTTTGAATACACAACTATATCTATACACAACTATCCTTCGAAGTAAATAATTGCATTTTTATATAATATAATATTCGTGTTACAAATATTACTACTATTAATACTATTTAAATGCTTCAACGTTTGCTCGAATAATTCTACTATGCGTGGCTCAGAACTGAAAAGAGAACTAATGTAGTAGCTTATCGAATTGTACAAATTGAACTGGAATGTTCAGTTCCAGGTCCATCCTTTTTCCGTTGACTTTAGTGGCTGGCTTGGGCGGCTGTCGTCTCAATGAAGACATTCAAGTGTCGTCAGGCCGTCTGTCCGTCCGTCCGTCTGTCGAACTGATTTGCCTGTTGAATACGGCAACTTGGTCGACTGCATCGGCTGCTGCCTCAGCACTCAGTTCTACTTGTATGAGCCTTGGTCGACATCGCGAGTCGTCCTCGTCGCATTATCGAAGCATAAATAAAGACCGTGGTGCAATGAGGATGAGGGCGCTGCCTGTTTTTGTCCGTCTGTCTGTCTGTTTGTCTGCCCCTTTTGTAGCCGTCATCTTTAAGTCGATTTATTTTTACTACTGCTTTTTATTATCGCAGCAGTGCCGAAGACTTTGACTGCAGGAGCAAAACAGCTCGTGACTTGAGACACACTGAGGGACACAACTGTCTGTACACATCACTTTACGACTTTGCGATAGTCTGACATGCCTATGGCGTGTGGATATGAGTCTAGGCACACCCGCCAGCCACATGTCGTAGGACTTCCTTAGCCCGTCTTCAATTGATGAACAGGAGGGGGAAGCAAACACACCTTGACTGCATATGATCGCACGCCCCATTCAGATACCTTTGCTGTGCGGTGCTTTGCATACCAAATCGAGGCTTCGATCACATGGCCCTATCCTCATCATCGCCACATATTGCTGCTCTTGTCGGAATCGACATAGTCATTGCCATTGCCATTGCCATCGCTATCGTCATTGCCCCGCCCAGTGCGCCATAGATTCTGAAATATACTAAGAAAATGCCTGATAATGATTGCCATCTTTTGTCAACAGCGGTAATTCCAATTCGCAATTAGAGCATTATCTAGCATTAGGTACAAAAGGATGGTGATAGGCGACAAGCCTCTCCATCTACCTTACGCTCGCAACTTTTCTGTTTCTGGCATTTAGGTGTGTCTGTTGCGCGGAGAAGGAAACTACTCCGGCAATCCGCAAATAGGCGGCCCATGTATCAATTATAGGTTTCATGATACATTCATTTATACCTATATATACCTATACCGAAGGGCTTAAGCATCAAAAAACAAGAAAGAAATTCTAGAGTCTTCTATAGGAGTTACTTCGTGTTGCATTCTTCTTTCACAGTGGAACTTTACATGAGATCTCATAAGTACTAAGCAGATGTAGTTGTCGAATTTTAGAAAAAAAAATTCCAAAAAGTTATGAAAAATCACTTAAAGCATTAAAAAACAAGAGAGAACGCTACAGTCGAGCAAGCCCGACAGTGTAATACCCTGTACCCATGTAATCTTCCGTCACTGAGTTATATCCTCGCGTTCATCCAGACGGACGGACATATCTAGATCGATTTCTCTCGTCATGCTGATCAAGAATATATATACTTTTTGGGGTCGGAGATGCTTCCTTCTGTATGTTACATACTTTGCACAAACCTAATATACCCTTTTTACCCTACGGGTACAGGGTATAAAAATAAAACGAACTTGCACTCCGTACACATAAATATGAGGCACTTGTGTCCAAAACTATAAATTACTAGTGGTCGAGTTACTAGTACAATGATGTCTCAAGTTAGATATTTGTATATATGTACTATATGTACATAAATCCCTTTTTTCCAAAAAATGTGTAAATAAAATGTTCTATCGACAGGCCTATAGATATGTGAATTCATTCGTCACGTGCGAAATTGAACCGCTTTTTTGAATTTCTTTACGTGACGAACGAATTGCCCTTCCCTAAACATTGCGAGCATTAATTACAAACTAAAATTTCAAATATATTGTGGCTAAGTAGAATAATAATATTTGATATAAGAAGTGTTGTGATCTTACAAGTAATCTTGGTACTAAGTTTCTCTGCTCGTCAAGAGGTTTTTCATATTCATTAAAATTTACAGTTCGTCCAAGCCATCGAAAATGGAGAAATCAAACCTGACTAAGCAGAATCAAACGAGCGTATATAAGGAGACAACCAAGCCAAAGAAGCCCAAACGGCGTGATAAAAGCGACCTAGGACCAGATTTTGAAGCCCCCGATGGTGGTTGGGGCTGGGTGGTCTGCGTCACAGCGGGCCTCAACAATGTGAGTGAATTGAGTTGAAAAGTGTTTTAGTGTTAGTTTCTAAACGATGTCTTCATGTTCTTTTCAGTTCTTTATGTTTCCCGCACTGCAGCAATATGGTCTCATCTACAGAGGGCGCATGAAAGCCCTAGGATTCGATGCCAAAGAGACAACGACCATTGTCAATGTGGTCATGGCCATATCCTCACTAGTGGGTAAGTTTCTGCTTAGTGGAAGAAGGTTCGAGTCTAGCTTTTGACGATTTATGTCGTGCCTTATTGCAGGTATTGTCAATGGCGCCACGTTTCGTCGCTTCACATTTAGGCAGGTGGCGCTGACGGGAACCACTCTTGGTTTCATTGGGATCTTCGTGTCAGCCTTTTGCACTACTTTTTGGCAGTACATTGTCTTCCTGTCCTGCGTTTATGGCATAGGTCTAGGCTTGGCCATGGCCGCCACCTCATTGGCGGTCAACACGTACTTTAAGCTGCGTCGACGACGCGCCACAGGCTTCTCCTGGACCATCACCGGACTTGGTCCCATTATCTTTCCGCACGTGTCGACGCTGCTCTTGGGCTACTATGGCGCCCAGGGCAGCATTCTCATTTATGCGGGCTTATCACTAAATGCTGTGCTGTGCGCCCTTACATTGCAGCCTGTGTTGAGGCATGTGCGTAAGCCGAAAACTCAAGTGTCTGAGGATAATGTCATTAAGGAGAAGGAGGCCAACGGCAATTTGCTGGCGACCAGCAATAATGGTGAACATCTTGTGAGCGATTATGAGTGCAAGTATTGTCAGTGGCAGAAGCGTGGCAAGCGTGGACTTTTCTCCTCCCAGTACCTCTTCAACGATGACGATCCCGAGCGTCCTGGCTATGAGATCACAGAGCCCGGAACACCCATGCTGGCTCGCGCCAATGATGGTTGGTTTGGTTCTAAATTGTCGCTGAGCTCAGAGCTGGGAGCACGTCAGCGTAATAAGCAGGCACTTCTTCAGCGCAGTCGCGATAATCTGCAAATGGGTTCGGGGGCTATACAAGATGAGTCTAACCTGAACGCCTCATCGCCCCTATACAAGCCGAACTACTTCAATCGCGAGCGTGAGGACCATGATCGTTATGCCAGTAAGACGAGCGTCTACTCAAAACCATTTGGCGAAGAGTTGCTACAATGCTGCACATGTGCGGAGGACAAGGCGTTGCTCCAAAAGTCCGCAAAGTTGCGCCAACTGGAGCTCGAAGCACTAGAAGCGGCCGCAGTAGCTGAGGAAGAAGCCAAGAAAAAGATGAACTTTCGCCAGAAGGTCACAAAGTTCTTCGATCTAGACCTCCTGCGTGATTTCACGTTTGTGAATTTGGCCGTTGGAATGAGCATTATGATGTTCGGCGAGATGAACTTCTCCGTTTTAACGCCATTTATATTAAATAGCTACGGGTACACAGACAAGCAAATCTCATTGGCCATGTCACTCTTAGCGGGCATGGATATTTGTGTGCGCTTCCTTTCGCCATTCGCATTAGAGAAGGTGAAGCTGGATAATCGGGTACTGTTTGCCTTCGGCATTTTGTGCATTGCCTTCGCTCGACTGGTGGTGACGATGACCACATCGTTTGAGGTCACCATCGCCGCATTCTTGGTCATCGGTTTCGGAAAGGGATTCCGCACCATTTTCTCGCCGCTCATCATACCAAGCTACGTGCCTTTGCGGCGCCTGCCGGCGGCATCGGGCTTGCAACTTATTTTCAACACTGTATTTTCATTTGCCATGGGTCCCATATTGGGTAAGTCCGCTGATCTATGCCGCAATCGAAATACTTATCCAACACTTCTACCTCTGCTCCATTTCTTCGCAGGCATCATCACCGACGCGCACAGTTATTCAGCAACGATTCACGTCATCAATGGGCTCACAGCGGTGGCACTCCTGTTGTGGCTGCTCGAGTCCATTGTACGTTGGGTCCTGAACAAACCATCACAAGGTATTGAAGACATATAGATATGGAAACCACACTGCTTGAAACTGAGCAACTTAAGTAGGCATGGTCAAGTCAAGTCTAGACGCCCTAGACTCAGAAGGGTTGTGCTTATAGTCTCAATTGTTAGCATAGGACCAATATCATTGTTTAGACAATTAAGTAGTACGTAACACCTAGAGTTTATAAATCACCATACTATATGTTGCATTGAATATGCAAGTATTTAATCTTTTTTTTTGTTTGTCTGTAATTATCAATTTTTTTTGTGAGGCGACAATAAAATATTCATAGAGTTACGTCATTTAAGAATGTATATATACGTATGTATGTAATCATCAAATCAAATAAATTGCGATATTCCTATCAGTACACTGTTTACGCATTTAGATTAAATCGGTTTACCATAAGAGGAGAAATATATCGGTGCTTATACGCTGTACCTGAAAGGCGTGCCGGACCCCACAAAGCCGAGTCGATTTAGCCACGTCTGCCTGTCTGTCCGCCTGTGCGTCCGTCTGTCTGCAAGGATCTCAGAAAATATATACTCTGTACATGAAATGTACAAGAGTATATTAGGTTTGCGGGAGCTGAAAAGTCGAGTCGATCTATGCCTGTCTGTCTGTCTGTCCGTCCGTATTTTTTATCAGATCTGAAGTGCAACCTTACACCGGACTCATTGCAAAAGCTAAAAGTGGTAAATTTAAACAATTGGATTGGAATTCCAAAAAACACATTTTCTGCGTATTCATATACGGCATCTTGGACTGAAATCTTTGTGCAAAATATGGTGTCTACAGCTCTTATAGGCTCTGAGATCCAGCTATAATGCTTAAATGCTGTACCACCCTTACGCCCTACAGGGTATAAAAACAAGTGGAAAAGCTAATTTGAAATATTAGCCCTTTCATTTTTTTGCAACCCTAAAAGTATGCTACTACTTCTTATAAGTGCAAAGTAAAGTTCATACTTATTTAAACTCAAGTAGACAGGCATTTAAAAAATATACTATTATACCCATCTATGTACATATATACAAATAAAAATAAATAGAAAAGCTTGAGTCGGGTGCCCTGACTTTCAAATACCCTGTACCTACACGCCTGGACAAAATAAGAGGTGTGAGAACATTTTTTCAAAAACGCTTGCCTTTCGTATGTATGTATGTTTTCTAAATAAACATAATTCAGCTACAAAAAAAAATAATAATAAGCAGCTTCATCAACTATTAAAAATAACAGCGTTTAGTTAATTCAAATATTTCGGTTGGACAGAATAATAGGTGTGTAAAAACAAAATTTGTAAAAAAATATTGAAATTTTTGGTATTTTGTAGTGTGTGGGTAGATATGGTGTTCGTGTGTATACATTTTTATTGCATTGGCAGGATTTAGAAGCAGTGCACTTCTTGCTACGCTCAAACTTAGCTCGACGGGCGTGGGTTTGGGTTCTTACCTCCTTCTGCCATACTACACTACCACAATAGTTTAAGTGCACAAAAAAAACCAACAGTTCAATTGACAATAAAATAAAAATCTAAAGTTGAAAAATAATACTGCTTAAAAACCTACTAAATTGGGTTGGATTTGCATCTTCGTCTATACCCGCCGGCCATGGCAATAGAAGTTGTTTATTTATTGCCCCATAAACCTTATAAGAATGGTTAATTATTTGGGAGATACATCATTTAAATTTTAGGCGACGGACCGAATAAAAAGTTGCTAAGCTCTTTTCACATTTCCAAAATTCATTATAATATTCATTTATTCAAAAACAAAAACAATTTTATAACTAATTTCATTTTAACAAGAAGGTTAACAATAATAGCCTGATCGTATATGCAAAAAATAAGAGGAGAGAGTATTTAATTCGAGAAAAGAGTATTTAATGCGTTTAAATTCAATAATAATAAGATACATGCATAGTAAAATATCGGTCTTCTAAATTTAATGTTTCATGATCGAATTTTACTTTGTTAAGGGTATCTTTTAATTTGTTTGGTGTATGTACATACTTACTCAACTTGGTGATAGTTGAGCTCAATCGACGATGCAGTTAACATTACCACAGACATTTCCCTTTTAAATTGTTAATTTGCACTAGATATTCATTAAATTTTTACTTATATATATTCCTAATGCATGAATATCATTTTTAAATAATTTGATTTAGGTGGCCTTGCATATGCAATCAAGTGGATTATTTGTACGTTTTTATTTGTTTTTATACTCTGTACATGAAATGTACAAGAGTATATTAGGTTTGCGAGAAGTGAAAAATGTAACAGGCAGAAGAAGGCGTGGCAGACCCCACAAAGTGTATATATTCTTGATCAGCATGACGAGACGAGTCGATCTAGCCCTGTCTGTCTGTCTGTCTGTCTATCTGTCCGTCTGTCAGTCTGTCCGTCTGTCAGTCTGTCGGTCTGTCAGTCTGTCCGTCCGTATGAACACCTGGATCTCAGAGACTATAAGAGCTAGAGACACCAAATTTTGCACGAAGATGCCTTATGTGTGTACGCTGTGCAAGTTTGTTTTATTTTTTTGATTTTCCCACCCACTTCTTTGTGGGGTCTGCCACGCCTCCCTCTGCCTGTTACATTTTCAGCTCGCGCAAACCTAATATACTCTTGTATATTTCATGTACAGAGTATAATAATAAGGACGTCCGGGGGATTTGGAAAAAAAAGTCCAAGGCGTGCTTGTAAATAGAGGATAAAATAAAATATGTAACTTAAGCAAAAAATAAATTGTAACAGTAACAACAGTAACTAATAACTAAAAACTGCATTAATTTACCGGGTATTTATGAGATAGGGCCACTCGACTCTAGCATTTCTTTCTTGTTTCATTTAAAACAATTTAAAGATTAATAAGTTTTGGAATAGGTTAGGTTTGGTTGCAATGGATGGGGTGAATTTACACACCCTCGCACTTAGGCCGGTATGTAAATATTGAATAAGTTTGTCATTAGTGAACCGATTGACTTGAGTAGACCAGTGTTGAAAACCTCAGTTCAAGAAATTGTACAGAACCAAATTAAATAAAAATATCTCATACTTGAAAATCGGTTGTTTATTTTCAAGGATATTCCATGTTTACATACCGACATAAAAGATAGCGCACCCTGTACAGAGTATAATAAACATTACAACTGCTGGCAGAGCTCGGGCAGAGATTTAATTTATGGCTGTAATTTTCTCCAGAATTAACCTATCATGATAAAGCATTATAACTAATTGCATGTAATTACCAAATTTTAGTTCGAATTTCTAAGAATGTCGCGTGTTATGGGGGGAAAAAGGAAACAAAAACTTTCTCGGACTTAAGAAAATCCGGATACCAAGTTTGGTTATTCTAGCACTTATACTTTCTAAGATGCTTGCGTTCATACAGACCAACGGATGGATATTGCAATATCGACTCGTCCGTCTATACTGATCACGAATAACATAACATATATGCTTTGAGGGTCTGCCACGGGTCTTTTTTGTATACATGTAAAGATTAATCGCCTGACTCTTTCAATCGATTGAATTGGCTGATCATTAAGCCATGCCCCTTAATATGAGGTCAGTCAGAAATGTGTTTAGTCGATCTCTTACATTAACCAAACTTTGGTATTGTGATTAGGCACCTTTTAATGTGTTTTTGCCAAAATTTCAGCCATAATTTTAGTTATCGTTCAAAACTCGATTAACTAAGTCGCTATCAGCGCTTTTGTTAAAGTGGACAACGTTGAGGATTGTGCGGTCCTGGGATATTTGTTTTTGATTTGAAATGTGGATGTACGGGCAAAGAAGATGAGAGATGTACAAAAACATGAACGAAAAATGGCCAAAACTGGTTCTGAACGACAGCCGAATCAAAGTAAAAGAAGTCATCAAGATATCCATAGACCGCGTTTGCAATATTTTGTGCTACGAATTGGATATATGTATGTACATCGGGTGTTTCCAATGCTATCCAGTGCATCCATGAATTACGCTTTGAATCCCAAGTGACTTCATTTTAGTCTCTAAGCTCAAATTTTAAAGAACCATTTTGACGAGCAGCACGCCGAATACTTTTTGGTTGCTAGAAACATTTCGGACTGCCCTCGTAGAAACGTTTGATTAAACGGGAAAAGAGGAAAGCTTGAACAGGTCAGCTGGATGAAGTACAATGTTTTCAGTTTAGTGATTGAAGACGATGAGGTGCTAACTGAAAGTAAAGCCATTTTGTCTTTTAAAAGACCTTATTTATTAAGTTCATTGGAAGCTCTGTAAATGCAAATTGCTGTTTCTTAGCCACATGTGTACGTTTCTTCTTTAGATTTAAGGCCCGCTGAAAAGATGAAATGGAAATAACAAAAGCGACATAATGGTAGGGCTTAACAAGCCAACAATGACAACTATACTCAAACATACTCTGTATATTGTATGTAAAAGTTGGAAATAACACTAAACGATCAAATAAAAGTGAACGGACGACTTCATCATCACGATGTCATGAAAATGCTTTTGGGTGCGAATGTGAAATGATTCGAGCTTGTTTTTTTTCTCTTAAGCTGTAGCGCCCAGTCATAACGCCAATAATAACAAACAGAAATAAACCAAAATGAGGCATAAAAGTTATAAATAATAATAATAATAAAAAACTAAAAAATAAAAATAACAAGTGCCGGGGACATTTGTTGCCGTACAAAGTGCCAACCAAGACAAGAAAGTGAAATTATTTAACACCTTTTTATGGAAATTCGCTGCTTGTCGCCACTTGCTGTTGTTGCCATAATTGTAACGGTTTTGCACACTTTAGTGCGGGCAGATAATATTCACACATCATGAGCGTCATGGCCACGAAGCCCTACTTTTTATACGTAGCTTAATAAGTTTGTTTTGTACAAGTTAGTAAGTACTACATTAGTAATACCCTCAAATCAGAGCCAGAACAGGCTGCTGGGTAGTATTTGGCATACAAGGTCTGCAGCGAATATGACGAACTCGAGATTTATTAGCTTTAGAACAAATATCAGAATAATAAACAAACTGTTACTGTATGCTACTACTACACACTGAATATATACATTTTTAGGTTCTTAAGCTACTTTATTAGGAACATAGGAACATTGAAGCATCGCAATTACACAATTTTTCCGATCTACCAGTATCTAGCGGTGGAATAAGCAAGCTGCAATTCGAGGCCACATACTATATACAATAAGCTAACTAGAAGAGTCCTCATTGTCCGTCGTTCCATCACTTTGTTTCGATCACTTCTATTCCTACGCTCTTTAGAACTTTCGCCGTGAAACTTGCACGTAGACGATATCTTAAGATCGACTACAAGTATGTCAAATCACTACATCGTTTAGTTCTGAAAGAAACAATATGACGTAAATAGAGTTTTTGTTACCCATTACCAGAAAGGTACAAGGGTATACTACTTATTTTAGGTTTGAGCAAAGTGAAAAATGTGACAGGAAGAGTATATATACATATGTACATATTCTTGATCAGCAAGACAAAAGGAGTCGATTTAGCCACGCCTATCTGCCTGTCCGCTTGTCCCCTCCGTATGAAAACTTAGATATCAGAGACTACAAGTGCTAGAGATACCAGATTATCCACAAATATACCTCAAATGTGTACACAGTACAAGTGTATTTTAAAGTTTTCCTCCTTCCATGGCTCCCCTGCTATTAGTTATAATAACTCCATACTCTGGTAATTTGTACTCAAATTTGGCAATTATTTCCAGCTAGTGCCTTTGTGTATGTCAAGTTTCATCGTGATTGGTCAATTATAAAGGAATTTATATCCATACATGTATGGTAGGTAGGTAGGTAGGTAGTGCGGCAGCCAGGGTGTAAGCCCTGACTCACTTAGACCATAGAAGTTGGCCCGTTATGGTACCGTGTGGGCAACTCCACTTCCCAAATCCCCGTGGTTGGCTGCACGTTTGCGCAAGTGTTACATCAATCCAGCTGCCTGGATGAACCTGAAAATGTGTATCGGCTTTCTGTTTGCTAGTGCCGATAGATTTGGGAGGAGGCTAGCTCCAAGAAAGCGTTGTCTTGTCCTTGTAATATGGTTATAGTTTTCTCCCCTTCCACGTCTCTGCAGCTTCGGCAGAAGTCATTGTGATAGAGTCCTAGTCTGGCGGCATGGGTGCCAACCAGCCAGTGCCCCGTGATGGCTCTGATTACAACTGAACACTGGCTTCTGCTCAGTTAACAGAGTTCAGAAGATCGTCTCTTGTTACGAATTGGTTATGTTTGGCGTGTGATTTTAGTCAGTATCGTTGGTCCACATTTGATTAGCAACAGAATCAAAGTGGTTCCGAACTGACAATTTACAGCTGGCCATCGGTGTACCGACGCTCTGCTTGTCTGGAAGGAGGGAGGCGGTGGTGCCGTGTCTTGCCAGCTCGTCGGCTACGCAATTTCCCTCGATATCCCTATGGCCTGGGACCTAAATGAGGTAGACTGAGAACTGTGTTGCCATCTCGTGAAGAGATTTGCGACAGTTATGTACTAACAACTAGTTCGATATGACGATATTTGGGAATTTTATTGCCGCTTGGCTATCCGAGTATATACAGATTTCCCTGCTGTCTATGGCTGGGGTTGGCAGTATAAGAAGAGCTTCTTGAAGAGCTATGATTTCCGCCTGGAACACACTGCAGTGATCCGATGGCCTGAAGGCTTTTTTAACGCAAATTTTTTTAATTAATTGGACAACAAATTCCATACATGTAATCTCTACCCATACTCTGCCAGCAGCTGTTCTTGTAGCAATTCTTTACTGCACATATGTATACTCTCGCATAGGCACGCATAGACACATATAGAGAAGTATTGACACAATCCCGATGTAAATGTGCAATTATGCATTCAATTATACGGCTTTGGGACCGCAAATAGTGATTATTACTTGTATTATTATTTTTTTGTAAACGAAAAAATCATCCACTTATAATCACTTTGAGCAAGTGAGGAAGTTACAGATAACCTTTTTAACCTATAACCATTTTAATGATGAATGAGTGCAGAGTATGAAAAGAGTCGTGATTGAAGAAAAACCTATTTATTGCCTGTACCCAAAGGGTAAAAGGGTATATTAGTTTTGTGCGCATGTATGTAACACACAGAAGGAGGCGTGGCAGACCCCACAAAGTATATATATTAGTAATCAGGATGACAAGACGAGTCGATACAGCCATGTCCGTCCGTCCGTCTGTCCGTCCGTCTGTATGAGAGCAAGAATCTCAGAATTAATTTTGTTTGTTTTTTTAATTTGATATAAATATTCTACACCCAAGTACAGGGTATTTGAATGTCGAGACACCGCACTTTAGCTTTTCCACTTTAAGGGCATATTTAAAGATATCAAAGATATTGGAGGTAAATTGTATGTTCAGTAAAGTAATACAACTTATGTTCTAAGGTACAGTTAATTGTATATAACAATAATGTGTATCAATCACGTGTTTATTATGACTTATTCCTCTTTTAATGCATTTATATTTCGCATATTCTTAGGCCACTCTGTGGGTGAAATTTTACAATCATGGTTCTAACGTTCACGCGACTTACGGCGAGTATGGAGCAAGTTGAGTATTTTCTCACTTTTCGTCTTCTTTCTTTGCGGTCATCCTCGATCGAAGAAATCAGTATGGAAATGATATACAAATAATTTAATTTGGAAACAATTTTTTGAATGAACTTTGAACTTATTAAACCGAAATTGGAAACGGGTCAATTATTATTTCAGGTTATACCACAATCAAAGCAATCTTCCCCTCAAGACAATGAAATAGATAAAGAGAAAAGTGGTCATAATCTTTAATCTCCGTCTTCCAGCTTGGCGACACTCTCTGTTGGCCCATTCATGCCCACCATGCTCTAAAAACGCCGCAATCAGCCAGACGTGTAGATTAGCGGAACGGCACAAAATTTCACATAGTGTTTTCCCATATTACTTTCGACCATTTATCGATAGAGAGCCTCACACTCGTAATAAGACAACAAGCCATATGGTCGTTTGGCACCGTCCGATACAATGACTTGGCTTACAATTTAAAAGAAATGAAACATACAAAAATTAACAAAATCATATTCAAATTATCTAATTTATTGTTAGAGCAGACATATGGACATTAGTAAATAGTGTAGTGATGAGGTGGGGAGGGAAATGAAAGGAAAGGAAGGGAAGGGGAATTGAATATATTTTTTGTCGCGCCTCAATGAACTTGTTGATGCTATTTAAAAAGAAATAAAATAACAAACAAAAATGGCAATTTTTCACGTGCGAGTGAGTGTGTGTGATTATTATGTATTACTCATATGTATGTATAGTATGTTTTGTAAATATGGGCGATGTTGTAACCAGAGAAGCATAATGGGCATAACAGTTTTGACCCAACGTTTACCTGAAAACGCAAAAAAAGCTGCGAAAATTGACTCAAAAATTGAGAAACGACCATTTCAAAACAAACAGTGATAAAAAAAGTAAAATAATAATAACAATGACTAATAATTGCCACGTTTCTTGATGCTCTTAACGTGCCCCAGAACTTTTTCGTATTCTTATATTTCGGAATGCGGAAGTGGCCTCTTATGTGAGTGTGAGTGTGAGTGTGCGTGCGGGGGTCACTTCCGCAACGGATGTGCGAAATGTTCAGTTCTGCAATTATCATCTTGCAGACGAGAAAAACAATTTTGCATATTTTACGCATTTTCCAAAAGCAATTATGCAAATGCGCAGAGAAGTCTTCGCACACTCGAGCTCACTCACAGTTTTCAAGTTCAGGCCAAAGCCGCTCAAGCCCTACACATAGCATGTAATACACAATGCCTAGTGCCTCGTGCCTGGTGCATTGACCACAGTGGCTGTTGTTATTGTTGCTGTTTCTGTTTCTGTTTCTGTAGCCACAGTTGCTGCTGTTACTGTTACTGTTACTGCTAGTGTTATTGTTATGGTCATTGTCATTGTTGTAATACAAAACGCATAGAAACTTTCCCGCGCTCTCATAAAAATGCCAGCTTTCAATTGGTTGTGTCAGGTGGCAGCCACAACTGACTGCCGCATGCCAAAAACCACAGCAATTCAATCCAATCCATTCCAATTCAACTCAATCTGAAACCCCCATGCAAGCCAAAACAATCAAATTAAAAAGCTATAAATAATGCGCTCGAAAACAAGTTCGTTGCCTAAGTTTTTCGCTGCGAGCCAAGCAGTCGCACATTTTAATATTTCCGACGCGATCCGAGTCATGCATCCTTTCACTTTCATTACGGCGTGCTTGTGTGTTTTCGATATAGGTCAGTGGTCAGTGGTCGCCACTGCGAACAGCGCCTCATATGCACAAGTTATAGAAATTTTGATGCGATTTAAGGATCACAGAGAAACAGGTTGTACGCTCCACACGCACTCAGCTTGTTGCGTAACAGTAGAATGGCCGAAACGAATGCCTGGGACATTGATTACTCGAGCGATACAATTTCACTCCAGTATTACGCCCCCACGCAGCATCGAGTTCGCTCTTCTTCTTCTTCTTTCTGCTTCTTCTTCTGCTGTGCGCGCATACAACTCTGAGAACTCTCTGCACTATGGTCCCAAATCCCCATTGGTTGGCATCAATTCGAAATATTAAGATATTTACATTACCAAATTTAGGTTGTACTCATATTTTAGTCCCTCAAGACGACATGCCAAGTTTTGGTTCAGTTGGGCAACTAACTCATATATCTGCCATATAACCGATAAATCCGACATCATTATTTTGCTGGGGGCTATAATTCTCTCCCATGCAATATAATTTAATTCAAAAAACAAGAAAGGAATGCTAAAGAGCAGGCTCAACTCTTAAATACCCTGTACCACCCCACAAAAAAGAATTAAATTAATTAAATTTAATTAATTAACTAAATTAATGTAATTAATTAAATTAATTTAATTAATTAACTAAATTAAATATAAAATATTCCATGCATGCATACATACATTTACAATTACATCAGAATCGTGCCTTATGCGTGTTTGTGTACTTGTACATACAAGTATGTGCATTGGGCCTGGTTATATGGCTATAACTTTTTTTCCAATCATTCTATCATAATGAAACTTGGTATACGGATATATAATCACTAACCTAATGTGACTACCAAATTTCAGAATTACGGGAGTTATAGAAAACCGTTAATAGGGGGGGGGGGGGAGTGGGGGGGAGGATCAGAAAAAATGAACAAACTCGTCCTTTCTCGGTCTCAGGAGAATCTGTATACCAAGTTTGGTTATTCTAGCTCTTATACTTTCTGAAATCCTTGCGTTCATACAGACAGACAGACGGACAGACCGACGGACATGGCTATATCGACTCGGCTTGTCATGCTGATCAAGAATATATATACTTTGTGGGGTCTACCAAGCCTCCTTCTGTGTGGTATTAGGAAAATTAAAAAAATAAACGAAACATTTATGGCTATAACCTCCATTCCTCTTTTGATGAATTTGATGAATCTGGCATACGAACACATAATCACTGACTGGAGGTATTTTCCATTCTGAGCAATGACATCATCTTGCATGCTGATTCACCTTAGATATAGAGACTCACTTGGCGTGCCCATATTTCTGGTAAAAGAAAGACCCTCAACACAAAACTTGGAAAGCTGGACAACAGCCAGCAGCTCAGGCGTCTCAAAAGGAAGCATCCCCTCGAGTTCTCCTTCCGCACTCATTAGCTAGAGTGGCCTGGCATAGTTTAGCGGGCTAGTCGAATCACGCAATCTGAGCTTATTCCTAAGTAGGCACTCGATTGAAATCACGTTATAATAATGGACAAGGTTGCCATATCATTTACTAATTGTCCTACCTAGGGCAGACCTTAAATAAAGATGAAAGATAAAACTAAGGATAAACTTGTTTTTATTTCATTTTAAAAAGCAATTAAATTAATTTTTGGCTGATCTCAACTTGTTGGTTGATATTTTTTGTTTTCTATTTTGAGGCACAAGATATCCGACATACACGCATGTAGTTCGTCAAGGCTCTAACAGCCTATTAAGCACCCTACCATCGAAGCTAATTGGGCATGCCAAAGGCATTTCGCCCCACCCATTGAATTAAATTCAATTCAATTTCAACAATTGTTCCAAATTCACAAACAACAAATCAGTAAGAAAAAAACACGCTTCAAAAAAGCGAAATCGCAGCAAGCAGCCAAATTCGGCGACAACTTTTGCATCCTAAACACCTGCGGCAAAAAACATGCGGCAATAATTCTGGAAAGGTCTCAGGCTGCCAAGAAAATGGCCGAGAAAGTTAAAAAGATGCGCATGTGAATTTTAAATTATAAGTATTTTGATTTTCTTAAATACATTTATTCGCTGTAATTCGTAACGACGAACTTAAAACTAGGAGCAAAAAAAAAGTTCGTAACTTAGCTTTATAAATTATTGTAGGGAAACTAACTGATGGTCAAGTCTGGCTATCAGTGATGATAGCCATGACTGGAGCCCGCGGGCTGGCCATAGCTGAGCTGTGGCACGGCAGCGGCTGCAGGTGGCAAATATGTCGCCTCCGGTTCAAAAATGGGTGTGGCCGAGTCACCCGAGTGCGTGGGGGCACCATAGAGCACAGTGGATGGTTGGTAGTCGTAGCCCGTTGAGATGGGCGCCTGTACATATTGCGTGTTGGCGGCATCAAAATCATAGCTTTGAGAGTCGTGTCCATCGCTGCTACTCTCGTGCTTGGCACCAAGGAAGGCGGAAGGCTTAAAGGGCGCCTTCGAGAGTTCAACGGTGTGGTCATTGTGCTCGTGCATGGACACTGAATGCGCTCCCTCATCCGATTGGTGGTGGCTGGTCAGCCCAATGATGTCGGTGTGCAGGGCATGGGGGGTACTGGCCGTGTAGGTGAAGTGACCCAGACCCTTCTGACCTAGGGCATATGCGGGAGCTTGCTCGTGCTCATGCTGTCCGTGCGATGAGACTCCTGCAGTTGACTCCTCTTTGGGCTCATGATCGTAGCCCGAAAGCAGAGGAACACCATAACTACTTATGGGCTTGCTGCCGGCGCCAAAGGCAAGACTGGGCACATCGTAGCTGTAGCCGGAAGACTCTTGAGCACCACCGTGTACATGATGCGACTCCAGCTCGTGCGATAGCGTGGGCGAATAGTGATAGCCAGAACCAGAGGAGGAGGAACTGCCATGGGAATGTCCACTCAGATCTAAGGCTACATGATTTAGACCCAGATTAGAACCATGGCCGTGACTCAGGCTTAGACTGGGACCATGACTGGAAGTGTGGCTGGAGGAGGCAAAGCTTGGCTTGCTCTGATGCCCGCTATAACTGTATTCTCCGCCATATCGATGCAAGGAGCTGGGAAGCATAAATCCGGTGTGCAGCTTGTGTCCGCCCAGTAAGCTCAGAGTGCTGCCTCCTCCTCCTCCTCCGATGCTGCTGCTTCCGATGTGTGGACTGAGCTTGTACCCACCATGGGCAGCATGGCCATGGCCAAGAGAAACGCTATGTCCTGTTCCGATCCCATGACCTAGCCCATGCCCACCGCCATGCCCGTGGCTGCTTGTCTGCACAATGTATGTCTCCACCTTAGGCGCATGGTGGTATAAGGGGCGATGTGCCGACACATGGTGGTGGGACTGATGATGATGCGGCGATGGTTGCGGCTGATGCCCAAGGTGGTAATTGTCCGCATCTAGGCTGCCAAAGTCAAGACCATGGCTGGAAGCCAGTCCATTACCGTGCAGCGAACTGTAGCTGCCACCTTCGTAGCCTAAGACACTCGAAGCGGGTGGTAAATACTTGTGCGAGGGTCCATGGTAGTGGGATGAGGGGGAGGAGGAGGATGAGTGCGCGGAGTGGGAGGAGTGTGCGGCGCTAGTGCCAAAATGTAGCCCAGCATCACGCTTTAGTTTCGACTGCTGCAGTTGAAACTGCTCGGCCTGCGAAGAGCCGACGAGGCTGTAAAGCGCGTACGTCGCCAGAAGGCACGAGAGCTGCGAAATAGAATTTTTGTTTATGGTTTATGTTGTTGTTGTTGCTATTGTCTCTTCGGATTTGCTGTTTCTTTTGAACATTTTGCACACACTTACACCGATTTTCATTTTATATTTTGCACCAAACAAAAAGAAAGTCACTAATGAGAAATTATGTGCGATATATATGTAAATAGATATATCCTTAAGGCGGGCGTCACTTAATTCCTCTCGCGTAATCCACAAGTGTCGCGCACTGAAGTAGCTGCCACAATGTTGCCAAGCTCTTCGCTGGGCAGCCCTTTTATACGCGCTCTGCTCTTCACAAAACTGCACGTCATTGACGGCAGCGGCGGTGGCGGCAGCGGTGGCAGCAGCGGTGGCAGCAGCGGTGGCAGCAGCGGTGGCAGCAGCGGTGGCGGCAGCGTCAACGTCAAAAGCTGCTAAGCAAACCAACCACATTTTGAAGCCAGCTACTTGTATCTGATGATGGCAGCGATGCGAAAAGCGCCCAGTCGAACCAACTGTCTCTTCATTTACTTGTAATCAGAAATAACGTTTAATTTCGACTTTTGCTTTTTTCTTGCATTGGGGCAATACGTACAACATACAAGTACAACAATTTTGTTAGGTTACGATCATACAGGCTTCAAATATAGTCAATCATGGGATGCGTCGGATTACTGAGGTTTGGAGGGCAGCCACCAGTGGCCTCACCCAAATAAATGCAATAAAAATTGAATAGTTTTGGCCAGACACACTATTATTACATCAGCCACTAGGCCAATGGCGTAAAGAAACATGTCCGCCAGATCGGCCGGTTCAAAGGTTCTTAGAAAACGAAACAACAGCACCGCCGATACCACGACTATCACCGGCCACATTAGTCGCATCACGAAGCGTAAGGCCGACAAGATGACATACCACGAAATAAGGAAGAGGAGTACATAGGCGACCATTGTTCCCAGATCGTTGGGCGTGAACACGTTCTTCACAGTCCAATCATACAACAGGGCTAGAATTGCGTCCTCACGGCCATCCTTTTCATCGGCATCATCTGAACAGTCTCCTGACATTTTAATGAAGTCTAGATTTTTTTTTTCGGTTTTCCACCGACATTTAATGAATGAATTGAGTAATAGAACTTGCTCGTAAATAATTTGTTTTCTTTAAAATGTAATACCTACGAGTACTGGCGGGCACTACTGTGTACCACTTCTTTGTGCACATTGCATATTTGAAACCGGTTTACCCTTTTATACAAACCTAATTCTGCTTTTGCACGGTAGATTGGTTCCTAAAAAAGTCATGTAACCCATACATTTTTTACCCTGTACCCGTAGGGTAAAAAGGGTATATTAGGTTTGTGCACAGTATGTAACAGGCAGAAGGAAGCATCTCCGACCCCATAAAGTATATATATTCTTGATCAGCATGACGAGAGACATCGATCTAGACATGTCTGTCCGTCTGTCTGGATGAACGCAATAATCTCAGAAACTATTAAAGCTAGAATAACCTAAGTTGGTATCCATATTCTCCTAGGTCCGAGAAAGAACGAGTTTTTTTTATTTTCTTGAATTTTCCCCCCTTCCCACGCTACAGAATTTCGTCAATACTATCCACATTTCAAAAGCAACATAAACCCAACTTTGCACACGCAATCTATGTACAGTTATCTACCTTAGCTCAAAATTTTATTTCCAGTATAACCCCCCAAACTGCAGCAATAAGTTTGCTCTTCTTCTTCCTCTTTTTGACTCTGCTATGGGCACATATGTATAACTCAGTGACGGAAGTTTGTCTGGGTACAGGGTATTTCACTGTCGGGCTTGCTCGACTGTAGCGTTCTCTCTTGTTTAATTTTCAAACCGTGTTAAATGAAAACCGTGTAAAAACAGAATTAGGTGCATACCTTCTGGGCACAGGTTATAAATACATATAATGTTCTTCTTGAGAACGAATCATCAATCTGTGTGAATAATAGTTCCCCGCATGTTTCCAGGCTGAATGTCCACCCGCTTTGCTATTTAATGGCGGTACCAGTTCCTCGTAACTTTTATCTACTCTACTCCGAATGAGTAACTTTGAACGCATTTTCTTTATAATCGAATGAGCGTAACCGATTAACACTCAGCATTCAATCCTTTTTACACTCATAAAAGAGCGGTGCGAGTTCTGCGTCCTAAATGGATTCTTCTTATTAACGGCAACTATACTCGAATATGGAAAATTCTCATATTGACTGTCTGTTTGCAAGCATTTCAAGAGTTACCGGAGTTTTGGGGGATTACTAATAGCGGGGAAGTAGGGGAAAGGAGAAACATTATAAAATACACATTTCCACCATACCATTTGGTGCCCCTAGCTCTTATAATCTTCGAGACATAGGTTGTGTGGGATATCAAAACGGCCATTCATACAATTTTTGCATATGATTTGTGCCGAAAGAAGCCTATTAAGTTTTGTTATTTATTTTGATTATTATACATATACCATTTGAACCTATTTAAGGGTTTCATTCTCAGTGTTCGGAATGTATTATACAAGTAGTATTATAGTTCGTCTGATAGTTAGCGATATACAGTTAGTTTCGATGAGACGCGGCCCACTGTGGACTTTTTGGCGGGCATTGCTTGGCATTGCTGAAGTTAAGGTTATTTTTCCATATGACGCGCAATTGTGTGTGCTCGTACACAATCACATACATGGTATGTATAGTACATATGTGTTAGTGCATATAAGTGGTATGTACGTACTACGGACAGACAGACACATACACAAATGTGAGTAAATACTAGCATTTCACTTACCACCACCCACCAGCCGCGCCCCTCGCCAGGCAGCGCGTTGTGGCTACGGAGTAAGTTGGCCTTTCCAAGCCGAAGTCAAAGTCAACCCGGCTTATGCGTAAACCGCATTTAATGTAAGAAAGAGTTGGGGCTTTGTAACGCCCCTTGCCTCTAAGCACTCGTAACGTTTACTTTTCATTTTATTTTGCGGCGACAACGGGCGAGAGCAACAGAGCAATATAACATAGGATTGTCGTCCATGTGATTTACTATATTTTCCTTTAACTGATTTGTTCAGTTGGTTTGATACTTAGTCGTTTTAGTTTTAAGCAATCAGCATATTATAAATACCGCATTCAACGGTTTTATTATTTAAAATTAATGCCAACACATTGACCATGAACCACTGTCGTCCATATATGTATGTACAAGTATGTATGTTTAGACCCATGTATATATGCATATGTATTGACAGAATTTGTCACATCAATTTTGTTTCGAAAAAAACGAAGTCTGTTCGGCTATATTACTTATATACTTATGAACGGGGGGAAAAGGGCTTCAAAGTTTCTATGCTAAATCGGCATTTTCCTTCGATCGACTTCGAACTCGGTTCAAACAATAAATAATCGAAAAACCCAAACTGCATAAATACTTACAACACAATCAACACGCAGACTGATCGCATAACGAACTGCATCCACAGTTGATTGGGGACTTGACATTTTGCATGTTTTTATACCCCGCACCCAAAGAGTATGCTAGTTTTGTGCAAATGTATGTAACACACAGAAGGAGGCGTGGCAGACCCCACAATGTGTATGTACATATATAGTAGTGTATGTATATAGTATACATATGTATATAGTATACAGTATCAAGGATCGTAAAATGCGAGCACGACTCATTCGGACCCGCGAGAAATTCTGCCGCGGCTCACCATGTGTCGTGCAAGCCAGCCGTAGTTTGCCGTGATCCGCTGCCGCCAGCAGTCTGAGGCTCGAACGACACTCTGCTACTGTCGGCAGCGACCCACTCGACCCACTCGACCCACGACTCTGCCGGCAGCGGCTCACTAATACCCGCGGCAGCATTCCTTATGGGTCTACGAGGATCGCAGAAGTTACAAGAGCTAGCATTACCAAAGTTGGTATCCAGGTTCCCCTACTGAACCTGGATGCTTCCCCCCACCCCCTTGGCCGATATTAGTGAACACATTTTTAGTTAAGTCCAGTTAGTAATTATGTGTTCGTACATATATTAATATCCATCCATGATCAATCAATTACGAAGAAAGTTATAGCCAGGCTATAATAATCACGTGTTACCTGGATTTTAGAAGAGTCTGCATACCAAGTTGGTTCATATATTTTCAGAAATATGGACAGTATTGACGAAATTTGGATGCTGCAGTTTGTGGGCATAGTACTGGAGTAAAATGGTTTCGCTAATAACTTGTGTTAGAATTGACAGATTTAGATGAAATTTGAAACAATAGTACATACTTGTAATTGGATATAAATTACGTATGAAATGTTCATAGCGTTTGACATGTCGACGGAATTGACGAAATTCTGTAGCGGGCAAAGGGGGGAATCAAAAAAGTAAAATGGACTCGTATAGACTGGGGACTAGGAGCATCTGCAAGCCAAGTTTAGTGTTTAATGTACGCTCAGCCGTTTCCGAAATCCAGGCGTTCATCCAGAAAGACACACGGAAAAACATGTCTAGGTCGATTTCTCTCGCCACGCTAATCAGGAATATATATACTTTTATATTCTTTTTACCTTTTTTGTATTAAACGAATTAAATAAAATTAAAAAAATCAAAATTACATAACATAGTACATAGAGTCAAAAGAATACTTTTTTTTTTTTGGCTCATCAGTTTGCCTAGGCGTGTCTGTGTACGTCCATTTGCGCAGTAAAGAATTACATAAGTCAAGAAGCAACAACAACAACAGCTGCGGGCAGAGCGTGGCCAGAGATTAAGCTTAGGGCTTCTTATTCTTGTTTTGTTTTTGTGGTGCAGCGCACATCTGAATCAGAGCTAGGTCGCATCAGAAACAGAAATACAATCCTATGAACATTCGAAATTTTGTTGGCCTATCTATTAAAATAAACCATTAAAGACTGGCTGGACTTTATTGTACACGTTGATCTAACGAATCATATCCCCCCGCCCTTTTCCTCATTTGCAAATCTCATTCATTAACGACCATTTCTTGCTCGCGCTGTTAACTGCGCCCACGTAAGTAATTTGCCTTTTACCATGGGCGGGCCGAATTTCGCTTTCAAATGGCATAATGAGGACCGAATAAGTGGCGAAGTTATATCAAGACCTTGGCATAATAATACGCACCATAAACACATACTATGTGCGTGTACATACATACGTACACATATGTACATACGGGTATGTATGTATGTACGAATACAAAGTAAAGAGCAGAAAGTTTGACAGTGGCACCACCTTCTCTAATTACAACAAGTCAAATATTTTAAGCTGCCGACAAGGCAGACACCACAAGATGGAAAGCACTGCTAAAAAAGCTGGAAAAGAATTTTATACATACATATGTATATACACACATGTACATGCGCTTGCATATACAGGGTGCGCCATCTTTTATGTCGGTATGCAAACATTGAATATCCTTGAAAATAAACAACCGATTTTCAAGTATGAGATATTTATATTTAATTTGGTTCTGTACAATTTCTTGAACTGAGGTTTTCAACACTGGTCTACTCAAGTCAATCGGTGCACTAATGACAAAGTTATTCAATATTTACATACCGACATAAAAGATGGCGCACCCTGTATGTACATATGTACGTACATATATGTGTGAACACTTTTTTAATTATTAATTAAATCCAGTTAGTGATTATGCGTTACACACATGTAAATTCGCTTGTATATATGTACATATGTATATAATTTATAATATAAATAGTATAGATATACATTTTATATCTACTTAGTTACGGTGTGCACGCATGCGTTGAAGTGCTTGTCGGGATCGTTATAATTTGCCAATGGTGCAGGATTTTTATATACTCCTAATTCTGTTTTTACACGGTAGATTGGTTCCAGAAACAACCGTGTAAAAAAGACATTGATTATATGTAAAAATAGGTAATAAGTTCCTTACCTCTAAAGAAAAACATATGTACATATGTACATACATTGTATGTATGTATGCAATTTCTAATTTTCAAACCGTGTTATATCAAAATCGTGTAAAAAAAGACCGTATAAAAACCGAATTAGGTGTACATATGAATGTATGTACATATGTACATATCTATGTATGTACGTATTTTTGAAGTAAAACTTCACGGTTTTGTCTGCTGGGTCGGCATCTTTTCTTACAGAAGTGACGTCAGCCAGACCCACAAGCAAACGCCGATCGCGAGCGAACTTACAAAAACAAAATACATGCAGTGCGTGTGTCGTTGCACCATTTTCCTTCGAATTTACTCATAACCCTACCGGTGATTATACTCTGTACATGAAATGTACAACAAGAGTACATATATTAGGTTTGCGGGAGGAAATATGTAACAGGCAGAAGAAGGCGTGGCAGACCCCACAAAGTATATATATTCTTGATCAGGGTGCCAAGATGAGTCGATATAGCCATGTCCGTCTGTCTGTATGAACGCAAGGATCTCAGAAAGTATAAGATCTAGAATAACCAAATCTATACTCGTATTTCATTGCCCGAACCGTGCACTTGTTGATGAGCATCTTGGTCAACTTACTCGTATTTCATTGCTGTTTTTTTAGAGGCTCTAGAACACAGCTTAACTTTCGTCTTCTTATATACGGGCATTTCCACAGAGAAGTCTACCATGACCGAAAAACTAAAAGTTCTCTAAGAGTTTTTCTTTTTTCTTTCTTTATATTGAAGAGAAATGCTCAAATTTTATTACATTCAAAGCTCTACCTAGTTGCAATCTCTATATATATAAAACAGTTTGTCCTGACTGACTGACTGACTGACTGACTGACTGACTGACTGACTGACTGATTGGCAATCAACGCACAGCCCAAACGGTAAGAGCTAGGAAGCTGAAATTTGGACACAAGATCCCTCTTATAGTGAAAGTGAGCACTAAGAAGGGGTTTCGGAAAATTCGAGCTCCAAAGGGGGAAAACGAGCTCCAAAGGGGGGAAAACGAGCTCCAACGTTTGTATGAAAAATCTACAATTTTTATCCGATTAACTTCAAACTTAGTTTGTATACTCTCACAAAGAATACAAAAACAAGAAAGGAATGCTAAAGTCGAGCAGGCTCAACTCTTAAATACCCTGTACCACCCCACAAAAAAGTAATTAAATTAATTAATTAATTTAATTAAATTAATTAACTAAATTAATTTAATTAATTAACTAAATATTAACTAATTAAATATAAAATATTCCATGCATGCATACATACATTTACAATTACATCAGAATCGTGTCTATGCGTGTTTGTGTACTTGTACATATGTATGTATGTGTGCATTGAGCCTGGTTATATGGCTATAACTTTCTTTCCGATCATTCTATCATAATGAGACTTGGTATACGGTTATATAATTACTAACCTAATGTGACTACCAAATTTTAGTTCAAAATTCCAAGAATTACGGGAGTTATAGAAAATCGTTAATAGGGGGGGAGTGGGGGGGTGGATCAGAAAAAATGAACAAGCTCGTCCTTTCTCGGTCTCAGGAGAATCTGTATACCAAGTTTGGTTATTCTAGCTCTTATACTTTCGGAGATCCTTGCGTTCATACAGACAGACAGACGGACAGACAGACGGACAGACGGACATGGCTATATCGACTCGGCTTGTCATGCTGATCAAGAATATATACACTTTGTGGGGTCTACCAAGCCTCCTTCTGTGTGTTCCATGTGCACTCGCACTAAACTAATATACCCTTGTACCCTTTGGGTACAGGGTATAAAAACTGTATACTTGGATTTTCAATATTTTTCCTGCGGCCTGAATAATAATGATTTTCCGGTGGAAAATTCGGTAAACGAAAAGCTATGTGCAATCAACGCACAACCCAAACGGTTAGAGCTAGGAGGCTGAAAATTGGACACATGTTGTCTTCAGTGGTGTAGGTGAGCACTAATAAGCGGTTTTGGAAAATTCGAACGCCAAAGGGGGAAAAACGGGCTCCAACGTTTGTATGAAAATTCTACAATTTTCATCCAATTAACTTCAAACTTAGTTTGTATACTCTCAAAAAGAATACAAGAAAAACTGTATACTTGGTTTTTCACCATTTTGCCTGGGGCATGAAAAAGGGGGGGTTTTCCGTGGAAAAATTGAAACACAATCAACACCCCACAGCCCAAACGGTAAAAGCTAGGAAACTGAAATTTGGGCTCAAGTATCCTATCATGGTGTAGATGCGCACTAAGAAGGGATTTTGGAAAATTCGAGCTCCAAAGGGGGGAAAAGTAGCTCCAAAGTTTGTTTGAAAATTCTGCATTTCTGAATCGATCAACTTTAAATTTGTTTTTTATAATCTATAAAAGAATACAAACAAAACTGCATACTCGGTTTTTCGAAATTTTGGACCTTGAATTATTGGGGTTTTAATATTTATTCACTATTTCAAATGAAAAGTTTGTGTTATAAATTTTGTCCGATCGATTTCAAATTTGGGTAATATAATCTACGTAACTAAAATTACAACTTTGCATTTAACGATTTTTAAAATATGCATTTTACAAATGCAGGCAGAACAAACAATACAAAATATCAAACAGTTGGGGACAACTAAGTATACATACACACACACATACATATATACAAGCAGCTGTTCGTGTAGTTGCGTGCAAACGGTTGAAGTAGCCAAAGCAAAATGTGAGACACTAATGTGTGAATGTTCATTTGTACAAATGTATGTACATATATACATACATACATATGAATAAAAGTACATTCGTCTTGCACTGACAGGGCAAGAAATGTTAATTAATTAAAAATTATTAACATTATAACATAAACATTTTTATGTTATTTTTTCTTTGTTTAGTACATTTGGCATAAGGGATTTTAGGACAACGGACTACAAGGGCGTACGCAGGTTGGGCAGGGGGGACATTGCTCCCCTTAGAAAGAATTTCGCATTATGAATTACACCAGCACCATATGTATTACATACGTACATACATATGTACATACGTCTGTATGTATAGTATGTACATATGTACATCAATAAGTATGTATGTACGTACATACATTCTTATATACATATGTATATAGGTTTGTATGTATGCAGAGGGACATCGAACACTGTTGTTTAATTGTAATAAATAGTGTTCTATGGTTTCAAATCAAAATGTTTAAAACAACAACAACAACAAGTTATTGGATCGCAAATCTTCTTTCGTTTTGATCATTTACGGCTGTTAATTGCATACGCCAAATGCCAAAAGTTTCCAGTTACCGTACACATGCAAATACATTTGTATGTATGTATGTACATATGTGTACAGTGAACAATCGAATACAGTATTATAATCAATAACTCTCAAACGATGTTTTTCGATGTATTTGTATTCGACATGTATTACGATATATCAACACAAGTATCGATATTTTCGATATATCGCATTTAATTTTATTATTGGGGTTTTAATATTTATTCACTTTTTCAAATGAATAGTTTGTGTTATAAATTTTGTCCGATCGATTTCAAATTTGGGTAATGTAATCAATATAACTATATCAACAAATTGGCATTCAACGATTAAAATATAGCAATATGTTTTTTACTTGCCATATATCAAATATCAAATAGTTGGGGACATCACATACACACACTCACACATACATACAACAAGCAACAGTTCGTGTCTATGTGTGCCCATGCATACATACATATGTACAAGCATATGTATGTATGCCTGTATATGTATGTAGCATGTACATACAAAACAACAACAACAACTTCAAGTTGTTGGCTCGCACATCTTCTTTCGTATTGACCATTTAATGTTAATTGCAAAGGCAAAACGCCAAAAGTTTACAGTTACCGTCGCTAAGCAACGACTGCGTAAGCGATAGTAAAGCAGAAACCGAATAACGGAGCTACGCATATTCTGCTTCGCATTGCGGGCAGATGTATGTATGTATGATTTGTTCTTATTGATCTCAATAAATAATTAGATTTTATTATTTAAATATTCTGCTTATTGCATTCAAACTTCGATATTTTGATGGTATCGGTGGCTTCAACTATCGAAAGTTTTACTCTAGCAAATTGAGATGAGAATTGTCAGTGCTTTTTGATCGTGGCTCATCGCTGCACGGCATTGACACGAGTGCCGTGTTTCATATTCCGAGTTTGTGCGTGACCGTATTGACTCAATATGGCACGAAAAGACTCATATGTGAATTTAAAATTAGGATATACCCTTATAATTATTCCCATTTTTTGCAAATCGTCTATCTTAAAACGTTGCGTTATCTCTATATATAAAACAGTTTGTCCTGACTAATTGGTGATCAACGCACAGCCCAAACGGTAAAAGATGAAATTTGGACTCAAGTATCCTTTCATAGTATCCATCATAGTGTAGGAGCACACTAAGAAAGGCTTTTGGAAAATTCTAGCTCCAAAGGGGGGAAAACGAGCTTTAAAAAATATTAATTATAGTGGTCATGTTCGTTTAACGAAATAGTTTGGCAAGAACAAAAATGTAACGGACTACTGAACAATTTTCTGTCAAGAACAGAAAATGTTCATTTAAATACCTAAAATGTCTTCCTACTGGTAACTTATAAGGTGAAAACATATGGGTAGGTTATGCACACACAAAATAAATACAATTGGAAACATTATATTGAGCCGGGTTAAGACGGGCAATACCTGCTAGTGGCTATATAAAAACCTATAAATTTCAAGTTCAGGTTTTGGTCAGCTTTGTATATTTTAAAAGCATTTTATCCTTATCATTTACAATTCTAAGAATAATATAATTGTGCTACAACAACAACATTTTTGAATTGTACAGCTTTTTAATCTCTCCGACATCACATCTTTCCCAATACATCCTTCGCTTTTTATGGCTCCGATTACGTCCTTGATTGAGTACCCACAGACGTCCACCTTTCGTCGTCTGTACAAAGGATGTCCCCATGGACATCCCCTTTTGGTGTTTCTTGGATCGGATGTGGATGCCCTTTCGCGCATTTGCCAAAGCCGCAACTCCCATTCTTGTTCCATTTCTATGGCTCAAGACGTAGATGCGCTTTCGCAAAGATCTTGCAAATGTTATTCGCGTTCATCGGCATTGTCAGCTGAATTAATTTGAACTCAATTTTACAGTTTTATTTATTTGCGTATAAAACACTGAAAAACAGAGTAAAAAGCAGAGCAGAAATAAGTCGGAAAACGATGGCTGATTGCGTTGATGGATCGCCACGAAACTTCACAGGACTTCACGGGACTATTTTGAATATTGCCACAAAATTTGATCAACATCGGTTGAGCGGTTTCGGAGTCTATATACGGAACATATACATACAATTTATATATATATATATATATATTGTCACATCACGTCAGATTGGAAATGCCCACATGAAAGGTGAAAAGCTCAAAATAGCGTGTTTTGCAAAGGAATATCTAGTATAAGAGTCAAAAAAGTTATGGAGAAGTGTAAAAGAAGTGCGTCTTTGCGAAAAACCAACGAAGTCACTATTTCCGCAGTCACACCTTGTTGGACTGAAATACCCTTGGCGGTCCTTTAAAAATTAGCGGACACAGTTTTAAAACGTCCTAGAGAATTAATCTGTGCTCTATCTATTATGGGGCTGTCCAACCCGACTGTGAATTGTACCCAAGCAACTAATATTAGAAGCAGAAAGAAGAAGAAGGGAAGCGAACCTGATCCCGTTATTTGTGGACGTAGTACCGGAGTGAAATTGTTTCGCTAATAACTGTTCTAAGATTTAGCCAATTTGGATGAAATTTACAACAAAAGTTAAAAAAAGTTATTAATTACGTGTGCAAAGTCGAGTTTATGTAGCAAGGGGTTAGGGCCTAAAAAGTAGAATGTAGGATGGCTTAAAACTTCAAATCATGTTTAGTTACTTAACAGCTTTCAAGGTATTCGGTAAGATTAGATTACATACATGGAGCTATGTTCCTATGGCATGACGTTGTCTTTTACTTAAGATGTCGGTTCATACTGTAGAATATACAATAATTTAAAATCAATTATTTTAAGAAGTAGCATCTAACAAAAAATTATATAAGCATAAACAGCACTTATACACCTCCCAAATAGTTGAATAAAATGTTAAACTTAGTTTCTAAACAAGTTGTAAAGGTAACTGGGCGACATATACGTGAAACTCCTGGGATCGGAATTCTTCTTTGTACTGGGTCCGCCAATGGGCTTGGTATTATAGTATCCAGGTGCGTGGAAAGGAAGCTCCCCTGGTCGGGACAGAGGAGGCCGTAACTGTTGCTCTTGTTTCTGCAGCTGTGGTGACTGCTCCTCATTCCCATCACTATATCCGGCAAACGGAGAAGGTCTGAACGGCAGCTTGAAGTTGGTTTCAGACCCGGCTGTTGCAGACGATGTTTGCAACGAATGAGGCCTAAACAGACCCATGGATATTGGCGTCTGTTGAGATACTTCTGCTGGTACTGGTGATGAAGACGGAAATCTCTGTGGACCTGTGTAGGTTAAGCTCTGTAACGAAGCTGGCGCTACAGTCTCCCAAGGCATGGCATATAGTTCGGCTTGCGAGTAGTAAGCAGGCAACTGCTGCTGAGCGTCCACTCGGCAGCAGAGTGAGATCAGGCAGAGATTAATGATGACAACAGCTGACAGCATTTTGAGTGTTTGGTGCAAGCGGCGATTGGTAACTTTATTTATATGGCTACTGCAATGTAATCCAATCCAATAGTTCAGTTCCGTTGCAGCTTGCAAGTGATACGTCACGCGGCACGCAGCTTCCGCTTCCATTATTTAACCCAAGTGCCCGTGACTAGTTATGCAACCTCAGTCGTAGCTACTCCCAACTGCAGCTGTTCAACTAAGCTCAAAATTTAACCAGCGCAGTCTGTCAGTCTGCCTGACGAACTCCCTAATTGAGAGTTCGAGTGGGGAGAAGAGTGGGGAATCGTTTAATGGGCGAAGGCGAGGCGTTCAACTTCTTTGCCGAAAATCGCTTTACGACACCTGACGCCTTTCGATTATGCGTTATAATTTTCTTTATATTTTTGTTGCTTGCGCAAACGAGATTTTGCAATTTTTGGGCCACTTAGTTCCAACTGCAAATTGGTGGTGCTGCTGATGTTTCTGTTAGTCTTGCTGATTTTGAGTTTTTTGAGTCCGCATTGTTGAATTTAGGCGCTCAACAGCCCATGTAACTGAGGCGCCCTTCAAGTTCCACAGCCAAGTTGCACAAATTTTACAGTCGACAAATTTGGAGCAAGTGAAAAGATAAGCCTTCTGCCAAAGATACATACAAGTACTACATACACGCACATGTAACCCTGAAAACTTGATGATTGCTTACAGGCCGAGGTCATTAGTACGATATGATAATAAAATAATCAATGAGAATTGTTATACCACTAAATCAATAAAGATCAAACAGTGCGTCGAATTGGTACAGCCATCCCGAAGACGAATTAATAGTTAAGTTAATTGGTAGCTTTATACTACATTATTATAATTTGTATAACAGCTTTTGAAAGAACTCTGTCTGGATGAACGCAAGGATCTCAGAAACTATAAAAGCTGGAATAATCAAAGTTGGCATCCGGATTCTCCTAGGTCCGAGAATAGACGAGTTTATTTTATTTTCCCCCACTACAGAATTTCGTCAATAACGTCCATATTTCAAAAGTTACATTAACCAAACTTTGCACACACCGTCTGGGTCAACGCCTGGATTTCAGAAACGGCTAGAGCACATTAACCAAACTTGGTATGTAGACTCTCCTAGTCCATAGGCCACACGAGTTTATTTTATTTTTTTGATTTCACCCTCAACTGGTATCCAGATTCTCCTAAGTCCGAGAAAGGTCGAGCTTGGGTCGTTCTCTCTTGTTTTTATCTTGCAAAACTAACTAACAAATAATTACATATGTAACAACAATAATATGTGCAATGTATGTGTAATAGCGGAAGCTATAGAACATTTTATAAAAATCTTGTAGTGGATCACATGGGTATACGTAGAAAAAAAATAATTAGAAATAAAAAGAATATGATAAATACGGATGATCAAGCTTAATGAAGAGTATCACTACAATTATTTTGAATGCCAAGAGAGGTTTTCTTTCAAATTTGATGTGCTTATGCATGTCAGCATCCGTTAACACGAGGCTCGCGTCCAGCCAAGAGCGGCTTTAGTTCGAATTTCTCGAAAAATAGTGTCCGCGTCCGGTCAGGAGAGTGTCCGCACAAGAGAGTTGAACTTGAAAGTACTTAAAAAGTACACCAAAACGAATGTTCTAGAAAGAGTGTCCGTCTAAGAGGGGTGTCCGTTAAGGGAGTTTTCACTGTCTTAACTATCTCGCATCCACTGTTAACTATCACGCATTCACTGCTCGCAATTTGAGGTCCCAAGTGCAACTTTCTTTGCACAGCGTCAGTGTTGAGCAGCGACTTAAGTTGGGCTTTGACATTTGTCTGTTATAATTTCATAACGGACGCAAAAGTTGAAGGGCATGTACATACATACATACATACATATGTATATGTATGTGGGAGTGTATGGTGTTTGTGCATTTTGATTGTACGAGTATTTACATTACCTTCACTTTTCATATTTTATGCTGCATGTTTGTCTGTGAATCTGTATGTGTGCTTGTTTGTCTGCTGCTGTTAGCCAGTCTCAGTTAAGCATTCGTTAAAACATGTCTTACTGCAATTCAAAGCAACATACTCGTACATACACACATAACGGAAATGATTTATGAACGCACGCGTTCCTGATGAACAAACACCCCAGCTTAACTGAATAGGTTACAAAAATGGTAAGAAATGTTTACCGCTGTTGCCGGAAAACAATCGAAGTGTTTAGAAAAGTGACAAATAATGGGGTATATATTGTATCCTTAGGTCATTCATCTTAAAGCGTAGAAGGGTTCCAACAAAGGCCGTTACTTATCTCCAGTGCTTTTCGCTGTATGTCCTTCCTCGATTGTTCTCCGGTGTGCCATATCCAAATGCTTTTGCAATGGAATATCGTGTGCTCCACGTTGTCCATGTGAATGGTTTGTCAAGTTGCTCGTATTGACATTGTTTGCATTTCATCCCGTTGGCTGCCCAATAGGTCGATCGATGCTACAGATTAGAGATTGGCATGGGCCGGCTATTTTCGGCCCGACACGACACGGCTACGAAATGAACTTTTGGAAACACGCATGCGCACGCACGAAGCAAATATTTTTAAGCACGGCCCAACACGAACCTGTTATTACCATTAAATGTAAAAACGAAAAATATATCCATATTAAGCACTTCGAATTTGTATTTATAGCTATTTGAGCAAAGAGAAGTCGAGCTCGTCGCTTATTGGAAATTGCTCCAGAAGTGGAAAAAGCTCGTTCACTTGTTGAAAAGCTGTCAGGGATATTGACAATATATCTTGATATTTGCCTAAGCAATTCCAATTTTTACTTTTTTCCAGTACTTTAACACACAAATCAACAGCACTACATATATACATATACAAGTAGTAGTTATATTCTTGACCTGCCCAGAAAATTTTGTTTGCATTATTAGTTTCCAAAAATTAAGAAAAGTCGCGTTGACTATATTTTTATTACTATTGTTGTTAATTTTGTTCGTGTTATATTCGTGTTTCTTCGTGTTTTGTCATGCCTTTTTAGCTCAACACGAACGCGCACGGCCACGCACGAGATCGGAATTTGCAACACGAACATGCGGGCCCACGCGTGGCACGAAGTGCCACGACCAAAAATACGACCCGTGCCCAGCGCTACTTTAGATACTGTTCTATATGCGCTTATTATCAGCGCGATTGATTCGAACGAAAAAACATCCTGTTTTAAGTGCTTTAATAACTGAAGCGAGGCGAAACCGCTGATGCAGTTTGTGGGTATACTACTGGAGTAAAATTATTTCCCTAACAACATTTGTTAGGATCGACCGATTTAGATGAACTTCAAGATGGACGTTACTTTTATGAAGCTTTGGAACGACTCGTGTAGCCTTAGAATTTGGAGAGTTTTCGTTTCCGAAATCTAGGCGGTGATCAAGAATATTTGGGGTCAAATGCTTTCTGTTGCCAAAACCCTATTTTTACCCTTCGGATATAGGGTTTAAAAAAAAGAGTAGAAAACTAAAACGCGGGTAACAGGTCATGAAGCGGGGGATCGAGTTGGTAACTTCCGATTACTGAGTTATATATAGGTCTGGTCTATCCCAGTCAACATATCGTGATCCTTCCTAGTCAATTGAAATTATAAATCAGTGGCTGAATTAACCACGGGTGTTTTTCGTAGGGGTTTTGCCGGTGTACCACTAGTAGTAGCTCGCGCTCCCGTTATTATACCTGGTACCCGGCTCACTAATTAATTTAATGTAATACTAAAACATTTTGTATACCCTGTACCCAACGGGTAAAAGGGTTTACTAGCTTAATACGAATGTATGTAGCATAAAAAAGGAGGCGTGGTAGACCCCACAGATTTAGTAGGAGGACAATTCTCCTACATTTTCTGTGCGTTTTACATTTTTCACTTGGGACAAGCCTAATATACTCCTGCACTGTGTATCTACAGATGGATCCCACAAAACACTTTCAGGGTGGTAAGAACGTGGATACAAGATCAAAATGTGGATAGGGTTGAGAACTCGCCATACTCCCGGGACATAATAACGATTGAGATCATTTGGGGGCTATTGTCCAAAAAATTACATGAAGGCGGGAGACAAGTTGACGATTCAGCCACAATTTTAATTTTTAAAGTATATGTTGAACTTATTCAGTTGAACGGGAGTGTACAGGCATATGTACGTAGATACACATATATTGTACACACAAGTGTAAATGTACGTAGTTATGTATTTTACAGCTCATTATTTATTATGCCTCAAAACTAAGTTAGCTTTAATTTCGCTTTTAAATAGGTTTTTAATTTCACACACCCACCCAAGCAAGCCCGTCACACATCTCACCCAGTGTCAAGTTCAAATTACACAATCCAGCCGCTATAATTAGGCTGAAGAAGAAGCATGGCGCATTTAAATGGAAGTATTGAAGAACGGAAGTATGGTCAAAAATTGGCCAGAGCGTCACGTGAACATCACGGCAATTTTAATACTCAACTAGCAGGTCTTGCTCGTCTTTGCTGGGCTAAGTATTTTTGCTTAAAATTATGAATTTAATTACTATTATATGCTATTTCTCTTCAGACACTCTCTAAAGTTTGTAAAGGAACTACCAAATTGAAAATTACTTTAGAGAGCTAGGGCATACATATAGTACAATAAATACTATGTGTGGTTATTCGGGCATAGCGACATATCTCCGACAACATATCTCCGCCTAGTACATCTTTGCGACGGATATATGTCCCTTTCGAGCGTCGTATCTCCGATCGGAGGTATGTCGTTTTGAAACGGAGGTACAATGGCTCAGATAATAATACATACCAAGAAGTTTGGTTAATGTGCGCTCAGCCGATCCGAAATCCAGGCGTTCATCCAGACAGAATATATATACTTTATGGGATATAGAATTTTCAGACCAGCTATCTTACCGTTTACACTGTGCGTTGATCACCAATCAGTCAGGACAAACTAGTTTATATACATATGTACTTGTATATACATAATACATGATTTATTTTACTTGGTTTCTACATAAAATATTACTTTTAAATATGTTTTGAATATACGAAATGCGTTTCCTTACAAAATGCTGGTGTATAAAATATACTATATGTATCTAACGCATTTAGAAGTAATTCAAGCATACGCTCAGAATAAGCGCAGAGCAACCACGTGACATCTATATAACGCATAAGTCGGCTATATAGAGCAGCAACAGCCCGATTTTTTAACAAGCTAGCAAAAAAAGTAATGATAAAGCCTGTGGATTGCATCTATTCTCCCCTTTTGATGGTCCCTTAATAGTAAGAATGCTGAAATTCACGATTTGGACGTGCTGAGTTTGGCTGGGTCGTCTGTTGGACGCTGTAGGACGATAGTGACAACTGATGGTGTGGTGTGACTGGTGTGGATACAAATGTCACCGGTGAAATGGTGGGAGTTGAACCGAATGCATAAAATGATTGGCTCCCATAATTTTGTCGATGATGCTGTGACAGTTCTTCTTCTCGATTAAATTTCTTTTGCTGGCTCTGACTTTTTTTACTATCATATTCGAACGATTGCTGATGCTCAGGTTGTAGCGTCGTCGGATATTTAAGGGCTTGGCTAGGGCGATAGACAGGCGGAGGGATTATATCATGTTGAGTACTAAAGGATGTAGGCAATTCAAATGAATGAGATTGCATTTGCACAAAACTCGTGGTACTGCCTCCTTGTTGTTGGTGTTTTTGGTGCTGCGGAACGCGCTGAAAATACTGTGTCTGTTCGTATGGCTCAGATTGACTCATCAACTGCTTATTCCATTGACCAATTTGCATTTGGCCGTGCGAATTAGTAGGAAGAGGAATATCAGGAACATATTGAACATTATTCGCAAACGAAGCAGTATTTGTAGTGCCGTGACCCTCAATATTTTTACCAGGAACAATATGTAGGGCATCCTGATTGGCTGTGGGTTGATGCGATTGTTGCTGTTGGTAATGGTTGACATTGGAGTATGGCGATTCTTTGTAGTAAAATTCCGTAGCCTCTTGATGACTGTGCATCTGGTCCTCAGCGCGATGTGCATAATATTGCTGGCTATAGGGTCCAACATAGCCATGTTGTTTATGTTTTTGATCGAAGTTCTCTTCATACTGCCCACTTAATAGGCTAGGCTTGCTGCTATATCTGCGCTCGTCGTACGCAAACTGCGGTTCCTGTCCTTCATGATGAGCTTCTGGATTATATTGCCAATGTCCAGTTGTGGTAACGGCATCGGTACTGGGTGCCCCTTCAGCCGGCAAATACTTGTGCGCGGGTCCATTGTAGCGGTAGCCATGCCTGTTGTTGTGCTGTAGCAACTTTTCGTAGAATAGGTGTTGGTGATCTTGTGAATTGGTCCTTGCGGGTTCTATGCCATGAAGCACCGCTTGGGTATCCATACAGGTAGCAATGAAAAGAAAAGCGGTCTATGTGAATAAATTTGATGTATGTAGTTTTGTAAGCATCAAGTGTCCAAAAATATACTCACAGCATAGAAGATCATTGTGTCCTTTTTTGTGTATGTATGTATGTATTAACGTACGTCTGTAAAATGTGTCTCTGCGCTATGTCCGTTGTATGTTGTTTTCGCTTCTGGTCAAGAGCTTTCAATGCCAAGCAAAACCATCGCATCAATAGTTTTTATAGGTTGGCAAAGTGTGACGCCAAACTCATGTCGCTTTAACATGAACCGCGCCATGATCTGTAGTAAGACGGCGAGTGCGTGTCATACTACATATGTATGTACATATGTATGTATGTACATATGTATGTATGTACATATGTATGTATGTACATATGTATGTACGTACATATGTACATATGTTCATACGTATTTGTACGTGGGTATATACATACATACATACATATGTATTTATGAATGTATGAGAGTTGCATAAAAAATTGTGCGACATCAAGTAGCTTGGCAAGCAACAAAATAATAGACAAAACAATATTTAAATTGCGATTACTCAGCTCGCAAAAACGTCGTGCATATGAACATGCAGAATTTTGTTGCAGACCGGACAAAAGAAATGACTTTTCTTGCTTCATTTTATTCAGCATTTATGAATCAAAATGTTCTTGGTGATGATGCATTGCGGAAGTGCAATTGTTTACTCCTAAAATAATAAAACATCTATTAAGAATACATATGTATGTACATACATTGTATGTATGTACAATGTTCTTAAACACATTCATTTATATCACATGTATATACATATGTATGTATGTATGCGTGTTCTTATACCGTTAGAACTGCTGTCAGCTCTGCCTTTACTAAATACAAGCGGGAGATCGGTATAAACGTAGGTAGCACTTTTACTTTTTGAACGAGTGTTTCATTTACCAAATTACACAATCCGCATGTTTGAATAAATAACGTAGTGGGGGTGTCAGCCAAAAAAAATTATTCATAACGGCGTAAAATTATAGCACACCCACATATTTATGTATATTTGTAAATACATATGTATGTACGTACATTTATTTAATGGCAGCTAATAGTAGTAGTAAAAATTGCGGTACGCTTGAAGTGGCAGCACTAATATACCAGACTACCAGATGGTCATAGCTGTGCGCGGTCCGGCAGCGCTGGACTGGATTAAAATCGCCGCAAATATTTTTACATACGCATCTGCTCAGATCAACACTATATTAATTGAATTCCTGCCTTTGTGATGTCTACCGTTGCCTCGGCCCGGGAATCGCTCTCGCATGCTCTTCAAAATCGATTTCTTCCTAATCTTGAGTTTTTGCTTCAGGGCTCCATTCTGGACTCTGCGGTGGAGCACTTAATGCACAGGTAATCAACAGGAATTTGGATTCGTCAAATTACTAACAACTTTCATGCAGATTAAAAGGCCTATGCGACAACGTGGACACATCACCGGAGACTTTTCATGACCTGGAGGTGTGCATGAGCTTGCGGCAACCCAATCAAAATGCACCCTTAACTCTGCGGGTGCGACGCGCCTTGGATCGTGATGCACCGTTCCAGATGCGTTATCTTGGACAACCGGAGGTGGACCAACGCAAGCCTACATTGGTGCGAAGTTGCATGGACTGCGCTTGTACTAATGGTATTCTTGAATTTCTCACAGAAATGGGGTTTCGCCTCGATTTTGAATACATAGCCAAGGGTAAGTTGTGGCAGGCCATCATGGAAATTAAATGAATAAAAATAAGTCTATTTATGCAGGTTTTATGTTTCGCAAGGGACGCATGAAAATAACCGTATCAAAGCTTATCAAAATAATACCCGGCAAGCAGCAAGATAATGATCCGATTTCACAAAGCTATATTGTGGAGCTATCAGTGGTTGCGCCCAATGGTCAAGAGAGTGTTGGGGAGGAAATGCGCGTATTTGCTGATCAGCTAAAGCCGTTGGTGCAGTTGGAAAAAATCGATTATAAGCGCTTACCATAGATAGTGGTTAAGGGTCATTTTATGAATTTGTATAGCAATTAACTATTTAAGTGAACTTTACATACATTTATATAAATATAGACGTATACGTATATATATTTGCCATCTTCAATTCTGTGCTTTAACACAAAAATCCAGAAAAAGGCAGAATGTATGATAGCTAAATACATGAAACCAAAAATTTAAAGCGAAACAGAGGTATGCATTTAAATACATTATGTACAACTAAGCTCTTCACCGAAAGACCGAAAGTTAAGCGAGAGCCTACTCCTTGAACGCCTCATTGAGGGCCGTCAAATTTCGATCGCTTACGTAGCCCTGGAGATCACTCCGGCCCATAAGTGAAATGACCATTTTCAGGGTGCTCCAAATTGATTCGGACATCTGATGCTGTCCACCGGCTGTTGTAGCTGCTGCCGCATTTGGCAACTCGCGCGCGGCGTTGGTGTGTGCCTGCATGGTCAGAGCGGTCAGCAGATGCTCCACGGCCTCTTTGTATGCCTTCAGATTCATGCAACACACACCGACGTTGTAACGGACGCGTATGAATCCTGGTTGAAGCAGAAGCGCCTGCTGATAGGCCTCTACAGCCTCTACCGAGCGCGAGCCGTTAGCCAAACTAGCGCCAAGACGATTCCACACTTTAGCATTTTGTGGATCTACATGCAGGGCAGAGCGATAGCAATCGACGGCTTTGTCGTACTCATTGGACAAATTGTAAAGTACGCCTAGTGCCTCCTGTAAATCAGGATCGACTTGCGCTGGATTTATACGCACCGCCTCCAGATATATTTGCTGCAGTTCGCGCAGTTTATTCGCTCCTATGAGCGACGAAGCAAGTGAAATCTGTTCAGAGTGTAACTCTGGATGGGCTGTGAGCAAGTGCTGATAGCGTGGATTCACTTGTAGCCAGTTTGAGAGCATGCGCACGGCATTGTTCTGCAGGCCCTCGTTAGTATAGCACACGGCCAGAGCCATTAGTACACGTTGATTCTCTGGCTGTAGTTCCAAAGCCCGTTTCAGTGCCGCTATGCTTTGCGGGTCCATTTCGTTTTCGGCTTGCGATATGCCTAACAGCTCCCAGACTTCCACGCGCTCCGGTTCTTTTTTGGCCGCCACCTCAAAACAAAGTACTGCGCTTGGTATATCGCCTTTGGATAGATATTCTTTTCCCTTCTCAAAAGCATTATCCAGCTCGGACATGGGATTTTCTTCGGCGAACTCGTACTCCTTGTAAGCGTCTAAGTTCTCATTGTATTCGGAGAGCCAGGGATGTTCGTTCTCCTCAGCCAGCTTCTGCCATTCTTCTTGTAGACGCTGCCAGAATTTCTCGTTGAAATTGGTTACAGTTTGCTCATTCTCTTTCTTGCTAGTTTGATAGTCAGTGATCCAATCATCAACAGATTCACCCTTCTGAGCCATCGGTATGTTTTCCGTTATAATCGTGTTCGTATCGAAGAATGTGTTATGCTGCTGAGGACCAGCAGCTATGGCCATGTAGGGTTGTCGCATCATAGGTGGTGCATAGAAATTCCGACTACTCGTCCCAGGTCCATCAAAAAACTCCCGAACGTAATGCAACTGTGGCTGTGGCTGTGGTTGCATGTGCACCATATTATTAGGGAGTGCGGGTGCCATTTGCTGCGTGAAGTCCGCACTCCACTGGCTGGCCACCTGGTCCTGCATGCACTGTTGCTGCGACACTCCATCTCCACTTATGTTAATATCGCGCATCTCCTGAAGCAAGGTGTCCATTTGAAAAGACTGGGGTGGACCAGCTGCTTGACCAAAAAATTCTTGTACTAGCCGCTCGTCGGAGCGCATACTGCGCTCAAATTGCGCCTTCGTAAGACCTTCATCCTTGTGTGCAACATCGCGAGTGAATTGGCCACCAAGTTGTACTAAAGGGTTTACGGCTCCGCAATCGCCTTCGACAAGTGGGCGCAGCGACATATTGTTCACAGACTCCTTTGTCTCTTACACCAATCTATCTATTGTGTGCACTCTACAATCGGACCTATTCGAAAGTCCAAATGTCCAATCCAAAATAAAGTTGCTTATCAAATTTGGATTTCAACAATGCCTCACATCTCTAGCGATAACTTCCTATTGGTGAATCGAAAAGATACTCAGCTGCTTAAAAGACAAGCTGACTGTGATGCGTTTCATAACAATGAGCCTTGAGCTGCTAATTGTTATATGTTTGCGGGAGGTGAAAAATGTAAAGGCAGAAGGAGGCATGGCAGACCCCACAAAACACATATGTACATATGTATGTATGTGTGCATATGCATATGAGTATTCTTGATCTATATTATGGGGGAATTCCCGATTTTCGGTTCGTATAAGCACCTATGTATGTACATATGTATATCTCGGAGACTATAAGACCTAAGGGTACCAAATTGTATTCCAAGACGTACTATGTGAATACGCAATGAATGGCCAAATGTGTATTTTGCAATTTGTTTGTTGTTGCTGCTGCTTTGCTCAGGCAAACGAGACATACATATGTATACAAATACACATATTCCTATGTAGTGTGCGCCCTTACAGGGATGTTAGTCGAAGAGAAAACATCGATGTCGATGTTTTCAAAAATTAACTTTTCATAGAAAAACGGCTCATATTTGGGGAGAAATCAACAGGGATATTTTAAATAAACAACGTGTATTAATCAAGATATGCTGTCACAGAATTTTACTCAATGTAAAATAATCCTGACTTTTAATGAGCATGTAATTTTAAAAACAAATCAATCCGACGCCTTTTACAATTTTAAAGTGGCTATACGCATACTCTTTAAATACTGCAATTTACAGGAAAACTTACTTTGGCTTTGACCGCACAAAGAAATGTGACCGTCGAACAAGACATGCAAAATGTTCCATGTATGAACAAATATCGATGAATCGGCGATGCATCGCAAGCAACAAAACATCGTAAAACATCGATGTAAAGAACATTGTCAATACTCGATAGATCGATGCTTTCTTACGTCCCTACACCCTTTACGCTAGTTCTTATGCTAAAGTAGGTAAAAGCGATCAGCATTGTTCTTAGTTTCTTTTTAAAAGCTTTTTTGACAGACAATACAATACACATGTATTATGGATTATGACCTGTTTCAATCGGATGACGATGAAGATATTCTTAATGCTTTCCTGGCTGCAACTCAAACAGATAAGCAACAAGTAAACACTACTGTTTGCTTGCCATCTGAACAACAATCTGCACACAATGAATATACAGCAGTTTTGCCGGAATTCAATTGCAGCGGCCGAGAATCGCGCGTGCAAGATTTTCGCAATGATAGCTTCATTGGCCTTGGTTATGGGTTGCATGAGCTGCCCCCATGCACCAAGCTGGACAATCTGATGTTTGGCTTTGATCCAGGACAATTACAAGTGCGCGCTGTAATGAGTTTCCTCCTAAGCGATGCATGGTAAGAATCAATTAAGTGGCATCAGTAATAGTCAACCGATATGTATATTTGTATAATCGACAGCAAAAACGTACAAAAGTTCTACTCGACTGTGGTAGAGCAGCAACATTTAAGATCGGCGCAGACCCAAATCGACTGGTACAAAGCGCGTCAACAGGTCACACACTGCTATCATCTGCTGCTACACGATGAATTTATGGAACTGCATTGGCCAGTATTGCGGGAACCTGTTACCTATTTGCGAGAGCTGCTCAACAACATTCTGGATGCGGGCACGTGGCGTGTCTTGTATTTCGCCGAGCACAGTAAGGGCAACGAATGCCAAGCGCCCGCCTATCATTTCTACCACGGTGCGTTAGAATGGCGTATGCTGGATTTGTACCTGATCCTGAAGTACGAGGTACATGGGCAGGAACTACAGGAGGCACAACAGATTTTTTATGACCAACTGGAGCGCACTCTGGATGAGCTGATTCTGTGTGCCAGCTATTTTCATCACAGCAAACATAAAGTTGAATTGTTGCACTCTTCAGCTTTTGTATGTCCCTGTATAAAGGAGTTTTGGATGCTACTGCAGCGCTTGTTGCCTATGTGGTCGTACCAGCTGTCGACTTTGATGCCTCCCGAGGAAGCAGAATTCTGGCCACTCTTTGACCGAGCCATGTACCGCTACAAGACGCAGCGTAAGTTTTAATTTAAGAAGCCTTTTCATTTATTTTCGTCCACATGCCCTAACGTCCTTAATTTACAGTCGATTCTTCCAAAGACTTGGCCTGTCATGAATTCCATGCGTGGTTGCGTCTCTCATTGGTGCGTCTCAGTGCCCAGTGGAAGCAAGAAGAGTCCATTCCTTCATCAGAGGTCCTCCAAATTGCAGCCTGCCTCAAAGAGTTCCTCAACTGTCAGCCAGATGAGCAGCAACGACGTGTCTATCTCTGCCTTTTAGCGCCACTGCAGCTGCAATTCGGTCGGCCCAACTCAGACGTACTCTGCCATATCTGGGAGCATATGCATCGCTCCATCAACTGTAGCTTGACTATAGTCGGCTCGCGGATGCAAGAGCTGCCAAAAACATGCGCAAGTGGGAGCGCATACCTGGAGCGCTATCGCAAGCTGCTCGGAAAGCAGCAGCTGGATGATCTGAATTTAGGCAGCTTTACTCTCTTCGTCCTGCTGCTTGGCAAGTCGCTGCAGTTGCTTGGACATAGTAACCAGGTGCAAAAAGTGTTGGGTCGTATCTTCAGCAAATTCAGCGCCGCAAAAATGCTAGCGCTTAACGAGCAGGGCATACACCAAGTGATCGAGCTTTTTCTGAGCTTATTGCTCTCATACTGTGATTTTGCGGAGTTGGCGCCTAAATTGCGAGAGATGATGCTTTGTATGTCATTGGACAAGCTGCCGCCAAATCGTCGCCTGGTCACAGCGAAAGGTCACATGGCACTGCTATTGTTGCACGTAGAGCGTCAAGTGCCGGTGGACGAATACGTTAAGAAGCTTTTGGCTCAGCTCAAGAAAGTGCAAAATGACTTGGATGTAGCTAGTGTTTTTGTAGCTGCACTTCAGCCGATCTACAAGCAGACTTGCGACTTTTCTCATGGTGAGCATCTTTTGATCAGTTCTTGGCTGGTCCATTACGTAGAACACAGTGAACAGGCTGCCCAGGATCGCGTCTGGGAGACGCTACATCTGATCTTTGAGCGTATACGTGAATTACAAGTCCCAAACGCGGGAGTCCAAGATATGTGGCAGGCACTCCAGGACCATATACTGCCCTTGCTCCGTCTACAGTACGTTAGTAGCTACAGTACTTGGTTGCCTAAACTGTCCGCAGACTTTTGTCTCAAAGATGGTAAATTGCTACCAGGTTTTCTACATGGTACACCAGCGAATATGGCGGCCAATGCACAGCTACTGCTGCATGTGCTGGAGGATCAGCATGCGGATAAACAATCTGGCGGCATCATACTGACAGATGCTGTCATCATACAAGTATGGGTGAAGTCGCTAGTGTTACTGACACCGCATCACGAAGCTGTGATTGCGCTAACGCCACATGTCCAGCAGCTTTCAGAGTTTCAGGCACTGCACATTGAACCGTCAGCATTGGAGACAAGAGAACCACTCTGCGCCTTCTTTAGAGCGCTCGACCTGCACGTCCAGGACAATGCACATGTGCGCATGCAATTAAGCAACAAACTGCATGCCTACGTACACAACTTTGAGTTGTGGCTGCCACCGGAGCGAATCCACGCAGAGCGTCCTGAACTGGTTACACGCTTCTACAGTTTTATAGCCATTGTTATTTACAACTGCGCTCCCTTGGCCTATGTGCGTTCGAAACCGAGCTGCTTCTTTCATTTGGCTTTGTCGCGTTTTCTCTTGCCTACGTCTCTGCAGACGGGGACACCACCTAAAGGCCGCCTGCCACAGATGATGCACAAAATATTCCCGGTACTGCTGCAAGGCATAGGTCGGCTACCTTATAAAACGGACGCGTATCTTGGTTGGACATTGCAAAAGCTTCTTCTTCATTGGACGCCGTACTTCAGAAACTTGACAAACGCCAAGTTGGTTTCGCGCCCTTATGCGAGCATATTGCAGACTGATGTGGAGGGACAGCTGTCGCAATTTGTGTTGGAAAAGCTGATGGCGCAGTTCCTGGTTGTGCAGCAACGACAGGCGGGCCCAAATACGGGGCTCGTCGTAACCATATTGCAGCAGCTGATTAATGGGCTGGAGGATGTACCAAGCACGGAGCAACAGGCTAGTGGAGAGGCACAGTTGTTGACCCTACTGAAAGCTGCACACCAGCCGCTGCTTGAGCACGTGATGTTTGTGGACGAAAATGCCCACAGTCGCATCTTAGTTCTAGAATTGTATCGCGCGCTTATCAGCCATAGAATCTTCCAGCGGTCTTCCACAATACGTGACGCTTTCGCCGCTGATATCTGCACACTAGCCAAAAAACATATGGCTCACTGTACCTACTTCTTTTTTCAAATGCTCTTTAAAATCAGTGAGCTGGTGCCAGCCCTAGTTGCGCCCCTGCTGCCATTTGTTAAAAATGAGGCGCAGATCGTAGAGCAGAAACGCGGTCCGGGCGTTGATGTAGGCATACGTAAATGCTTACAAAAACTGCAGCAAGTCCTTCAAACAGCTATGCCAAAGAATTAGGAATTGGAGTACATTCAGCCGACGTCGAAAAGTCGAATGTCGTGAACACATTTTTTAAATGAAACAAGTAAAAATGCTAAAGTCGGGTGTCCCGACTTTGAAATACTCTGTACATATGTATGTTTAAAATAATTATAGAAATTAAAAAAATTTAAAATCAATTTTGATCGATTTTACCTCTCTCGGTATTCGAACTCACGTAAAGGGTGTATAATTGCGCATATACAAAGCAATTGCGTCTATATGAGTGTATGCATGTCATGTGTGAGCATGTTTGCAGTCAACCAAAGCACCAACATCAACAACAGGTGCGGGCAGCGCTGGGCAGCAAATATGTATATTTATGACTATAACTTCCTGTTAAATCGATCTATCATAATGAAACTTGGCATACGGACACATATTCACTAACTGGGGGTATTTGCAAAATTTTAGTTCGAAATTCCAAATTACGGGAGTTTTGAAATATCACTAATTGCGGTGGAGAGAGGGAAGGGAGGGAAATTCCAAAATACACATTTTCTGCGTATTCACACAAGGCATCTTGGACTAAAATTTGGTGTTCCTAGGTCTTATAGTCTCCGAGATATAGGTGATTATACGAACGGCGTTTCCGAAAATCCCCCTTAGGGCGGAATCGTCTTGCTCCCATACAGTAATGTGGACTTGACACAGGCATTGAAGATACGCAGTTTGGTTCTTCTGTTTAACTGTCCGCTTCTCCATATGCGATACAGTCTTCCGAATGCTGTTCGGGCTTTGGTAAAACGACTCGATACATCTTCGTTCACGCCACCATTGTTGGAGATAATGGTGCCGAGGTATGTGAAGTTATCGACAAACTCGATTGGGTTCCACATATGTTGATGTTTGCTTGGCGGGCGCGATTGAGGCGCATCGCTTTTGTTTTAGCCGTGTTTATTTAAGGCCCGACCCGACTGGCTAAGTCCACGAGGTCATCAGCTTAGGATTGGATATAACAGAGATTGTGAGAGATCAGACAGATGTCGTCCGCATAGTCCAAGTCTTCAAGATGTCTGTTGAAGCTCCAGTGATACTACGCTTGGATTTGCAAATTTCCCTCATGAACTCGTCTACCACGATGTTGAAGAGCAGTAGCGATAGATGGTAGCCTTGCTTGACTCCTGTGTTTGTCTGGAAAGGTACACTTGTTTTTCCATTCTGCAGGACCGCCAGGTTAGCATCATCATACATCGCCTTTAAAATAATTAGATATTAAAAATTGGAACGGGCCAACCTGTACCCACTTCATCATCGGGAAAAATGCACAAACTCGTCCTTTCTCAGGCTCAGGAGAATCTGTATACCAAGTTTGGTTATTCTAGCTCTTATACTTTCTGAGATCCTTGCGTTCATACAGACGGACGGACAGACGGACATGGCAATATCGACTCGTCTTCTCATCCTGATCAAGAATATATATACTTTGTGGGGTCTGCCACGCCTCCTTCTGCCTTTTACATACATTCGCACAAAACTAGTATACCCTTTCACCCTTTGGGTACAGGGTATAAAAACACAAATGTAGAAATATATATATGTATATTACGTGTACAAATTTTGGTTTATGTAGATTTTAAAATGTAGGCAGTATAGACGAAATTCTATAATTGGGAGAGGGGAGAGACTAGGGACTAGGAACGTCTGCATACAAAGATTGGCTAATGTGCGCTCAGTTTCCGAAATCCAAGTGTTCATCCAGACGGACGGACATGTCTAGATCGATTCTTCTCGTCATGTTGAGTAAGAATATACACATGTACAAGTATATATTTTATGGGGTCAGAGATGCTTTTTTTGCATGCATAAACTTAATACTATATATGTACATATGTATATGTATATATCCTTTTTACCCGTAAGGTAATAAGGGCATAACGAGAATTTAATGCTAGAGTCGATAATTAAATTTCCTTACATGAAATACAATGCATTTAATTACTTCGTACCCATATACATACATATAAAAATATATTTTTATACCTTGTACCCAAAGGGCATACTAGTTTAGTGCGAATGTAACAAACAGAAGGAGGCGTGGCAGACCCCCAAAAGTACATAATTATATTATTGATCAGTATGACAAAACGAGTCGATATAGCCATGTCCGTCTGTATGAACCAAAGGATCTCAGAAGGTACAAGAGCTAGAATTACCAAACTTGGTATCAAGGTTCGCCTAAGCCCTAGGCAGATCAAGTTTGTGTTTTTTTTCTGATGCACCCCAATTTCCCCTCTATTACTAATCAGTAAAACATATATATGTCTCTACGAACGTCTTGTAACCATGAGTACAGGGTATAAAAGAGTAGTGTTATATATTGCAGGAATAAGAACCATATTGCGACGATACAAACTATATACGTCGATTCATATGGCCCCGTTGTTAATTTACATACCATATATTCGTATATGTGACACCGGTTTTTGCAATTGTAACCTTGCTCCGAAAAAAGGTGTAAAAGTATCTATTTCCCAAAATACAACTTGTCTGGCCAATTCCAAATAGAACAAAAACAACTAGGATAAATGCAAAATTGCCAGCTACGCTGCTTTACTTGGTTCTCTTTCATCTTACATAGAGGTGGGGGATGGCGGCTGGTTGTCTACACAACACCCTTGGCGTCGCGTGGTATGCGATGGGTCAGATAATTGACCGGCATATAACCCGAATCGCCCAAATATTTGATAGTCACATTGCCAGACGCGCTGATCGTCAGCCATGTGATGGAGGCATGGTTGATACTAATCCGAAGCCACGCCTCTGGTGGAAACTGAAGGGCACGACACACAAAGTAGCGTATCACATTGCCATGTCCTACAATTAATGTATAGCTGTCCTTTTCTTGGTCGGGATAGGCGCGATGAAAATAGCGACGAAAGGCTGCCTCAATGCGTGCACCATCGCGATAAAACTGCTGCAAGTGAATTGACAGATGTTTAGAAGGACGCTTGGCTCACATTTTCTACTCACCGAAGCTTCGGGACGCCAATGACCCACTGGGGGCTGTGGCGGAATGGGCGCTCCTTCTCGCAGGAAAGCGCAATGTTTGACATTGTTCATATCAAAGTCAATCTCTTTGATTATTATACTCGCTGTTTCCTGCGCACGCACCATTGTAGATGCAATAACTTTATCCCATTTGATGCCTAGATCTCGGAGTCGTTTACCCGTATATTTAGCCTGGAGTCTACCGCGTTCCGTTAAATGATGCGTTTCATCCGTATTACCCACATCCAGGTACTCTCCGTGCCTTACAAGGATGATATGGCGCGCACTCTTGGGCACGGCTTTCTCTAGCTCGCTGTTGTACCGATTTTGCTCTTGCGGCAATTCGGTTTTCTGCGGTCGCACCAAACTCTTCGGGTCACGAAAATCCCAGTTGCTGTCCCAGAGGGCATACTCATTTATGGGCTTTTCGCTGTTCGTCCAGGAGTTGTGAACCACTTTTTGTGGATCGCATAACCGCTGGTAATAATAGGCCACCAAACCGGCGCCTGTTCCAAGGGCAAGGGCAGTGAACTTGCGCATGAATATGGCAGTTATTGAAGAGCAATAGGCTTTGATTTGAGTCACTATAATACTAATTGCCTATGTTTAATTTATCTTTATCTGCTTATCTTGCGTAAACTGAAATTCCCACCATATATAGGCCGACTCCCCAGCTGTTTTTTTTGCTATCGTAGCGCGCTCGCTCTAAGATGGTGCTGCCACCTTGCTGAAATCTTTTCAATGGAAAGTGGTGCCAATAGAGAGCAACAGATAAAATTATTGGGGCATGTGTATGCATGTACATATTGTACATGTGTATGTTTTATTATACTGCTGCATATTATATAATATTCATGCATAAATGAGTTTTATATAATACTGTGTCTATCTATGGTAGCATTTATTTTACGTTTGGGTTTTTTTTAGCATAATATGTTTATTTCTTTGGGCGTCAAACACATTAAGCTGATCATTTTATTACATACATATGTATGTTCATACATATTGTGTATACAGACGTACATACATACATATATGTATGTACATACATATATACCTACACATGAATGTACTTTCTTCCTTGTCTTCAGTAATGTGCAAATAAATATGTTGTATGTACATACATACATATGTACATACTTACATATCTACATATGTATGTATGTACATTATACTATACACATATGTTAGCACTAATTATAAACTAAACTAAATGGGCTTTAAACTAAAGTATTGCAATTTAAAGCTGCCGCTTCTTTAGTTGAGAGTTGTATCAAACAATTTAGTTGATGTTGCCATCTGGATCCGCATTAACAGAGCCGACAGTTTCCGTAGGCGCTGCTTCTGAGCCTTTTGTAGAGGTGTTGTCTACGCTGACTGTACGGACAAACACAGCAGAGGCTTCGATTACAATAGTGGGCAAATCATTGTTGGCAGCGGCGTTTTCTGTTGGTATTGTTACCGGCATGGTGGCGAGGGCAGCAATAGTATTGGGTTTTTCGGTGATCATGGACTCACGTTGTTCCTGTCTTTCAATAGCAGTAACAGGGACATCCTTTTGGGGAGCATTTGTTAGCGGTGATTGCTCACTAGATACCTGTGCTGTTTTCATTGCTGGGTCGTCTGTCTCAGCTACTTTTGACGTCTCATCAGCTGGAGATGTAATTAGAGGCGGTTGCTCCACAATAATAGCAGGCGTAGCAGTTACTGTGATTTCTGCGCTTGGTTTGACCGGAGCTGAAGCGTCCTTTGCTTCAATTACTACAGTCGTTGCTACTGGCGTTGGTACTGGTGTTGCTGCCGGTGGTAATGGTGGCTTTGCCTCAGCTGGCGTTGGCGTTGGTGACGTTGATTTCGATTTAACTGCAGGCGATGGTGTACGCGACTTGGATTGGCGCTTCTGCTCCTTTTGCACTTGAAGTTTTTTCTCGTGTGCACTCTTATCAAGCAACACTGACGTCGATTGTGGCGCTGGACTTGTTGCTCGTTTTATATCCTCGATTTTGGCTTCTAGCTCGCGCCGGATCTCGGCAACAGGCTTGAGCAAAAATATGGGCACATCATCGTCACGACGTTGAAACAGCATCTCTCCCTCAAATTCAACTAGCTTATGTTTGCGTGCACGGAGCAGTATGCCAACCACTTTATCGGAAATATAGTTGTAGATCTACCGTATAGAACATAAAATGTATCATAATATTTGGCTGCATCAGATCAGTGTGTGAACTTACATTGAACAGCTCCCCAAATGGTATTACTCGCATAGTGGGTTCATCCTTTACTTCATACCCCTCAGAACTAATGATCTGACAAAGTTCAACCATTTCCTTCATTACATGAATATTAGCCTTTTGACCGCGCATCTCAGTCAAACTGCCAGCTAGTGGCTTGCCATACTGATCCTTGGAAAATGTTGGTTTTGGCGATGAGGCACGTCCGTCTTGCGAAAATGGATTCAATAACTGCGACTGCTTGTGCTGTGTCGCCTGATTGTTAAACATGGCCACCTTCGATGAGAGTGGTGAATCCTGCAAGTGCATACGAAAGATACATATTATACATATGTATATATAAATATGTATATTTAAACCAATGTGCTATACCTTGTACCCAAAAACCAAACCCCCAAAGTTTATAGTATACATATATTAAATAGTCGACAAAGCCATGTCCGCCTGTCCGTATAAACGTAAGGATCTTAAAAAGAACAAAAGCTTGAAAAACTGAACTTGGTATCGAAGAGCTTGTATTTTTTTTGATGCACCCCTCTGTCTGATGCACCACTCCCACACCAAAGAACTGCAACAAGTATGTTCGAGTGTGTTCGACCGCCCTTGCTGAAAATGCAATCAAATCAGATCTTTGCTTGGCTGCAAACGAGCTTGAACGAGTTGAGTACTCTCAGCATTTTTCTTATGATCGAACTTGCATGAGCAATCTTTCTATTTTTACGAACAAGCACCGGTCTTGATTGGTTTGCTTTAAAACAGTTCAGGCTCGGTCACTTCGTTTAAGATGACTGGGTCCTGATCAAAACAAACCAGACTTTGCACAATGAGCGTTTGATCGAATGAGTATAATACCGTTATTGCTCGAGTATTGTTTGGGTATTGCGCGAGTTATACTCGGGTATTACTCGAGTATAGCGCAGGTTTTACCCGAGTATGTCTCGAGTATTGCGCGGGTTTTACCCGGATATGACCATATAAAAAATGCATGCACATATTTATGTACAGGGAAAACTCTCGTGGCTGAACACTCACGGTTGGCTAAGGGGAGTGTCCGCTTAAGGGGATACTTAGATACATACTTTATACACCGATCGAATGTTTTTAGAAAAGGTGTCCGCCAAAGAGAGTGTCCGAATAAAAGAAGTGTCCATTAAGGGTGTTTTCAATTATGCGCAAACATGTGTACGTATTTGAAATAAAGAGGTACAGAATGAAAACAAAACATATTTATTTTTTTGTATATTATGATATTCAGCGTTTTATTTCTTAAAAAATGAACTCAAATATCTTAAAGTAAACAAATTAGTATAAATTAAAATAGCATAACTATTTTTAATTGAAATAAAAAGGAAGGTATTTCTTTTCGCTAATAGTTTTGTTGGATTCTTTAATTTATATGCATATACTTGTATATGAAGTTACTATTGAACTAATAGCCGAAAAAACAATGGAAAATGCAAGTGCACGTGCACGCGCCCATCTCATTGGTCATTTCGGTCATGCGGGCATGATTGCAAATACGACGTTTGATCATTTCTTGCATTCATGCAAGAAGTTTCGGCCACAACCGCTCACTACTCAGTTTTTGCAGTTTTGATTCGAACTGAGTGCTCCTTCGCAACCAGTCATTGCTTGTCACTATACCCAAATGAAATAATCATACCGAATACTTGAGTATGACCGAAAATGTAGTACTCGTTGGAGTTCTCTGATACATATGTACATACACTGCGCGTCATCAGGTTAGCACACCCCCTGATTTCCTCTACTTTTCAATATTTTTTTGTGATTTTTTTCGAAGTCAACCGAAAAATTCACATTTTAAATTTGGCCAATATAACTTAAAGAAATGGCTGACCAAGCACTTTTAATGCTTTCAATTAATTCCTTTTTGGTAGAATACTGTCTGCCAGATTCGTAACCTTTGCGAACCAGTCATCCCCACACGTTTTCTATTATATTGATGCCCGGTGAGTAAGGTGGCCGCTTCAATAAATCGACGTATTGTCGTGTTGAAAACATCCAGGGAAATCACCAAGCAAATTTTTGAAATGGGGAAAATACGTTTTTATAAGTGTTTGCATAAATATTCGTGTTCAAAAATTACAACTCGCACGTAACACAACATGAGCTGGCTCCCCGCACCATTACACCACCCACCCGACTAAGAAGTCGAACCAAATGATGCTCTTTCTTCCCAAGATCATGGAAATAAAAATTATATCCATCGGACCATTCCGAATCACATTTCTTTTCATCCGAAAAAAAACCAACCCTAAAATCAAAATTTAAGCAGAGTTTGACTTAATCGTATTCCCTTCCGAGCATAGTTAAGTGGTGGTTTTTTCTTTAGTTTTAATCTTTTCAAATGTGGAGCATTTCTTAACCACCTTTAAACAGTAGATAAGCTGGCTTCAACACCAACATTTGCCTCGATCTTTGCAGTCCATTTATGAGAGATTGATGCTTCTCTCAAAATTGCTCTTTTATCAGCATCGGAAATCACTTTATTATTACCGCATTTATTATTTATACCATATCCCGACATTTTAAGTAAGAAATTGTACAAAGCAATTGCGTCTATGTGAGTGTATGTATCTATGTTTATGCGCGTCTATTCGTGTCTGTGTAAGCATGCTTGCAGTTAACCAAAGCATCAGCATCAACAACAGCTGCGGGCAGCGGTTGGGCAGCAACTATATTTATGGCTATAACTTCTTGTTAAATCGGTCTATCAGAGTGAAACTTGTCATACCGACACATAATGACTAAATGGGGGTATTTGCAAAATTCGAAATTCTAAGAATTACGGGAGCTACGATTTGCGGTGGAGAGGGGGGATTGAGGGAAATTCCAAAATACACATTCTCTGCGCATTCACATAAGGCACCTTGGACTAAAATTTGGTGTGCCTAGGTCTTATAGTCTCCGAGATATAGGCGATTATACGAATTGAAAATCGGGAAAACCCCCATAGGGGGGAAGTGGGGGGAAAATTAAAAAATAAAACAAACTCGTATAGCGTACACACATAAGGCATCTTTGTGCAAAATTTGGTGTCACTAGCTCTTATAGTCTCTGAGATCCAGGTGTTCATACGGACAGACAGACGGACAACCAGACAGACAGACATAGATCGACTCGTCTTGTCATGCTAATCAAGAATATATGTATGTATACACTTTGTGGGGTCTGCCACGCTTCCTTCTGTCTGTTACATTTTTCAGCTCGCGCAAACCTAGTATACCCTTCTACATTTCATGTACCTGTTCAAATTCCAAAGATAAACGAAAAGCCAATTGCATGTGCTAACCTGATGACGACAAAATTAAGCACCATTTTCCATTGAAAATAAAATAAAATATTAAAAACCGTATAACGGTATATTGTTATCACATGTTCTCTTTGTCAGTGATAGACTATTACTGATAGTGCATACAAAGGTGAGAAAAATAGAAAACAAACAATTTAGAACGCTACAGTCGAGCAAGCCCGACAGTAAAATAGCCTGTACTCTCCACAAAAAAGAAAAATTAAAAAAAATTAAATTATTAAAAAAATGAATGAATGAATTAATTAAAATAATTAATTAAATTAAATTAGAATACATGTTTATGTTCAGTTTTAACAGCATACATTTACATCACGTACCTATGCGTGTTTATATGCGTGTATGTATGCAGCACAAAGTTGAACAAAAGCAGCAACAACAACAACAGCTGCGGGCAGCGCTGCCGACAGAGCTGCAGGCAGCGCATGAGCAGCGATTTTACTTATGGCTATAACTTTCTTCTATCATGATGAAATTTGGCACACAGACACATTAGTACTAACCTACCAAAATTGATTTCAAAATTCCGAGAATTACGGAAGTTATAAGAAAAAACACGAATTGCGGGGGAGTGGGGGGGTGCATCGAAAAAAACTTAAACTCGTACTTTCTTGGTCTTAGGAGAATATGGAAACCAAGTTTGGTTATTCTAGCTCTTATACTTTCTGAGATCCTTGCGTTCATACGGACAGACAGACGGACGGACGGACGGACAAGGCTATATCCACTCGGCTTCTCATCCTGATCAAGAATATATATACTTTGTGGGGCCTCCTTCTGTGTGTTACATACATGCGCACAAAACTAGTATTGCTTAAAGTTAACAACAACAAAATCAGACGCAATTGTATTTGGCTAATGTAGGTGTGCTAACCTGATGACGCACAGTGTACAGGGTGCGCCATCTTTTATGTCGGTATGTAGATATTGAATAACTTTGTCATTAGTGAACCGATTGACTTGAGTAGACCAGTGTTGAAAACCTCAGTTAATGAAATTTTAATTGTAACCAAATTAAATAAAAATATCTCATACTTGAAAATCGGTTGTTTATTTTCAATTTTATTCAATGTTTGCATACCGACATAAAAGATGGCGCACCCTGTACATACATATGAATGTACAAATCTAGATGAAATCCCGATGTAAATTTATTGTGTTGAAGCAATTCATGCGCACGTTGTAAGTAAATTAAATTGAATTAAATTAATTCGTTTAAGATTAGTTTACAAAAATGTAATGAACAATTTTGAAAGTGGCTGAGGGAGAGAATGCATTGATAAAAAAGCGGAGTAACAGGTTCGGACATTATTTTTTAAATGCATCGTGCATTCATTACAATTTTAATTTAGCACTAAAGTATGTAAAATAGGTACACACATACATACATACATGCATAAAATAGATATGTTTGGCTACGCGCTTCTACTTACTGTATTGTACATACATACATATGTACATATGTGTGTAGATATGAGTACAGGAAAGGAATGCGCAAATGTCGTGCCATAAATAAATAAAATACATACATACATATGTATGTACATACATACAAGGCATTTTGATGAAAAAGAAACCATGCTACTCGTACGCTTCCTCTAGCCGCCTTTGCCAAGACACAACAAACAACAGAAAAAATAAATTAAATTAAATAAAAGGCTCAAAGCAAAAGATGACCTTCAAGTAAATTTTTTTCCGCGGTTCGGTCATACATACTTATGTACATATGTATGTATGTATGTACATACAAGTCCCAATGAATTTACTAAAGATAGTTCGCTAATAATTCTGAATATCATCAACTTTTGATGTCTAAGTATTAAGAGGGCTATACTCCAGTTGGCTATATGCAAACAAACATGTACGTGTATATATACATGCATACATATACATATGTATATGTATATGTGTATTTGTATGAATGTATTTATGTATGAATTATACCATTTGCGCATTTTCTTTTCAATATCAAAACAACGCAATGACGTCTCTTCAGTTTCCAAAATTTCCTCATTAAGTTTTCTGTGCGCTTATTTGTAAAGTGAATTTCATTCATATGAAAAATATTAAACGTAAATATCTACGATGAATGAAAAGCAGCAAGAATTCGGTAACAGAGTGCCAAAAGCTTTGCGTCAACTCATGTATAGTAAATTCATATGTACTTATATATACATACATATGTATGTATGTATGTATGTATGTATGTATGTATGTATGTATGCATGTATGTATGTATGTGTGAACGAACTAAAAACAGGGCGATGCCGTCGCAGAAATGCAGTGATTTTGCATAGTTTTCGGCTTGCAGAGAAAGTTTGCTGTGAAATACATACATACATAAAAATGCATACACAATAATAAATTAAAACATTTCACAAGCCACAATAATTGTGTGAAACATGAAAATGGAGAGAAAAACTTGCCATACAATTGCTAATAAAATGGAAACTGAGCGGCATATGAATACGCAATTTTTATGCAGCTGTTGGTGACAATTACACACACATTTTTTAGATATAAACGTACATATATGCATATACATATGTACATACATATATGTATTTTATTTTGCATAAACATGCAAAAACACACTGCAAGGAGGCATTTTAAGCACGGCCAACATGAACATGTGTATGCCTTCATGTTACATCCATACAGTATTACAACAAATAAAACTTTTCCCAAGTTAGCCTAAAATGTATACTACGAGGTTGGCATATCCTAAAAGAGTTTGTAAGGCGTGCTATTTCCCCCAAAAAACTATTGAGGTGTTCTGGGACCTTTCACCCACTATAGAATAATCATATGCATGAAATGGGCAAAAGTTATCCATTGACCCAGTGCCAATGCCCAATCTGCCTTTCAGCTTCATTCTACCGCAATGAAGCCGGCTTTTATATTATTAATTAATTATAGCTGAATTTCCACCTTTGATATTGCCGGTTGTAAGTTTACTTCAACCCAAACAGTTTGGACTTAATGCAGTGCGTCGAACATATAGGAACAATAACCGATAAAAAGATTATATCCAAACTATATCATTTATGTTGACTCGCTTTACACGGTTTTTTTTTTTTTTTTTTTTCAAAGTATTTATTATACTTATTCGTAACCGTAAACGGGTCCGCCAAGATCAGTATAAATTTATCCAGCCGACCAGGCTGATTAAAGACGATTACTATTTTGAATTTATATTTTAGGTATAAAACGTAAATAGTATGGCACTATGTAGAATTTAAATTCTCCCATTATGCTCTTTGTTTATCGTTCCTATTAGATATGAAAATAAAATACATTTGTACTATATGAACACGTTTCCATTGGTTTGTGTTTTATTTTTACCTATTTGTTCATATATTTAAAGTTACTTTACTCTAGTACAAATAATTTGCAACCAAATCCGCAAAAAACATGCCCCCTAGATGAAATCCTGGGGCATGAAATGTATATATGTATGCATATGTATATATAGAATTGTGTACCATGGTATACGTTCTTGAGACTACATATTTTATTTCTATTTCAACTCAAACGATGGTCATTGCCAAGAATTTTTCCGTGTTTCAAGCTTTTGATGTGTATGTGTGAAAATGTTCTTTTGTCGCTGTCAGCCATGTCTATATACATTTACATACATATGTACATGCATATGTGTGTATATACATAGCATGAGTGCCTTAAGTGCACATGTACATACACGTACGTATGTATACTGAGCATATGCACATATGTATACCGTTGTTGGTACATACTTTTTGGCTATTCATATGGCGACAAATTAAATGAAAACACAGCGAAATTATTTTGTTTGTTGTGCTTGCCAGCCGTTGACGGCGTTAGAAAAGTTGATATTTATGTCATTCCAATTTAATGATCTCTAATCAGGCTGCTTGGATGTGTTCCAGCAAATGCTTAACAATGGCCAACAATAACAACAACGAAAAATACTAACAGAATCCATTTTTTGCGCATAAGTTAAAAAACAACAATTTTGAACAATTTTGTTGTTTTGTGCCGATTGTTGGGCGCCAGGCTGTAGGCATAAATAATTTAAAGGTATTTATGTCTTTAAATTTGCTGCGTAAGAAGAACAGGATTTAAAATCTTTAAAGATTTCGCAAATGCCGCTGGGTGACCCAACTTTTACCGAAATTCTTTGTCTTTAAATAAATCATACATACCAAGCGTCTTAGTAGGGAAACGCGTATATTTTGAAAATATCTGGAAATTAAACGATTTCGGGCTTTGTTTGATCAGAAATTAAAAGAAGGGACATCTAGGAAGAAACATATTCTCATCTTACTCGTTCATACATACTTGTATGTATGTATGTTAGTTATCTGCGAAGCTTATGTCGCTTCCCCAATTAAATTAGGGTTAAAGTTAGGACCAAGTTATCCCTCTGTTGAGTCTGTTGGATAAAAAGCTTCATTATTATTGTATACTTTTACTAGAAATGACCAGATTATCAATAACGCAGAGAAATACATTTGTTAAGGTATTTAAATCTGTTATATTGTAAGGAAATAACTCCTAACATTTTTAAAATAGGGATGATTTCCATAAATGTGGAACAAATTCATAAACTTTGCTCAAATTTGGGCAACGACCCAATTATAGTTTTCTAGTTTTTAGTGCAAACAAATTCGTTAAATTAAGAAACAAACAAGTGGAAAAGCTGAAGAAGGGGGAGTGGGTGAATGTATCTAAAAAATGAAACAAACTCGTACTGCGTACACACATACTGCATTACTTTTCATTTCGTGTTTGTATTTTTAGTCAACTAGCTACATACTTTACTAAAAATAGGGTGAAGAACTCCCTAAAGAATTCAACTGCAAAGACCTAACTCATGAGTAACATCAACATAAATTTCAAAGTTATTTTCCGCCAAGCAATGCAATGCACATGCCAGCCCTGTTATGCGCAGTATTTGTGACCCGCTAACATGCCACACCGAAGGAGGCGTGGCAGACGCAACAAAGTACATTTGTATATACATATACTATATTGCTCATCAGTATGACAAGACGAGTCGACTCCGTCTGCTCGTCGGTCTGTCCGTCCATCTGTCTGTCCATACGCAAAGACACAACATTGAGGGTAAACGTATTTTATTGAAGATGAGGACTGTAAGTGTATTTTTTTATTTGATTAATTTGATTCAATTTAAAGGTATGCTAGAGTGGAGCGGACTCAACTTTTAAATACTTCCACAAAAAGAAAAAATGTAAAATAAATAAATAAATCTAAAAAATTAAATTAAATAGAAAATATTCAATACATAAGTAGGGCGTAGGGGGGTTGCTCCCCCTACAAAAAATTGTTCCATACAAAGTCGACCACACGTTCATTATTATAACGCACTTTTTCGCCTTAGAATGGAACTAAGTTGGATTTGTTGAAGTTTTTTCATTGATCATATGCATAAATTATTTTTTAAATGCATCGTGCATTATTTAATGAAAAGTTTAATTTTTTGGCCCAATTTTTTTGTAATATTAAACTCAGCAAAATACAAAGTTCTAAATACAAGTATTTAATGTTGAATCAAGACTATGTTGGCAATTTAATTGTGCTGTTGTTTTTGCTTCTGTGTATGATAACTAGTGTTTTAACTATAGATTTAGTAATAATCTAATTTAAAACAAGTAAAAAAGCTAAAGTCGGGTGTCCTGACTTTGAAATACTCTGGACTTATGTTTACAATAATTATAGAAATTAAAAAAATTAAGAGAATTTAAAAAAAAAATTGATCGATTTGTTAAAGCGGTCTATCATAGTGAATCTTGGCATACGGACCCATAATGACTAATTGGGGGTATTTCCCAAATTTCAAATGAGTTCAAAATTCCAAGAATTACGGGAGTTACGATTTGGGGGGGGGAGAGGGGGAGGGAGGGAAATTCCAAAATACACATTTTCTGCGTATTCACATAAGGCATCTTGGACTGAAATTTGGTGTCCCTAGGTCTTATAGTCACCGAGATATAGGCGATTATACGAACGGAAAATCGGGAAAACCCCCATAAGGGGGGAAGTGGGGGGGCGAATCCAAAAAAATTCAACAAACTTGCACAGCGTACACACATAACATAGTCTCTGAGATCCAGGTGTTCATACGGACAGATAGACAGGGCTTGATCGACTCGTCTCGTCATGCTGATCAAGAATATATATACTTTGTGGGGTCTGCCACGCCTCCTTCTGCCTGTCAGATTTTCAGCTCCCGCAAACCTAATATACTCTTGTACATTTTATGTACAGAGTATAAAATGGTGAAATGAAAAATATTTGTAATGCAGGTCACTGGTCGGATTGTTTATACAAGTATGTGGAAAAAGTGATGTTTTTATGTGGGAAAAGAATAAGTGTTTTTAACTAAATATCTTGCTAAAAGGTGTGAGAGTTGAGGTCAACTAAAAGAGATTTTTGTGAGACTGAGAATTGGTTTTCGGTCGTAATTTGGTTGGCAGATATTTCTGTAACGCCCCTGACAGTGATTTTTATAATAGCCTATCTACTATTTTTTGAGCGACCAAGTTAATCAAACTTAATTAACTGAACTTTTCTCTGCCTTTCTTGGTAACATTATATAGGGATATGAACATATAGATATATATATTTGTATATACATACATTCAAAATTTATAAACATATTTTCGCATACTAAGTATATACTGATTGTATTTTGAAGTTATTAGTTTGATAATTTTAATCTTTTATACATTTTAATATAAATTTTGCATAAATTAAAATTATTTTGACATTTAAAAATAAATTTTCATTTTATATGCATAAATAGTATATGCATAAATATATATGTAACATGCGATGTATGTATGTACAAGCAAAGAGGTCGGTGACCTCAAGCTAGATAGATAGGGGTAGGCGCCAGGTCAGAACCGATTAAGAGCATACCCCAAAAAAAAAACACTATCACTTGTATTAATTTTAGTTGAGTATCAATATTATGACAATGAATGTATAGGAAGAATGATGTATCTTTTTGTAAAATTATGTTGCTGCCTGCAGCTTTGGCCAAACCTCAAACTCATACTCCCAACTGCTTATCAGATGGGGAGGTATTCGCTACTTACCACAACAAATCGGAGGGAGCCCAACTCATGCGAAACGTCTGTCATTTTATTTGGATTTTGCAGTTTTGTATTAGTTGTATACTTTAATAATGGAGCGTAACTGTTAAACCTTTGGTAACTCCGACTTTCGTCACACTTTTGCCAAACTTTTGTGTTTGTACTTGTGGCGGGGTCAGTGTCGGAAGCAATCTGCAACTTGAAAGAAAACAATGACAATAAGAGAGAGGTGGATAAAATCGAATTAGGTGTGCGAAACATTGCAAAAAGTAGAGGTTATGAAAACATTATAACAAAGAAATTTGTCTTGCATGGATCGCCGTCTATAATGGACTTTGCTTCCCAACCCATTGAGGCTCATTTTACCATTTCTTTTATGACTCGCGGCTAACTCCAAAACAAGACCAACAAAACAACGCCTAAGCGACACTCATTAATAAAGGCGGTCAAAATGATGAGAAAAAAAGGAGAAGTAGCTTAAAATATGCAGAAACAAGAAAGAAAAAAACACAAACAGAAGAAAAATAGTTGCGCCAGTTGAGGAAAAATGGGAAACATACGTCGTAATAAAAACAGACTACCGTTAAGGCTGAGCTTTCAACTTTGCACACGCGCATGCGCATTTGCACGCAAGTCCAAGCTCGAACCTGACCCCGAATTAAAACGTAAACTCAAACATACAACCGGACTTTTCTGGCTGCAGACGAGTATTAGCCGTTTTCCCGTTTCAAGTTGGTTACAAATGTGAAAACTTCTGCGCTTGCCGCCGCCGCCGCCGCCGTAGCCGTTGCTGCATTTCTTGCCCAGCAATCTCGAACATTTTCATTTACTTGTATGTGCGTTGCGCAGCGTGTTTTCTTTTTATGACAAGTTGATTATCTTGTTCGTTTCCCTTACCCAGCAAGAAAATCATTTTGTGTGTCAAGTCACACTTTATACACGCCCTAGTATCTTGACGCTACGAGAAACACACGAGAAACCACATCCACAGGTGGCTCACACTCATCCAATAGTTGGAGGAGGCCCAGATGGTAAGGGCTGCCAGGATGCCTGACCTTTCGCCAACAGTTTCACATTCTATACCAATTTTTTTTTTTTTCAATTTTCGAACTTTACTCACAATTGATATGAGCTTTTTGTTATTTTTTCGTTCAAATTTTTGCTTGAGCTTGTATTTTTTTGTTTGATATAGTTTCGTTTTGCTTTTGTAATACACTTTTAACACTTTGAAAATATTTGGGAAAAAAAATCAACTGAAAAAGTATGTATTCCCTTTGCTTTCAACTTTTCTCTTTTTGCGCGCCGTTTGGTCGTTCGAACCAAAATGAGCATCACAAGCGAATGCGATGAGCTTTTATAGCTGGCTAACACATACACACACACACAACGCACACGTACGCGATCTAACCACTGAGAGAGAAAGAGAGAGAGGGAGAGAGTATACAAGAAGCAGGTACACTCAGCTAAATCATGCACAATTGTGTGAGGAATGGGAAAGTTTTATAACCGAAGGAAACAATTTCGATTAACTTTTGTACGAGCACACAAATTAATATTAGATAGATTGGATAAAAACACCCACATATACACAGTTGATCTTTATCTTGAAGCTTATATATATGTATGTATGTATGTATGTATGTGTGTGTGTATATCTATGTATACTTAGGAAATAATCATTTAATAATCATTTATGTTTTTAGTTTTTAAAAGAATTCCATTCCAAATATGTAATATTCCAAAGTATTTACAAAATCATTTTGCAAAGAACTTGCTTGTTTTTAAAATCGACCAGATTAAGCGAAGTATAAAGGGATGGGAACGTGGGTTTTATTGAAATAAAATATTTATGTAACAGGCAAACGGAGGCATGCAGACTCCATATCATTGGTACATACATAATTGATTAGCATGACGAGACATATCGATACATTCATATCAGTTTGTAAGAACACCTATGTATAACATTTTAGTCGAAATAGCTAGGGACACCAAGCCCAAGTTCCCATATAATGCCTTAATTTTACATCTAGTTAGTGCTTATGTGTCCTCATGTTAAGTTTCATCATGATAGGATAGGAAGTTATAGCCAAAAGTGTACTCTCGGCCCATGCTCTGCCCGCAGCTCCTGTTGTTGTTGTTTTGGCTCAACTCTGTACTCACACATACACGATAACATACAAGTAGTCACATTTAGACACAATATTGTTGCAAATGCATTCTATTGGAATTGTGCGAATCTACAAGTATGTACGTGTTATATGTTTATACCCTGCAACCAAAGGGAAAAGGGTGTACTAGCTTAGTGTGTTGAAAGTATACAAATTAATTTGAATATTTGAAAAATTTGGATTGTGCAAAGTGTCTGTGTGAACGCCTTGATGTCGGAGGCGGTTGATCCCACATTCACCCAACTGGATAACAATATTTAATATCCCGGCAATACGAGCTTATTTTATACTGTTCTCTAGGAACCACCGAGTTGCAAACTTCTTTGCTATGTATTGTAAGCTGGAACATTTATATACTATACACAATTATATACTATACACATTTATATACTATACATCGAGATATTTTAAAATATTTTCTTCTTTTGTATTCAATATTCAATTTTCAAACAAGTGAAAAAGCTTAAGTCTGGTGCGACGACTTGGGAAATACTCCGTTCCTTTGTCTATGCGTGTCTGTGTGTGAGCTTGTGCGCAGTATAGAGTTCAGTCGAAACAGCAATACTAACATCAGCTGCGGACAGAGCTTGAGCAGAGAAAAGCCTTACGGCTATAACTTTCCTTTGAATTGACCTATCATGATGAAACTTAACAAGATTAAAAGCACTAACAGGATGTAATTACCAAATTCGATTTCAAAGTTTCAAGAATTAAGGGAGTTATGGAAATTCACTAATATCGGGGGTTTGGGGGAAGACGGAAAATTTTGAAGTACGGACACGTGTACTTGCGGACTAATAAATGGCATCTTGGGCTAAAATGTAGTGTCTCTAGCTCCAAAATAAAAAATTTTGTGTTTTAGGTCTTATAGTCTCGTTTTCTCGTCTTGTCATGCTGATTAGGAACATCCATATGTATTTTGTGGGGTCTGCCACGCCTCCTTCTGTTTGTTACATTTTTCACCTCCCGAAAACCGAATATACCCTTGTACATTGTACAGAGTATAATAAACTTGCACAGCGTACACATATTGGACAACTGTGTGGAAAATGTTGTGTCTCTAGGTCTTATAACAGTCCTTGAGATCTAGTAGTTCTTACGAACGGAGAGACAGGGCTAAATCGACTCGTCTTGTCATGGTAATCATACTATACTTTGTGTTGTCTGCCACGGCTCCTTCTGTCTGCCTAATATACCATTGCACAGTTCAGGTTCAGAGTACATAAGCCTATTACGCAGCTTAATTTGTACTTCTTAGAGTATACAAATCAAGTTTAGAGGTAACCTATACGTCAAAAAAGAGCCTTAATATTAGCTTTCTAGCTCTTACCATGTGGGTTGGGCGTTGATTGGACACAACTTTTCGAGTTAAAATTTCTCCAAGGGAGAACCCCAGCCCCAACGAAAACCGACCTTGCAGTCTATTTTGTGTTATTTCTTAGAGTGTACCAAGAGTACACCAAATCACCAATCACCAATCAGTCAGTAAATAATTTTATTTAAAAAATCAACAATATGCAATTACATATACATACATACTTGTACATATGTATATACAACACGAAATTAGCGTAAACTGCATCGAACCCAAATGGGAAACATTTAAACAGATGACACACATTCGATACCAAATGTGGTTAAAGACGTTAATATATAAAGGAAGACTAATATGAACTAGTAGATAATGAATATCTCATGCCGGAGCTGCAATAATTAATTAGCCAAAGAAAGGAGTGACCCAACTTATAGTCAATTGTGGTCATCGATTTCCACGGAGATGGTTAAAACGGGGAGATTGTAATGAACTCTGCATTATACTGAGAATACAAATCCCGAATACGGTTGTGCGAAGGGAAGTCAGCTGTGCATCTAGACAGGAGTATTGGTAAATAAATAGTTCATGGTTGGTCTATAACATATGGAAAGCTTAAGATGACTTAAGATGTCTATGAGTCTACATAGCCAAAATCACCTTTGGACTGCGTAAGAAAATGTCCAGCGCCTGTTATCGAAATCCTCGCTTCTATAGTTTCACAGTTTTTGATGTGTATATGGACGGACAGGAGGACACACATCTACAATTATTCGTGGCTATATGGGACTCACTACGCCTTTTATGCCTGTTATGTAACCTCGGGCTTCTTGGGATATCCTTAAAACCTTTTGAGATTATAAGGAAATGCTTGATTTGTTTCTGAGTTAACTTTCATATGAACATTGTATACACATACTTGTAAAGTATGTACTTATAAGTACATACAAGAATGTATGTATATGCATACTACAATGGCGCACATGGCACACTACCTAGAGCATAGCACATAGAAAATAAAATGGTTGAACGCATCAGAGCCCCATAAACGACGAGTGGCGCGTTGGCAACTAATCTTTCTGGTATTGCTTTTGGGAAAAACCGGAAGCAGTCGCCTGCCGCGGTCGTCTCACTTGCTACAGTCGCCGCTGTCTCAGTTTCAAAGTCAAAAGCCAATAGCACCGAAAGAAAAAGAGCAGTGTACCCCTCCCCGACCTCAAGTGGTGATCGACCAAGTAGTGACACTCAAAATAGATTGTCATCTAGTGGGCAAGTGATCGGCACGGCATGCAATATGATGGGACGACCACATCCCAGCATTCTCTGCCAATAAACATTCGATGGTGGCGATGTCTAGGTACGAGCAAATATACATACACATACAAGTATGTATGTATGTGTACCTAACCTATATACATTTATTTATATATGTATATGTACATACATATGTAAATTATAACACATATACTTGTACGATTTGTTCACAATTTGAACTCACTTAGAATGCCACATTTATCTAAATGCAACAGCAACAATTTTCAAATTTCTATTTGGATGCCGTTCGAGATGTGGCTAGCAGACGCGGCTGCCGCAGACGCTTTGAGATTCTTACTAGCTCCGATGCGTTAGGCGCGCGCCCAGCTGTTTTGGCTTGTCGCCTTCCATCCAAGCAGCTAGCCAGCCCATTTTGAATAAATGCTCCTAATTAAACAAATTTGAGTACAATAATGTTTGCATGTTTAGCTGACAGCCGCAAGTGCATGGCAACTTAACGATTTCTTTGTATACCACTATTTTGCAATTATACATACATACATATGTATGTACATATGTACGTATGTATGTATGTACGTGTATGGCACGCCAACGTCAACAGGTACCATGAAGGTGCACGTCCCTCGTAGTGTTGAGGGAAATTGTGATTTTTCTGCCGCGGTGGCAACAGCAATGGCTGCGACTTTTAAATCACAAGACGACTGCGATTGTGAACTGCATACACGTTCATATGCACATATGTTTGTACATATGTACATACGAGTACATACTTACATACTAGTTCCCGTTGTCGTTATCTCACTTGCTGATATGGTACTGTTGAAACAGCAACAAATACCTACCGAATACCATGTTTGGTTATTCTTCCTCTTATTCTTTTCAGCTGTAAACACACAATTAGTCATTCATACATACATACACACATATGTATATACTTGTACATTCGCTCTTAGCTACAAGTATGTACAGCTGCATATGACCTTCTCACCCCTTGGTTACAGGGTATACACACTGTATTACGCGACATCCCGGTCGGCTTTAGCTGTATGATCCGGGTTTCCGGATCCGCAGTTTGCTTTATTTTTTTATTTTTTTGATTTTTCTCGATTTTCCATTCGTATCATCGCCTATATCTCGGAGACTGTAAGACCTAGGAACACCAAAGATGCCTTATGTGAATACGCAGAAAATGTGTATTTTGGAATTCCCCCCCCCCCCCTCTCACGCGAAAATCGTAACTCCCGTAATTCTTGGAATTTTGAATTCAAATTTTGTAAATACCCCCAGTTAGTGATATTGTGTCCGTATGCCAAGTTTCACTATGATAGACCGATTTAAGAAGTTATAGCCATAAATATATGTATGTATTTGCTGCCCAGGCGCTGCCCGCAGCTGTTGTTGATGCTGATGCTTTGGTTGACTGCTAACATGTTTACACAGACACGAATAGATGCGCATAGGCATACATACACTCACACAGATGTAATTGCTATGTAAATGTGCAATTACGTGAGTTCAAATGCCGAGAGAGGTAAAATCGATCCAAATTTTTTTTTTAATTTTCTGAATTTTTTTAATTTCTATAATTATTGTAAACATAAGTACAGAGTATTTCAAAGTCGAGACACCCGACTTTAGCTTTTTTACTTGTTATGTCTAGTTTATAAAGCATCAATGTATTTTTAACGCCCTCGACTATGCATGTTAGATTTCTAATTTCTGATGATACGAGATTTAGAAATGTGGAGACGAATACACGACGCCGGACGGAATAATATTTGATAACCACATCTACGAGAATTTGTTTCGCTAATAACTTTTCCTAAAATTGACCGATTTGAATACAATTTTAAACAGCATTTGAAATGTGGACGCTATTGACAATTGATATTCTGTAGCGGGGGAAGGGGGGGAAAATTCAAAAAAATAAACTCGTCCTTTTTCGGACCTAGGAGAATCTGGGTACCAACTTTGGTTACTCTAGCTTTTATAGTTTCTGAGATCCTTGCGTTCATCCAGACGGACGGACGGACGGACTTGTCTAGATTGATTTCTCTCGTCATGCTGATCCAGAATATTTATACTTTATGGGGTCGGAGATGCTTCCTTCTGCATGTTACATACTTTGCACAAACCTAATATACCCTTTATACCCTACATATGTATATATATATGTATGCATATATATGAACATATGTATATCTAGAAGTTTTGTAACGCTGATGTCCGTTAACTCGATTGGTAAGGGACTGACTTTTGATTCTCCGATACCGCTGCATTAATGAGTTTTGAGCTTTACTCGCCCTGCAGTTCCTCCGTCAAAATGTTTGCTGCATTTGTGGGCTTCTTTGTTGTTGCATGAGCGCGCAAATCACCAAGCTTGGCTGTGATAGTGATCTTGCAATAGCTGCAGTAAGCCCTATGCTTGTCCGTGTCTTCTTTGCGATTCCAAACCTGGAATTTTTCGCTTTTTACCTAAGCATCTCGTCACTTTCGCTTGGTGGGGTGGGGCATTGGCAATTATCGATAAAAATAATGACGAAACTGCCAGTTTTCATAGTTTTTATGTAACCGGGGCAACATAAAAAGAAGCGGGGAAAAAGCCAAACCCATTTCTAAAAAATCAGAATCCCGTTTGCCGCAATTCCCAAATTTTACTCACAATTGGCCTTCCAAAACAGCCAGATTTGACGGGAAAAAAGCGAAATTGGCAGCCTTGTTAAAGGACAACAGTAGAAGCTTATCAACTTACATGCCCGGTGCTTGTATTCCAGTCGTAGCAAACGGCAGATCATCATCATGACGAGATACCGTTGTGCCTTCACACTTGGTGGATATGTTGCACAGGCTGGAAGAGATGACCATAGGTCTCAAACTATTTGGTAACGCATATCTACAATGGATAATACTTGTATATCTTGCAACTTGTTGATTATTGGTCACTCGGCTTGGTAGCTCAGTATATAGAGAAGAGCTGATATGTATTTACAAGTGACTAAAGGGGCAGTCGCGTTCTACATTCTTTTTGCGCAACACTAATACACATTTTATTCATACATACACACATACAAGTATGTATGTAAGTTCAAGGCATGCATGTGTGTAAGTATATAGCTACGAATAATTGTATACATAATTAGGTATACTTATATAGTGCGCATTGACATTAGCTATCGCCAAGACCAATTAATGAATGAAAATGGATGTACACAAGTATATATAAATATATAGTACATATTTACATAGATATGTACAAGTATGTACGACTATATATTGCCATTTCCTGTTGCATTTTTGTAATTTCTGAGCAGAATCTTGACAAATTGGTCTGAGTCAGCATTACTGCAACGAATCCCACTCGTGCAATGATTGTCCTTGAGGTTGGTACAACTTTTGCAGTCTATTTGCTGCGTAAGTTTCTCCGAGCTCTCACTATATGTACAAGTATGTATCTTATATCTGATACTTGTATAAGTGTGAAGAGCTAGTCGCCCATAGGGGGAGCTAGTCTAGAAAAAAAATGAAGTTGACAAAAAACAAGATCGGAATGCTAGAGGAAAGTGAGCTAAACTCTTAAATACCCTGTACCCACTCCCACAAAGAAGAAAAGAATTTAAAGAAATATATTCTAAAAATTAAATTGGTGTCTTTAGCTCGTATAGTCTCGAAGAATTAGGCGTTTATTCCGACTATCAGACACACAGACATGTCTCATTTTCATCGCCTGCAGGATGATCTGAACTGCATGCAATCTTGGTGCTTAGCTAACCACTTGTTCTAGCTTGCAGGACTGGCATTTTCCCCCACCGTGTTGGTGTTCCAACTTCCTCTTTCCCTGTTTCTCTTTATCTCTGTGCCACTTACTTTTTCTCTTTTCTTCTTTCTCTTTCTACTCCTTACTTTTTATAGCCTGTACCCAAAGGGTAAAAGGCTATACTAGTTTTCTGCGAATGTATGTAACAGGCAGACTATAAGACCTAGGAACACCAAATTTTAGTCCCAGATGCCTTATGTGAATACGCAGAAAATGTGTATTTTGGAATTTCCCTCCCTGCTGTTGAAATTGTACATACACACCTATGTCTGCATGCATGTGTATTTAGTTAAATTATCAAATTAAATTTTTTTTTAAATTTATTTATTTTTTTATTTTTTATTGTGGGGTGGTACAGGGTACTTAAGAGTTGAGCCAGCTCAACATTAGCATTCCTTTCTTGTTATAATTAGTTCTTAAGTTCTCCTCTACTTACTTTTTGCTTAGTTTGTTAGGTCTATAATGTCTCTGACCACATATGGCTGTGAATCGAGGCATAGCTGGTCAACTGGTAAATAAAATTGTGTGTCGGAGGCATCAATAGACGATATTGTACAGCTTTTTATACCCTGTACCCGTAGGGTAAAAAAGGGATATTAGGTTTGTGCAAAGTATGTAACATGCAGAAGGAAGCATCTCCGACCCCATAAAGTATATATATTCTGAATCAGCATGACGAGAGAAATCGATCTAGACATGTCCGTCCGTCCGTCCGTCTGGATGAACGCAAGGATCTCAGAAACTATAAAAGCTAGAATAACCAAAGTTGGCATCCAGATTCTCCAAGGTCCGAGAAAGGACGAGTTTATTTTATTTTTTGGAATTTCCTCCCCTTCCCCCGCTACAGAATTTCGTCAATAGCGTCCACATTTCAAATGCTACCTAAATCAAACTTTGCACACATAATTTATATAAAATTGTCTACTGTTGTTTGATTCAATTCAGTCAATTCTAAGAAAAGTTATTAGCAAAACAAATTCTCTCCAGTACAACCCCTCCAAACTGCTGCAACAAGTTCGCTCTTCTTCTTCCTCTTTTTGCTGCTGCTATGGGCGCATATAACTCAGTGACGGAAGTTTACCTGGGTACAGGGTATTACACTGTCGGGCTTGCTCGACTGTAGCGTTCTCTCTTGTTCTTTCTAGGCTTACTTATCTTTTAAGTTTAGATTATAATCTTATATTAAGTCATATCATCATTTTAACTTTTTTATTTTAATATGTATAAAATGTTAAAATATATTTTAATAATTATAATGGAATGTATCGACAGAACTTTTGTTGAATTAATAAATTAAATAAATATCCATTCGAAAGAGCAAACATTATTTATGGAAGTCGAGTTGACTCATGTGGGTGCCATGACTAGCTTTGCAGTAGCGGATCCTGTTAACCCAGTTGGGCACGACCTTGGTGACAGTTTCTGATTCTATCCCTCGAATGGATTGCTAAATATTCAATTAGCAGCCTGAATCGTTAATGGATTGTTTGTATGACATCGGTCCTTCACGGCACCCCAAAAAAAGTCAAGCGGAGTTAAATCGCTGCTTCGCAGCCTATTCACATCGCCGATACGGCTTATAACACGTTTACCCCGATTCGGCAGTTTTGCTTGTTAACGTAGACGCTTCGTCAAAATAAGATGTTTCGAGCAGATTCTGCGATTTTTCCCAATGTGGTTCCAGCTTTAAGCTGTTCATTTCGTTCCGTGAGGACAGAGTATTCACTGTCAAAACACCATATGATTCAAAAAACCACTATACGGACCACCTTCTACATATATATACAAGTATATACATAACGTATGTATGCAGGAACATATGTATTGATATTCTGTGGTCATTTTTGAGCTCATACGATTGGCACGCATGTCACCCCCAGAACATGGCCCTGACCATGGCCATGTGTGTATTGGTGGCGAGTCTCTGCCTTTGACTTTGATTTCTTTCGGCCTTCTCTTGCTAGAAGAGTGGCTGGCGACGCAATTAGAATAATACGCAGAATCGCGAATGTTTAAATGACAACGCATTTTTTGCAGTGCAGTTGGAGGTAGCTGTAATTTAGGGAAACGCTCTCCACTTGATGAGCGAATGAGCGAATGAGCGAAGGCATTATTTGTTTACACAAACCAACCTTCCTTCGAAACTTCCACATGCTTCGATTGTTGCAAGTTCAAAAATTCATTTATACTTGTACTACTACGTCAGACAAAATAATTGGATTACAAAAATTCCACACGACTGAGTAAGGGGCAAGGGGCAAATACTGGGGCAATTACTGTAGGAAATGCGTAAAAATAAACATCAATATACTTACTTATACAAGTATGTACATACTACATTCGAGATTTCGACTAAAGATGACGGTCAGATCTGTTAGTCCTTTAACTAGCGTTTGACAAACTCAAATTCATAATTTTGGAAAACCCATAATTTCAATTGGTCAGACCGTGGCAAATAAATTCCCTTGCCCAAATTCGCACAAATAAAGTCAAATAAAAATCTCGTATTGCCTGTTGATAGGGAGCGTCTATATACCGAGTTTTGTCAATGTGAGCTCAGCAGTTTTCGAAATCTAGGCGTTCATCCAGACAGACGGACATGGCTATATCGATTCGTCTCGTCACGGTGATTAAAAATATACAAACCTTAAGGAATCGGAATGCTTCTTTCCGTATATATCCATTACATAAAAAGAATGGAATCCTGAAGGAATACATCTGTACGTACTCGTGCGAGTATGTCGTTACCCTATATTTTCTCTTATGGATTTGTTTTTGTTGCAGTCGGCTCGTACTTAACACGATGATAAATTAATAAATGATAATAATTAAACGCGCATATCCGGTAAGCATTTGCACGTAAATTGTCAGATTTGATGGAAACGATTTTGAAGAATTTGCAAAGCACAGATCCCTTCATATAGCCATGAGCCGGCCATTCTCGAAATAGAAAAAAGGCAGATGAATGTATAAGTAGTATGTCTGTATATAGCTATGTAGACGTATATAAATATTTACTTAAACTTTGAAGCGAAATGACGTCGACGACCGACGCAAGAATTTTGGAATTCGGCACGGTTGAAGGACGCCTACTTGTTAGCATCATTATACGTAATGATTGGTGTACCCTACCCCCGTCGTGTAGTAAGGGATTAATGGTAGCTTTGTCCCCCACAATTCTTGATTAGCATGGACGATCTGAACGAACGCATGGATCTCAGAAACGGCTGAGGCCACACTGACCAAACTTTGTATGTACACTATCCAAGTCACTTAGAAACACAGACTTACTTGTATATATTATATACCTATTATTATATACTTATACAATACTTGTATATTATTATATATTTCCTCCTACCATGCTTTAGAATTTCGTCACTATGTTCAGTAAATAGGCTTATATTTAAACACCTGATAACCGTAATCCCAAGCTTCAGCAGCAGTTTCTGCATTTTTTGGTTCTGCTATAAGCGCGTATAACAACGTACTTTTGAATCCATGTATGTATCTATTTATATTTATATATCACAGCGGATACGGGGTATTTCACTGTCGGATTGGCTTGACTGTAATATTCTCCTGTGTTTCGTTTGTCTTTATTGTTTTTGTGGCTACTCGTATACTCAGATGTATACACGTATGTATGAATGTTTACACAAGAAATGAAATTGTGGACTGCATACTTGGGTGGGTGGATGGACGGTTTGGTGGTTCGTGATACTTATTTTCTATCTGACTTTGAGATTTTCATGAATCAGAGTACATTTTTGTGCACACACATCCTCATTCATATTTCATTTTGCTCTGTGTTCCCCTACTCTGTTGTCTTCGTGGACAGTACATTCTGTCTTTACATACACACTGCGCGTCATCAGGTTAGCACACCCCTGCTTTTAATAGTTTCCCCTCAATTCTATTAAAACTAAAAAAGATAAAATTCTAAAAATTCCGGCGATTATAAACAAATTAATGTTTAACTAAATTAGACAAAAGATAAATGTTCCTCCATTTTTCAATATTAACAAAAATTTTTTTGCTAATCCACCAAAAATCAAGAAAATAAATGGTCATCAGGTTAACACATAGCACTTTTTTTTTTAATTTTTAAACCTTTTCAGGTAGGAACTTATTTTGAAACTTATATAGTAACTAATTTAAGCATTTCTTTATAATTTGAATAATTAGTCGATCCTCCCTAGTTGAGAATTATCTCATAGATCCAATACTATAATAAAGGAATGGCTGACCAAGTACTTTTAATGCCTTCAGTCAATTCCTCTTTGTTAGAATACTGTGTGCCAGATTCGTTAACTTTGCGAGCCAGCTATCCCTACACGTGACCCATTTTTTTGATGTTCGGTGAGAAAGGCGGCCACTTCAAGAAGTTGTCGTTTTGTGCTTCAATCCAAGACTTAATCGTCCGGGCAGTGTGAATCGGAGCATTGTCGTGTTGGAAACGCCAAAGCGAATTACCAAATAAATTTTATAAATCGGGAAAATCAGTTTCCACTACGTGTACACGAAAAGTACAAGAGTACTATATTAGGTTTGCACGAGCTAAGAAATGCAACAGGCAGAAGGAGGCGTGGCAGACCCCAGTGGCAGTGTATATCTAGTCCTGTCTGTCTGTCCGTTTGTCTGTCTGTCTGTCCGTATGAACACCTGGATCTCATTATTTTTCCGTTCGTATAATCACCTAAATCTCGGACTTTTAAAACCCAGGGACACCAAATTCTAGGCTCAGATGACTTATGTGAATACGCAGAAAACGTGCATTTTGGAATTTCCCTCCCTTCCCCCTCTCCCACGTAATTACAGATTTTCCATAACTCCCGTATTTTTTTTGGAATTTTTCATTGAAACTTCATGAGTCTGTACTCCGTTTCATATTGATAGACCGATTTAACAGGAAGTTATAGCCATATATGTCATAGTTTCTCCACTTGTTTTTGTATACCCTTCTACTCTACCGCTTGACGTGCTAAATAAAAATAAAAAACCTGAAAAACTAAATTTTATGATAGCCTCTGACTAATATTTCAAAGTTTTTGACTTTTAAAAAAGTGTTCGCCACACTATCAGCTGATATATCAAAGCTGGAAAAGGCTAGCGCTTTTAGTGTGCTGTGCTCGCCTCGCCGTTTGTTTAAATGAAACTGTCAAGTTTTGAAATGAAAAGATACACCATTTGACTTTTGGCTACAGAAGACTTTTGCTGGCGGCAGTGTCAACATTCTAAGTATTACGCCGTAGAGAATCCTCTTGCTTATGTACATATATACATACATATATACATATACTTGTATATGCATTATATTGCCTCCAAAATATCATTGCTACACCTATAAAACAAGAGAGAACGCTACAGTCGAGCAAGCCCGACAGTGAAATACCCTGTACCCAGACAAACTTCCGTCACTGAGTCATATGCGCCCATAGCAGAAGCAAAAAGCGGAAGAAGAATTTTAGACTAAAGTAGATAACTGTACATAGATTGCGTGTGCAAAGTTTGGTTTATGTAGCTTTTGAAATGTGGAAAGTATTGACGTAATTCTTTAGTGGTGGAAGGGGGGGAAAATTCCAAAAATAACACAAACTTGTCCTTTCTCGGACCTAAGAGAATCTGGATACCAACTTTGGGTTTTCTAGCTTTTATAGTTTCTGAGATCCTTGCGTTCATCTGGACAGACGGACGGACGGACGGACATGTCTAGATTGATTTCTCTCGTCACGCTGATCAAGAATACTTGTATATATGGGTTCGGAGATGCTTTCTTCTGCCTGTTACATATGTACTTTGCGCAAACCTATTTACCCTACGGGTACAAAGTATAAAAACACACGTAAATTTAAATATTAACATGCAGAATTAAATATTTATTTATTTATTTTAGTATTTTTAATGTGTGCAGACTTCAATTTGGACTTTAACATTCAAATATTCAATTTAAAGTGCGACGATAATTTATTACTAGTCAATTACTAACAATTCCTGTGTTAATGTGCTGTTATACGCCCTTTCCGTGAGTTCGAATACCCAAGGAGGTATAATCAATAAGATTTTTATAGCCTGTGCCCAAAGGGTGAAAGGATGTATGTAACAGGCAGAAGGAGGTGTGTCAGACCCCACAAAGTATATACATATATTCTTGATCAGGATGACAAGACGAGTCGATACCAACACAAACGCGCATAATGTACAGAGTATTTCAAAGTCGGGACACCCGACTTTAGCGTCTCCACTTGTTTTTTTTTAGTGGATGTCAATGAGCTTCCAATCCAGGCTTTGCTGATAAGCAAAACAAATCTTTTGTGGCCCTACATATTAAATAGAAATCAGTGTGCATTAATCAGTAATTAAAAATGAGTCTGTTGTCGCCGATCGAAGTAGGCATCGCTGCCGTTTGTCTGTTATTGGCACTGATCGCCATCACCTATCCGCCTTTGCGTCGCCTTCAGCGAGTGCGTCAGTTGGCTGCTCAATTCCGGGGCGCCCCATCGCTGCCTTTGGTGGGCCATGCACATCTTTTCTTAGGCCTTAGTCCGGCTGAAGCGTGCACGCTTTTTATGGGCCTGTTCGACCGGTATGGCGGCACGGTGAAACTTTGGTTGGGTCCAATCTTTAGTCTGCTGTTATCCGATGTGAGCGACCTGGAGGTGGTCCTGGGCGGCACTCAGCTGTTGGAAAAGGCTGACGAATATGATGCCCTTAAACGCTGGCTGAACGAAGGTCTTCTGGTTAGCCGAGGCCGTAAGTGGTTCGCACGGCGCAAGGTGCTTACTCCAGCATTCCATTTTAAAATCCTCGAGCAGTTTGTGGAGATTTTTGATAGGCAGGCGCGGCAATTTGTGCAGAGCCTACAAGTGGCACTCCAAAGCAAAAGAGATGTTGTCCATTTGGTTGATTACATACATTTGTGCGCCTTAGACGTAATTTGTGGTGAGTTCTACGTTTTCTCCTTATCTGTAATGTAGAAACATTATTATTTCGAGAGTTTATTGATTTGAAATTATAATCCGGCATGAAATACATATATACAATAATACATACATATGTATGTATATAACAAATTATAAATATATTAAAATATGGGGAACACTCACACTTGCAACTCTCCAACTATTGAGTTTTGCTTTATAATAATTTCTATGTTATCTTACTTGGTATACAAGTAGGAACCAAATCGGACTGCTACATTAGAGGAGCAATAGAGTATACAAATGGTGTATTTAAGTCATTTTGTTTGAAAGATATCAAAATGAAATAGTTATATCAAAAAGATATTAATGGAATGATCGGCTTTAAGCAGTCTTTGTATGAAAAATGTGTTTGCTCATAAAAATACACATACTTCTAGAATAATTTTCGAAAGTTGGGGCCGGTAAATATAAGCTATGGTGCCCCGCAGGTAGCGTAAATAATAAGGGCAACTGTGTCATAAAAGCTACCAAGATCAAAATATGGGATGTAGCATTTTAGAGTATGCATCCATTCGAAAGACTGTCCAAGCAATTTCAGAAACGAAAATGTACAAGTTATAAAATACATATGTACTTGTATATACATATGTAGATTACCATATGCGTCGATGCATAGCAAAATATCCACTAAACACATCACTAAATAGTATGTACCTTTAGGTGAGCAGAATGATTAGGACTTATCAGGCAAGTAGGCCAACCAGGCTGTTAGCTGTGGGTCAATGGGATCGCCCTGAACTCAAGCCGATGGAAATTAAATACACAATTTCCGTGGCATCTAGCACATAGGTGGCAATCAAGCAAAGTTTTTAGAGTTGAACAAAGTTCAACACGATTAGATAGCCCTCATACTACACATTTATGCATGTACAGGTATAGTGTGTGTGTATGTATTCATCAGTAGCTAATACGATAAGATTTCTGACCATAAACAAGACTTGCACTCAAAATATATGAAATTACAGGGACTAGTATGAGTATAAACCTATCTGACAGACTGAAAATGTTTCTAGTGCTTGGCATACTCGCGGCTAGTGCCGCTTTTGTGAGCCTGCTCATCTATCACCTGAAGTATAAGCACATAATTGAGGTTACCAAGAATATCCCGAGTCCGCCTTCACTGCCACTGTTGGGCCATGGTCACCACTTCGTTGGCAAGGCGCCGCACAAGTTGGTCGCCACTATCCAGGAGTTCATGGATGTCTATGCTAAGGGAAAGACACTCAAGATATGGCTTGGGCCAGAGCTCAATTTCCTTATGGCAGATCCCAAGGATATCGAAGTGGTACTGGGCACCACGCGCTTTAATGACAAGGCCGGCGAATACAAGATGCTAGAGCCGTGGTTGCGCGAAGGATTGCTTGTCAGCCGTGGTCGAAAGTGGCACAAGCGGCGAAAGGTCATCACGCCGGCGTTCCATTTTAAGATCTTGGACGAGTTTGTCGATATTTTTGAGCAAGAGTCTCGCGTATTGCTGACGAACTTGCAGAGAGAACATCAACAGTCTGTAAATCTATACGATTGGATAAATCTATGCACCATGGATACGATTTGTGGTAGGGTAGAATGTGCTTGTTTGATTGTGCGCCAAGCTATTGAACTTTATTTTATTTTACTTTCCTTAAATTTTATTGTCATTCTCTTACGTTTACACACACATTTCTATTGGGTTTTGCAGAAACTGCGATGGGGGTTTCCATCAATGCGCAGACCAATGTGGATTCGGAATATGTGCGGGCAGTGAAAACGTAAGTGACCCCAATGCTTAAGTCATACTCGTACAAATATACAGGGTGCGCCATCTTTTATGTCGATATGTAAACATAAAAGATGGCGCACCCTGTATGTACATAAGTTGCAAGTATACTTGTACATATGTACATTTGTTGTTTTGCTCGACACAATTAAGCACTGCATTTCTATGTTGCCGCAGGAATGCACGTACACGTACATACATACATTTATCGTGCGTTTGATGTCCGAATTTGTTCGGTTCGACGAAATGTTCGACGTCAGTGAAAGTGTTCGTTCTAAATTGGAGTGTTCGACGATTTGTTCGCGAAGAACAGAAATGTTTCTATTTTGCGGCTGTTCGTGCCAACATGTTCGACAATGTATGGCATTGTTGGCACGAACATCATTTGTAAGGAATATTTGTGGAGCAAACGCGTGCCAAATGAGCAAAGAATTTTTGATCCAATTCATTGAATGCCTTTAGAGCGAGCCATCATTGTGAAACAATAGAACTGAAGATCGAAAAATAAACATTGCCAATGCATTGGCAATAAAGCATGAGAAAATTTACTCATTTTCTTGCTTTACGAATATTTGAATTGCCAACAGTGTTTTCGTCCGCATCTATTTTAATGTGTGCACTTGCTGGAATTTTTTAGCAGTTGATATTCGCGAGCAATGTTTGCCACGTTAGTACAGTAGAAACTCCCTTCGCCGGACACTCTCGGTCGGCCAATTTTTGTCCGCCCAAGGCGAATGTACCCTTAAGGGGATACTTAAATACTTTATACGATCGATTGTTTTAGAAAAAGTTTCCGCCGAAGAGAGTGTCCGGATGAAAGAGATGTCCATTAAGGGAGTTTTCACTGTAGTTCTGTCGAACATATTCAGAGCTCATTGTAAGTCGCAAGAGAACATCGAACATAGGATATGTCACCTACATATCTCTATACATATATATAAAACAGTTTGTCCTGACTGACTGCTTGGTGATCAACGTACAGCCCAAACGGTAAACGCTAGGAAGCTGAAATTTAGACTTAAGTATCCTTTCATAGGTAAGGTGCCCAATAAGGATTTTGCAAATTTCGAGCTCCAAGGGGGGAAATCGAGCTCCAAAGTTTGTATGAAAAATCTACAATTTTCATCTGTTTAACTTTAAACTTAGTTTGTTTACTCTCAGAATTCCAAGAAAAACTGTATACTTGGATTTTTGAAATTTTTTTTGGGGACTGAAATATGGGAGTTTTCCTGTAAAAAGAAATGGGGCACAAAAGGAAACCGCGTCAACAGCCCACAGCCCAAACGGCAAGAGCTATGAAGCTGAAATTTGGGCTTAAGGATCCTATCATAGTGAAGGTGCCCACTAAGAAGGGATTTTGGAAAATTCAAGCTTCAAAGGGGGGAAAACGAGCTCCAAAGTTTGTTTGAAAATTCTGAATTTCTGCACCGATCAACTTTATATTTGATTTTTATAATCTATAAAAGAATACAAACAAAACTGCATACTCGGATTTTCGAAATTTGTGGTGAAGCTTGGTTATTGGGGTTTTAATATTTATTCACCTTTTCAAATGAAAAGTTTGTGTTTCTACGTGTGTCTACGTAACTAAATCTATATTTTTGCGTTGAAGGATTTTCAAAATATGCATTCTACAAATGCAGGCAGAACAAACAATACAAAATATCAAACAGTTGGGGCAACTAAGTATACATACACACACACACATACAAGCAGCTGTTCTTTTAGTTGCACTGACAGAGCAAGAAATGTTAATTAATTAAAAATTATTTAACATTTTTAAAAGAAATTTTTTCTTTGTTTAGTACATTTGGCATTACGGTTTTCATTAGTAAAAGTAAAGAGAAAGTAAAGAGAAACATGCATTCATATGTACACACATATGTATATGTATGTATACATTGGCCTATCGAGCACTGTTGTTTGATTGTAATAAATAATGTTCTATGGTTTTAAATCAAAGTTTTAAAACTAAAAACAACAACAACTGCAAGTCATTGGCTCGCGCTTCTTCTTTCGTTTTGATCATTTACGCCTGTTAATTTCAAAGGCAAAATGTCAAAAGTTTACAGTTACCGTCGCTAGGCAACGAATGCGTAAGCGATGGTAAAGCAGAAACCGAAAGCGGACCTACGCATATTCTTCTTCGCGTTGCGGGCAGATGTACATACATATGTTGTAATTGATCTCAATAAATTATAAGATGTTATTATTTAAATTTTCTGTTAATTGCATTCAAACTTCGATGGAATTATTGATTGTATCGAAGGATTCAACTATCGATAGTTTTGATGCTCTAGCACATCAGCCGATCGCATATTTACAGCGACTTACCGTTTTAGTGTTAGCTAACAACGCTACAAATGTATTCTGAACAAATCTAAGAGTCATTTACTTGTACCGTTAAGCCTATCTCGTGAGTGTATTCATGCGATTTACAAAAGCAGAAACACACCTTTTACATTCACAACAATCATATTTGGAATTGAAGACACAAATTAGTATTGAATTAAAAAATTTAATACATACTTATATATCCATATCATATCTATTATATGTCCAGCGTCGGACTTTTCGGGGATAACTCGACCGTGCGTACAACATGCTGAGAAAGCACCCAGTTAAGTTAGGACTGGCAGTCCGCCTGGTGCGTAACGAAGATATGTACATATGTATGTATGTACGTATAACCATACATAGTACTTATTGTACTATATTTGCTATTTGGAAAATGAACTCTTTAAAAAACTTTAGAGAGCGTCGAAAGAAGAATATCATATAGTAAACTTATAATTTTAAGCACATTTTACTTAGCCCAGCAAAGACGGGCAAGACCTGCTAGTGTATATATGTATATATGTATGTACAAGTACAGTGGCTCACAGCTTATTCGACCCAGCCCATAGTAAAAAAAAAAAAATAAAACAAACTCGTATAGAATACACACATAAGGCATCTTTCGACTCGTCTCGTCATGCTGATCAAGAATATATATACTTTGTGGGGTCTGCCACGCCTCCTTCTCCTTCCTAATATACTTCTGTACATTTCATGTACAGAGTATAAAAAAGCTCAACAATTCAATCTAACAGCTTACTCTACCCAGCTTATAAAATATTGACATAAAACAAAATTAAGGAACAACTTCGATATTTGACTATGTACTTAGTATGACCTCCATATTGGTCAATGACTGCCTTAAGCTTCTTAAGCATCGGCTCCACTAATTTTCTTGTCGTTTCCGTTTTTGTTGGGAATATTTCTTTTTCGAACATTCATGTCCAAAATCGCCTACAAATTTTCAATAACATTAATGTGCCGGCGGTTTATTTACGCGGGGACTGTTCCATATACTCCAAGTTCGTAGAATCCCGGTCAAGTGCTTTGGAATATTGACGTGGTAGAAACGAAAAGTGTCCCTTAGCTCAAGATCTTCAGCACTTTGGAGCAAATATTTTTTCAGAATTTCAAAGTACATATTTTTATCCATTGTACTCTGAACGAACTCCATCTTACCGATGCCCGCTGCAGACATGATATTCTTGTCTCTGTCCAGCTCTGTATTAGACTTACGCCAGAGGTATGACTGCCCATCGGAGCCGAAAATATTACTAGAACGCTTTTTTGTCTGAAGAGTCGAATTGAATATATGTACTTGTATTGAATAATACATAATACGCCCACACACTGCAGCATCACGTTTGCTCTTCTTCTTCGTTTGTGTGCTTCTGCTATGGGCGTATACTTGTATAACTCAGTGTCGGAAGTTTGTCTGGGTAAAGGGTATTTCAGTGTTGGGCTGCCTGACTGTAGCGTTATCTCTAGTTTTGAAATAAAATTCTCAGATGATATTTATCCTATAGCTGTCTGCTGTGTATTTTCGCAGAATATCCATGGTGCTGCACAAGCGGATGTTTAACATCTTCTACCGATTCGATTGGACCTACATGCTAACGTCCTTGGCACGTGCTGAGAAGCGTGCGCTGAACGTGTTGCACAATTTCACAGAAAAAATCATCGTACAGAGACGAGCAGAACTGTTGCGTAGCATTTCGGAATCGCCGGTTCAGCACGATGACGTGGACATGGGCACAAAGCGTAAAATGGCCTTTTTGGATATACTACTCCAATCGAAAATTGACGACAAGCCACTGACCAATCTGGATATCCGTGAAGAGGTCGATACTTTCATGTTCGAGGGCCACGATACTACCTCATCGGCTATCATGTTCTTCTTCTATAACATTGCGACCTATCCGGAGTGCCAGCGCAAATGCGTGGAGGAGATTGTGAGTGTGTTGGGTCGCGATACAAAGACGCCAGTTACATACGAGCTCCTGAATAAGCTACATTATGTGGATCTGTGTATCAAGGAGACGTTGCGCATGTACCCGTCGGTTCCACTGCTTGGTCGAAAAGTACTTGAGGAATGTGAGATAAGTAAGTAGCATTGTGTTGCAATTTTGATTTCAATCACTTAATACGTTCTCTAAACTAATTCGCCTTTCTACTTGTATTAGACGGCAAAATCATACCTGCTGGTACCAATATTGGCATCGCCCCTCTCTATTTAGGACGCTGCGAGAATTTGTTTAGTGATCCCAACACCTTCAAGCCGGAGCGATTCGATGTAGTCACCAGTGCAGAGAAACTAAATCCCTATGCTTACATACCCTTTTCTGCTGGACCACGAAACTGCATTGGGCAAAAGTTCGCCATGCTGGAGATCAAGGCAATTGTCGCAAATGTGCTGCGGAGTTTCGAAATTGATTTTGTGGGCGACGCCTCCGAACCCCCAGTGCTGATAGCTGAGCTAATATTGCGCACCAAGGATCCATTAATGTTCAAGCTGAAGGAGCGTGTATACTGAGCCACAAATTTCGTTATTCTACCGCTTATACTTTCTGAGATCCTTGCGTTCATACAGACGGACGGACGGACATGGCTATATCGACTCGTATTGTCATCCTGATCAATAATATATGTATATACTTTGTGGGATCTGCCACGCCTCCTTCTGTGTGTTACATACATTCTAATATAGCCTTTTACCCTTTGGGTACAGGCTATAAAAATAAATTTTCTCTCTCCGACCAGATTAACCACAAGCCGCGACGCCCCCAAATATTGTTTTATTTTTTGTATATTTGGAAATAGTTTATACATCCTTATACATGTACATATGATGAACATATTTGATTAATAAAAATATTAGTTCTTTCTATCCTCTATTTTCACACGATAATTTATTCATACGGCTCCGTTTCGAACAGAATAAACATGAAATTCAAGTTCACATGGATTTAAATTTAGACTGCTATGCCGCAAATCAAACGCCATGGATTGTTGTGGTTGGATTCAATGGAGTAACACATTGAGCGTGATCGGGAGCGACATGATTGGTTTTAACATCGAGGTGGGTTGGGCCCGTTCTATCTCTCAGAGTTTTACTCATCATTAGGTTGCGGATTGTTCAGAACATGATCATGAATGGCGTTGCTGAGCACCTCTAGACTAGTAGCGTCCATTTCGCGTATGAGGCACAAGGCAGACGACAGCAAATTGGCGTTGCGGCGCAGTCCGCGGCGTGGATCTCGAACATCGAACTGGGTCTGTGTGGCGGTAACTAGTCCACCGGCACTGCCTGCGGGAAAATACATTGAAGAATTTGTGACATTTAGTGGCGGCTGTGGTGCCTGTGGCGGTACGGCGGCAACCAGTTCAAAAAGACGACCCTCAGTCAATGGACGAGCAGAGCCTCCCGAGGCGATACGCAAGAAAGTGGAGGATGGCGGCGAGCTATTGAGAGCTGTAGTTGTGTCTCCGTCACCCGGCGGAAGGCCTCCAAAAGGATGGTACTGCAAGTTCTCCGTGGTTTCCTGGCGCACTTGTGCGACGGCAGCGGCAGCAGCTGCAGCGGCTGCTGCAGTAGCAGCAGTCGCAACAGCGTTTCGTTGTCGGGAATGAACTACGTGCTGCCTTGCCGCATTAGCGACGGCAGCTGCGGCAGCAGAGGCTGCGGCGGCCGTTGCAGCACTGGAGCAGCTAGCGTGAGCATGATCTCCGTGAAACTCTTGCGGCGGCTGCTGCATACAACGGCGTACTTCGTTGACACGCGATGTCACATCGACAACCAGATCCGGCTGCACACGCACTGCTTGGGCCGAACTCGGACTCTGTGCTTGTATTGAAGGGGACTGATCCTGAATGACGCAGGAGTGGCCTAGTATGTTGGTGACGTCATTGCTCGATTGTATGTGGCGACGGGAGGGTACACCATGTAAGGCGAGTGCGATCTCAGCAGGGCGACGAGAAGTAGGATGTTGTTGGCGTTGGGATGTCGGTTGGGCGCAATTGCTGGAGCCAATGTTAGCTATTGATGTGGCAACGCGCTCTCTTTCGCGTTCGATCTCCTCCTCACGTTCTCTCTCGCGTTCCCGTTCTTCGCGACGCGCTTGTGCAGCAGCACGCTTGGGGTTGACTGGCTCCGGTGCCTTTGCTGGTTCAGATTGACGTGGCACTGTGTAACGCTCATGCCTTAAAGCAGCCTGTAACTCTTTGTCGGTGACCTCAATATTATCCAGCTTTTTGATTTGAGGCAGCATGCGCAACACACAAGCGCGGTACTCAGAGCCAGCCGCATCGGAGCATGGATTGCCCTCTAGCCACAATGACGTCAAATTTCGAGCGTTCTTTAGATAGTTAAGCTCGCTAAAGTCTGGTATCTCATTTTTGCGCAAGTACAGCTCCTTCAACTCGTGGCAATTCTTAAGGCTGCTAAGTGTGTTAATCTTATTGACACTGAGCGCCAGCACCTCTAGGCGCGGCATGTCGAGGCATATGGATATATCGTCGAGATCGCTGCCCCATGCGTTCAACTTCACTGCTTGGCGAAAGTCTGAGCACTTCGATCGCGACTCAACAAGCTGCTCAGTTAAACGATTGTTGACCATTTTTTTTTATTAAAATGTACTAGCTATGGGATTGTATTTCTAATCAAAGCTGTTGCTAAACCTGCGTTGCTTATGGTCTTTTACTTACATTTTTACACAAAACCAACAGTATTTAAAAGCCGAAAAGTTTTTGCGCGGAAAATGAAAAACTTAAAGAAATGTGAACTGTATACGAGTCGAAGGTGAACTGAAAACTGAATGTCTTAAAATAACTATTTTATAAATGAATTATCAATGCCTACTTAATTTTAAATTTTTAACATAACGGTCAAGCGTTGCCACCACAGAGTATTTTTAATTCAATAACATATGTTAAATCTAGCAGCTTTTGTCAAGTAAACGAGCACGCACTAAGAAAAAAGTGCGACCAATCATTAAAAAGTAACGCCGACTAAATAAATAGCAAAAAGGACGCTTACATTTTTTCACAATAGTAGCGTATTTGGCTGTTCTAAAAGCAAGAAATAGTAATGATGAAAAGCATATGTAAAAGTGGCGCTGAGTTACGCCCAAAGACGCAACAAAATTTGTTAGCGAATGATTCAACTAATATTGATGCACGCAATGTTACTGACGAAGCGTGTGTCGAAGACAACCTCGGCCCATACGAATTTTTCCAGGCCAAGCTGCAGGCCATTGTAAACACATACGCACTTTAAGACTTTAATATGACTAAACAAATCTTTTTTTAGCGATCTGCAAATAATATGCTACACTTGACCAACGAAAAACCGCAAAATGAAAAAAAGCATTTAAACGATGACAAATTTAAGCACCTCTCTGTTTTAAGTTACTGCTATCCCGACACTAAGTCCAGCATTGCCTCTGTTGTCCAATACAGTGCAGAAAAATTGAATAAAATGCTGCAAGATACGCGAAAGCTTTTTGAATTGGATGGCGAATTAAAAACTGCATATGCCGCTCACTGCCAGCAAGCAACGAAGGCCAAGCAAGCTGAGGCCCAGCACAATCGATTTGATAAATACACAACGATGGTGAGCTAACTGCACTATTTAAAAAATTGTATTTGTTAACTATTCGTAAACATTTTTAGGACTATGCCAAATTGGAAGCGACCAAAAAGGAATTACAAGAGAAATATATGCAGACACGTGGCAATTGCGTAAATTTGAACACAAAGCTCGGATCAACACAAAGACTCTTTGAGTCTAAGTACCAACTACTATTGACTGAAGATCGCCAATTTGAGCGTTATCAACTAGAGGCAATGTAGGTGGAAATATTGCATGCCATAAACACAAGCGCTTAATTATTTTCCTCTTACAGCGAGGCCAGGGTCCAAATAAAGTTTGGTTTGGATAAGCGACGTATTGCAGCGACGTATATGAAACCATAGCCTGCTTATCCTGGCGGCTTTGTTAGTGTAGAGTCGTTGAATTAAATATTACATTTAAGCAATTCAAAATCTGATTAATTAATATGTGTAATTTTAATTGCCTCATAAATTTTGTTACTCAGTTACATTCACTTCCAATTAAATACGTTCTTATGTATACATACATACATATGTACATATATCAAATGAAATCGCTTACTTTGCTTATGGCGCGTATATGCCTCTGGTAGCACTCTTAACGCTGTGGCAACGCTGTGTCTACGTCATTTATGTTATCCACGAAAGAGTTACATTTCCTGGCTTGGTGAAATAATGCTTAACAGATTTATAGTAGTTTTAATTGTTTTTTTTGGCGTCGGGTATATAGGCGCCTGCATGACGACTAACTGTTCTAAGCAGTAACGATAGGCAGCAGCAACAACATGGACGAAGACACAAGAAAAAACTTAGCCGACTCTTTTTTGCGTGCGCCCAATGATGCGCATACAACGTAAGTGTAAACGTAACCTCAACGCCATGAGCTTTTGATTGCAAATATGTATGTACATATTTACAAATAACTTTCAAAAACATGCAGGAATATACCAGCGGCGCCCAAATCAGCGCCTGAGAAAGCCCGCAAAACAGAGCTGCACGTTCTTCGACTCACCGACGAGTCCCAGCAGATGACAATGGACACATTGCGCGCTATACATGGTCCGGAATTTAGGCTGGACGACATCAGCAAATATAAGGACCGTGGGCGCGGTGGTGGCGGTGTAAAACATGCCTACTGGGAAGATCGAGGTACCCTGATGGTGCAAAGTGTTCAGGGAGTAAGCAAAAAAGCAATCGGAGCTCATACCGATGATGACAGGATTCATCGCTATGCTCTGGCGAAATTGGAGAACTACGGTTTTCATCCGGAGCATTGTCTCGAAGCATACGAATACTGTGACTATGATATAGAAGCCGCACTGGTCTTGCTGTATCGTCGCTACATGCGTGTACCTGTTGAAGAGGCTCCAGCGTTGGATCCACCAAGCGATGCAGAGCTGCTCGACATGCGTGCGGATGAGAAGGAGGCCCTACAGTCCATTTACGAATGTGCGTACGAGGAGCGCGAACGCAATAGAGTGTGGAATCTAAAATTTAAAATCGAGCATCTCCTGGTCCATAGTCCGTCTGAGGTGCGTAAGGCACGCGAAGCGGCTGCTGCGGCGTCAGCAGCAGCAACTAAAACTGCCATGAATAAGCAAAAAAAAGCACCGCAACGATGTCGCAACTTTGACCGAGACGGAACATGCAAATATGGTCCCAAGTGTCGTTTTGCGCATTTAGCGCCTATTTTCGAATCGACATCCCAGACCCAGGAGAACAAGCGTGGTGAGTAGTGCAGTACATTTTTCCAGACTTTGATGTACATATGAACATGTATGTATAAGTGGAGAAAACTTCGATTTGCAGACAATCTCGACGAAAACGAAAATGAACTATGGTTTCATATTGAAGTGCGCTTTCCGCCAGGCAGTCGCTATCCTTATGAGGCGCCTCTTATCTATCTGAAGACAACCTGTCATGACATACCGCATGAGCTGCGCCTTCGTTATGCGCGCCATCTGTACCGCGAGGCACGGGAAATTTGCCGCGATGGCATTCCTTGTGTATATAGCATATGCGAAATGCTGCAGTCGGACGAGCAACTGGCTGGCCATTTAGATACGTCATGTTTTCCTTCGAACAAGCAATCCTTGTTCTATGAAGAGCCGGAGGCGGGTGGTTCTGCCTCCAACGGTGGTAACGATAATATTCCTAGGCCCACTCACTATGAGCGTGGGCAGACGTCACGTAATGACAGCGGCTATCGACGCAATGATGAGGAGTTAACACGCGAAAATCGGCGCCACCTGCAGCAGTTTAATGAGCGGCGCAAGGATGAACGCTACCACAAGGTGATTGAGGGCCGACGACAGTTACCTGCATTCGCAGAAATGGAGCATATTTTGGCACTAGTTGAAAATGCACAGGTGGTGGTCATATCGGGTGAAACAGGCTGTGGAAAATCCACGCAGGTGCCGCAATTTCTACTTGACAATTGGTTTTATCGGGCGCAGCAGCAAGAACGAACGGCAATGCCACATGTAGAAATAATTTGCACACAGCCGCGGCGTCTCTCGGCTATTGGTGTAGCGGAGCGTGTGGCAGCAGAGCGGTTGGATCGCATCGGGAATCTAGTGGGCTACCAGATACGTCTGGAGAACAAGATATCACAGAGCACACGTCTTACTTTTTGCACCACGGGAATATTGTTGCGACGCCTGGCCTCAGATCCCATGTTAAGTAGCGTCACTCACGTCATTGTGGACGAGGTTCATGAGCGCTCCGAGGAGTCTGACTTTCTGCTGCTTATACTAAAGCACGTGCTACGTGAGCGCAAAGATCTAAAAGTGATACTCATGTCGGCAACACTTAATGCTGCCCTCTTCTCAAACTACTTTGGAGGGGCGCCCGTGCTGGACATACCAGGGCGCACTTTTCCTGTAGAACAACTTTTTCTTGAAGACATTTTGGAGGCTAGCGACTTTGTAATGGAGACTGATACAAAATATTGTCGCAAGCTTAAGAAACAGGAGCAGGATGTACTCCAACGCGAGTTGGAGCACGCGGACGTCCAAGCCATGGGGGAGCCACCGGGAAAAAAGATCAAAGATGAGAAGCTGACACTAGCAGAAACTTACTTACGTTATGCAGGTCAGTAATTTATTGGTTTGCGATAAGTGTGGTCAGATCAACGCCAGGGAATTTAAAGAACCGGTGTTGGCTGAGAACCATCTGACGTGTGATATTACTATGGATGTCTTTGCCTTTGTTTTAAGTTTTATAATTTTTATTCGTTGTATGTACATACATACATACATATGTACATATTTATATGATCAGCTTGATGTCCGTCTGTCGTCATACATGCACACAGGCACGAATTGACACAAAATATATTGGGTTTGTGCAACGCACAAAATATGAATTAATTAAAATAGCCCTGCCATCTTAGGCAAAAGAAAAGGGTCAACCTCGGAGTTTGAGATAAGCTGAAAATTGGTATACACCTTTTTTTAAGGTTCTGTATGTTGTCTCAAAAGTCTCATATAATATCGTGTCCCCGTCTTAAGATATTCAAGGTCACGAAAATCGGTTGTTCTCACATATCTCGCTCCCTGGCTTTGATGAGATTTTACAAAGAGTAGAGTAGAGTATACAAGTTTGTAAAACGTTTGTATTCACATTTTTTCATACGATTAACCGTTTTTAAAATATAGCGCAAAGAGTACGCAGCGCAGAGTCATATATAGCCTAATGCAAGGTCAAGCATGAGTTACGGTTTATGACTATATATGTATGTACATACATATATGATCAATGATCATTTAAACGTGCACGTGAAAGCTCTAAAATCCATGGCATCTATATTCATCCAGATCCAAGGAAACACTTAAAAAATGAAATACGCAAATTTGCATAAGTGCATTTTCTTATAGTCATGTATTATTACATGACTTACTGTTAAATATATGACAGTTACCTTACGAATGGTTTATGCAAAAATCCTTGTTATTAGGAAAACATTTTCCTTATTTAACCAATATTGGATTTGTTTTTGGAATTGTGGTTAATGGTGCCGCTTTTGAATATGATTTATTATATTATACATATAAATGTATGTATGTGCACATGTATGTTTACTTTAAAATGTATTGCACATTAGGGTTGTCGTAAGCTACTACAAAATAACACAAAGTCAATAACTTGTGTACCTATAATTCCCATTACAGACTACAGCAGGACTACTTGCAAGTCTATCTACCTCATGGAACCCATGACAATTAATCCCGAGCTTATTGAATCTGTGCTCAAGTATATCGTGGAGGGGTTGCATACATGGCCCCGCGAGGGAACCATATTGGTCTTCCTACCAGGTCTCCAGGAAATTCAAACGGTCTACGATGCTCTGCTGGATAGCTCGCTTTTTTCGCCGCGCACCGGCAAGTTTGTCTTAGTGCCGCTACACTCGGCACTGTCCAGTGAGGATCAGAGCTTGGTCTTTAAGCGTGCCCCACCCGGAAAGCGTAAGATCGTGCTTAGCACCAACATTGCCGAAACATCGATAACTATTGATGACTGCGTTTTCGTTATCGACTGTGGTCTGATGAAGGAGAAATGCTTCGATTCCAACCGCAACATGGAGTCGCTCGACTTGGTCTGGGTTTCGCGTGCCAATGCCAAGCAGCGGAAAGGTCGCGCAGGTCGTGTCATGTCCGGCATTTGTATTCATCTGTATACGAGCTATCGCTACTACTATCAAATTCTTGCTCAGCCAGTACCCGAAATACAGCGCGTGCCGCTCGAGCAGATTGTGTTGCGGATCAAAACGCTGCAAATGTTTGCTTCACGTAACACGCTAGGAGTGCTGCTCGAAACCTTGGAAGCGCCCTCCGAGGACAGTGTCCTTGGTGCACTAACGCGTCTTCGTGACGTTGGTGCTTTGGACTCGAACGATCAATTAACACCACTGGGCCATCATTTGGCCGCGCTACCTGTTGACGTACGAATAGGAAAGTTGATGCTATACGGCTCTATATTCCAGTGCCTTGACAGTGTGCTGACGATTGCCGCTTGCCTCAGCCACAAATCGCCGTTCGTGAGTCCGCTTAACAAGCGTACTGAAGCGGACAAATGCAAACGCGCCTTTGCCGTTGGAAACAGTGATCACCTAACCGTATTGCAAGCGTATAAAGTACGTAGCACCAGCACCAGTTGCGGCTATGTCATTCATTTCTAATGTTTTCTCTTTAATAGAAATGGCTGGAGGTATCGCAACGTGGCAACTACTCGGCTAGTCGAAACTACGCAAGCGAGCACTTCCTTTCACAAAACGCGTTGGAGACCATTGCAGATCTAAAATATCAATTTCTAGAACTGCTTGTCTCCATTGGCATTGTGCCGCTTAATGTGCCTCGCCGTCGAAAGAATGCTAGCGATAACATTCTTGAGCTGACAGGTGCGTCGTTGTAATACTTCCATTTTATGTTTAATTTTATATTTGCGCTCTCTCAATAGGTATTGGGCATAACATTAACGGTGAAAATAATAAGTTGATCACATCGCTGATTTGTGCTGCGCTATATCCTAATATTGTGAAGATAATGACGCCCGAACGCGTCTATATTCAAACCGCTGGAGGCGCTGTACCACGCGAGCCGACTCACTTGGATTTACGCTTCAAAACACGCGGCGATGGCTATGTGCGAATACATCCGTCCTCGGTCAACTCACAGGTTGCTGTCTTCCAAGCACCTTTTCTTGTCTACCAAGAAAAAGTTCGTACATCATCCATATATATTCGGGACTGTTCTATGCTGCCACTTATTGCATTGATTTTGTTCGCTGGCAGTGACTTTAAGGTGGAACTACATGATGGGGACTTTCTATTTCTGCTCGAAAGTGGTTGGATCATTCTCAAGGCGTACAACCATGAGACGGCAGAAATGGTGCAGTGCCTACGTTCGGAGCTGATCAAGCTGTTAGAGGAAAAGATACGCGATCCATGCCTTAATTTGCTAAATCACAAAAATGGCTGCAAGATCATTGCAAACATCGTCTATCTTATTAGCAAGAATAATTAAAATCATTTAACAAGTTGTGTTATATGTGTACGAGTGTGAGCCGATTATGTGTTAGGGATATTAACAAATTTATAGCATGTTACTGTAGATATTAAAATTGTGTATATTTATATATGTTAATCGTTATCAAAAGTAGCAGACATCGAAAGCAGCGACCTTAGGCTTTTTATTCAAAATACAGGGTTGCGGACTTGAAAGATTCATTTGAACGTACATGTAAATATCATATGTAGAACTTCCGCAGATTAGCTGTTTTCCTTTGGCGATACAGCAGATCAAAGTCGTTTTATATTTTTATATGAAAAGAATTTTTGTATGTACAACTTTATGTTTAAAAAGATAAGTGCTCGAAATTTTGTATAAGTGTATATAGGTCTGTTGTTGGCGAATTGAACGTTGATGACCCAATGCAAAAAGGTTAAATAAATCATTCAAAAGTGTAAATACGTATTGTTTTGGTGCGTAAGTTTGTAACGCTCAGATGGATGACCATATGTTATAGGCACATATGTACATATAACTTTGTATAATAATATTAGTTTAATTAACAAATTAATTAATTAGTTAATTATTAGGAGAAGTAGTGATTAAAACAGAATATGCAAAAATCTATCCTTATGCTTGAGAGATTCAGGTGAATTCTTTCAAATATGGCGGAGCCTGGCCAGTGAATATGGCCTCGCTTTAGAGATATCTGACACTGGGATGCAGCACATTAAAAAATATTAAAATTAAAGTGTTTCGATGTCACTGCTAGGATGAAGTTTGTTCTCCAAGCAAGTCAAAGTGAACTCGGTCAACATATAGAATTCTAAATAAAATGCTTGGAGGCAAACTTTTACCTTTACCTGTAAATCACATACTGAAATGCTGCTATTAAATTACATGCCTCACATATCAAACGGGGTCTGTGAACTGTGCAATCTCGAAGCAACAGAAAGTGTTATGGACTTCGCCGGCACATGTCAAATTTTTAGAGAGATAGGGTTTTAACACCCACGGTAAACGATTTGGTATCTGGAGAAGACCAGGCAGCCAGGTGTAGTACCCTGGTTCAGGGAAAATATTGGTGATCGACAGATGGCTTAAACCAAGGCGATATACTCGTAGTACAAATATAGATGTATTGATAGTGTAACTATATAATTAAGGATCGTTTGTAAATCCCCTTAATACCCTACTAATGTACTATGTACTTTGATCCAAGACGATTCTTTGTTTTGCTAAAAACAATCGATGGAACAATTTTAAATGCAAGATCGACATATGGTAGACCATTTCAGGGACTAGCACGTATTCAATATTTGGAAGTGTGAAGAATTGTGGATCTATACATTATGAACCCTAAAGAAAACAGAATCGACCGAATGTGTCTTCCATACGAGCAGAAACCAATGAAAACAAAGAAACGCTAGTCGAGTGAGCTACAAAAAAAAAAGAAGAAATTTAATTGATTTAATTGATAAAACAAAATGTATTAAGTAAATTTATTAAATTAAATATATATCAAAATTGTTTTCTTTTTTTTAAATTAATCATTATTATTAATTATTAACACTGATCTAAAAAAGCAGCACGACTTGATTGATTTTGTTTTTACAAGAAGAGCGCCACAGGCTCAGATTCGTGTGAAGCACTTAACAGATCTATCATCGGATCATTCGCCACACTTTCTAACTTCTGGCCAAACAGATTGGCTTAAATACAGGAAGTACATAAGTTCCCATATGGATTGTTGCCCAAACATTGCCTGTAAAGATGACATAGCCAGTCAGTTAAAGCATTAGTGTCTTTAATGCCACTGGCGGCAAGACACTCCCCTACAATAATAACAGCTAATAAACTCCACAACAACAATTGTGTTCCCAGGCATATTGAAGAGCTGCGGAATAAGAGAAAGTTTCGGCGACAGTGGCAAGCCCACTGTGGCAAAATAGCCTAGAAGATGAGAAACACCGAGATCAAACATACTGCATATATGGAGCAACTCTGCCCAAACAGCAATCGATTCCCGCTGTAAAAAGTTAAGTCAGGCGAGAGTGACTACACAAACTGGAGAGTGGCCTCGAAGCATCGAAGAGAAGGCAAACACATTTGCGGCCCATCTAGAAAACGTCTTCAAACTACATCCAGCAACAAATAGCTTTGTGCGCCCACTAACCAACAAATTTGAAGCCACCACGCCTGCCATATTCCAAGCAAGAGAAGTTACAAGAGCCATTAAGGACCAAGCTTAAAGGCAAAACAGAAACAAGAATGGAATGCTAGAGTCGAGCGGGCTCAACTCTTAAATACCCTGTACCTCCCACCAAAAAGGAAAAAAAAAAATTTAGCAAATTATATTAATTAAATTATTTAATTAAATTAAATACAAAATATTCAATACGTATGTATGTATATACAAAAGTGCAGACATGTTCATGTACAGTTTCAACAGCATACATTTACAACAGAATCGTGTCTCTGCGTATTTATGTATGCGTGTATGTATGCAGCACAAAGTTTAACCCAAGCAGCAATAACAACAACAGCTGCGGGCAGCGCTACAAGCAGAGCATGGGCAGTGGTTTTATTTATGGCTACAAATTTCTTCAGAATTGACCTATCATGATGAAACTTGGCATACAGACACAATCACTAACGGGATGTAGTTACCAAGAACTACGGGAGTTATGGAAAAAACACGAATTGCGGGGGAATGGGGGGGTGTATCAGAATAAAAAAGAGATCCTTGCGCTCATACAGACGGACGGACGGACGGACATGGCTATATCGACCTTTTACCCTTTGGGTACAGGCTATAAAGAGGGAACTTGATGCTGCAGTTTGTGGGCGAAGTACTGGAGTGAAATTTGTTCGCTTATTACTTTTCTTAGAATTTACCGATTTGGATGAACTCTACGGGAACAGGGTATAAAACAAGAGAGAACGCTACAGTTGAGCAAGCCCGACAGTGTAATACCCTGTACCCAGGTAAACTTCCGTCACTGAGTTATATGCGCCCATAGCAGCAGCAAAAAGAGGAAGAAGAAGAGCGAACTTGTTGCTGCAGTTTAAGGGGTTGTACTGGCGAGAATTTGTTTCGCTAATAACTTTTCTTTGAATTGACCGAATTGAATACAATTTTGAACAACAGTAGAAATTATATATAAATTATGTGTGCAAAGTTTGGTTTAGGTAGTATTTGAAATGTGGACGCTATTGACGAAGCGGGGGAAGGGGGGGAAAATTCCAAAAAATAAAATAAACTCGTCCTTACTCGGACCTAGGAGAATCTGGATGCCAACTTTGGTTATTCTAGCTTTTATAGTTTCTGAGATCCTCGCGTTCATCCAGACGGACGGACGGACATGTCTAGATCGATTTCTCTCGTCATGCTGATTCAGAATATATATACTTTATGGGGTCGGAGATGCTTCCTTCTGCATGTTACATACTTTGCACAAACCTAATATACCCTTTTTACCCTACGGGTACAGGGTATAAAAATAATTATTATTCTACACATATGTATGTACATATGTATGTATGCAGTACTGAGTTTTTCAATGTCGGGACACCCGAATTTAGCTTCTCCACTTTTTAAATTATCTTTGAAAAATAACTTTATCTCGCTTATATAAAGCATTAATTAAATAGGGTAATGAGTTGGCACATTATATTATCCACAAAATGCAGTTCTTCGTTTTCTCTCCTCCTATATTTCGTTTGTAGTATGCTTGAGCTGAGGGCAAAGAATTTTGCAAGAGTACCGCAAGTTTTTCCCGTTGTGTTTATTTTTAGAAGACAATGTTGACGCTTGTGAACGAAATACAAGTAAATACATATGTACATATGTATGTAACTAGGAAAGTTTGCTTTCATTTGTGAAATAGTTCATGATGTCAAATATAAGCCTTTTATAATAATAATTAAAAATAAGTAAGTTTCAACTAAAATTATTATTTCAATTAGCAATTCTTAATTGATTATTTTGTTAAGAAATGTCGAGTTTCGCCCGTTTAAGCAATGAAGAACCTGGAAAAATATTGGCACTGCATAATATGGGGATGTCAATACGCAAAATTGCAGAAAATGTTGGCAGAAATAAGAACACGGTGGAAAATCTGTTAAGGGACCAGAAAATCATGGAAAACTCCATTCTGGACGCCCACCATTGGTTGATAACCGTCACAAAAGGCGCAGCAATTTGTCTCTACCGATATCCACGAGACGTGTGCCCCAAATTTTTGGAAGCTCAGAGAATATTACATATGAAAAAAGGTTACTCAAACCAGAGCTACTGCCAAGGTACAGTTTTCCAACAAGTAAAAATTTTGAGATTTAGAGTGGAAAAAGATCATTTTTAGGGACGACAAATGGCCCTGTGTCCGTGTGTCCAGAAACTTCCAAGGAGGGTCTCACATGATATGGGCAGCGTTTGGGTATAATGAAAAGATACCGATGTGTTTTATAACGCATAAAATGAATGCACAAAATTATGTAGTCAATATAGCCATGTCCGTCTGTCTGTCCGTCCGTCTGTATGAAAGCAATCTCAGAACGCGATCTCAGAAAGTATAAGAGCTAGAATAACCAAACTTGGTATCCAGATTCTCCCAAGTCCGAGAAAAGACAAGTTTGTGGTTTTTTTTCTAATGAACCCTCCCCTACTCCCCCGCAATTCGTGTTTCGTATGTGTTCGTATATCTTGAAGACTATAAGACCTAGTCACACCAAGTTCTAGTCCAAGATGCCTTATGTAAATAGGCAGAGCCTGCAGCTCTGCCGGCAGCGCTGCCCGCAGCTGTTGTTGTTGTTGCTGCTTTGGTTAAACTTTGTGCTGCATGCATACACGCATAGGCACGTGCTGTATATGTATGCTGTTAAAACTGAACATAAACATGTCTTCTAATTTAATTAAATTAATTAATTAATTCAATTTTTTTAATAAATTAATTTTTGACAAAAAAATTTGAAAAAAAATTTTTTTTTTTTGTGGAGGGTACAATCTATTTTACTGTCGGGCTTGCTCGACTGTAGCGTTCTCTCTTGTTTTAACACTTATAGCTGTACTAAGTGCGCTTTTCGTAAATTAACCGCCGCTGTGCGCTCAACCTACATACATACAAACAACTTTTTTTTTAAAACAAGAATAAAATGCTACAGAAGACTCAAGCCTTAAATACCCTGTACCTACTCCCTCAAAAACAAACAAAAAATTTAAATTTTTATACCCTGTACCCAAAGGGTACAAGGGTATATTAGTTTTGTGCGAGTGCACATTGAACACACAGAAGGAGGCGTGGTAGACCCCACAAAGTATATATATTCTTGATCAGCATGACAAGCCGAATCGATATAGCCGTCTGTCTGTATGAACGCAAGGATCTCCGAACGTATAAGAGCTAGAATAACCAAACTTGGTATACAGATTCTCCTGAGCCCGAGAAAGGACGAGTTTGTTTTTTTTTTCTATAACCAGGCCCAATGCACACATACATACATATGTACAAGTACATAAACACGCATAAGGCGCGATTCTGATGTAAATGTAAATGTATGTACGCATGCATGGAATATTTTATATTTAATTTAGTTAATTAATTAAATTAATTTAGTTAATTAATTTAATTTCTTTTTTGTGGGGTGGTACAGGGTATTTAAGAGTTGAGCCTGCTCGACTTTAGCATTCCTTTCTTGTTTAATTTTAGTTTTTATAATCTACATGAATGTATAAGTTTTACATGTTAGGTTTGCGGGAGGTGAAAAATGTAACACACAGAAGGAGGCGTGTCAGACCCGACAAGGCATACATATATATTCTTCATAAGGGTGACAAGCAAAAATACGATTCACGGAGTGGAAGGGAGTGGAAGGGTGCATCAGAAAAAAACTCAAACTCGTACTTTCTCGGTCTTTGGAGAATCTAGATACCAAGTTTGGTTATTTTAGGTCTTATAATTTCTGAGATCCTTGCGTTCATACGGACGGACAGACAGCAAAAAACACGCCTCATGTCGCCCTAGGACTTAACAATTCGCCCTTGAAATAAAACTGAAGGCAATTACCCACACTTTCGACATATGACGATATTACTTCGTTTTACGTAAAGGATATTATAACTTCGGCATGGAAAAAGAAATCACTTTCCTTTGTAAAGAATAATGAACAGATATTCCCTCCGCCCGAACTGACATGTTGATTGCGGCTTTTTTTTGATCAAAATAATAATAACAACAAAGGAATGTTGGAGCGAAGCGGACTCAACTCTTAAATACCCTGTGTATACCTTCTATAAAAAATTGAAGAAATAATCAAAACAATATATTTAAAAATTAATTCCATGGTCAAATATACATCAGGACACAAAAGCACTAGTCGAATACAATTCTAAGAAGTACGGGGGTTTTGAAAACCACTGATAGCGAGCAACTGGGGCAGAAGACATATTTTTATTCATATATACATATAAAACATCTGTGTGTAAAATTTGGTGTATCTAACTCTTATAGTCTAATTTCAGAGACCTCCGAGATCTAGGTGTTCATACGGACGGGCGGAGAAATGGACTAATGCTGGTCAATATTATATATACTTTATAGGGCCTGTCTCTTTGCACAAACCTAATATACCCTTGTACCTTTTAGGTACAGGGTATAAATAGACACAATGCTTAATATCTGCATACCGTCTTTATTAAGTTTAAAGACAATTCGGCGTCTACTATTAGCGTTATCATCTGGCGCAGTTTGGCGCTGATATCGGCTGAGGTAAGTAACACCTTTTAAATAAGAATATTGCATAACTTACCATTTGTTATTAGTTACAATTTAATTTGGCGGGTTCGGCTTAGATAGTTGACAAAGAATTGTGTAGAAGACAAAAATTTGACCATTGATTTTAGATCGAACCCAAAATTGACTATTGATATAAAAATATAAATAATTAATTAATTAATATAAACAAAGTACTGAGTTAGATAAGTAATTTATAGTATATTTATGGAAATGGGAAAGGTCATTTAATAATGAGTAGAAGCTAAAGTCGTGGCACCCCGACTCTTGCATTCCTTGACCATCCACAAAAAAAATCTTATTCGTACGAACCATTCTATGGAAGCTATTAATATGATCATACTTGTATGTATAGTACACCGATTTTAATGAAACTTCATATTATAGTTAGCATTACACAAACAAAGAAAAATAATTGTAAATAACATGTTTTGTTAAGATAATATATCCTAACCAATTTGGTATTTATAAACAAAAAAGCTTATGATACTACCGATTGTTGCTATATGATATAGTGCATCGATATTAATATTATTACAACATTTATAAATAACCAATTTTCCTAAGATATGGACAAGTTTATTTATATGCGGCTTCCACGATAAATTCTCTACGTATGGGCAAGTCTACTTACCAGATTTTGGTGCCCTCAGTTGTTGTGCTTCAAAAGTTTTCGGTGCTCAAAGGGTCGGACAGCGCAAAAAAATATACAAGTAATGTTTCAAGCATAGGTATCACTTCAATTAACTAGTCACTAACACGAAAAGTGTAAAGGTATATTGGTATTGTAGATGACATGAAGAGGCTATTAGAAATGCAGTGCCCGTCAGCATCAATCACTTCTTCTCTTCAGATCTATCGGCCATAGCTTTCAAAAAACGATATGACCTAGAAAGAGATTTTATTCCCCGTACCCGTAAGGTATATTAGGTTTATGCAAAGGACTCTCCGACCCCATGTACTATGTATATATTTTTAATCAGCATGACGAGAGAAATCGATCTAGGTATGTCCGTCCGTCTGGATGGGCAGATTTCGGAAACGGCTGAGCTTACGTTAACCAAACTTGGTATGTACGAGTAGACGCACATAGTCCCTAGGCAATGCTGGTTTATCTATTCTCGTAAGTACTTGAGGTAAAGGGACATGCATATCTGTTATATTTGGCCGCTTAGTCACGCTTATCGTTATTTTGATGTGCATAGAAGTATCATGCGATTAAAACGGACATTTATTTGTACAAAACTCATCAGTCATCCATCATTCAGCGATAAACGTAAAATACGTTGACAATTTCAAAATGCGTTCATCAATATAAATTCATTTGAATTTTATTTAAATACACTTGAGAGCTTCTGCCGTCCCACTTATCAGTGCCGATACATCAAAGTATCATAATCGTACAGTAATTAATTATTATTATCAATGATAAGCACTTTAAGACACTTAATGTGAATTTAAATAAAACATGGTATAAACTGCCGACGCCGAATTCGGCAATGGGGTAACCCAGCCCTTCCTATACTATCTCTTTTTCGCTTCCGGCGTCAAACTTTGTATTTGTCCGAATTAGTCATTCTCAAGGTAGAGTCTAAGTTATTATAATATATCTTTAGGAAAGGTTCCCAACGGTCAGTTCAGATTACTGAACAGGCTATGAATGTACAAGTATATCTTAATATACTATATGTAATGGTCTCGAATGTAAATATGTACATATGTACATTGTTTTTATTGCGAGCATGCGACAGGCTTAAAAGGCTGATAACTAATTAAATGAATGGTAAAAATATTGAAAGGTTGATCTGCTAGAACCAATCGTTATCGCCTAGGCACTACTCAGTTGAAGTTTGATTCCGTTGAAAGACCATGTGACCCTCCGTTTTCAGTTTTATGTGAGAGAGTCTGTAACCACTTGTAGGGGCTTACGAATATTGTGAGCAGTATGTAAGATGCCTTGTTTTTTAGGACTTTCAGACGGTGAGTTTCAGAGGTCAGCATTATATTTTCATCGGCTGTTAATTTATTGGCTTACGTGAAAGCTAGACGGCTTGCTTCTTATTCAAAGCTGAGGGCAGGCTTGTGCGGCACTCTTGTATTCCAAATATTATTACCAGTTCCTATGTATGTATATCTTCACATAATTTGGTTGAAGTACTTTATCAGTTCTTGGTGTATATGCTACTCATTATACTCTGTATCTAAAAGGTACAACACTTTATAAGGTTTGTGTAAAGACCTTACAAGGTATACTTGTATACGTGTATATTCACGATCAGCATGCCTTATCTGTTTCCTGCAGAACAACGAGAAATTATCTTCGTCTTATTTTAAATAGATGTGCAACTGATTAATCACTGCACAATCCTTTCCGGGCTTTATGCTTAATTTATAGTAATAATTTCCATTTGCTCTCAACAGAACTCTTTCTTTCCTTCTAAAAGCCTCTCCCTTGACCATAGACGGCTGTGATATGGGACGTAGCTTGCCATATTGTCTAATAAATCTTGCCCTATCGGGTCAGAGATTCTTTTTATACTCTGTACATGAAATGTACAAGAGTATACAAACTAGGTTTGCGGGAGTTGAAAAATGTAACAGGCGTTGCAGACCCCACAAAGTATATATATATTCTTGAACAGCATGGCAAGACGAGTTGATTTTTTTCTGTCTGTCCGTATACTCACCTAGATCTCAGAGACAATAAGAGATACCGACACCACATCTTGCACAAAGATGTGTGTACACTATACGAGTTTGTTTTATTTTTTTGATATCCCCCCACCAAATTTTAGTCCCAGATGCCTTATATGAATACGCAGGAAATGTGTATTCTGGATATTCCCTCACTCCCCAACCACCTCAATTCGTGATTTTCCATAACTCCCGTAATTCTTGGAATTTCGAATCCCTCAATCCCCTGGGCTTAGTGCGTTTTATAGTTATTTGTAGCGGTGTTTCCATTTTCTAGATGGTTATAGTTAGTTTGTATCCATTTTGTAGCATATTTTACCCATTTGGGTTAGTACCAATCCCTGGCGGGGTTTCTAGCCATTTTATAGCTAATTTAAGCGGGGTTTCTAGCGGTTTTTCTGTGTCTAGAGACACAAAGAAGCTTTATATTTACATATGTACATGCGTATATAGTTTTTCCTGTTTCAATATTTCGCTACAGTTGAGCAAGCCCTAGCATATTTTACCCATTTGGGTTAGTACCAATCCCTGGCGGGGTTTCTAGCCATTTTATAGCTAATTTAAGCGGGGTTTCTAGCGGTTTTTCTGTGTCTAGAGACACAAAGAAGCTTTATATTTACATATGTACATGCGTATACAGTTTTTCCTGTTTCAATATTTCGCTACAGTTGAGCAAGCCCTAGAGTTAAATACCCTGCACACAAACAAAGGAAGAAATAGAGCGAACATGAAATGTGGAATGTGGGGGGAATCAAAAAAAGTAAATAAACTCGTGTTACCAGAATATTAGGCACGTACCAAGTTTTGCCAATGTGCGCTCAACCGTTTCCAAAATCCAGGAGCTCATCCAGACAGACGCAATTTTTCTCGTCATGCTGATTAGGAAAATTGTACTTTATGGGGTCGAAGATGCTTCCATCTACCTGCTACTAAACAAGAAAGGAATGCTAGACTCGAGGGGGTTCAACTCTTAAATATCCTGTACCCACACCGAAAAAAATAAAGACAAGAAAGGAATGCTAAAGTCGAGCAGGCTCAACTCTTAAATACCCTGTACCACCCCACAAAAAAGTAATTAAATTAATTAACTAAATTAAATATAAAATATTCCATGCATGCATACATACATTTACATTTGGGGGTGGATCAGAAAAAATGAACAAACTCGTCTTTTCTCGGGCTCAGGAGAATCTGTATACCAAGTTTGGTTACTCTAGCTCTTATACTTTCGGAGATCCTTCCGTTCATACAGACAGACAGACGGACGGACAGACAGACGGACAGACGGACATGACTATATCGACTCGGCTTGTCATGCTGATCAAGAATATATATACTTTGTGGGGTCTACCAAGCCTCCTTCTGTGTGTTCCATGTGCACTCGCACAAAACTAATATACCCTTGTACCCTTTGGGTAATTTTGAACTAAAATTTGGTAGTCACATTAGGTTAGTAAGTATATATCCGTATACCAAGTTTCATTATGATAGAATGATCGGAAAGAAAGTTATAGCCATATAACCAGGCCCAATGCACACATACATACATATGTACAAGTACACAAACACGCATAAGGCACGATTCTGATGTAAATGTAAATGTATGTATGCATGCATGGAATATTACACTGCCATGCACTTGAATAGGGACAAGATTTTCTAGCATTTGTATTGTGTTTTTCTCTTTTTGGCAAAGGGCTGCCTTCAAATGCTTTGGTGTTTCACTTAGAATGCAGCATCAGGGAACTGTACAAATTTACAGTTAGCTTTTAATAATTAACCGTTATGGACTATCACTGTTTTGCTTTTGACTATGCTAAAAACACACAGTTTTTGCCATGCACTTGAATAGGGACAAATATTTAATTAGTTAATATTTAGTTAATTAATTAAATTAATTTAGTTAATTAATTTAATTAAATTTATTAATTAATTTAATTACTTTTTTGTGGGGTGTTATAGGGTATTTAAGAGTTGAGCCTGCTCGACTTTAGCATTCCTTTCTTGTTATACCAAGCTCCATTCAAAATTCAAGTATTTCCGCCCAGCCTAAGGAATATGTATCAACACGTGCACGCAGTTATCGCGATCAGATTGAAGCGTCTATGGCCCGCATAACACGGGTACTGATCGACCCCCGACAGACATTTATACATATACATACATACATACGTATGTAGTATGTATGTATGTATATACAATGATATGTGTAGGTGCTTATTGTAGCTATCTCTGCTCTCGTCGTGAGCACGCTCGATTTTTCTGGCTGTCTTTGTCAACACGACACTCAGTGGAGAGCCCAGGCAAAGGCAAATCGCAAAGTGATAATTCACTCAAATCGCAAGTGTCATTATTCTCATTACTGGCCTTTCATACTTAGTGGAGGGTTGCGCAGTGGCGTTGTGCAATTTTCGTGCACAGGGTTGGCACCACCAATCAATCAAGAGGAATGGATAGATGTGGGCGCACAATAATAACGATTTGGAAGCACTGTGGCTGCGCATGCGCGAAGTGCATGTTGAAGGATTACTATTGTGTATGAGGAGTAGGCAGCTCCTTGCAACAATGTGTATCGAGAACTGCAATAGTTATGCATGTACATACATACAAATGTATGTACATACATGCGTACATATGTATGTACGTCTATGAGGCTATGTAGTACGATGTGTTATACTCATGTGGGCGGTGCTGCCGGCACGCTCTTGTTGTTATTGTTGTTGTTTAAAGTTTGCGCTCTATTAGTACCGTCATAAAGCACTAAATCCGTAGACAAAACATTTGCGCCCAGGTTTTCGTTATTGTTGTTGCTGTTGTGCGCGTACGTCTAAGCAAACAAAAACGCACGTTTAGGTGTGTTGCGCTTACGCTGACTAGCCCCACGTTTTTCGGCGCCTGCTCTGGCCAGTTGATGATCGAAAGGGGAGTACTAAGCCCGCGGTGGTATACACTGACAAATTTGCTGCCATGCCCAAGAAAATTGAACAGCAACAAAACCGAATAGTACGAAAATTACAAGCGCAAATAAATATAGTCAATGCCTCCAAATGCACACTGTTGCGAGTATATAGGAAAAATGTTTCCGAAAATGCAAGCACTGCTTGTAATTCTTTTGTGTATATTTGTACATACATTTCATACAATCAGAAACTATTGCCCTATATTGGTCCCTAGCTAATTATACCCTGTACGCAAAGGATGACAGGATATACTAGTTTCGTGCGAATCTATGTAACAGGCAGAAGAAGGCGTGGCAGGCCCCACAAAGTATCAGGATGACAAATCGAGTCGATATAGCCACGTCCGTCCGTCCGTCTGTATGAACGCAAGGATCTCAGAAAGTATAACAGCTACCAAACTTGGTATTCAGATTCTCCTAAGACCGAGAAAGTACGAGTTTAAGATTTTTTTTCGATGCACCCCCCACTCCCGCAATTCGTTTTGTACTCAAAGTTGGTAAACACCACCAGTCGGTGCCCGCAGCTGTTGTTGTTGTTGCTGCTTTGGTTCAACTTTGTGCTGCAAAGACACGATTCTGATGTAAATTTATTCTATTGAAATTGTACATAAACACTTATGTATGTGTTGAATATTTTATATTTAATTTCATTAATTAATTAAGTTAATTATGGTTTTTTTAATATTTTATTTTTTAATTTTCTTTTTTGTGGAGAGTACAGGGTATTTTACTGTCGGGCTTGCACGACTGGTGATGCCTGGTCTTGGGAATACCATATTGAGAATGTATTCATTACACGATTTCTTGCTTGGTGGTCCTTATAAAAGTTGAGAGCTGTCCGTCGGCCTATTCTAAAGTTCAGTTTGTCAGACTATAGCCTGATTAAGTCAATCGATTTGAACCTCGCTTAACAGCACCTCTTATAATACGATCTCGGTCTGCCACGATTAAAAATTATCTACATTTTCTCTTTTAACACACTAAAAACCTCGTTCTTAAACGATAGAAGTTGAAAAATATTTTTGTATAAAAAGAGGCGTATTATTTTAACTCACCTTTAAATAAACAGTTTTAAGAGTAGTAGATGTGTATATACATACATACGACAAGAAGTCGCCTAAATCAAATTTTTTGTTGACTGATCGTCTTATTTTACAAAAAGTTTGCAGTCCAGATATTAAATATATTGGCAAAATTATTTATGTCGTAATTTATATTTACAATATATTGAGAGTTGGGCTACTTGTAATACTTGTACCCCAAAGGTAACGGCAAAATATTAGGTTGACACACCTGTATGTAAGACGAAGAGGCTTAGTTTTTATTCAGCACAGAGAAACCAATCGATCTAGGCATTTGGAAACGTTTAAGTCCACACTGACTCTTCTAACCACAAGGCAATACGAGTTCGCCTGTCCAGGATTAAATGCCCTCTTCGCAAGGGCATGAGCCCACTGTGCTGATATTGTGTGCCTATTGGTAGCACTTTTTGCTGCTGCTGTAGTTGTTGGTGGAGAAAAAGTGCTCGAATTGTACTGGTGGTTGTTGCTGTTGTTGAAATAGGTAACACTTCTTGTCGGTCTCTGCTTGATTCGCTGACATGGTATGTGGCAGGTGATGCTTACACTGATCCACAGTTCCCACTCGCATTCACTCAAAACGCATTCGCACTTCCACTCAAAGCGTCATCGCTGACGCCACGGCAGCATTAGCGCAAGTGCGAATGTTTGTCTCTGGCATGCGCTTTAAGTTCAAATTGTCTGAAATATTGAGTGAGTTATAATGGTTCGGTTCGGTTCGGTCTCGGTTTGTTTTTCTTTTAACGCGGGCTCGCTGCTAGTGCGGGATCAGCAGCAGCAGCAGCAGCGGCAGAGGCAGCGACAACGACAATATGAAATCTCACACATTTTTCGAAAGACGAACTCAAAATAAATCAGCGCAAAAACACCAACACACCCACCCATACACACACACATACACACACACATGCGCACAGAGACTAACAGCAGTCAGAGACTACTAAAGGAGGTGGAAAATTATTTAAAGATAGTCAAGTTCGTTCGGCTCTAATATTCGACAGTCATATGATGGACGTTTCGCGTATCGTATCGTAACGACGTTGTTTTATTGCGGCGCGTGCATCGCAAGTTGCTCCATTTCGTACGACTGGAACTGAACTTTTAAAAACCGTGCAAAAACGCTCAGCGAAAACGCAGAAGCAGCGGCGGTGACATCGGCAGCAGCGTTGACGTTGCCGGCGGGAGGCAGCTTGGCAGCAAACTCATTCAAATTTAATTCAACGACCAAGCGGGCCAAACAAAAAGTGTCAAGCCTCACGCTGCAGCGGTTCAATAAGCGCCGTGGAACGGTCCTGATCGTACGCGTCGGTGTCTCCATCTTGTTTTATTTTTGTTGTTTGTGTTTTTTTTTCTGTTCTCTGTTCCGTTAGTTTGCGGGTGCACCCTGTCTTGATTCGTTTTTAACTTAAAGAAAAAATAAGCCCAACTATAAAAACTATTGCGATCGGTTATAAAATTTATAAAAAAAATTAGTTTTTCAAGTGTGGGTATTACAATCATTAAAATGCGCGCAAATTGTTTGAAACATTATCACGAATTCTATACTACGAGCAAAGTGATTTTTTGTTCATTCTTGAAATATATAGGGTATTCCAATTTGCAATATAGTATACATACATATGTACATATATTGTTTGGGGTAAATCAAAACTGGGACTATTCACTTGTGTTTGGGATACATGTACATAATCGTATAATTTCGCTGAACAGCTGTTCACTAAATAGTGTCTGGCTTAAGCACTGGAAATTATGTACATACATACATATGTATGTATGTATGTGTACATATGTATATATACATACATATACATATATCCTTAAATTTTATACAAATAACACGCAATCACGTACCCTGCATTACATGCGCAAATCGCGACAGAAGCATACATACATACATATGTACTTAGGTACTCGTATGTATGTATGTATATAGACTGAAGTGTTGTTGAGCTTTCTTCACAATGTATACATTTAATGCTCATCCATTTGATTTGCGCTTGCCGTGTATTTATATGCCAGTTATACCATGCCATTACAAGTATTGTATGTATGCATCTGTGGAACAAATGCAATTTTGTTCAACGACATGTCAACAATAAATACATACATATGTATGTACATACATACATATGTACATACATAAGTGCAGACAATATTGCAATTTCTTGTGGTCACTTCTGGGCCTTATCGGACACACCAACAAGGCGACTGAGGAAACAGTAAACAAAACGGTAATCGGCAGGCTTTGGTGACAAACAAATATGTATGTATGTACATACATACATATGTATGTATAATTTTTTCGATTTCGGATTACGAATTTAGTTCATGATGTCAACAGCATTAATATATACATTCATATAGTATGTATTATTAAAAAAATAAAATTATCATAAGGTCGTGGATCGAACGAGACTGAACACAGATTGTGGGTAATAAAGTGCATGGACATCAGTCCAATTACATACATACAAGTATGTACATACATCTCTAAAGTTTCTAAAAAATTAACTGCACGGTATAGCTTTCGACTTTATTTCGTTTTTGCTCCATTGAAACAGAAGGAAAATAAAGAGGTCCTTGGCTGTACACCAGTGATCCTATTTAATTCATATACATACATACATATAAATTATTCATGTAATCGTATGTACATATGGAGCACTAGCGTAGTAGGGTGTCCCGACTTTAGAATGCTCTGTTCCTTTGCTCTGTCACTATATAAACTTTAAATTTTTTTTACGAAATTGTAATAATAAAAAAACAATAGTTTTGATCGATTATACCTTCTTTGGGACTTGAGCCCGCACATTTACATCGGAACTGTGCCTATGATGTCTATGCGAGGCTGTGTTTAACAATGTGTGCAGTAAAAAGTTGAATCAAAACAGCAGAAGAGCTTGGGCAGATAATAAATTTATGGCTATAACTTCCTTTCGAATTGACCTATCATGATGAAACCTGCCACACATGAAGGTATTTTCCAAATTTGAGATACAATTTCATAGGAAAGTACTTTGTACACATATAGGTCATTTGGGACCAAAATTTAGTGTCTCTAGCATTAATAGTCTCCGAGATCTACGTGATTGTACGAATGCCTATACGGAAAATCCCTAACAAAAAACTCTTGGTGCGAACACATATAAAGCATATTGGTGCAATATGTGCAATATTTTTAGGCCTTATAGTTCCTGATATCTACCTTTTCATACGAACAGACAGACGGACAGCGAGGCAGACATGAGTAGATCAACTCGTCTTGGCTTGCCAATTAAGAATATATATACTTTGTGGGATCTGCCACGCATCCTTCTGTTAAATGTTTACTTTGCACAAACCTAATATTTAATACTCTTGTACTTTTCAGGTACAGAGTATAAAAATGGAACAATTATCTCTTCTGTAAAAATGAATATGATAAATATATGTATATGTACAAAAATAATACTGATATTGACGCGTAACCAAAATCCGAGTTTAAGAACTAGCATCCAACAAACACAATAGTTGTAATTAAATGTTTTTTGTAGTAGTGGGTTCAAATCTGCAAAAACACCAAAAATCGTCCTTTCCAGGATCTAGGAGAGCATCCATACCACTAGTATTTTTTTCACACTTGGTCTATTACTTTCAAAGGTCCTTACATTGCAATACGTATATCGAGCACATACTCGTATAGTGGTTTTGTATGGCTCTTTGGTTATGGCTGTTATTAATAGCTCAATTTGTTTTTTACTTTTTGGCTAGCAGATATGTATTTGTGTCTGTTTACGCAACTGATCCAGAAGCACTATACAACTATATCTAAAGTCATATAGTCACCGCTTTTATAGCTCCCTTCTTTATACTTACTAATCGTAGGAGTCAGCCGTAGTATCTGGTCTAATATTATAACAGCTATAACGTTTACTTCGGCTGTAGCCACAGATCAATCCATAGATTTACCATATATGTATGTGTAATGCCCTTTTGTAAAGGATTTTTTATTATTTTAAAATTAACAATAATACATTTTATTTATAAATAGAAAAATAGGCGCTGGCGTTGAAGCCTTCAGGAACGCGGTTACTTAATTTTTATTCACAAATCGAAAGTGGTTTTGCTGACGGTCGTGTTTTTTACGGCTGGTTCCATTCAGTTAAGGTCGGTTTGGAGCCAAAAAAATAATGCATACTCGCTGAGCTATCTCAGGAACTCGCCCCCACCCAACATTTGGGCCACTGTGAATCATTGTGATACCTATAGTATATGAGTGTGTAGGCATGACATTTACCAAGTTGCTGGGGCTTTGACCAGTTTTATCAGTTTAAGACGGCTTCTGGGTGTTGGGTGGGTGCTTAAGTGGCGCTTACCCAGTCCGTAATACCCATTGGTATATATTTCCATCAATCATGTGCGTATTGGACAGGCATACCTTGTTTATATGTTGGTTCCTATAAGCGAATGTTCAAAGCTGACGACGATCACTGCCATCCGCTACTTGGCAATCAATCAGCTCTCGATAGGGTCGCTACTAAGCATATACTTACTATCGACACTTGGTTGTCAACACTGTTATTAATTGACTTGTAACATGAGGGTGGTACTAACGACGTCAAAGTCAGTCATCAAGAAGCTATGATGGTGAAATCTTATCAGGGAGGAAGACGAAACGAGACATTGATAGATCACAATTCAATTAATAATATTTATTGGGAACTCTTGCAAGAGAGAAACCAAGCTTTGGATAAAAGTCTGCTAGTTTAATACGAGTATCGAGTTCTGATAAATAATTTCGTTATTTAATCATTTCTAGCTATCAATGTAGTCGAACACACTATAATACCTTGCAACATGTATTTGATTACACTTTTCAAGTTCTGCCGTGCCTGACAAGAAAATCTTAAAGACACAAATTCAAGTACACGAGTATGCATTTAGTAAGTAAATAGTACTAATACTCGTATACTATATATGTATTTGGAGGTACACCAGTTTGGAGCTACCATCGCCTATGTGCGGGGTCGTCATTGGCGACGTTGGCGCCGCTATGTCATATGAAAAACACCGCCAGAAATGCTAACCGTGATTATTTACTAAACGTGTTCATTTGTAGTTGCTGCCATTTATTATTGATTATATGAGTATTTAGCGTTGAGTATACTCGTATGTAAATATTTTGTATTTAATAACGATGTTATACATACATACAATACAATAATATAAGTATAATAAACATAATTTTCTGCCTCTGACATTTTCTGCACGTACGAGCATCATCGCTGAGGTCACCGGTGAAATAAGTACATATAGTATGTATGTATGTATACCTATATGTACGTACTTATACCCCCTGTGTAGAGTTCGACCGATTCAGCTCCCGGGTAACACAGCCGGATGATCCTTCCTCGCGCGCCTATACTAACACCACTGCTCAAAATTTGAGCCACTATAAAACTTCTCTTGAATTCTAATTAGTCAAGTTTATATGACTATATTAAACGGACTGTTGTTATCGCACCCTGATTGACGTCAAATATTGATTAAAACAATTTACATGATCATTGAATGTGGGCAATAGCACGGTTTTACAATGTGCAGCCACGTGTGAATGGACTCAATGGCCGTTGGTCGGGATTGTTTAGGTGATGACATTGGACGAAACTGAAAGAAGATATTCGTCGAAGGATGGTATATCACGCGTCAAAAATTTAAAACAAAATAGACAAATCATTGTCGCTGCATGAGAATCGAAATTATTATCGATGGCGCTACAGGTTTCCATGTATTTATTTGCTTTCGTATGGAATCGTAATTTTAAATTTATGCTGTCTTCAATAGTAATGATATATAGAAGTCTAGCTCTAATTTCGATGCCATAAAATCCTTTTATTACTTGCCATAATTAATTTTGGGGTATTTTAGTCCTAATCTTCTTGCAGCAACACATATTTATGATCTGTTCTTCCTATATTTCTCTCCTGCATTCTGTTTCATTTACGTGCACATTGATAGTCCTTAACCTTCAAAATCTAAAAGACAAGTAGTCCACTGAAGGTTGTTTCTATATTATCTGTATTTTTGAAAATGTAATGTAAATTGTTAGCAAAAAATATAGGTTGCATTGAAAATCGAAATTTCAGTAATACTTGCAACATAGAATGCCGGTTTATAATAAATATAAGCTTACCCTTTCCTGCACATAGGAAAACCCCTTTCCCCTTTTGGGTTCTCTTCAATTCAGTATCTAGCTTAGTTCATATCAGTCTGCCTTAATTAAGACGAAAATCTTACTGACCTCCAGTGTCCTGTTCATAAAGCAATGTTTCTGTAACTCAAAAAAGTGTGTCATTATTTTGCGCAATACCAAGATTTTAAAAATCGAATTGCAGTGTTTTCTAATGTCTATGGAATTTTTTCGGTTTAGCATTAAACATTTCGCCCATTTTCCATCGAATGTGACAAGCCCAAAAAAGTTGTTTTAAATAAAAGCAAATAACAAATAACGTCATCAAAATGATTGTGTTTGCAATAAAATATTGAAACGAAATAGGTAAACGAAAAGAGCTGTGTTATATATCTCTGTCACGCCCTACAGTCAATTTTTATTGTTAACAAATAAGTTATCACAGTCAAATTGGTTGGTGTGACCTTTTTTACAAGCCGATATACTCGTATATTTTCTGGAGTTTTTCCTCTATTAGATGGAATTTGATAATTTAAAAAAAGTTTCCATATGTCTCAACACATATAATCAGCTATAAAAGAACCAACACTTGATGTGAACTGCAAATATAAGTATATACTATATGAATTAAAAGTTGTATAATAATAATCTATGAATACATACATATGTACATACTTGTATGTATGCATGTCTTTGTGCCAATATCTACAAAATTGTCGTAGTTGTCAGGTTCTTCAAAGCCGATGCACAGAAATTCCCAGTACGACTATATACTTGTACATGAAATATTATGCAATGGCATACTTTTGTTGATTGATTAATTAAACATACAAAGTATTCAAAAATACGACATGCCCAACATTTCGAAACAATAAAATAAAATGCTTTGAGTTATAAAAATTTCATAAATAGTACGATAACACATAACTTGAATCAAAACATAATATTATTTGGCAGCTTATTCGTATTCTTAATGCTGGAATCAAAATACAGTGATATAATATGTATATATCTTTAGAAAATACGAATTTCGAATGCAATGCAATTTTAATTTAGTATGTGCAATTGCTTCTTAAAACCCAGTTCTACGGAGGAAGAGTGCATCCAGTTCCAGCTTTAAACTATTTAAACTATTTCATCTACTAATAACTAATACGAATGAAATGTAGAAAGTCAAAAACCGGTATTATTTATTCCTTAGAAAACTTTGTTCTGTGTTCTTCATTAAATGAACTGACTAATTTGAAAACTCTTTAGATGTTACATTTATGAATTACTAAAAAATATTGTAATAAATATATGAGCTAAAACAATTAAATTATAGTATAAATATGGTCATCAATTATTTAAATGCTGCAGCACACCCAGTTCGGATCGATTCACAATGCTTAGTGAGCTTCGTACGATTTCTGCTATTTCCTAAAATGAAATATTCTGTTCCCTTTCATTCGAGAATTAGTGATAAATGGACTAGTATGTGAGTGTTTCGAAAGTTTCTGACATAGTTTTGGGCCTTTTTTATTAAAGTAATACTGTACGAGTACATAGTTTTGACATAGCCAGATCACAAAAAACCTCACTTCCTACGCACATGCCACATGCCACGTGAGGCGCATAGTCGTGATTCAAATTCCTTGGAATACAGCATAAATATATGTACTCCCAGTGTCTGCTCAAAGTCTACTCTTACTTAAGCCAATAGTCACAGACCAGACCTGTGGTATCAACAGTACGTCAGCGATAAGCACGGAACTACCTCAACATGATTTAATTGTAGTAAAAATGGCATCATAATGGCAACATTATCTTTATGATTATACCTAAGAAGTCACCAGTCACCAGCCAGTCAGTAGTCAACAGTCAACAGTCGGCCGAGCGCATAAAGAAACCAGCTATCAATGCTTTAGGGCGGAATCAATGACGACGACTACTGACCAGACTCGTCAGAGAGCTGTGGCAATTGCGCTAATTGGTGGCCCGAGGTGTTAGCTGCTGCCTGATCGTTTGCTGTACATTTTCAAATGCCAAGTCCCATCACCGAAGACCCACCACCCTCTGCGTGGCGGGAAACATGTCGTCGTCGTCGTCATCCGTTTTCCTGACTTGCACCTAATCTCAGGCAGATAAGAGAGCCGCTGTTGCTGTTGCTGTTGCTGTTACTGCTGTAGCTGCTAATCGTAGCTATACTCGTAGTCGTAATCGTACCGAAGCAAAACAGATCGTACAAATTAGCAGGAATACCTACGAGTACGAGTACGAGTATTCGCCTTGGTGATATGATTAGAAATGTCAATAAGTGCTGTTGCGCAGGCGGTAGAAATGGCAATGGAAAATGGCTAATGACGCTCCATCTGGGCTTTAGATGACGTCGTTGAGTTGTGTAAATATTTCAGTAAGGAAATCTAATCATAGATATCTGAGTATACTTACACAACAAACACACACAATGTACTATATTTTTCCCCTGTCGCCTCCGAGGCAGTCTTTACCTACTTGGGGATCCCTGGGATTACTTTGTATGTTGTTTCATTGATTGTACTACAATATACTGCACTTGATCGTGTCGCCATAGAGAATCTTGAGACTTATACGCCTAGTACTATATGATGGCCCCGCGAGAAACAATTGACAAAGCACCAAAAGTCACAAGAGCTCAACACGCTAAGAATGCAAAAGCGTAACTAAATGCCCAATATTAAGAAGTCCACCTGTTAATTCCGCTGCAAGAATCGGGCATGCGATAAGAAAAACCACATTGAGCCATTAAAAAATAGCTCTTTGTAGTAGGACAAGCAACTTGTGGGTAAAAGTCATACCCCTTACCCATACCAATACCCAAAGCAATCTACGAGTAACATGCTATGTATACTAAGTACATAGTATACTTGTATATTTATAAATATATTGTATACATATGTATAAGCGGCAAATTCATGTAGACAACATTTTAAGCGAGTCAGATAGAAGGCACTTGAGCAATCGCAATCAAATGCCGATTAAAAAGAAATATTATAGTATGTATTGAAACCATAAACAATGCTCCCTGTTATTCCCTGTTATTGTGAGGTTTCAAACAATTTGTCGCGCATGTGATTAAAAATTGAAGTGCAAGAGAATGCAGCTCCTAACTAAAGACAACAACTATCTTGCAGATAGCCAAGTAAAACTTTTGCGACACCTGAGCATGTCGCCAAGACGTTGGATCCTTTTGCTCATCTTCTACATATCATATTTAATGTTTGGTGCCTCAATCTACTATCACATCGAACATGGCTTGGAGAAGATAAATCGTTCCGCCGAGCTGAAGGAACGCATTATCATTTATGGTGGGTACTAAATTTAAGCACTTCGGTTCTTATACTCAACTGAACGCGAGTATATAAAACATTGATTTTACTATATGTACACATTTTAGAAGTACATGCATAAGTTCTCGCAAATGATTGGAATTTGATTACAAATCGAATCTGTGATTATACAGGTACTTCTTTCGAATGTCCTCTTGTTCGATAGTTTGTCTGTGTTGAGGCAAATCTCGCGAAATAGTAGCATAATAGCACGAGAAAGGACAAACTTCTGTTATATATATGTACATATATGCACGCAATATTCAGGAAGGAAGCAAGTTTATCCGACTCCATAAAGTATGAGTGTGGAGGCTCTTGGTATGTAAGCTCTCCTAATCCCTAGGGATCACGAGCTTTACTTTATTTACTTTTGAATGCTCTTTTTAAGGGGTATTTTGAAGGAAAGTGAACCTACAAGTACAAAGAAAATAAATGAAATTTTAAAACTGTACTATTCGCTGATCGATCTTATTTGGCCTTTAAGTCTACATTTTGACAAAGCTATACTGAGAGACACAAATTGTTATCAATGTGAAATACCCGTCAAGTTTATTGATCTTAGATTGTGGCTGCTTATCTGAGCTATTCTTGGTTGTGATTTCAGAAGAGCACGGATTCCTAATGCTGGTCATTTACATGCATATAAAGACTTCAAATTGTTATTAATAAAGAATATTCCCCACTACATTTACAACTTCGCCCACACACTACTTACGTAAAAAATTCACACAACTCTTGATAACTTGCGACCCACGCGCTTTTTTTAGAATGCAGAACTTTATTTTAAGTGTATACGTGTGTATGTATACATGTAAAGTCCACAAAAATGTACATACTCATATGTATACATACTACTCGTATATACTCGTATAAGAAAACGTGCGTAAATGTTTGAAGTGTGATCTTTATGATTTAACAAGTCTGCGACTTTCGGTTGTGAATATTTGTCTTGTGCATACAAAAACCTATGAATATTCCTACACGTCTACACGTAAAGTTCACAAGTTTTATTTAGCCTCAAATAAATTGCAATAAAAACCCGAATTTAAACAGCAATAGCCCATAAAAATCGCTAATTGCACAGATAAACAAACTATAAGCGCTCTAATTAGACTGCGACGAGGGAAGACGTGCATTGAATTTTTATGAGATTTGTCAGTACTTCAGAGAAGGACCACTCACTACATTTCCGAGTAAGCATCTCTGTGCTGACTTATCTATCCGTACAGCTCGTACTGCTCTCAAATACCCTAAAATAGCGCCCAAAGATCTTCTAAGTGTCGTGGCATTTCAACAGTGAATGGTCAGCTTTTATCAGGTGTACATATTTAATAAGTAAGTATACATATAATACGTAAATATGTGTATATGTACATATATATGTACTTATACGTATGTATGCCAATATCAGTTTAATCACCTGGGCTTCAAAACCACTTCAACGAATTCGCATTGAACAAGCACGACACGAATAACTTTAAGTGCCGCACATTACTCGTAGTACCTTGCTATCAGCAAGGAAATACTGTGTTGCAATATTAAGCCGATATGGATCATAATCATGCAGTAGTTGCTCGGAAATTAAAGTGTTCGTAGACTAGAAGAATCTTATTATTCTGCTTTAAGTCATTCGTTAAATGGATAACCTTTTCTAATGCCTACCTTGACTTTCTAAACAAACATCAAGTTATTCTTTTAAGATTCTTAAACACCAAAGAATGAAGTCGACAGATCGGCTGACTATTTTATTTATTTATGTTTTATGTAATTATTTATTTTTTATTTATTTCAATAAACATTGACTGTCGACATAGGAAAACAATATACAAGTATACAACAACAGCTGCGGGCACTACTGTCATATATATATGGCTATAACTTCCTGTTAAATCGGCTTATCAATATGAAACTTGGCATACGGACTCAAATTCAATACCTGGAGCTACTTTCCTTATTTCAATGAAAATTTCCAAGAAATACGGGAATTATGGAAAATTTCGAATAGCTCGGGAGTGGAGGGGTGTATCAGAAAAAAAAACACTAATTCGTCTTTTCTCGGAATTAGGAGAATCTGGATACGAAGTTTAGTTTTTCTAGCTCTGAGATCTTTGCGTTCATACAGACGGACATGGCTATATCAACTCGGCTTGTCACCCTAATCAATATATATATGTACCTTGTGGGGTCTGCCACGCCACCTTCTGTGTGTTACATAAATTCGCACAAAACTAATATACCCTTTCACCCTTTGGGTACCGGGTATGAAAACCGTATAGGCCAGGAAAGCCTAAGTAGGAGGAATCTAATCAAATGACAAAATAATATCAGAGGCGAAAACTTAACTTAAAAGAAGAGACAGTTCGGTTGAGAGCAGGTCAAAATATTTATTATTGGTTAATAGGTTATAGGTATATATGTAGGTTAAAACCCGTTAAGTTACGGAAAAGGAAAAGATAATTTCTTGTTATTCTGCGGGGTACTGAGAAATTAAGACGACCTAAAAGGAAAAGAGAATGGACACTATCGACAAACAGTTTGATGAAACTCTACAGCAGAGAAGAGAAGCGGAAAGAGAGAGATAAAACAAAATCAAATTAACTCTTGTTTTCCAGGTGTTTTCTGGGTCAGATCGTTTTCAAAATATAGGCGCTCGTCCAACAGGCGGACAGGCGGACAGGCAGACAGACGGAGATAACAAGTGGCTTGAAGACTTCAAGTGTTCAGCTTTTAAAACCATTTTAAGGAAGTGCATATGTGGGAATAGCGTGCATTCTTAGCAGTTAAGGCTTTATTGTAATCTCTCCAACACAATCACCCAATCGTTATCAATTTCCAACGACAACAACTATGCCGATCTCACATTAATTAAATTAATTTTTCAATTTGTTTGGCACAAACTTTTCCGGCGTTTTACTCGTAAATGGCAAAGCTATTCAAAATAAATGATTCAACTACAATGCAAACATATGTATGTATGTACATATGTACATACACAACATTCGTAAGTATAGTACATATGTTGAAGTCTATGTACAACACATATGTACAAGTATGTATGTATGACAACAAAAGTCAAATCAAGTAAATCTACGGACATTCGCGTACGCACACATACACGTATAGCTATTGCTTACATACATACTTGTACATACATATGTAGGTGTACGTGCCTGAGTACGGCTCTGCTTAGATCTAAAGATTTACAAGAATTGGTGCTAATGATCGACGTCAACATTACCGACGACATCGTTTAGCTCTATGGAAAAATTGCCACAATCAAGAGCAACAATAGCAACAAGTGCAACAAAAATCGCTGCAGTTGTTATCTTTAACTATATGGCGGGCCTATAAGTGACTGGCTGTCTGTCTGTCTGTCTGTCTGTCTGACTCTCTGTCTGTCTGTCTGTCTGTCTGACTGCAGTGCAATTTGTGGGTGCACTGCCGTCGAGATGGGTTCCAAACAATTGTATTGTATGCACTTGCAGTCCGCTCACTGGAATCCTTTTGTTTGATAAATATCGGCCAGAACACTTATGAAATTACTTGCAATTGCCTCTCAGATTAAAGCCTTAACAAGTATTATAAATGCTATTTCTACAAGTATATGGACTAATGTTTATAACAAGATTACGCTTCGGCTGTTAAATGGCTGCATAATGGCAACCGAAAGCGCCCAGAAATAAATTTTCTCGTAGCACATTATCATATATAAGTACATATCATAAAGTACGTATCAACATACTAAATGTATTTATTTTGCATAAAAGTAGCTATAAACAAATGGAAAATCTAAAGTAGGCTGGCCCGACTCTGAAATGCTCTTTGCCAATGAAATACCCTGAACCCAGACGAACTTCGGACACTGAGTTATATGGGCTTCTAGCAGAAGCAAAAAGTAGAAGAAGCGCTAACTCGACGCAGTTTGTGGGCGTAGTACTGGAGGGAAATTGTTTCGCTAATAACGTTTCTTAGACCCCACCGATTTGGATGAAATTTGAAACAAAAGTAGATATTCATATATACATAAATTGTTAGCAAACGTGTGCAAGATTAGTTTATGTTGCTTTTGAAATAGGGACAGTACTATATTAACAAAATTCTGTATCGGAGAGAGTGGAGGGAAAATCAAAAAAATTCAAATGTCTTCAAATGTCCGTCCGTCTGTATGAAAGCAAAGATCTCAGCAAGTACAAGAGCTAGAATAACCAAACTTGGTATTCAGATTCTCCTACGCCTAAACTAAAATTTGGTAGTTACATCCAGTTAGTGATTATATATCCCAAGTATCCCAAGTTATTATGACAAGTTGATTAGAAAGAAAGTTATAGCCATATAACCAAGCCCAAGCTCTGTCCGCAGCTGTATTTGTTGCTGATTTGACATAATTATGTAATGCATACATACATACATACATATGTACCAGTACACAAACACGCATAGACACGATTCTGATGTAAATGTACTTGTATGCATGCATGTATGGAATATTTATACTCTGTACATGAAATGTACAAGAGTATATTAGGTTTGCGGGAGCTGAAAAATGTAACAGGCAGAAGGAGGCGTGGCAGACCCCACAAAGTATATATATTCTGGATCAGCGTGACAAGACGAGTCGATCTAGCCCTGTCTGTCTGTCTGTCCGTCTGTCCGTCCGTATGAACACCTGGATCTCAGAGACTATAAGAGATAGAGACACCAAATTTTGCACGAAGATGCGTTATGTGTGTATTCTATACGAGTTTCTTTTATTTTTTTGATTCCCCCCCCCCCCACTTCCCCCCTATGGGGGTTTTCCCGATTTTCCGTATAATCGCCTATATCTCGGAGACTATAAGACCTAGGCACACCAAATTTCCTTCTCTCTCCCTTCTCCGCCGCAATTCGCAATTTTCTCTAACTCCCGTAATTCTTGGAATTTCGAACTAAAATTTTGGAAATACCCCCAGTTGGTTATTATGTGTCCGTGTGCCAAGTTTCATTATGATAGACCGATTTACGGGAGTTAAAGATTGCGGGGGAGAGGGGGGAGGGAGGGAAATTCCAAATTATACATTTTCTGCGTAATCACATAAGGCATCTGGGACTAAAATTTGGTGTTCCTAGGTCTTTTAGTCTCCGAGATATAGACGATTATACGAATGGAAAATCGGGGAAACCCCCATAGGGGGGAAATCAAGGTGGATTTTGGGATTCGGTTAGTTTTCCAGATAATTTAAAAAAACCAAGGCATTCGCACGCGACATATATAGAAGTCGCTTTCTCGGCGAACAGTTCAAACACCGATTTGAGCGAAACCTGAAGGAATATTTTAATGCGACTAATTTTAAGATGTTATGCATTGATGTATCCTAATAATGCTTTTTATTTGTTTCAAAAATATTATGTAGTTTAATTATTATTTAATTTTAATCACTGTCGCACGCGACATTTCCTCCATCATACTTTTTATGTTTTTTTTTTTTACTTTATATGCAATTAGAAATACATAAGATGATTATAAATGATTGTTATATACATATTTTTGTTTTCCAAAACAAAAATTATAACAAATTTTCTTCAATAAAGAAAAACAAAAATGTGTGTTCATCTACATATATAAGAACAAGTAAAAAAGCTAAAGTCGGGTGTCCCGACTTTGAAATACTCTGTACATATGTTTACAATAATTATAGAAAATAAAAAAATTAAGAAAATAAAAAAAAAATTTGATCGATTTTACCTCTCTCGGTATTCGAACTAACGTAAAGGGTGTATAATTGCACATTTACATAGCAATTGCGTCTGTGTGAGTGTATGTATGCCTATGCGCATCTATTCGTGTCTGTGTAAGCATTTTCGCAGTCAACCAAACAGCAACATCAACAACAGCCGCGGGCAGCGCTGAGCAGCGCTTGAGCAGCGCTGCAGCAGCAAATATATTTATGGCTATAACTTCTTGTTAAATCGGTCTATCATAATGAAATTTGGCATACGGACACATAATAACCAACTGGGGGTATTTCCAAAAGGGTATTTCGAAATTCCAAGAATTACGGGAGTTACGATTTGCGGGGTAGAGGGGGGAGGGAGGGGAATTCCAAAATATACATTTTCTGCGTATTCACATAAGGCATCTGGGACTAAAATTTGGTGTTCCTAGGTCTTATAGTCTCCGATTATACGAATGGAAAATCGGGAAAACCCCCATAGAGGGGAAGTGGGGGGAAAATCAAAAAAATAAAACAAACTCGTATAGAATACACACATAACGCATCTTTGTGCAAAATTTGGTGTCTCTATCTCTTATAGTCTCTGAGATCCAGGTGTTCATACGGACGGACAGACGGACAGACAGACAGACAGGGCTAGATCGACTCGTCTCGTCATGCTGATCAAGAATATATATACTTTGTGGGGTCTGCCACGCCTCCTTCTGCCTGTTACATTTTTCAGCTCCCGCAAACCTAATATACTCTTGTACATTTCATGTACAGAGTATAATAATATACTTAATAGCATTACTTATGCCACATATATATTTTTATAGCCTGTACCCAAAGGGTGAAAGGCTATACTAGTTTTGTGCGCATGTATGTAACACACAGAAGGAGGCGTGGCAGACCCCACAAAGTATATATATTCTTGATCAGGATGAGAAGACGAGTCGATATAGCCATGTCCGTCTGTCCGTCTGTCTGTATGAGCGCAAGGATCTCAGTAAGTACAAGAGCTAGGATAACCAAAATTGGTATCAAGGTTCCTATAAGCCCTAGGCAGAACGAGTTTATTTATTTTTTTTGATACACCCCCCCACTCCGCCGCAATTCGTATTTTTTCTTATAACTTCCGTAATTCTCGGAATTTTTAATTTTGGTAGGTACATCCAGTTAGTACTAATATGTCCGTGTGCCAAATTTCATCATGATAGGTCAATTCTGAAGAAAGTTATAGCCATAAGTAAAATCGCTGCTCATGCGCTGCCTGCAGCTCTGTCGGCAGCGCTGCCCGCAGCTGTTGTTGTTGTTGCTGCTTTGGTTCAACTTTGTGCTGCATACATACACGCATAAAAACACGCATAGGTACGTGATGTAAATGTATGCTGTTAAAACTGAACATAAACATGTATTCTAATTTAATTTAATTAATTATTTTAATTAATTCATTCATTCATTTTTTTTAATAATTTAATTTTTTTTTAAATTTTTTTTTTTTAATTTTTCCTTTTTGTGGAGAGTACAGGCTATTTTACTGTCGGGCTTGCTCGACTGTAGCGTTCTATCTTGTATTTAATGGAATATGCAGTCCTAGCTCCTTTTACCTGAGGGCCATCGCAAATAAATGAATGTAACTGAGATATACCTAGTATACTCTTCACTTCCTTCCATTTTTCGTTTAACTTATAATGAAGGGACAACTTTTCAATTTCAGCAGAAGGCATAAAATATATTTTAGTTCTATTAATGTTGTTTTCTGCACAATGATAAAAGGAAAGAGCATCCTCTAAAACAATGTTTTTCGATTTGGTTATTTGCCACACTTTTCTTTTAATTACGGCACCAAGGCCATCAACTGCTCCCTTCCCGTGAGAACTTGCAAAATATTCCATTCGATATACAAGCATCCAATATCTTTAATTATGTCAGTCAAGCTTGTCAAAATATATTTATTTTTGAATTGACTGCAGCTTCCATTCGAAAATATTAAAATTTTGCCCATACAAGCTTTTAATAGCTTTTCGAATAGAAGCTTTAAAACAAACAAAAAATACGTTTTTAAAGTGATATTTTGTATGTATATATGTATATAAATAAGGTTGTTTTAGAATTTTTATAGCCTGTACCCAAAGGGTGAAAGGCTATACTAGTTTTGTGCGAATATATGTAACACACAGAAGGATGCGGGGCAGACCCCACAAAGTATATATATTCTTGATCAGGGTCACAAGCCGAGTCGATATAGCCATGTCCGTCCGTCCGTCTGTCTGTCCGTCCGTCCGTGTGTATGAGCGCAAGGATCTGAGAAGGTACAAGAGCTAGAATAACCAAACTCGGTATCCAGATTCCCATAAGCCCTAGGCAGGTCAAGTTTATTTTTTTATTATGTCGCACGCGACATCCAAATATACCTTAAAGCAAAGTTAAAAATTGACCGTAATTGGCAATCGCATCGTTCCTTTTACATTTTTCTTATATTGCTTAAATATAAACCAATATTTTATAGAGCAAATATCAATGCATAATGTCTCTCATTAAGAACAGTAATCAAAACAAAACGTGCAACAGATGTGTTCAAAACTTGACTTTTGCAGTTGTTCGACTTTTCATTTGAATTTTTCGAAATGTGTTATGAATAAATGTAATATTTGATTACATTAGTTAAATTTGATTGATTCTCTATACAAATATGTTAAAACATCATACTTTTACAGACTTTGAATTTTTTTGCTGCGGTTGACATTTCTAGAGACATGCCCATATACTGTTACCTTCTTTGCAGGAAACTAATATACCCTTTTCACCCCTTTAACATAAATATAAAAAAAATAAACTAAATAAACTGTCCTAATAAAACTTGACATACGGACACATAATCACTAAGTGGAGGTATCTGCTTAAAAGTCGCAAGATTGTGGGAGTTGGACTTGGAATCAAATCAAATTTCTCCAGCTCTGATGTCTCTGACATACTATATAGGTTATTATACACACATTTTGTGTTTCACAATAACACACACCTTCCCCTCATTCCCCACGCAATAGAGTTTCGTCAATCCTGTTCAAAGTTACATAAACAAAACATTGTGTTTTGTGACTCTAGCTCTATACTTTCTGATATCCTTCCCAATGCTGCAACCTCTACCCCGCTCGCCATGGCGATCAACAACAAACGCGGAACAATTTTTTAATTTTGTGTGCAAAACTACAGATACTAGAACTAGAACAATTTATATTAATTCGGTGAGGCTGCGCCAGGAAACATTATGATCAAATAGAAAATCAGACAATAAGCAGCCCTATTAGTCAGAAATCACGAGTATAGGTATGTACATATGTATATACTTGTAGGTACGGTCGTTTACCAAAGCACGCACAGATAGTATTTGTCACATTCCCGCATATCACACTTAAATCACATTGGTCATGATCTTGATCATGATCGCGATGATCATTGCCTAATGGCGACGTTATGTGATCTGGTAATTGTTTATAGCAAGTGCCCGTGTAAATGCCACACACCGAGGGCAAAAGCCGACCGATGTAATTCTGTGGGTGTGTATAGTATGTGTGTGTCCCAGTATGCAAATGGCCTTATCAGGGAACAGCGATCGCTAACGGTATATAGTAGATATGTACGTATACACGAACATACATACTAGTATAAACATATGTACTTGTATGTATGAAAATTGCTGTGCATAGAAAAAGCTGGCATGCCCACGATTTCGGTCTCTTTATTGGATATGGCTATGGGTGGCAACAATTTGTGTGCTCTGTGCTACGGCCTTTTATTTGTTAATTCTGATTTGTTTTGCAATTTTTGGATAAGCGGAAGGTTAAATGGCGTTAGTAACGAGATCGGCCGTCCGCTTGAGTGGGCCCGAGCGCTTCCGCAACAGCATGTAATAGAGTTAATTAAAATTGATTTAATTTTATGCTTGATTGCCTTCGGGGTTCTGTGAATGTTTTGTAGATTATCTGGTGTCGGAGCTGGCCGATAAGAATGCGACAGTGCAGCAAGAGATTTTGGAAAGGATCGGCAATTATTGTGGCAAACCGGTTACGGACCACACGCAGGATGAATCAGATATACCCTACACATGGACCTTCTATCATGCCTTCTTCTTTGCCTTTACGGTATGCTCAACCGTGGGATATGGCAACATATCTCCTACAACGACGCTAGGACGGATGATTATGATAGTATACTCAATGATCGGTATACCGGTTAATGGAATACTTTTTGCAGGCTTGGGAGAATACTTTGGTCGCACGGTAAGCGCGTCTACAAGTATAAATATACTGAATATTATTCGTGTATAGTTGTATATAGTAATACAAATTCGTACAATCAATTGAACTTCTCATCGATCTAGTTTGAGGCCATCTATCGCCGCTATAAGAAGTACAAAATGTCGAGCGATCTGCACTATGTTCCACCCCAGTTAGGACTGATCACCACTGTGGCTATAGCCCTCATTCCGGGCATTGCGCTCTTCATTTTGCTGCCTTCCTGGGTGTTCTCATATTTTGAGAGCTGGCCCTATTCGATAGCTCTATATTACAGCTACGTTACGACAACGACAATTGGTTTTGGCGACTATGTGCCCACCTTTGGTGCCAATCAGGTAAATATTGCAAATACATGATGTATATTTATTCAATAATTTCATAGAGACACTGCAGAGATTTCAAGACCATATCAAAAATAACTATCTGCTGAATCATAAACATGTTCAAAGGTCAAAGTAAAAGAGCTCATTTTAATTTTCTTTAACTGATGGTAGACCAGTTCACTTTTAGTGGTGACTGTTCGCTAACTATCGGATAATGAAGGTTGTTAGGAGCCTTTTAACGATACCGCTGATGTCGCGTATCCTTGGAAAATGTCAATAGCGTTTTAGAAGATTGTTTTGCTGTGCTTATCCCAGGGGAAGAAGACGGTGAGTGTTGAGATGTTTCATACTATATGACGCTAGTGCAGTTTACATATGGGGTGTTCCGGAGTTTCCTTACCTCCAGATTTTAAAAATTTCAATATCTTGCGGTCATAAGATATTTGTTTTTAATCAAAAACAAAATGGGTGCTGTCTATGCGGACTCTTCCCCTCCTTTTGCCAAAGTAAAGTTCTGCGCCGCTGGGTTGAAAAGTTGACATACGAGCTTAGAGTGATGTCCGGGAAGCCCAAACACTGTAACCATGACCAAATGGTTCTGGTTACACAAAGACATTATTGATACAGGCTTCGTCACCATAAATCACATTTTCTCTTTTAGCGTTTGATCATTAGTTGTCGTGATTTGATGTAATCAGAACTATTTATTCATCATCGTTAGGTCTTACACAAAATCCCCCTATAAGCAGTGAAAAGGATCGTCATCGAAAGACTATTGTTCTTATATGCAAAATTTAGCCTGATAGCTTTTAAAATATTAGAAAAGTAGTGATTGAAAGAGGAGAGAAATACAACAGGCGAATTACCGGATATAGTCATATGAATGTGTTGTTTCTTGTTATCTACCTTTTAACGTGTATGTCTCAGCTACTCACCCATTTACCCATTTTCCCTCATTTCTACACTTGACTCTATTCTTTTGTAATACTTACAGCCCAGTGAATTTGGCGGCTGGTTTGTGGTCTATCAAATTTTTGTGATTGTCTGGTTTATATTCTCGCTGGGCTATTTGGTAATGGTCATGACCTTCATTACACGGTAAGAGACGTAACCGAGTATTTCTAAGCATGTACAAATTTGTGTCTTGTTTGCATGCTGGGAACATTTTACTTTAACCCACTATGGACCATTTATTTACATGACATGGGGTCCATGTCTTCATTGTCCAACACACACACTATTTACAGCGGATTGCAAAGCAAGAAACTAGCTCAACTGGAACAACAGCTTTCATCCAATTTGAAGGCTACGCAGAATCGCATCTGGACTGGCGTTACCAAGGATGTTGGCTATCTGAGGCGACTGCTTAACGAGCTTTACATACTGAAAGTGAAGGTAATGCTTGGGCATGTTCAAACTATTATGGGCTTACTACTAAAAAAAAAACAGTGTTCCAAATTTGTTCATTTACTGGGGCTACATTAAAATCTTAACTAACTTGAGTCTTTACACAAAAATATGTATCAACAAAATGCACTTGAATGTCGATTAATCACACACGCCTTGGAATATCCGTATCCGTTATATTGAAATCTTGACCAGAGCCATTACGGGATACATATCTACATACAACTTAATGTTTGACTAAGCGGGCCTACAATAACCTAAACCCATACGCCTTCGTATACCTATACTCGATATTAAACTTAGTTATTTGATGATGCATTCTCTTTTTGTAGTTTTGTCGAAAGGGAAATGAAAAAAGCAGGAAGAATAATAAAAAGAAGAAGAAGAAGCAGAGGTGTAAGTAAAATGTTAAATGTATGTATACCATGTATACCAATTAATAAAATCAGTAAATCGCCAGACTTAAATAAATTGAATACAAATAGACGACGAAAGATCAGATGATCTTAAACAGATTCCCATTTTTTGTAAGATGAAATTTAAAATATGTATCTGTAAGTAGTGTTTGATAGTATTTAGGTATTAACTTACATTTCAGCGATTTGCAACATCAAGCTCTGGTTTTGGCAATGATTTAGCAGTAATGTTTGAAAACGTTTTTTTTTAACCCAAAATTTCACAAGAGGGATATAAGGATAAGGATATAAATAAATGTTGTCCGAAAAAGGCAAAATTACAAATTGAACTTGATTTCTGATCAAAAAATTAAACTTAAAGAATACTCATTATTTTATAAGTTTTATTTTTTTTTTTAATTTTTTCAAATCTCTTCAATATATTGTGGAAAAATGAATGAATAAAAATTATAAATTATAAATCATGACGAATATGCATAGATAAGCCCAAAATATATAATTGGTATAATCTTCGTTTTCTCAAAGTTACTATAAGTGAATGAAAAACAAAATAATCATTATTTGTGGTTCCTGCTTTAAACCTGTACATATTTACTTTTTATACCCTGTACCCGTAGGGTAAAAAGCGTATATTAGGTTAGTGCAAAGTATGTAACATGCAGAAGGAAGCATCTCCGACCCCATAAAGTATACATATATATTCTGAATCAGCATGACGAGAGAAATCGATCTAGACATGTCCGTCCGTCCGTCTGGATGAACGCGAGGATCTCAGAAACTATAAAAGCTAGAATAACCAAAGTTGGCATCCAGATTCTCCTAGGTCCGAGTAAGGACGAGTTTATTTTATTTTTTGGAATTTCGCCCCCTTCCCCCGCTACAGAATTTCGTCAATAGCGTCCACATTTCAAATGCTACCTAAACCAAACTTTGCACATACTTGTATTTTATTCAATTCGGTCAATTCTAAGAAAAGTTATTCGCGAAACAAATTCTCTCCAGTACAACCCCTTAGACTGCAGCAACAATTTATTGGACATTCAGATAATTCAAACCTTTTGAAACTATTTGTACTGCTTATTATTAGCCCGTGGAATTAAAAATATTCTAGCGACTGCCCTGTCTGGCTAAGGGGTTGACAACCATGGTTGATAAACTTATAAATCCTGATGTATACTTGTAGTATGTATGTATATACTTAAGTACGTAGTATATTTGTACTGGGTAGGTACGTGAAATTCCAAGTGTGAGACTAATTCGAAACAACAAAAAGCCACTCAAACGATAATGTGAAAAAATAATGAAAATATTCGATAAACATACATTTGTATACATATGTATGTATATACATACATATGTACATACATAAGTACTTAAATATGTCTGCCAAAATTGCATAAAATCTGCACCATTTGATTGCACTTTTTACCGATTTTTGAGTCGAGCAACAAGAGTACCAACACACACACACACATACAAACAATAAGCCAAATGACACTAACACAAATATACTTCCTGTGTATTCTTACATGTACCACAACAAAACTACAACCCCGAAACTGAAACATCGAATGTATAAAACAGCCCGTCTATACCGATGCCGATTTCGCTTACACATTGCCCCGCTCCGCTTCCTGTCCAGAGCTCAGTATGTATCGGATCGATCCGGCACCCATACCAAGTCGCAAGCGCGCCTACTCCATTTGCGCAGATCTGGCGGCAGCGGAGGCGGCTCGTGGCGACGGTATTACGCCCATGGTCCATGCCAGCTCCGACACGGAGCTCAGCAAATTCGACCGAACCAAGACGTTCGAAACGGCGGAGGCCTATCGACAAACTACCGATCTACTTGCCAAGGTGGTCAATGCTTTGGCTACTGTGAAGCCATCGCCCCCGGAGGCTGACGATGCCGCGCTCTACGGAGGCTATCACGGATTTTCCGACTCACAGATTCTTGCTAGCGAGTGGTCCTTTTCGACGATGAATGAGTTCTCAGAGCCCCCACGTCACCCCCGTGCTCGTGCTTGCTCTGACTTTAATATTGGAGCACCGCGCTGGCGCGGCCAGCGTCCACTGCGCGTTCCGCACAATGAGTGGACCTGGAGTGGTGACAACGAGCAGATACAGGAAGCTTTTAATAATCGATATAAAAGTCAGCAGAACGGCTTAGATCCCTATGTGGTTCACATGGAGGAGCACGAGCCAGAAGATCACATGAAGAAGGCAGTTGGTACACGTGTGAAGAAATTCTCAATGCCCGATGGCCTCCGGAGGCTGTTCCATCGCAAACGCCCATCGCAGGATGTAGAGCGAAAATTGTCAGTTGTGTCGGTGCCAGAGGGATCCGCTGCTTTACCGCAGCGTCAATCTTTGGACTACTACAGCAGCACAGTCACAGCGGGATCTAATCCCGCAAACTTCCGGAATGGTCTGCACGGCTTGCACGGTCCGCCGCCACCCTTTGCCTCCAATGCCAGTCTACCCAGCACAACCGGTGGCGGCATAACAAATCATGGCTTCCAGCAAGATGAAACGGAACAGTCCATCTTTAATACCGGCACCCACACTAGCGCTTACCAGCGCAAGTCGGCTCTTGGCACCACTGCAGCAGCGGCGGGAAAACGACGTCGCGAATCTATTTACACGCAGAATCCAGTCCCATCGGCACGCCGAGGCAGCATGTATCCTCCCACCGCGGCAGCACTGGCGCAAATGCAGCGGCGTGGTAGCTTGGCAACCACCAGCGGCTCAGCCGCTATGGCCACCGCAGCAGCACGACGTGGCAGCTTATTCCCGGCGACTGCTGCACCACGCCGCTCTAGCATTTTCTCGGTTACCTCGGAGAAAGACATGGACGTGTTGGAGCAGACCACAATTGCAGATCTAATCCGAGCCCTCGAGGTGGTGCATACGCACGCCGTACTGGATGAGCAACAACAAGCGGCAGCTGCGCCACTACCAACTAAAAGCAGCAAGGCGGACCGAAAGCAGCGCAAAATGGGGAACGCAGGACTGGATCTACCCACAGTGCCAGGCATGCTATCGCTCTTTGCCGGCGATCAAACGCGTACGCTACAAGCAGCCGCAGCCAATCGCCTTTACTCACGACGCTCCACCATCATAGGAACCATGTCAGCCGGCAACGTCGCAGGTCGTCGGCCTTCGGGCATGCAAATGATTGAACCACCGCCTAGCTACACGGAGAAACCACAACCGCCACTCAATGCTATTACAGCTCCGGCCACATCTACTTCCTCGACTGGCGTTTCAAGCAAATTCCGGCGCCGCTTCAGTGTGCGACCGACAGCTCTGCAAATTCCGCCTGGGCAAGCCCCTCCTCCTGGTGATACACTGAACGAGGATTTGGGGGCACTCGGGTTATCGCAAACCTCCCTTCAGCGGCGCATTTCCCTCCGCCCCTCGCCTTTGGCGCGTGAAGCTTCACCACCGTCACCGACGACAGCTCTCGATGAGGCTAGCACTGCTCTGACCACTTCGGTGCCGCCGTTGGCTGATATGCCGAAATCTTCTACGCGTTTGCTGCCCTCAGGCGTAGGCGCTGCGGGAATGCGACCTAGCACGAGTAGTACCCACTCGCCCCTTTCGCGCATCGTGCAAATATCACAGGCGCAGCGAAAGAGCAGTAAGCCCGAGGCGTTTGGTGCTGTCCGCAAACTGCCTGGTTCTGGAGGTACGGGAACAGGCGCTGCAGGCAGCGCCGATAAGTAAGCCCCACCACCACATCTTCCGCTCAAATGTTTTTTGGTAGATCCATACAAACTTACCTTCGCTGTACATACTAGATATGTGTTTATCAACTCAAAATATAATGCATAATACATATACTTAGTATATACTCGTACATACACGTTGGCTCCCAGCTTAATAAAACAAGTTAGTGCTTGTAAATGTAAGGTGGAAAACCATAGATAAGCTAAAAGCCAATATGAAGAATTGAAGTTGATCTTTGAACTATGCATGTACATATATAATAACAAGATTATCTTTGCTTTTATTGCTGCTGTTTTTAAAACAATGTATCTTATCTAAAAACTCACAGTTACTGTATGTCACAGGTTATTTGAACCACTTGGGGTCAAGCTTCAATCTTCATATAAATATTATGTTTTATTTATTTTCTTATACTTAGTATTATATTTGTTTCTACTGGATTTAATTCTTGTTGGATGAGCATTCCATACATATTTAACTGTTAAATTTTAGAACTAGTAATCTATTTTGTTAAGTAGAAGACTCGCATTTGGGAACAGCCTTACTAACTTATACACGAGCCCACAAATTATAACGGAGAACGAGCTTAAATGAACAAAAATCGACAGCTTCCATTTCTAATATACCAACATAGTTACATATATGCGGATATATACCAAAATGTAAAACAAAAAAATGTAAAGCTTTGATTAAATTAATTTCAATATACATACGTAGAAAGAGTTTTATTTGATCCAATGGGAAATGTTTGATTCTTAAATCGCAGAAGCATTTGAATATTAGCGGCTTAATATTCAAACACAGTATCAATATTGCAGCATATAATATCGTAGTGCGATTTAAATCTTATGTTTTCGTATAAACTGTATCAACATAATAACTACACAATTAGGTTAAAATAGATGCATAGATGCAACATTTTAGGCAATATAAAGTCGGCCAGACATTCATTATTATATGCAGAATTGGGGCAACATTTCGCATCAGAATAAAACTGAGTTGGATTTTTTGAAGTTTATTTATAAAAATCCTAATACGCGAACCGGATTTGTGAAGCTAAAGGCTATGAACGCTGAGAATATTGCCAACCGCTATCTTAAAGTACTATATCCATTCACTCAATTTCGAAGGAAAGTCTTGAAGATATATATACTAAGCCCTTCACTACTATATCATGCGGAGAATGTAATATTTTGGCTTTTAAAGTTACATTGTTCAATAGTTTTGCATGCTAATTGTATACCCTGCAACCAAGGATTCAGCATGGCCAAGATAGACAAGTATAAGAGTTAGAATTACCCAACCTGCTATCCAAGCTTAGGTTTTTTACGGTGCACCCCCACGTATCTGGAAGCTGACACAATTTCTGATCGATAAAGTATCCAAACGAAAAACGGTAGTTATATGTATGTATAAATATAGGTATATACTTACACTCATCAAAAAGCCTGCCCAAGACCTTCCGAAAGATATACATGTGCAGATATATCATTCTGTACTATATGTATATGGAGTTATACGGTCCTTTTAGCTTGTGCGTAAACAGTTCCTGAGGGAATTGAGTAAAAACAAGATAGAACGCTACAGTCGAGCAAGCCCGACAGTAAAATAGCCTGTACTCTCCACAAAAAGGAAAAATTAAAAAAAAAAAAATTAAAAAAAAATTAAATTATTAAAAAAAATGAATGAATTAATTAATTAAAATAATTAATTAAATTAAATTAGAATACATGTTTATGTTCAGTTTAAACAGCATACATTTACATCACGTACCTATGCGTGTTCATATGCGTGTATGTATGCAGCACAAAGTTGAACAAAAGCAGCAACAACAACAACAGCTGCGGGCAGCGCTGCCGACAGAGCTGCAGGCAGCGCATGAGCAGCGATTTTACTTATGGCCATAACTTTCTTCAGAATTGACCTATCATGATGGCACACGGACACATTAGTACTAACTGGATGTACCTACCAAAATTGATTTTAAAATTCCGAGAAATACGGAAGTTATAAGGAACAAGATAGAACGCTACAGTCGAGCAAGCCCGACAGTAAAATAGCCTGTACTCTCCACAAAAAAGAAAAATTAAAATAAAAAAAAATTAAATTATTAAAAAAATGAATGAATGAATTAATTAATTAAATTAAATTAAATTAAATTAGAATACATGTTTATGTTCAGTTTTAACAGCATACACTTACATCACTTACCTATGCGTGTTTATATGCAGCACAAAGTTGAACCAAAGCAGCAACAACAACAACAGCTGCGGGCAGCGCTGCCGACAGAGCTGCAGGCAGCGCATGAGCAGCGATTTTACTTATGGCTATAACTTTCTTCAGAATTGACCTATCATGATTAAATTTGGCATACGGACACATTAGTACTAACTGGATGTACCTACCAAAATTGATTTCAAAATTCCGAGAATTATGGAATTTATAAGAAAAAACACGAATTGCGGGGGAGTGGGGGGGTGCATCGAAAAAAAACTCAAACTCGTACTTTCTCGGTCTTAGGAGAATATGGAAACCAAGTTTGGTTATTCTAGCTCTTATACTTTCTGAGATCCTTGTGTTCATACGGACAGACAGACGGACGGACGGACAAGGCTATATCGACTCGGCTTCTCATCCTGATCAAGAATATATATACTTTGTGTGGTCTGCCACGCCTCCTTCTGTGTGTTACATACATGCGCACAAAACTAGTATAGCCTTTCACCCTTTGGGTACAGGCTATAAAAATACGTATTGCGGGGGAGTGGGGGGGTGTATCAGAAAAAATAAACAAACTCGTTCTGCCTAGGGCTTATAGGAACCTTGATTCCAATTTTGGTTATCCTAGCTCTTGTACTTACTGAGATCCTTGCGCTCATACAGACAGACGGACATGGCTATATCGACTCGTCTTCTCATCCTGATCAAGAATATATATACTTTGTGGGGTCTGCCACGCCTCCTTCTGTATGTTACATACATGCGCACAAAACTAGTATAGCCTTTCACCCTTTGGGTACAGGCTATAAAAACAAGAATGGAATGCTAGAGTCCAGGGTCCCAGCTCTTAAAACACATAAATTTTGTTATACCCTGTACCCTAAGGGTATACTAGATTAATTTAAATATACTCGTTTACATAGAAACATTCTGACGTAGAATCGGTCATGGCTATATCGATTCGTTTCATCTTGGTGATCATTTATGTACCTATAGCACGGGGCTTGCCACGCCTCTTTCTGCGAGCTTTGTTTCTGGGTTACAGGGCTCACAAATGAATAGTATGCAGAATACATATATACATGGCAAGTGCAAGTATATAAGGCTAAGAGTGCAGATGTTCATTTGCTTCCTTTTAGTACATATTAGATTGCTTACAAAGTTCTTATCTGTTGGAAATAGTTTAGCCCTAGCTAGGCTTCCATCACTTAAAACGCAGAAATATATGAAATGTGTGTATGCATTATATTCTAACGACTTTTGTTTTTCTTTTTGTTTTCTACATTTTTTACATATCTACAACATAAAACGTACGTTCATCTGCTGCTGCGGTACAATTCGGAATATTTCGTTTTTAGGTTTCATTCTTTCAAGGTACATAATATCGAACTTTATAACTAATTTACAAAAATCCTTATAATATAAAAAATAGGTTTTAAATGTATGTTACTAGTATTCAAGGGCTACGACGCCATTTGAATTTGCAAGTCCTAGACACTAGTGGCAACAGCTACTGTTAGTTTTGTGATGGCAGTTGGCCGCCCTCTTCCTCTTTCTTATTGCTGCCCAATATCCAGTCCACGAGCGCCATTGAAGATGAACGCAGTGATGTTTGCGCTGTTGTACACAACGTCGATAAGAAAGGAAGGGGAGAAAGTGAAAGAAAATGATAAATACAGAAGAGTGTTAGAGAGAGAGAGAGAGAGAGAAGAGGATTATATAACTTACACAGATCTACTATTTCACTCGACTGCTGCTGAGGTGCACCTATGGGTGTTGCTGCTGGCGACGTTGTTGCCACTGTTGCAGTTGTTGGCGCCACTGAGGTTGTTGTGCCCTGCTTGGCCATATCCTTCTGTAACTGTATCATTTGTTGTAAGCGCTGCTCGCGTTCATCGACAATCGCCTTGTCTTTGGAATGCTTCACCGTCTGCAGCTCGGCAAGTCTGAAATAATAGTATTATGTAATTTGAGCCGTTACTTTTTAAGGTCACCTAAGTCTGTTTTTACACGGTAGATTGATTCCGGAAAGAACCGTGAAAAAATACATTTACAAGTATCATATGCAAAAATGGTGATTGGTTCCTTATCTCTAAAGCCTATTAAAATCCGTGAAAAACGAAGGATTTATGTCTATTTTATTAAATCACATATATATAACGACCCAATGGTTTCTAGCTGTTTGTCTGTGTGTGTGTTTTTATTCCTTTATTTTGTGTTATTTTGAATCGTACTAAATGGAATAAAGTCGTGTTACAATATACAAAATTTTTAATTTTAAAACCGTGTAAAAAACAAGTTGGGAAGCTAAAGTCGCTTGTCCCGACTATGAAATACTCTGCACATACAAGTATGCTTACTATGATTATAGAAATTAAAAAAATTATATTTATGGCTATAACTTCCTGTTAAATCCGTCTATCATAATGAAACTTGGCATACGGACGCATAATCACTTACTGGGGGTATTCGAAATTCCAAGAATTACGGGAGTTAGAGAAAATCACGACTTGCGATGGAGAGGGGGAGGGAGGGAAATTCCAAAATACACATTTTCTGCGTCTTATAGTGTCCGAGATATAGGCGATTATACGAATGGAAAATCGGGTAAACTCCCATAGGGGCAAAAAATAAAACAAACTCGTATAGCGTACGCACATAAGGCATCTTTGTGCAAAATTTGGTGTCTCTATCTCTTATAGTCTCCGAGATCCAGGTGTTCATACGGACGGACAGACAGACATAGATCGACTCGTCTTGTCAGCATGACTGCTGTTCAAGAATATATGTATATAGTTTGTGGGGTCTGCCATGCCTCCTTCTGCCTGTTACATACTCTTGTACATTTCATGTACAGAGTCTAAAAACTGATTTGGGCCGTAGAATGTAATAATTGATTTAACAAGAAAGGAATGCTAAAGTCGAGCAGGCTCAACTCTTAAATACCCTGTACCACCCCACAAAAAAGTAATTAAATTAATTAATTAATTAAATTTAATTAATTAACTAAATTAATTTAATTAATTAACTAAATTAAATATAAAATATTCCATGCATGCATACATACATTTACATTTACATCAGAATCGTGCCTTATGCGTGTTTGTGTACTTGTACATATGTATGTATGTGTGCATTGGGCCTGGTTATATGGCTATAACTTTCTTTCCGATCATTCTATCATAATGAGACTTGGTATACGGTTATATAATAACTAACCTAATGTGACTACCAAATTTTAGTTCAAAATTCCAAGAATTACGGGAGTTATAGAAAATCGTTAATAGGGGGGGAGTGGGGGGGTGGATCAGAAAAAATGAACAAACTCGTCCTTTCTCGGTCTCAGGAGAATCTGTATACCAAGTTTGGTTATTCTAGCTCTTATACTTTCGGAGATCCTTGCGTTCATACAGACAGACAGACGGACAGACGGACAGACAGACGGACAGACGGACATGGCTATATCGACTCGGCTTGTCATGCTGATCAAGAATATATATACTTTGTGGGGTCTACCAAGCCTCCTTCTGTGTGTTCCATGTGCACTCGCACAAAACTAATATACCCTTGTACCCTTTTGGGTACAGGGTATAAAAATCGCAACTGTGAAGTGTGTATATCAAATACTATCGTCCTTCCCCTGCTTCGCACGGGTATTTTTACAAAAAAGTTTAATTTTATAACACACACATACAGGGTGCGCCATCTTTTATGTCGGTATGTAAATATTGAATAACTTTGTCATTAGTGAACCGATTGACTTGAGTAGACCAGTGTTGAAAACCTCAGTTCAAGAAATTGTACAGAACCAAATTAAATAAAAATATCTCATACTTGAAAATCGGTTGTTTATTTTCAAAGATATTCAATGTTTACATACCGACATAAAAGATGGCTCACCCTGTACACCCTTCTTTTTGCTATGACTTACTAAGAAGGAGTAAAATTGATTTTGGATATTATTATTTTAATGATTTTTTTTTCGTTTTTACATTTTTTTGTTATTATTTATTAGGTCAAATAAATTGATTTTCAGGAGCTCCGACCCGTGACAGGTCAACATACAGTAAAACATTGCTTTCGTATGTCGATCCCTACTAATTCGAAGGCTTGGCCTTGGGGCTACAGGAAATTGAAGCCATATAAATGATCAAATGGGATCATCGGTATCCCCGTTATATGATCTAGTTGACCAGTTGCTGGGCCTGCAATTCCTTAATAAGCAGCCTCGTCCCATTGCACATGCTTGGAAGGCTTTAATTTCTCAAAAGCATGATTGCAATTCCAAATTTTACCGTCAATTCATGTGGCGGCAGTACGAAAGGGTTTAGTGAATTTAAATGTCTTCAATATTAATCACGGTGCCGATCGATTTGTAACCTTTTATTTGGCTGAGGGCTTTTGAATAATATTGCCTTAATATTTAAAGTGAAAATGTTTCGAGGATGATTATGAACTAACGGCATGCTATTCAGGAGTTTTTTAAGGTAATTCTTGTACACCTTTGGTTACATTATTGGCGTTTTAGTACGGATTCTATTCTTTTTTGCAAATATAATATAGCCCATGTTAACCGTCGAGTCGAAACTACACTATCGCAACAGTGAAAGAATCCATTAAATCGGTCCAGTAGATTCGGAGCCTTTTCAATTCAAACAAACAAACAATCAAATCTTTCCTCTTCATAATATTAGTATAGTACATAAGATAGTATATATATTAACAAAATAGTTAACAACTGAAGGTATTTGACAAATTTGATTGAAAAATGCCAAGAATTACGGGAGATACGGAAAATCCCCAATATCGGAGAGTAAACATATCAGTAAACATATCAGATGCCTTATATGTACAACATTTTGTGTTTCTATCTCTCTGAGATCCAGATGTTCATACGGACGGACGTAGAGGGCAAGATTGACTAGTCTTGTCATGCTGATCAACGATTATATATTTTGCGGGGTCTGCCACGCCTCCTTCTGCTTGTTACATTTTCCACTTCTCGCAAACCTTATATACTCTTGTATCTTTTAAATACAGGGTATAGAAACACACACACACTTACTGGTCCTGCATAGGAGTTTGATGATTCTGGCTGTGATCAGAAAAAATATATATACATACTTCGTGGAGTCTTCGCTACTAAGCTACCTTCTCGAAATTACATACTCTTACATTCGCACTAATACACTTTGTCTTTGGGTACAGGGTATATAATTCAGTCCTATTGCTAGACCGATTGGTGGTTTTCAGCAAGTTTCGAATTTATATCTATGTTAATGTTGATCTTGCGACCTTTTTTTTCCCGCTCACTCACTTTTGCTTTAAGTCGCCCCCGCTGGTACTGTTCACCGCTGACAAATCACTGCTGCTGCTGATCTTGCTGGGACTACCGGAGCCAGCTGAGGATGAAGCTGTGCCGCAGTTGCTGCCTACACTTGTTGCACCTGTTTTTGCAGCTAGAATGGACGCTATAACATTAATGTGTTAATTTAGAAATACATCCATTAGGATTTTACTTACGCTCCACATCGCTGGCACGGACTCGTTCGGCTTCTAATTGACGCAATGTGTCCGATAGTTTAAGTTGCAGATGGTCGCGCTCCTCCAGCAATTGCACCAGTTCGAGTATCATCTCCTCAACCCGCATGTCGCGCTGGTGCACCATCATTAGCGCATTGTCGAGGTCGGCTTTCAAAACGTACTCGGGCAGTGAGTCCCGCGTTCCGGTTGTGCCTGTGACGGCTCCTCCGTTACCGCCGCTTTCGCTTAGAGTGTTATGCAAGCGGAAAGGGTCATATTGGGCGGCCAGACGCGCATATTCCGCTGATCGTATGGCCAGCTGTTCTTTCAACGTAACGATCTCCATTTCTTGCGTCTCCAGTGCCTTTTGCATATGTAGAAGAATATCATTTGTTTCTGTAGCAACCGCTTCGCTTGATTCGGGCTTGGGCGTCACATAGGAAATTCCCTGGGTACTGTCCGCTGTCTTTGCAGCTGCCTTCAGAAACTCAATCTGGGAGAGGAGCTGACTCTCTATTACTTGGAAGTCAGCCTCGCGTTGCGCGAGATGTTGCTCCCATCCCTTAGCCACCTCGCTACATTTTCGCTCCACAACGGCTTCCCATTGCTGATTAATCAAGATATTGTCCATACTTGGTGGCAGGGATTGAGGCTGCGGCTGAACCTGCGATTGCTGGAAAGCGTCTAGCGATTTGCGAAGCTCGCTGATTTCGATGTTTTTGGTGTCCAGCTCAAGTACCGATTGTTTCATCTTGTCCTCCAATTCCAGTGCAGATAACACATGATTGTTGAGAATTTGCAATTCCTCTTCCATGTCGGCCTTTTCCTGCTCGAGCAACCGGTTCTGCATACGCATTTCATCTAGTTGGAGTTGCAGCGCACTATTGGCCGACTCGGTTCCAGGAGCCGCTTTCTTGCTCTCCTCCTCCTCTTCTTGCTTTTCCTCCTCTAATTGCTTGACCTGCATGCGCAGCAATTGTAGTTCTTGGTTTTTGGTCAATATCTCAAAAACTAATTTCTCTGTCTGATCTTCCCGCATCAGTTCCTCAATGCGCTGTTTAAGGTGCGCAATCTCTGACTCCCTTTCTTGGAGCTGTGTCACTTGGTCATTGTTTATGGCTCCTAAATCGGATGTTTGGGCTGCCTTTGCTGCCACAAGTTCTTGCTCCTTGGCCTGACACTCGTCACGTAGTTGAGTAAGCTGCTGTTGGAGAATTTTTAGTTCGTCACTCTGACGCTGCACATTTGCTTGGAGCTTATCGCGTTCGCTCATCGCTTCACTGGCAATTGTTTGGGCATGCTGTGACGTTTGTTTCTCATTTTGCAACAGTGTCTGCAGCTCTTGCCACTCCGCATGGAGTTCCACGTTTTCTGCCTGCAGATCATCGATTCTGCTTTGTAATTCATCCACCACAGCGCTGGATACTGGTGTTACGGCTACAGCTGGGGTTGCGTCATGTTTTATATCCTCTACGCCCCAGCTTTCGAGCTGATTGAGTTTGTCCTGAAGCTCCCGTATGCGTGCTTGATACATCTGCACATCCATATCCTGACGTTCTTTTAGTTCGGTCATGCGATCATTGCCGGCAGTCAACACATCTATGCGCTTGATCAGTTTTTCCTTCTCCAGCGCTTGCTGCTGCAAAAGCTCTTCTGTGCGGCTCTGCTTGGTCTCGTGGAGCTGAATCTGATTCTTCAGCTCCTCAATAATGGCATTGTCCAATTCATTGAAACAGCTTACAGTGTCCGGTACTGTTGGAGTCGTAACTGCTTTTAATTTATACTCTTTGACACGCTTCATCAGCTTGGTCACCTTCATTTGAAGATCTGCCTTTTGTTGCTCAGCTGCTGCTAGCAGACGTTGTAGTTCCATCACACGTTCATCGTTCTGTGGCTTGCTCGACGACTGCTCGGCGGCCGCAGAGGCCCAAGGATCTTCATCCACTCCCAAATCAACCACTTCTTGCTGGTGTTCCGGATGACAAATGTATGCCTTCTTTGGTATAATTACTTCTTCGACAACAGGCTCCGGTTGCTCTTGCCCAAAATTTGTGGCCAACAGATCACCATCAGCGCCAGATTTGGTCATCGATTCGCTATTCCCTTCGCCAAAAAACATGTCTAGTGTAGGTGCCATTTTGCTAAAATCCGGCTGTATCATTTTGTCAACGGCCTCCAAACGCTCGCGCTCCTCTATGCTTGCTCGCAGTTGAGAAATCTCCTGATCCCGTGATCGCAATTGATGTTCCAGCTCATCAAGGCGCACCTTCAGTTCGGCTACATAGTTTTCTAGTTGTAGGCGTTGCTGCAGTTGTTGCCGCTCTAGCGTAGCAGCTTCACGTTGACGCTCCTCTTGCTCAGCCAGAGTCTGATTTCGGGCCAGCAATTTGGTCTCTAAATCCTGAGCATGTTTTTCAAGATCGGACACGTTGCGCTGCAGATCCTCAATTGTGGGCTGCTCCAAGTTATCAGCATGGCCCCCATCAAGAGGAGCATTGAGCGCAGGGCTGGCTCCCAGTGTCGTTGTCGTTAGACGTGGTTGTACAATCTCATCAAAAGGCGACGGACCGGCCATATCGTTACCAAAGAACATAGCGGGAGCAGCAAGTAACTGCGGGGGCTCAACTTCAACTGCTACGCCGGTTAATTCTGCATTTTCGTTGCTTTGAGAAGGTGCTGATGTCGTAGCGCGCTCATAGTGTGCTACTCGAGCCTGCAACTCTGCTAGCTGCTCTGCCAGACGTTTGTTCTCAGTTTGTATGTATACCTGGTCGTCTGTTTGATTCTGGCCCAATGTGTCAAGCTCTGCAATCTGCTGTAACAGTACTTGCAGTTCCTGATTGTGATTGGCACACAACGTGTCGATTTGGGCACGAAGATTATCCGTTTCGGTTTTGTCCTGCAATGCTTGCATTCGCAGCTCTTGCAGCTCAAGGACGTCCTGTTCAGCATTATCCTGCTGCAGGCGCAGATAGCTCAGCTCGCGATTTAGTGAAGCTAACTCCTCGTTGCGTTGCTGCAGCTGTTCTTGTACCCGCTCCAACTGCTGCGTTAGCTCACGGTTTTCGGCCGTCGCACGTTCCATGTGGGCGCTCAAGTCACACTCTAACTCGTCCAGTTCAGTACTCTTTGCTGCCAGTTTGGCATCATAAACAGAACGCTGACGTTGGATCTCAGATTCTCGAGCGTCAAGCTGCAGGCGCAGCTCCTGCAACTCCTGATCACTACGTGTGGTAAGCTCCTCCCGTTGCGAGTGTATCTCAGAGCTCAGTTTTTCATGCATGGCCAGCAGCGTGTCATGGACACCTTGAAGTGAGTCCAAGCGCTGTCGCGCATCTTCTGCCTCCTCGCGCGCCTCGGCCAGCTGTTGAGTTTGACTGTTGTTGAGCTCACTCAGCTTAGAAAGTTCAGTGCGCAGCAGTGACTCTCGCTCCTGCTGCTCGTGAGCTTGACCCTGCAGGGTCTCCTCTTTTTGGTGTAGTCGCTGCTCTAGGGTCGCCTGCAGCTGAGCCTGCGTTGTTATTTTCTCTTCCAAATTTGTCAACTTACACTTAAGGTTATCGTTCTCGCCCTCTAGTGAGTCTATATAGGATCTGTCCTGCTGCAGCTTTGCCTGAATACCTTCGTGCAGGGTTTCCAAACGGACAATGGTCTGTTCAAAGGCCGCTTTTTCACTGTCATACTGCTCGACTAGACGCTCATGCTGCTCCTGCAGCGCCACATGCTGCTCAACGGGAATCATCTGGTTAACATCCTCCTCTGATTGCAACCGAAGCTGGCCACGTAGGTCGTTTACCTCGCGTTGAAGATTCTGTATGGTGGCATTGCGTTGTTTTATGAGTTCCTTACATTTCTCAAACTTAGTCGTTTTCTGCGCGAGCTGACGGCGCAGATCCTCAAGCACTTGATCATTGGCTGCTCCATCGCTATCGCCGGAGCCTGCATGGCGCGTTGTTTGCATGGCAGCCTCTAATCGCTCTCTCCATTGCCTTTCCGCCTGTTCCCACTCGCGGCGCAGCTCTGTATTGGCATGAACCGCATTTTGAAGCTCATCTTGTAGACGCAATAACTTGGCTTGTTGTTGATTCTGTTTTTATGAAGAGAGAAGAAAGATTATATGTATTAAGATCACAACACAAGAGTTCTCAACAAACCTTAACAAATTTTGTGGTTTTATAACAAGTACGAAATTTGAATAAGAATGAAATGATAAAATTTAGCGCAACCGACTTTGGCCGACTCTGTATCCACTTCTTTATTAAATTTAACAAGTAAAAAAGCTAAAGTCGGGTGTCCCGACTTTGAAATACTCTGTACATATGTTTACAATAATTATAGAAAATAAAAAAAATTAAGAAAATAAAAAAAAAAATTTGATCGATTTTACCTCTCTCGGTATTCGAACTCACGTAAAGGGTGTATAATTGCACATTTACATAGCAATTGCGTCTGTGTGAGTGTATGTATGCCTATGCGCATCTATTCGTGTCTGTGTAAGCATTTTCACAGTCAACCAAACAGCAACATCAACAACAGCCGCGGGCAGCGCTTGAGCAGCGCTGCAGCAGCGCTGCATCAGCAAATATATTTATGGCTATAACTTCTTGTTAAATCGGTCTATCATAATGAAATTTGGCATACGGACACATAATAACTAACTGGGGGTATTTCCAAAATTTTAGTTCGAAATTCCAAGAATTACGGGAGTTACGATTTGCGGGGTAGAGGGGGGAGGGAGGGGAATTCCAAAATATACATTTTCTGCGTATTCACATAAGGCATCTGGGACTAAAAATTTGGTGTTCCTAGGTCTTATAGTCTCCGAGATATAGGCGATTATACGAATGGAAAATCGGGAAAACCCCCATAGGGGGGAAAATCAAAAAAATAAAACAAACTCGTATAGAATACACACATAACGCATCTTCGTGCAAAATTTGGTGTCTCTATCTCTTATAGTCTCTGAGATCCAGGTGTTCATACGGACGGACAGACGGACAGACAGACAGACAGGGCTAGATCGACTCGTCTCGTCATGCTGATCAAGAATATATATACTTTGTGGGGTCTGCCACGCCTCCTTCTGCCTGTTACATTTTTCAGCTCCCGCAAACCTAATATACTCTTGTACATTTCATGTACAGAGTATAAAAAGGTCCAATGGTATAGTTGCACTCGTTTGGCTACTATTCATATGGTTAATTCAGGTAATTAAGTATTTAGGAAAATTTTATTTTACATTTATTTATTATAAACCGATCGATAAAAACAGAATGATAGAGTCGAGTGGGCTCAAGAAATTTACAGGAGTATATTAGGTTTGCGGAAGGTGAAAAATGTAACAGGCATGAGGAGGCGTGACAAACTCCACAAAGTACACCGAGCCCTCGCTTAACACGACATCTTTTAACACGAACTTCGTCTAACACGATTAAATATTTGCTACCTTTTCTCTTTTAATACGATGAAAATCTCGATCTTTCAGGATAGAAGTTTAAAAATATTTAAAAAAGGAAGCCTATTACTGTAACCACCTTGTCTCGGTTAACACGATTTCGCTTAACACAAGGTTTTCTAGGAACGCAACTCTCGTGTTAAGCGGTGTACATAGTATGTACATATATGCATATATTCTTGACCAGCATGAAAAGACGAGTCGATCTGGGCTTTCAGCCTGTCGGTCCGCATGAACACCTGGATCTCAGAGACTATAAGAGGTATGTACGTATATGAATACGCAGAAAATGTGTGTTTAAGAATTTTCCTCCTTCCCCACTCTCCCGCTATTCATGATTTTCCATGGCTCCTTTAATTCTTGGAACTTTTCAATTATACCTGTAGTTTGCGATTATGTGTCCAAGTTTCATGTAGGATACAGAAAATTATAAGTAAGATGTGTATACATACCTCCTCTTCTTGGGATTTAATAGATTTCTGATCGCTTTTTTGTATCTGTTGCTTTTGATCATGACTGTCCAGATTGAGTTCCTCGTAAATTTTGGATATTGGGGTCTGCTTTTGCTGTAATTGATGTTCCGTGTTAAGTAGCAGCTGTACACTGGTAACATTAGGCAACTCTGGCTCCGACTTTATTCCATGGTGGTCGCTCTCCTGAAGCATCTTGACCTGCTGCTCTAATTCTGTTATTTCCATGCCCCTCTTTTTCAAATTCGCCGCGTACTTCTTAAGCTTTTCTCGCAGTTCTTTATTGCGCGCCTCGCTAGCCTCATACGCTGTTTTCAGCTCGTTCATTTGAGCTTCCAGTTGCACTTGGCGTTCGGAGAGCACCTGAGACTTATTATGCTCAGCATCAAGCTCACTTAGCGCTTCGGCACGCTGCTCCAAAGTCTCGTAGAGCTCCATGATATTCTGATTCAGTGAGTCGATCGTCTCCTGCTTATTTGCCAACTCAATTACTTGTTGCGATGCTAATGTCTTGTTAATCTTAAGCGCCTCACGTAGTTTACTGCACTCCTCGGCTAGAGCCGCCTCTTCTCCTTCACCCTCACTTCGACGCTGCTCAAGCTCCGCCCGCAGTGAAGCCAAATCTTCATGGCACTGCTGCAGCTCCAATAGTTTCATATTGAGCTTGTGCTCACTCTCACTGTACGCCTCAATGAGCTGTTGTTTTTGCTCCGCCACCAGCGTTTGCAGGATTTGCATCTCTGCTTCATAGGTCTCGTTTTTGCCCTCGAGCTCTCGGCGTACGCGCGTCAATTGCTCCACTTGCTTTTCGTGTGCCATCTCCTTCTTGTTCAATGTGTGATCGAACTGTTCCACTTGCAACTGCAACTGTCGCAGCTCATCACTCTGCTCGGTCAACTGTTGTAGACGTTCTGCATGGGCATAGTTTGCTTCGCGCAGCTGATTGCCAAGTTCCTCGACCGTGACCTGCAACTCAGCCACTTTTAATTCCGCCACCTTTTGTTGCCGATCTGTTTCGATCTGTGCATCATACGTTGCAATGGCCAAGTGCGCAGGCAGCGGCTCAGGCTCTTTACTATCCTCGTGATGATCGCGCAGTTCACTTAACTCTAGTTGTAGCGTCGCCAAAGTTGCCTTAAGTTCAGCATTTTGTGCCGTCAGTTGCTCGTATTCGGCCAGAGCCTTGCCATTAGGTGCGGTCACAGCCACTACGGTCTCAACTACTGTGACCGTTTCCACTGCATTGCTGGCCTCTTTTACCTTCTGCAGTAGTTCTGTCAGCTGGGTATGCACATTTTTGGCCTCTTTGGCCAACTTCTTGGACACATTGAATTTAGCATTACGATCGTTGGCCTTGCGGTAGGCCTGCAGCTCACTATTTAATTTACACAAGGATCGTTCGCACTTGTCGAATAGCGCGGTGCCTTCGCCACTGTCAAGGGCAGCCACGACTTCTGAAGATTTTTGCATGGAACTTAGCTCTTGCGTGAGATTGGACTTGCCCGTATTGGAGTCACTGCTCAGCTGTGATTGAGACATCACTAGCAGCTGCTTTTCTCTCTGCACATCTTCAAGCTCTTGCTCTAGCTTGCTTTTTGCGCTCTCCAGCTGCTGGGCCTCGCGTGCGTATTGCTCCAGTTTGGACTGCAAGTCCACGTTTTCTGCATTGAGGTGCTCCATTCTCTCCAGTACCTCGCGTCGTTCCGTTGTGAAGAGCTCTATCTTTGCTAACAGTTCAGCACCTTCACTCGCTTCAATGTTTGTGTCCGTTTGCGTTAGTTCGCTGACAAAACTTGGCAGCACCACAGCATCGGGCACACTACCATCGTCCTCCTCAGTCGGTGGCCTCTCGTCGCCCTCACTAACTGGTCGTCGCTTATTGAAGCGCTCTAGCTCAGCTCTTTCCTGTTGCGTAGGTCGCTCCACGATCTCAATAGACTCCGCTGAAGATGATGATTTGCTCAATTTCTCCAGCTTATCTAACAGCTCCATGTTTTCGTTTATGTAGTGCGATAGCTTCTTGTCTAGCTCCTCCTTTTCATTCTGTAGCATTTGAATCTTCTCCCTCTGCTCTTGCGCTTCGGATTCCAACTGTTGGACGCGTTGTGAGAGTTGTTCTTCTAATTGCACTTCACTAATCTCTGACTCCACGCGTGCTGACTCGCTGCCCTGCTGAAGCGCTTTTAGCGCTTGTTGCAACTCTAGTTTTTGCTCCTCAAGTAGGCGGATAGTTTCTTGTTGGGCTACACCAGTAATACTGGGCGTAATCTGCTCATCCTCCTCGCTACCATTGTTATCGTGCATTTGCACCAGCTGCCATTGGCCTTTCTCATCCTCTAGCACGGATACGCGTTGTTGCAACTCGTTATTTGCAGCGGTAAGGCGCGACAGCTCCTTGTGGAGCTCGCTGCTAGTTTTGAGCTTCTCCATTTGCTTCTCAGTTTGCTTGCAGCGCAGTTTAAGCTTGATGTTAGACTTGTTAGATTCGTCCAGCTTTTGTTTTAACTGTTGTAGCTCCGCCTTGAGTTCCTCGCTGGCCTCACTGACGTCTATGTCGGAGGCGGCAGCTAAGAAAATAGGCTTACTTTTAGTACTTTGCGCCAACTTCTCTTCCAGCAGCCGCAAATTAACATTGAGCACATTCAGTTCGGTTGTCTTCTCGGCCAAATCTTCCTCTTGGGCATTCAATTTTTGTGCACGCACTTCTAGCTCCACACGTTGCGTCTCTATGATAGCTTCTAACTCAGCCAGGCGTTCAGAAACCATGGTATCGGTTACGTCTAGCTTTGCACTGACATTGGCCGCATTCTCACTACGCAGTTCCTCATGCTGCTTCTGTAATTGTTCAAGCTTCTGTTCAAGCTCTTGCACTTGCTTGGCCAATTCTATGTTAACCTGCGACTCAGTGCTGCTGGAGGATTTGCTACTTTTTTCCTGCTGCGGCTCTAGTTCCAGGTTTTGTTGCTTTTCTTGTAGTGCATATAAGTCCGACTCCGTGGTGCTAAGCTTCTCCTGTGCTTTGCACAGTTCTTCTTGTAGTTCACGGCGCGTCGTCTCCAGCATGTCGTTTATATCTTCAAGCTCACTATTTCGCAGTCGCGTAGCAGCAATCTCATTTTGCAGATGCGTGTTGCCACCGCCGAGCTCAGAGGTTTGGCGCAGCGTCTCTAAATCCTCGTTCCTCTCCGTGAGTGTCTTTTGTAGTTGTTCCTTACACTGCTCTAATTCTTCGATGCGATTAACTTGCTTTGTTAGTTCGTTACGCAGCTCGTTAAGCTCTTGAGTCAATTCCTGCTCTTTGCGACTTTGTTTCATCTCATTGATTTTAATTTTGTTTTTCAACAGCTTCAGGCGCCCCTCGTCAAACTGCTCCCCCGTCTGCTGTTTCAGTTGTAAATCTGCCGCCGAGCGATGCCGCGACACTGGTACATTACCGGATGGCTCCGCCGTGCGCAAATCCGTCATCGAGGAGCCCAGCTCACCCGTTGTGCTAGCTAGCGAAGATTTTACGGACAACAGAGATTTTGCAATATCTCGCTTGCGCTGTTCTAGCAATGCTCGATTCTGTATGGTGCGTTGGGTAAGCATTATCAGTTTTTCATTGCCAGTGACCAGTGGGGGAGATGCTGGCGATATGTGGCTTCCAGCAGCATCTTTCGTTTTTGTTGTTATCGGTGTCGAAACATTTCGTTGAGCCATTTCGTTAAGAATACAGTGCGAGTCTGTCGATTCATTTCGGCTTGTACCTGAGCGCCCCTTGAGTACCGTGAACTTCTGTCCTAGTGATTTCAGCGATTCCATAGAGTCGCTCATACTGCTTTTGCGGCGACCACCCTCGGTTTTTCTGAGGGCCTGCTCACGCAACGCCGAAAGTCGTTCCTGAGGATAGTATAGTACACATAGGAATCATAAATTTTCTGGATTGGTATTCACGGTTACCTGTTGTTTTGACAAATTCTCGCGTAAGCTGTCCAGGCGCCCCTGGCCACTTCCGCCCCCAGATGTGATAATCGAAAGATTCTGTAAAAGAAATCACATTTAGTAATCTCCTCAATACAACCAAGCTAAAATATCCACCCACTTGTAACAATGACAAATCTGTGGAGCTGCCGGACACACGAATTTCATCCACATCGTCGTTGTTGCTCAGATCCTGCTGAAATGTCCAAGGTAAAGAGATTGAACGATTTAATTTTCCATTTAAGAATTTACACGACATACGCACCTCAACCATGGAAAAATCTAGGGAGTTTTCCAGGCCAGCATCCGTGGTATTATCTTGCGACATTCCGCGCTCCAGTTTACAAACAAATAGTACTAGCTAAATACCAGAAACGAAGAAATAAACCAGTAGCTACCTCCAAAAACATGCGTGTTTAGTAAGTTTCGTGCTTACTATCGTCATTGACTGCAGTTTGGGGAAAAGGAAAAATGGCTAAGTTATCTGAATGCAAATGATGAGGGCTGTTTGTGGCATAAGAAATTTAGAAATTCGTGGCACTGACGTGTGCGACTTCTTCGTTGTGTGAGTGCACGACCTGTGGGTGAGCCTGCTTGAAGCAATTATTTTGTAAACTGAGGCTGATGTGCAAATCAATGAACACTTGATGCACCTCGTTGAACCATAAAAAATTGCACACGACGCGGACCATCCCACTTGCAGTAACTTAATACTATTTACCAATTATTGTATATCTACCAACAAACACTAAAATTCCATGTCAGCAGTAAGTGTTGACTAAAGGGAGCAGTGCTGCACAACTCATATGAATACTCTCAACTCAGCTGTTTATAAAAAGCTGGGAAGCACTGAGGTGAGTAGAGTTGCCAGTAAATGAAAGTACAAAAATGTCTCTAATTGATGTAGCCAGACTGAGTTGCCGCACTGTTAAATTAATTGTAATTTACCCCAAGATATGGTCCGTTAAAAAATTGAAAAACTGGGCGGACGGATAATTAATTGCGCGTTATAGGTAGTGCGGTCACTTTCTTACACAAAATGATATTCAACAATGATCGTTTATCACCCGAGCAAATCAAGGCCTTCGCATAGTTTATTGTTATAATACACTTGAAGGCTGATTTATATTTGATACTTTACCCTGTAAGATTGGAACAATTTCAGAGCTATCTTTCGATTTTATATTTTATTAGTACACTTCAAAATATTGGCTTGAACTTATACAAATATTTATTAGGTTATTGTACAGAATTTATTTTTGAAAAGTCCAATTGATACGGCGTACATACTATGTGTGTATGCATTTTCAGATTTTCTGCTCTCAGTAGATTTCGCCACACGCTCAAATAGTTAAGTGGACCTTAAAATTACCCAAAATAATGTACATAATATGTAACTCTAAAGACAATAGGCATGATTGAGTGTCTCAAGAATTTGGTTACACATTGAAAGCTTCAGAATGACTATATACCCTGTACCTGAAGAGTATATAAATATGTATGTACATGTGTATATTCTTAATCAGCATGACAAGACGACTCAATGTATAAATGTCCACTTATCTGGATGAACGCATGGATCTAAGAGCTAGAATAACAAAACTTGATATTCAGATTCTCCTAAGCCCGAAAATGGACTAGTTTTTATAGCCTGTACCCAAAGGGTGAAAGGCTATACTAGTTTTGTGCGCATGTATGTAACACACAGAAGGAGGCGTGGCAGACCCCACAAAGTATATATAATCTTGATCAGGATGAGAAGACGAGTCGATATAGCCATGTCCGTCTGTCTGTATGAGCGCAAGGATCTCAGTTAGTACAAGAGCTAGGATAACCAAAGTTGGTATCAAGGTTCCTATAAGCCCTAGGCAGAACGAGTTTGTTTATTTTTTCTGATACATCCCCCACTCCCCCGCAATTCGTATTTTTTCTTATAACTTCCGTAATTCTCGGAATTTAAAAATCAATTTTGGTAGGTACATCCGGTTAGTACTAATGTGTCCGTTTCATCATGATAGGTCAATTCTGAAGAAAGTTATAGCCATAAGTAAAATCGCTGCTCATGCGCTGCCTGCAGCTCTGTCGGCAGCGCTGCCCGCAGCTGTTGTTGTTGTTGCTGCTTTGGTTCAACTTTGTGCTGCATACATACACGCATATAAACACGCATAGGTACGTGATGTAAATGTATGCTGTTTAAACTGAACATAAACATGTATTCTAATTTAATTTAATTAATTATTTTAATTAATTCATTCATTCATTTTTTTTAATAATTTAATTTTTTTTAATTTTTTTTTTTAAATTTTTCCTTTTTGTGGAGAGTACAGGCTATTTTACTGTCGGGCTTGCTCGACTGTAGCGTTCTATCTTGTTTTTTCTTGTGAGGTGAGCCCACTCGACTCTAGCGTTCTTTTTTGTTTAATATCGTAGTCAACCCTAGCCTATATTTACGAGCTTTAAATAATGCATAAATTATTTATGAGTGCACCAACTAATATCAGAAGGGGTTCAATTAAGTTTATTTTAGCTGAAGTTGGTGTATGAGAGGGAGCATTGTATACAAGAGTCGAGTTCGCGCCACTTTAGCGTTCTACTCGTTCACTTAAGCAAAATTTTCTAATTTCTATGTTTAGTAAATTAATAAAAACCCCGTTTATTATACATACATAAAAACAATTGTACAAAGTTACATTTCAAACAGCGTATTAGCACACCTATCTTTGGTTACAATAAACAGACTAGACCATTGAAAATAGATTATGCTAATTGTAGCTTAAGTTGAGCAAATCTTCGAGACTAAGGATACAAAAATGATAGGTTTAAATGATAATGGGCCCTTCCTCTCCGCCTTTCTGTAGTATTTCAACTTTTCATGGCATTGGATCATTTCAGACCTCCGTGTTTGTTTCAGTGTTAAGCATGCCCACAATGATCGTATGATTACCCCGTTTTGCATAGTCCAGAGCAGAAAGTCCTAACATGTCAGTTTCTTGTGGGTTTTCCATAAAGGGAAGCAAGTACTGCACCACCTCCAGAAACCCATGCAAAGCTGCCAAGTGCAACGCTGTCCGACCTGACGGATCTGGTTGTGATAGATCGGCGCCTGCACACTGATAAGATTGAAGCCGCTTTATCGAGCCACGCGCAGCCGCCGCACATAACTGCTCTCCAACGGCACGAGAGGACCCGGTCAAGTGGGCACCACAACTGATCAGAAGTTCTATTATCTCCTGATTGTCGATTGATATCGCCTCCAGAAGTGGTGTGCGATCGTAGCGATCGCGTATGTGTACTGAGACACCATTGCGCAGCAATTGACGCACAATCTTAACGTTACCCAGTTGACAGGCCAAGTGGAGCGCCGTGCGGTTGTCATGGTTCACGCCCGACAAATCTGCACCATACGTCTTTAAATTATTGATCTTTTTTATGTCACCGTCGACAACGGCGGCGTTGATCATGGCCGGAAATAGTGTGGCGCCCAGCTGGTCTAGCTCTTGAGGAGAGCTTAGGTGGAGTGAACGTGCAACAGCATCGACAAGATCATAGTCCTCCATTTTTGGCGCTGCCGTTGTAGTTAGTTCTCCACGAAGATTCGTTTGAAGCATCTGTAATGCCAAACAAACGCAGAGGGGGATAGACAGATTAAGTGTGTGTGTGTGTGTGAGAGAGAGAAAAGTTGTATGACACTCACCTGTCTTTTGACATCCAGTGTCCACTCCTGCTTTCCAATAACATAGGCCAATTTAGACAGCGCTGATTCTGGAGTCATGTCATACCCCGGAATGACGCCAAGATCAAAAAGCACTTTTCCCGTATCGTAGATTTCGGCAACGGACCCGGTCGGGCACTGAGTACAGTTGACAATAAGCACCCCACGTGCAGCAGCCGCACGCAGTTCCTCAATCAGATCATGACGATTTGATGGCACATTACCAGATCCAAACGATTGTAACACAACACCTTTAATTGGCGGAGCCAAAAATGCGCGGAACGTGGGTAGCGATATGCTTGGAAAAATCCTAAGCAAACCCACGTTTTCGTCCAGGTCCAAATGCACATTAAACCGTTCCACACTGCATGGTCGGAAGATAAGGCGATAGTCCACATTCACATTAATACCAATGCGCGCCAGTGGTGGAACATTGGGTGAATCAAAGGCGTCTAGCGCATTCGAACTGACCTTAACTGTCCGATTGCCTCGCATCAGTTTATTACCAAAAAAAACGCACACTTCAGGAATCACGTAGTTTCCGGCTATAATAAGAGCTGACGTGAAGTTGTCTTTGCCGTCAGTTCGTGTTTCGAAAATGGGTATTTGGGAGCCGGTTATGATGACCGTTTTTCCGAGATTTTCCAGCATGAACGACAATGCGGAGGCTGTGTACGAGAGCGTGTCGGTGCCATGAAGCACGACAAAGCCATCGAAAAACTCATAGGATTGCTGTAATACATCAATTATAAAACCCATGGGCCATTAGTATCATGCAGCGATGTGGGATGCAATAGAATGCAGAAACATTGATGTAAAAGCAATCCATAATTATAATTTTGAAGATAGAGTATTCACTTTGAAAGAAAGCAGTATATTTATACCCTGTACCCAAAGGGTGGAAGGGTATATGAGTTTTGTGCGAATGTATGTAACACGCAGAAGGAGGTGTGGCAGACTCCACAAAGTATATATGTACATATATTTTTGATCAGTATGAGAAGACGACTAGATATGGCGATTCTATTTTAAATGTATTCTGTTGAAATTGAACACTTATGTGTGTATGCATGTGTTGAATATTTTATGTTTAAAGAATACATTTTTTTAATAATTTTTTTTTTTTGTGGTATTTAAGAGTTTAGCCCGCTCGACTTTACCATTCCTTTCTTGTTCAATTTTAAGATAAGCTAACAAAATTAGCAATCTCATACAAACGTTGTAGATATAACAACAAAAAGTTGTACATAGTCTGGGAAATACATATGTACATATATAAAATTTGGTATATAAATACTAGTATCTTCAATGTGCAGTGTATTTGCAACATCGGTATGTTATTAAATCGTGGAAACATAAGTACTTCATACATACGGACAAGGCCTTCAACCACTTCTCTTTCTGTGCATTACAAACGCAAAACAGACGAAACTTCTGAATATCTATACAAAAAAATATATTTTGCGATTTTGCTCCCCAAAATTGTATAAAAGAGGTGAGGAACTACTAGTTTTATTTTAACCTATCTGATATCTTGTGTGACATATATAACTATTTATTGAAGCGTATGCGCAGCGGACTCACATGTATGTCCTCTGCGATGCGGGCCCAGTCATGCATGGTCATGTTGCTTGAATCCAAAAGGGGCGTGTATTCCGTGATCTGGTAGAGTACCCGTCGCGTTTCGCCTTGCACGTAGGGCAGCACCAGTGGCGCCATTGAAGCAGAGGCGCCAAACCGACGCAGCGCATATTCCTCATCATGGATGTTAGGGTATTTTCGTATGCTGCGCACCAGCGCATTGGATATAGGGGCGAGAACTAAATGGTGCAAAATTACTGCAGGTGCTAAATCGCTAGATGCATCATCCACTTACCGTTGCGCTCGTTGCGCATCATGCCAATGGTGCCGCCAGTGTAAATAACGCGGACACGCGCCTCCTTTACATCCTGCCCCACTAGATTGCCATCGCTCACATTGCGTCGCATAGACGGACTCTGCAAAGTGGGCGAGGCGGGTACCGTTCTGTCCATCGAGTTAATGGTGTTAAGCCGCAGCTTCGGCAGCTGCTGCTGATCGTTTTCGACGGCAGGAATGGGTATGGGCTTCGCAGAAGTAAGATGCGGGGACTGGCCATTGGCGTGCATTTCGGTTTACGTCTGGTGTATGTGTAGAGAATATTGTTATAGAGGTTCGATCATATATTTTATTCAAGAGATAAGACAAACTGTTATGATGAAGATTCTGAATAGATTAAGTGTTGCTATTTACTTAACAAATTGTAAACCATGTGCTAAGACAGATCGCACTCCACAAGTGTGAATATAGTACACAAACATATAAATACATACATACATACCTATGCACATACATATATAAATGTTCATACATACAAAAGTGTATATATATGTACTTGTTTTGTTTTCTAAACTAAAAAATACAATATTTCCAGTTGCTTACTTAAGGTGCACGTGCTGTTTTGTTTTCGAATACCTAAGAATCTTAACAACTTTTTCAACAACTTACAATCGGCAGCTGACATTCGACAGTTTATTTTTGTGCGCAAGTATTTCGCAAGCGCCTTGAATGTTTACAAAATAAAATTACGCACTCAGAGATAATATAAAAGAGTTAGTTGGAAACTGTTTTGCAACGTTGGTAGATGTGTCCATTATGTATACACGGATATATCAACGACTTACAGTCTCTTATTACCTTAACAATTTTCGTTAAGTTCTACACTAAATATAAGTACATTTAATTCACGCATATTATTATTGCAAATGAACTAGGGTGTAATATCAGCTGGTAAGCAATCGGGTTATCAGTTTCGATTATATCGATGTTTTTGAATTTTCTCTAGATGCGCGGTGTGCCTCAAATCGGTAATAGGGATGTAAGTCGAAGGGAAACATCGATGTTGATGTACATCGATGTCTCGTTATAAAAAATCGATGCATGGTCGATGCATCGCAAAAAAACATCGATGATGTTTTAAAAAATTAACTTTCCATAGAAAAAAAGCTATTATTAGGGAGCTAATCAGCAGAGAAGCTTGAAATAAAAAGTGTTTATATATCAAAAGAGACTGTCATAGCATTTTACTTAATGTTGTTAATCAAAATAGTACTCGTAATATTGACTTTTGATGAACTTGTATGGCTTACTTAAAAAAACTTATTATAACAGTTTTTAAAATAACGACGCGTTGCAGCTACACCTCTTAGGCATATTAAGTGTGACATTACATACGAAAAAAAGAAGATCAAATACTTAACAATCTAAAATTTATATTATAAAATACACATTTTAACGAAAACATCAAATAATTTATGATATAAATATACATACCATTTTCGGTAAGCCACACAAACAAAACATGAATAATGTTCGATGTTTGGACAAACATCGATGGATCGACGATGCATCGTTAGCAAAAAAACATCGGAAAACATCGATGCATCGTGGTAAAAACATCGTCGATGCTCGATACATCGATGTTTTTTTACATCCCTAATCGGTAATGCATAGTTACCAACGATTTTGAAACAGTGGAAAGAGAACAAAAGTACATATTTGATATGTATAAAATATTTTTTAAGTAAATTACGCTGTGTTGCTGAGAAAAGATTAAAATACCTTTCCATCAAGCCCATTTGGACAAATGAACTTGGAAACAAAACAGTATACAAAAGTATTTTAAACAAGAAAGGAATGCTAAAGTCGAGCAGGCTCAACTCTTAAATACCCTGTACCACCCACAAAAAAATATATTAATTTAATTTAATTATTTAATTAAATTAACTTAATTAATTAACAGCAAATTAATTTAATTAAATATAAAATATTCCATGCATGCATACATACATTTACATCAGAATCGTGTCTATTCGTGTTGGTGTACTTGTACATACAGATGTATGTATGTGTGCATTGGGCCTGGTTCTGATCAACCTATCATAATGAAACTTTACATACGGATATATAATCACGAACTGGATGTGTCCACCAAATTTTAGTTTAAAATTCCAAGAATTACGGGAGCTATAGAAAATCTTGAATAGGGGGGGAGTGGGGGGTGCATCGGGAAAAATGAACAAACTCGTCCTTTCTCGGGCTCAGGAGAATCTAGATACCAAGTTTAGTTATTCTAGCTCTTATACTTTCTGAGATCTTTGCGTTCATACACACAGACAGACGGACATGGCTATATCGGCTCGGCTTGTCATGCTGATCAAGAATATATATACTTTGTGGGGTCTGCCACGCCTCCTTCTGTGTGTTACATGTACACTCGCACAAAACTAATATACCCTTGTACCCTTTGGGTACAGGGTATAAATATATAATATACCCAGGAGGTGTCCGAACATTCGCGCTTTACCAAATGAAAGGGAATAGTTTTAGCCACCTGTTCTTGAAAATGTATGTATGTACATATGTACTATATTGAACATCTAAATCTAAAAATGTGCTTTAATATCTTTCGATTGACATATCGACCTCTCGATAGGTGCAGCACAAAAACACAAGAGAGGCAAACATTCTTTAAGAAATACACCAAGCCGAATGTTCTACCAAAAATGGGTCCACCTAAGAGTGGTGTCCAAATAAAACAGATATCATTAAGAGAGTTTTCACTGAAGCGGATGTGGTGGGGTGGAGAAAGGACTCAAGTATCTTTTCACAGTGAAGGTGAGCGATAAGATAAGTGTTTGTAAAATTCGAGCTCCCAAAGGGGGAAAACACGCTCCAAAGTCCGCATTTTCAACTGATCTACTTCAAACTTAATATGTACGTATGTACGTATGTACATATATACATACATACATATATGTATAGTACTCTGAAAAAATACAAAGAAGTGGAGAACCAAAAGCCGGGTGTCCCAACTTTGTAATTATCTGTACATATGTATGTATGTATGTGTAGAATATCCATAGAAATCTAAAAATTTAAGAAAATTGAAAAAAAGTAACAAAGTTTTACAAACAACTTTTGTTGATCGTGTGTCTTTGTGTCAGCATGTGTGCAGTACAGAGTTGATCAAAAGCAGAAACAACAGCCCTGGGCAGAGATTACATTTATGGCAATTAGAAAGTTTAAAGTAAACATGAATGGAATGCTAGAGCCGAGTGAAATCACACCCAAATAACATTTACGCATGTGGGTGGGCTGCTTTAAACTAAGGTGCTTTAGCTAAGATGTTCCTTGCTCCGATTTGATAGATTTAAGCGTCACTTGTGTGGTTCACTATTTAAAAATGTCTACTTTAAAGATAAAATAGTTGTCCACTAAGTGGACAACAACTAATTGCACTTTAAATGTCATTTGTTGCCTACTTCTACGCTGCCTCGAAAAGAGTTCGTAGTAACGAAAAGCGACCACTACAAACCCTTGTATTATTTCCAAAAATAGAAAGCCCTTTTAATTTTCAAAAATTTCAGACTAAAGATGCAAGTTTGAAATGGTTTGTTTTTTATTTAAATTAGTGAAAGCAATACCTGAATTTAGTAAGTAAAAATATCGCTGATCTATTCAAAATCGGCAAATGGGCCACACTGTTTACGTGCACATAAAAAAGTTCACGCTTTCGACCATAAGCTGGTAGCTATGAATTTTGGTGGCAGGCAGTGGCAATCGATTAGGGAGGGAGTGACGCATCAATTAGAGAATGACTTGAGGCTTTATTATTACACCACAACCGTTTTTAGTAGACTGGAAAGGTGTCTGTTTAGTCGAGACACAACCCATAAGCCGAAATATAGTAAACTGGCTCCTGATTCTGTACACTTTGTTATGGTGAGACCAGGCTCGACCATTACACACCCTGTACTAAAAATTGTATATAGGCGTGTAGAGATTGTATATGCATAATGCTCATAAATGTAATAAATAAATATAAATAATAGCATATGTATATATGCCGTACCACACCTTCTACCTTATGTTGCATACACTCTCAACAATCTGAAATGCCTTTTTAATTCGCTGGCTACAGGGTATCAACTCTACGAGTGGGTGGAATCCGCATCTCAATGGAAGCACGATATCTGTCCTGTATCCCCTTTCTTGGGAATTATGGGGAATTCAAATGGAATGATGCATTAAATTAATTGCAATGGGGTTTCTTCAAATTCAATTTCAATTTAATAATTCTTGTTTAGAAATGGTGGAAATAAAACTAATAAAACAAGACTTAATTATGGAATGATTCAATAATAAATTCACGTTTAAATAACTCTTTTAACCCCAATTAATTGATTCAGAAAATCTACTTTTTGAGAATGCTAAGAACAATTATGCGAGCTTCCATAATAAATAGGAATTGAATCCTACAAATACAAACGCTCCACACATGCTTATTTTATTAATATTTATTTGCGGCACATAAAACAATTATGTCGTTCATTTTCACCTTTTAAATCTTGTTGGACGGATCTCTCTTTTTTGAAATTTTATAGTTTCTGTGATCTACGGACGGACATGCAGGGCTAAATCGACTCGTCTTGTCGTGCTGGTCAAAAATAGATACACATTGTGGGGCCTGCCACGCTTCCATGTCTTACATTCGTACTAAAAAGTATACGCTTTTACTTTTTTAAAAAGTTGCCTTGTTTGTAAACAAAGTGCTGGTTCAATTTCTTAAACAACGGCTCACATGCCGCCCATGTTAACAATTGCTTCGTCTTCAAAACGAATTTAATGAAAATTAACACTTAGAGGATGCTCACAAGTTGTCTCAGATTTTTATCAAAAGTAAGTGAGCAAATAGCCAAATTTAGAAAGTAAGTTAATAGGCTCCAGTTTGTTAATAAATCGTTTGTTCCTGTGGCAATAACTTGTAAAAGCGTCTTTATGGGCAATTTATTAAAATGAAATTTTAGCAAATTTTAGTCCGTGTGTGATGTTGGCCGTGAAATATTTGGTGGTTTTTTCTTTGGTAATTATTCAGTCCAACGACGCAGATTCGCGCAGTAATGCACAATACTTAAATGGTGGCCCAAATGGTATCTATAGGCCGATCGGGCGGTAATAAGTCACGCTTGCACGATGTGGACTTAAAATAAGTCTCCCTCTCCTAGCTAGACCATTCATTAAATACAGCCATTTCAAAAGTATTTTGATGATAAGAATCAAATTTATTCAGAATTCAAACAGTCAATTTTGTAGCTGTATAAAATATATATCCTTGAGCCACATTTCTTTAAAAAATTAAATAATTGAAAACCACTTAAATAAATACATTGTTAATGCAAAAGGCCTAATTATAAGAAATATTAGGTAGTACGAGTAGCTCAAGCAGATTGCTGGCTAATGAGCAAATAAAAACAATGTTTATTGGAAAGAGTCTTTCGTACTTCATTGGCATACGAGTACACATGTAATTATACTATATTATGAGTGGAAGTGTGATACCCCTTTCAGACCCTGATGCATCGATTGTGTAGGTAGGTTCTGCCCACAATATTTCCATTTATATTTAACGAATGTTTATAAAACAATGCCTTCGTTAGCTCACCGTAGGATTGTTCTTGGTATTATGTTCCTCCACAAATTGTTGGCGATTTATTTTAATATTTTATTATATTATTAAATAATATTATAAAATAAAATAAAGATATTTAATAATACAAGTACAAGTGGTCAGAGACATTATAGACCTAACAGGCTAAAAATATAGTAATTACAGAAGGAAAAGTAATTCTACTTTACAGCTAATTAAACATAAACAGAAAGAGTAAAAGGGAAATCTCCAACCCGGTGGGGGAAAATTTGAAATTTTATTCCTCTATGCTTTTAGGACATATTAATTTTTCTGTTCCTTTCAGGCCAAAAAGGAACTTTCTGCCATGCACAATCCTTTTTGAGTATTATGCTCTAATTATAATACTTTTTACTTTTTAATCTCAAGTAAGCTCTGTCTCCCTTTCTCTCAATAAAATCTTCTATTTTCAGCTACCTCCGGCAGAATCACTGATCACTACTGCTGTGGGTACGGGCATAGCTTGCCGGACTGGCTAATAAACCTTCCCCCAATTGATCAGTGATTCTCCTCCTTTTGTCTTTTATTATTTAAGTAACTCAAGTTTAATTTAATCATACTTTTTATACTTGTATATCTCTTATTGCTATTTTTTTGTTAAGTCTCTGACTACTCTCTGCTGTGAATCGGGGCATAGCTGGCCGTTTGGCAAATAAAATTCCCATACCGAGTCGGATTCGTTATTAGAAATTTTTGTTATTTCTATAGGCTTTGTTCTTCTTTAGTTTTAACTAGTATAAGTGTAGTATTGTTTTGATTTTTTTTGCACATTGACAGCTCTGTTTGTCTATATTTTAAAACAAAATATAAATAAAATAAAAACGCATCGATTATGTATTGCTTACGTCTGTTTCTCACATTGTTCCGCTTTACCTTATAGTACTTGAACACGAGTGTTTTTTTCGATAAACTTTTCAGCTTTGACAAAATGAGCTGCAGAAGTAAGAAGACACTTCAAAATATGAACAGCGAAAAACAAGAGAGAACGCTACAGTCGAGCAAGCCCGACAGTGTAATACCCTGTACCCAGGTAAACTTCCGTCACTGAGTTATATGCGCCCATAGCAGCAGCAAAAAGAGGAAGAAGAAGAGCGAACTTGTTGCTGCAGTTTGGGGAGGTTGTACTGGCGAGAATTTGTTTGGCTAATAACTTTTCTTAGAATTGACCGAATTGAATAAAATTTTGAACAACAGTAGACAATTATATATAAATTATGTGTGCAAAGTTTGGTTTAGGTAGCATTTGAAATGTGGACGCTATTGACGAAATTCTGTAGCGGGGGAAGGGGGGGAAAATTCCAAAAAAAAAAAATAAACTCGTCCTTTCTCGGACCTAGGAGAATCTGGATGCCAACTTTGGTTATTCTAGCTTTTATAGTTTCTGAGATCCTCGCGTTCATCCAGACGGACGGACAGACGGACGGACGGACGGACATGTCTAGATCGATTTCTCTCGTCATGCTGATTCAGAATATATATACTTTATGGGGTCGGAGATGCTTCCTTCTGCATGTTACATACTTTGCACAAACCTAATATACCCTTTTTACCCTACGGGTACAGGGTATAACTAGGGAAAAGAATGCATTTTAAATTTTAAACAAATTTAAGGTTTGTTGCCAAAAATTACTTTTCAGCTAAAATAAAAAAACTAAAATTAAAATTGCGAAACCTCGATATTGAGAATATTTTCATAAAATATAAAGACCGTACATATATGTACATACATATTCATTTCAAAAATCAGAAAAAAATTCAGTAGTTTGGCGCGGGGTCTGAAAGGGATACAAACTTATATAAATTGGAGTACAAGTAAATCTCGCTATTTTAATGATACAGTACATTCAACTACATAGTATGTGACAATGTACACCATATATATGTACATATATTTACTTGCCTCGATAACATCAACCCGTAGCTGCAGACGCCACTTATTTCTGTTCTACGTCCACTGATAATTTTGCATGTCGTAACTTGTTTGTTTACGGACTGAGAGTGCGGCTGTAAACTGCGCTCGTTTACACCTCAAGTGTCAATCATGTTACCCCAAGCGCGTGCCGTGACGCCAAATGCGGCAAGACGCTCTCTAATCGACCAGGCACAGTTTTTGTTGGCTAGGTGACAAGCTAAGGGCTAAGGGTGTAAGGGCGTAAGGGCGGCGGCGGCGGCTTGGGATGTGCTTGACAACGCTGACAGCTGTGCGAGTCGTCGTCATTTATACTTCGCTCCAACACAGTGGAGGCATTGGCAACATATGTAAGTGTAAAGTGCGCACAAAAGAATTTATTTAATACTCACACACACACACTCGCGCGAACACGCCCAGACGCCCACACAAACACTTGCGAAATATGCCGCTGCTGCTGCTGATAATGATGGTTTTGCTGCTGATGACCCACAATAGAAATGTTTGTAATAATGTTCGTCAGCAATACCAACAACAACGACAACGACAACGACGACAACAACACCAACAGCAGGCAGTCTATACTCGTAGCAATGACAAGGCAAATAACATACACACATATAGTAAAGTAAATGGTGTGGGAGAAGGACCGAGGACTTAATTGTGCTCCATGCAGCATTCTGTCCACTCTACGCACAGAGTTTCCATCCCACCGCCCAGCTCAGCAGCGAGCCACGTCGACCACCTCGCAGATTTTGATTGACAGACAAGCGATACTTGTTACATGTGTGCATGTGTATGTGTGTACGAGAGTATGTACTTTATGTATTTACAAGTATATCTTATATGCAAGTTTTTAAATATCCAGATTGTAAGCAATTGGCCATTGGTGACATCTAGTCGGAAAAGAATGTCAGTCAGTCGAGAGGAATATCAAATTAAAGTCGGTCGAGTCGAATCGTTCTCTTCAGTTAGTCGCATCGTTTTCTTCAAGATATTGCTTCCATACTAATCGCGTTTTCGATAAAAGCTAACTCAACTTCTGCTTCTAACTTTTATTAGAATCGACCGATTAGAATATATGTACATATATAGAATATATACTATTGGTGAGTAATAGTGATGAAATTTCCTAGTGGGTGGAGGGAAGGAAAAATTGAAAAATAAAATAAACTTGTGTTGCCTAGGGACCAAGAGAGTCTACATACCAAGTTTTTTTAATGTTCGCTTAGCCGTTTCCGAAATCCAGGCCTTCATTCAAACGACCGGACGGGCAGACGGACACACGCAACGTCCGTTTTTTCAAACGATAATATAGAGGCCGCCAAAACCACAAATGTACTTGTATAAAACGGGGTTTCTCTGCAACATTGAATAATATTATAAATCCATTTCAAAGCCTGTTCAGAGCCCTTTGAAACGAGAGTGGTATGGTACAAGAGATTGATTATCGTTAGCTATACATGCTCGTACAAGTATTTTCGAAAGTATTATTAGCTAAATATGTTAAATAATACATATATATATATATATACCAAGTCCAGAAACAATTATGCTATACAAGACCAAAATGCAAAAATCCACATATTTGCTTAATACTTCTCAACGGATAGTCAGATTTTGACCTCGAATACGTGTAGGTCGTTGGATGTGGAATTACAAAGATCTTGATCTTATTGTATCTATCTATACATTCACAATACTATAATACTTACTAATACTATACACAATAGTCGATTTTCAACATTCCCATTGCTACATTTTGTACTTATTGTATCTATCTATGCATACACAATACTATTCAGTATGTTTAGTCTAGGTCTTTTGATATTAGCCTAATGTATTCTCATTATAATCAGGTCTCCGTTTGCTAATATATTAGAGAAAGCCACGCTTTCCCAGAAGTAAGAAAACGGCCGGTGAAAAACGGTTCCCCTAAATGACATCCTAATTATCGATTTAATATATGTAAGTATTCAGCATCCTCATATACTAGTGGGTGTACCTTGCTGCCTCGGGCTGTAGTTAATTTGAACAATATGCACACCACTCGGTCGTCTACGAGTCTGTGTCGCTGTCTCTATATATTTACAGGCTACTAAACAGTAATCGGGGCCACACTCCGGAAGTGGAAATGACTTGAAAATTTATTGCATTTGCTGTCGCTGTTGCTGTTACTATTGCTGTTGTTGTTGTTGTTGTTATGATGCTGTGCCGGCTGCCGGCTTCCGGCGCATTCATTCGCCAATCGTTTGACTGCCTTTGGTTGCTTGTTGCAGCCGTGTTGTCGTTGTCGTTGTCCATTCCAGCCGTCGATGTGGCACGGAAGTGGTGTGGTAGTCAATTGGCGCTACAAAACACGCGCGTCAGCCGCCGCCAAAGCTGAAGGGAACGACCTGGGCTCAGATTTGCTGCCTGAGTCTGCTGCAGGGTGAACCGGCGATTGCAAAATTGAATAAGCCGCTTCAATCTCAGAATGTCTATGGCTGGGCGGCACAAATTTACGGCGGATGTCTGGATGTCGCCACAGACTTCCCATACATAGGAGCATGCTCGTACATGCACATTCGCGTATAGTACATACCAAATAGTATGTATGTGTGTATGTATGTACTTGTATGTATTTGGTATGCATGCATGATTGTGTGTGTGTGTGTGTGTGTGTGTGTGTGTGTGTGTATGTGCCCGGCTAAAACACTTCTCCACGTTGGCATGGATTGCATTCCTTGTGGAAATGTTTTGACAGAATCCCGAAAACGAGCAACCAGCGGAGATTTGTGTGGACGGGATGGGGTGGGAAAAGTGGGGATGGCGGACTGGTGATGGGACCTGGAGTGCATTGAAACGTTTTACTGCTCGTAAAAATGCATTAAATTATTTAAATTGCAAAGCAAAACAGTTTGGTGGTGGCGCGGGTGTGCCCCCCGCACACCGTCAACCCAAACATACACACACATTTATGAGTCAGCTCAAACGTGCACTTGCAGCATAAGGGGCACATACGAGTATAGGACTTGGGGAAACATCTTTGACATCGTTCGACCACCGTCTCGGCGTTTTCATTTGTTTTTGGCTTTTCTCTTCGCCAAGCTAAGCGCGCAGCTTTACTCTGAAATTCGTTCTGCGACATATTTGGGCGTGGTTGTAAAGATTATATAGAGGGAAGGAAATTCCAAAATACAAATTTTCTGCGTATTCACATAAGGCATCTTGGACTAAAATTTGGTGTTCCTAGGTACGAATGGAAAATCGGGAAAACCCCCATTGGGGGGGAAGTGGGGGAAAATCAAAAGTCGATTTGATATAGCCATGCCCGTCTGACCGTCTGTATGAACGCAAGGATCTCAGAAAGTATAAGAGCTAGAATAACCAAACTTGAATAGAATAACCAAACTTCTCCTGAGCCCGAGGAAGGAAGAGTTTGTTATTTTTATAGCCTGTACCCAAAGAGTGAAAGGGTATACTAGTTTTATGCGAATGTATTTAAGAGGCAGAAGGAGTCGTGGCAGACCCCACAAAGTATATATATTATAGATCAGGATGACAAGTCGATATAGCCATGTCCGATTGTCCGTCCGTCCGTCTGTATGAGCGCAAGAATCTAAGGAAGTATAAGAGCTAGAGTGACCAATCTTGGTATCCAGGTTCCCCTGAGACCTAGGCAGATCAAGTTTATTTTGTTTATTCTGATACAACCCCCATTCTCCAGCAATTTATGTTTTTTCCATAACTCCCGTAATTCTAAACTACATACAAGCATATAAGCACGCAGGGACACGATACTGATGTAAATTTATTACTTTATTATTATATTATATTTATTATATTAATTTATTATTTATTACTACCGACCAACGCGCGGACTGGCGCCCCTATAACACAGAAGACATGGGCGATGTGATCCACTTAATAGTGGCAATTTACTTACGCAGGCGTCCCTAAGGGTGCTCCTTCAGAACGGAGTTGGAACACAAAATGGCGCGAGCGCTTTTGGAGCAGTGTAAATTCCTTTTGTGATTCGGAAGTCATCTTAATTTTATTAATTATTATTGTTGCGAAGAAGCGCGGCCAATTGTTTATCAGAATTAACACGCTGTCACTAACATATGGGAACTGATTCAATTTCCTCAACGGCCATAAAGGATTTGCAATGGGCACTTAGGCCACGGAAATGACCGAGCTAACCTTTGTCGCACTAGAGGGTGCCTAAATAGAAATGGGGCTCTGGCGGCGGAGTAGGGGCGGCATATCCCCCATCCCTCCGAAAGAAATCTTATGTCATTCTCTCCGTAGCACTGAGCCCAGTTACGTGCTACATATGGTATACTGGAAGCCCCTTATTGTTTTGACGATTCGAGCTGACGATGTTGGTATTCTGTTACCTAAGAACGTAGATTGACGCCCTCCCGAAATGGCTCGTAGGTTAATGCCACCATTGCCCCCGTATGTATATTTCTGACTAGTACCGATCTGGCTCTGAACTTTGTTTCCCATAAGAAGGGACAAAGGATCCCCAAATGATTTAAGAAGCCCTACAGGGCATCGGTGGGCATCGGTAAATGGAGGCCAGAGGCATATCAACCAGCTTGTTAAAGACGAACTGGCCAAGCTATTGCCTCTGTAAAAGGCGGCACTCCCCAGAGTGGACGAACACTCGTGGTCTTAAACTGCTTGAAATCTTCGCAAACATGGATATCTTGCACAGCTGCGGCTGGCATGCAACCGCGCGAGACGACTCGCCCAAAGACACAGAGGCGTTACCTTCCCAGCTAGCAGATTTTAGGAACGGCAGAATATCCCTGAAACGAGCCATTCGCATTAGCAAAAGGGACTGCTATCTTGTGCTATGCGATTGGGCAGACCACGACCCGTGGGGAAAGGTGTATAAATCAGCTTTGAAAAGAGTCAACGCATACAGCGTTGCACGCCCATTCCAGGAGACAACTGTGGTATCAGAAGCCGAAGTACTTGCAGTAGCAAGTTCTCTAAAGGACAAGGCACCCGACGCAATCCCAAATCGGGCGTTTAAGCTGGCACTAGTGTTGATCCCAGCAGTTTTGCAGCACTTCTTGAAAACTGCCTGAAGTCAGGGGTCTTCCCGGACGTTAAAAAGCTGTTATTGCTCCCGAACCCAGGTAGACCTCCTGGTGAGGCATCATCCTATAGACCAATTTGCCTGCTGAACACGTTGGGGAAAGTGTTAGAGAAGCTACTGGTGGACTAGCCCCAAACCAATATGGATTCTGCAAGGCGAGATCAACGATTGATGCCATCGGTAAAATGGCCGAGATAGCCTCCAACGCTAAAACAGGGACACTCTGGAAGGGTGCCACTAAGAATGTCTTATGGTAACGCTGCACGTAAAAACTGCTTTTAATTCGGCCGACTGGATATCCATACTCAACGCACTTGGAGAAAACAAGGTATCCCCGCGTACCTCTACCAATGTATTCGTAGCTATTTTAGCAATAGGGTGCTAATGTACGAAACGTCTTATCTTCAACAGATCCTCTCCTTTCATTCCACGAGGTCATCCACATATGGATGGTTTATAAGAGGCCGGTGTAAAGAGTTTTAACGCTCTCTTTTGCAAATACAAGTTTGTGGAAATGTCCACGCTGCTCTGCAAGATTGAGGCGTGCCTTAATCCAAGCCCAATCTCTCCTATGTCCGAGAGCTCAACTGACCTGCTGGCTCTTACTCCAGGTCACTTCCTAACTGACTGACTCCTTCTCCTTGGAAGAGCCAGAAATCAAAGAGGGTGCAGTCTCCATTTTCAACCGCTGGCCGCGTCTTAAGGCAACAGTTTTGTTTTCGTTGGCAAATACCTTAAAAAGCTCCATAAGCGCAACAAGTGGCAACAGCCCGCGCGGAATCTCCAATCAGGTGACATGGTGGTCATCAAGAAAGATAACGTTCCACCCAACGAATGGTGCCTGGTCCGTGCTCAATACACATTTCCTGGCTCGGATGGCATAGTCCGTGGCATCAAAAGGCTATCGTAAAACTAATCCTACTCCCGATCGAGGACAGCTCCACTGTCCAATTACTAATATTCATAACGTCCGTCTCCATGCATAATTGTTTGGTTATTGCATGGCACCATGCAACAGTCGGTCGCACGAGAGCAAGTGTCGCTCAGTAGTGGACTCGTTTCGCTGCCGAGTCTCTCGGGGAGTCCATCATCTCCGTAAGTGTTAGCGCTTCCTTCGGCTGAACGCGGAAAAGCGGCTCCGGGCAGTGCTGATCAGTCAGTATTGTCCCAATTGGCCCACGAGCAATCCGGGGATGATTGCCGGAGCGGTGACCGCTGTCGCATCTATGAGGGAGACAACCACACCTTGCTCCACATGCGCGAGCTCCTAGCTGCTCGCAGTCTTAAGACAAACAAAGCGCCAGGTCCGGATGCAATACCAAACTACGCCCTACACAGCGTCCACGCCGCTTCAGTTTCAGCACTAGTATAGTCGAACCAGAGTGCATTAGCTGCATATGCTAATATTCGCCATCATCATTTTACATTATATTCCTATTTTAAACTATATCATATATATTGGTACCGTTATCAATAATAAACATTCTATGATACACAAGATCACATACATATGTACAAGTACACTATAGACACGATTCTGATGTAAATGTAAATGTATGTATGCATGTATGGAATATTTTATATTTAATTTAACTAATTAATTAAATTAAAGTTAAATTAATTTCATTTCTTTTTTTGTGGGGTGGTACAGGGTATTTAATAGTTGAGCCTGCTCGACTCTAGCATTCCTTTCTTGTTTATTTTCTATAATTACTTATTGTAAACATATGCACAGAGTATTTCAGTCATTATTATTTAAATCTTATTCCAAATTAATTAGTCGTAATTGATTGTTGGAATTTTCTATTGCTGTAACACAAGCTCTTGATACTTAAAAATTATTTTCTACTTTTTAGTTCGGTTTGCTATTAAAGCGTATTTTGTTAGTTTTTTAAAATATAATTTATTTGAATATGAATGTTGTGTGTAAAATGCGTGTTTCTGCGTTTGTAAATCGCAAGAATACATTCACGGAATAAGCTTAACGCCTAATGTTTCCCAGAACTCTTCAGAATACATTTGCAGCATTGTTAGCTGACACAACCGTTTAACATGTGTCGCCTTTTTTTGGCCCGTCACTTCACGATCACGTAATTCGCTGTAAAAATACACGAATCCGTATGAACGATGAAATTCTTCTTTGTAAATCGAATTATTGGGAGAATGTCGATATTTAATTTATGATTGTATAAATGTGTATATGGTAGTCCAATTTAAAGGACTGATATTATTGTACATATGTATATATCAGCGATGGGCACGTAGTGGCTCTTTGGGCTCTTTCCGTTATGTTTTGGTAACTGGCGACAGCCAGACGCACAAGCAAAGTACCGATCTCGAGCAAACTTACAATAACAAAATACACGCAGTGTTGTCGCCAGCCAGACGCACAAGTAGAAGACCGAACTTACAAACCTATCGTGACAGAGTTTACAAAAACAAAATACATGCAGTGCTGTCGCCAGCCAGACGCACAAGTAGATCGATGCAATAACAAAATACACACAGTGTGTGTACTGATCGCAATACCCGCTGACGGTCACTTTTGCACTGACATTCAAAGTGTATTGACAAATTATAAATAGTGTTTCAGTAAAACTTTTATGATTTTCGTCAAGTTATTTACTTATAATCTTATATTTGATTTAAAACTGACAAAAGTGTGTGGCAAACAGTATCCATTATTAACATCTTCAATGCTTCAATTAGAAGCAAGTTTTGCCAGCACTTACATACATATGTGTGCGAAGCTGCATTTTCAAACATTAAATATATTAAAAATGTTTATAGGAATAAATTAAGTGACATAAATTTATCAGATTTATTACGAATTGCTTTAAGTGAAGAGGAAATAGACTTCGAAAAATTATTAAATGAATGTTCATAAATGTGATCAAAATTTTTTTCGGTGTATTTTTTTTTTCCTAATTTTTTGCTCGCAGTTTATGATGTTCTCATATCCCAAACGGTAGTTTTTGTTGTAGATGTTGTTGTAGGACTCCCAAACCACTAACCATACAACATATAGATGCGTCATTTCATACAACGAAAACGTCCCATCGAAATTGTTAGCGACAGCTCCCATAGCTGTTCGGGTATTTGCCGAATGGGAGCTGTCGCACTTCGGCTATGAGCCGACTGGGAGCTGTCGCATTCGTGCTCTCTGTGAGCGAATTTCATTTCATTCGCAGAGAGGCAGTCAACAGAGACGGTCGGTTCACGCCGCTTATGCTCTTTGTATGTGTGTGTGCACATATATACATGTATATGTTTATATGTATTTGTGCATTTGGTCTTTTGCTGTTTGCGAGCAGCAGCTTCAATTTCGTTTTCAGATTTTACCTGCTACATGGGCATGATAATTTCATACACTGTTGCCATATTTCTGTCGCATTGTATTTTTGGGATGCGAATGCAAGTGAAGTTTGTCAATAGTGTATGGGTTTCTCATAATGCCTATAAAAGCACACATACATACAATTACATACATATGTATGTGTGCAAATGTTGTGTTCATATGCAGACACTTCATATGTATGTATGTATATGAACGCGTGGCAGTAGCCTTGACGTTGTCATGACCTGCCTCAACTTATATTTATGCACAAGCATTTTTGTTGATAGACTATTTCTTATTTTTGTTTGACTTGCATATTAATTACAAAATATTTGGTAAAAATGTCAATTGGCATTTAAATCAAATTAATTCAAAAATATTAGTTTAAAAATATATTATTTTAATATAATATATTTAGTTTAAAAATATATTATTTTAAAAATGTCGGTTGGCAATTGGCCGATATTTAATATGAAAATAAGTACATTTAAGGGTCGCAAAATGTGGTAAAATTTGTAAAACAAGTGTAATTAAATAAATAAAAATACATATATGTTTATATGTATGTATGTACATCTTTTGATAATTTAATATATATTGTTTTTTTTTTAATTCGCCGCTCAAATTTGTTACCGATCTAATATTGTATATGAGCAAACATATTACATCGGTTGAGTTTAATCTCATCATGTCCAAAATGTTGTACATGAAAGTCTTGACATCAACAACAGTATCTGGGAACTGTGCCCCCGATGAAGATACTATGTTGATTAACATTATACAAGACTGTGGGTCAAATCAATCATCATCAGAGCTAACATCTTCTGAAGATGATGATTTGATTTTCATTGATGACGAATTAGAATTAGAATTGGCTATAGAAGCAACAGATTTGAATATTCAAGACGCTTTCAATGAGAATGCTTTGCGTTATTTTGCAGGGTATCTCTTGCATAAGCTCTTGAAGAAACACGACTGCAAAGTGTGTTCAAATCTGTTGAAACCGTCCGATGAAGTCCTATGCACTTCCGAGTATTTAATACTAAATAAAAACTTCGGTTACGTTAATAGTAACCTTAAACTTATGATGATTTTTTTACTTTAATTAAAATACACTTTGATGTTTTTAAACGGTATTTCGAGACAAAGTCTCACAGATTCCATTTGAAAAAAACAATAGTTCAAAAATGCGTATTCATTACATCAAAGTTAGATAAATACGCATGCTGGTTTTCAGAGTCTGGTCCGTGTTATAATCACAGAACTCAATTGCTTAATGAGTTCATTTTGATTTTAATTAGAAAAAATTTTAAATGGATAACAGATGGGATTGCTGGTAGTAAGAACTCCAGGGTACCTTTAAATAAATTAAAAATAATTAAGCAGTAGAATTTTTTCTTACTTTATGTTTAAATAATAGCAAATATTAAATATTTACATGTTAGTTAATACACTAAATAAGGTAATATTAAGTGGGGAACATGGATTTGACTTAATTTCAAACACTTATAAATAGTAATTAAAATGTTATGCATTTTTGAAATTAAGTCATTTCAAGTCGACTCAAAGGTCCTATTAATTTACGACCCCATTAAAATGTTGATGGCCTCCACGTGGTGTTCTCTGGATACCGATGTAATATGTTTGCTCATATACAATATTAGATCGGTAACAAATTTGAGCGGCGAATTAAAAAAAAAAACAATGTATATTAAATTATCAAAAGATGTACATACATACATATAAACATATATGTATTTTTATTTATTTAATTACTCTTGTTTTACAAATTTTACCACATTTTGCGACCCTTAAATGTACTTATTTTCATATTAAATATCGGCTAATTTGCCAACCGACATTTTTACCAAGAACATAAATCAAATAATATATTTTTAAACTAATATTTTTGAATTAATTTGATTTAAATGCCAACTGACATTTTTACCAAATATTTTGTAATTAATATGCAAGTCAAACAAAAATAAGAAATAGTCTATCAACAAAAATGCTTGTGCATAAATATAAGTTGAGGCAGGTCATGACAACGTCAAGGCTACTGCCACGCGTTCATATACATACATACATATGAAGTGTCTGCATATGAACACAACATTTGCACACATACATATGTATGTAATTGTATGTATGTGTGCTTTTATAGGCATTATGAGAAACCCATACACTATTGACAAACTTCACTTGCATTCGCATCCCAAAAATACAATGCGACAGAAATATGGCAACAGTGTATGAAATTATCATGCCCATGTAGCAGGTAAAATCTGAAAACGAAATTGAAGCTGCTGCTCGCAAACAGCAAAAGACCAAATGCACAAATACATATAAACATATACATGTATATATGTGCACGCACACATACAAAGAGCATAAGCGGCGTGAACCGACCGTCTCTGTTGACTGCCTCTCTGCGAATGAAATGAAATTCGCTCACAGAGAGCACGAATGCGACAGCTCCCAGTCGGCTCATAGCCGAAGTGCGACAGCTCCCATTCGGCAAATACCCGAACAGCTATGGGAGCTGTCGCTAACAATTTCGATGGGACGTTTTCGTTGTATGAAATGACGCATCTATATGTTGTATGGTTAGTGGTTTGGGAGTCCTACAACAACATCTACAACAAAAACTACCGTTTGGGATATGAGAACATCATAAACTGCGAGCAAAAAATTAGGAAAAAAAAATACACCGAAAAAAATTTTGATCACATTTATGAACATTCATTTAATAATTTTTCGAAGTCTATTTCCTCTTCACTTAAAGCAATTCGTAATAAATCTGATAAATTTATGTCACTTAATTTATTCCTATAAACATTTTTAATATATTTAATGTTTGAAAATGCAGCTTCGCACACATATGTATGTAAGTGCTGGCAAAACTTGCTTCTAATTGAAGCATTGAAGATGTTAATAATGGATACTGTTTGCCACACACTTTTGTCAGTTTTAAATCAAATATAAGATTATAAGTAAATAACTTGACGAAAATCATAAAAGTTTTACTGAAACACTATTTATAATTTGTCAATACACTTTGAATGTCAGTGCAAAAGTGACCGTCAGCGGGTATTGCGATCAGTACACACACTGTGTGTATTTTGTTATTGCATCGATCTACTTGTGCGTCTGGCTGGCGACAGCACTGCATGTATTTTGTTTTTGTAAACTCTGTCACGATAGGTTTGTAAGTTCGGTCTTCTACTTGTGCGTCTGGCTGGCGACAACACTGCGTGTATTTTGTTATTGTAAGTTTGCTCGAGATCGGTACTTTGCTTGTGCGTCTGGCTGTCGCCAGTTACCAAAACATAACGGAAAGAGCCCTGGGAGCCCAAAGAGCCACTACGTGCTCATCGTTGTTCTAAAGAGTTAATTTCCCAAATAGCAAGTATACTTGTAGTCAGGGTTCGTAAAATGTGCTCGCAACCCGTTTGGACCCGCGAGAAATTCTGCTGCAGGTTTTTTCGAGTCGCTGCCGACAGAGGCGGCGGGTATGATCGGGTCGTCTGGCAGAGGTAACGGGTCGTGAGGGTACGCCGTGCTTCGCCGCGGGTCGCTGTCGACAGCAGCAGTATCGTACGAGCCGGTCTGCAGAGCGCTCGTTCGTGGTAGGCAGGCATATGTACATATGTATGTGTGATGTGCGAAATTTGTATGATGGTATGCTTCTGTGTATATATTTTTTTAAGGCGAAATGTGCCCGATATCTTTCACTCTGTACCTGATGCCTACTCCGTTTCAGCTTGACCCAGCTGTTTTGCCTACGACTTTTTTACCTATATACTCCTATACCAATAAAACCTACAGTCAATTCGTATACTTCATTCACATAACATATTTTAGTAACAAGTTTATTTATTTGCAAATGATCTTTTTATTTCCTATAGCCAAAAAAATCGAAAGACATTCATTCTGAAATCTAGTATCAGGTACCACTATGCAAACGCAGACAAATCTGCTGAGTGAGGCTATAAGGGATGAAATGCATCGCGCACATTCTGCCTTGAAATATATACACACGACCCGATCGTACCCGCGGCCTCTGTCGGCAGCGACCCGAAAATACCCGCGGCAGAATTTCTCGCGGGCCCGAACGGGTTTTGCCCGCATTTTACGAACCCTTCTTGTAGTACAATAAATACTATGTATGCCGGGTACACTCTCAGTCGTCACTTATCTGTGCGCTTCCTCAGCACGCGGCACTCACGGTCGTGTTATCCCAAAAAAGCGGGACGGAGCCTGTCCCGCGCGACACATTTAATTTTGATTTAAAAATCGGGACGTCCCGCCAAAATCGCGATGTCCGGCAACGCTGATATGTACATACATTTTTTTCATGCAGGCGCTATCTACCTATGTATGTACAAATGTATATATTCAATTTTTAAGTTCAACACTAATATGTAGGTGTTTTCAATTTTAAATATGAATGTTGGGCCTAACGCTGAATGACTCCTAGAATTATGCAGAATACATTCGTAGCGTTGTTTGCTGCCGTTTGTATTAAACGGAAACGGCAAATCCTTGTAAATATGCGATCAGCTGAGACGCTAGAGATGGACATGTGTCGTCTTTTTTCTGCCCGTCACAGCGCGATCACGTAATTGACTGTAAAAATACACGAATCCGCATGCACGGTGAATGGATACAGAAATTTCGATATTTAATTTATGCTTTTATACTGTGTATGTGCTTTATTGAGTCAACACGAACACGCACGAAATTGGAATAGGAAACACGACACTCGGGTCCACGCAGTGCAGCGATGTGCCACGAAAAATAAGAAGCACAAACTTTGCTCCATTCTGTTTGTGTCTCCGAGTGTGTCACTGTGTAAGTGTGATTATGTGATGTCCCAATTTGTTTGATATTTTGCGTTCTTTGTTATTTATTGTTACTGCATATGCCAAGTAAAAAACATAATCTATATTTCGAAAACATTGAATGCCACTTCGTAGATATAGTTATGATGATTACGGATACCAAATTTGAAAGTAAAAAGGGTAGGTTAGGTTTGTGCAAAGTATGTAACATGCAGAAGGAAGCATCTCCGACACCATAAAGTATATACATATATTCTGAATCAGCATGACGAGAAAAATTGATCTAGACATGTCCGTCCGTCTGGATGAACGCAAGGATCTCAGAAACTATAAAAGCTAGAATAACCAAAATTGGCATCCACATTCTCCTAGGTCCGAGAAAAGACGAGTTTATTTTTATCTTTTTATAGCCTGTACCCAAAGGGTGAAAGGCTATACTAGTTTTGTGCGCATGTATGTAACACACAGAAGGAGGCGTGGCAGACCCCACAAAGTCTATATATTCTTGATCAGGGTGAGAAGACGAGTCGATATAGCCATGTCCGTCTGTCCGTCTGACCGTCTGTCCGTCTGTCTGTATGAGCGCAAGGATCTCAGTAAGTACAAGAGCTAGGATAACCAAAATTGGTATCAAGGTTCCTATAAGCCCTAGGCAGAACGAGTTTGTTTATTTTTTTTGATACACCCCCCACTCCCCCGCAATTCGTATTTTTTCTTATAACTTCCGTAATTCTCGGAATTTTAAAATTAATTTTGGTAGGTACATCCAGTTAGTACTAATGTGTCCTTGTGCCAAATTTCATCATGATAGGTCAATTTTGAAGAAAGTTATAGCCATAAGTAAAATCGCTGCTCATGCGCTGCCTGCAGCTCTGTCGGCAGCGCTGCCCGCAGCTGTTGTTGTTGTTGCTGCTTTTGTTCAACTTTGTGCTGCATACATACACGCATATATACACGCATAGGTACGTGATGTAGATGTATGCTGTTTAAACTGAACATAAACATGTATTCTAATTTAATTTAATTAATTATTTTAATTAATTCATTCATTCATTATTTTTAATAATTTAATTTTTTTTTAATTTTTTTTTTTTTTAATTTTTCCTTTTTGTGGAGAGTACAGGCTATTTTACTGTCGGGCTTGCTCGACTGTAGCGTTCTTTCTTGTTTTAATTTGTATTCTTTTATTGATTTTAGAAACAAAGTTTTAAGTCAATCGGTTGAAACATGTGGATTTTAAGAATAAACTTTGGAGCTCGAATTTTCAAAAATCCTAGTACGCACCTACACTATGATAGGATACTTGAGCCCAAATTTCATTTTCCTAGCTTTTAGCGTTTGGGCTGTGCGTTGATCACCAATCAGACAGTCAGTCAGGACAAACTGTTTTATATATATAGATAGAGATGTATGTCTGCCAGTCCTATATATTTCTTGCACATTTTTCCGCACGTACTACTTACTTACTTATTTTTTGTAAGTCCCAAAGGGTACAAGGGTATATTAGTTTTGTGCGAGTGCACATGGAACACACAGAAGGAGGCGTGGTAGACCCCACAAAGTATATATATTCTTGATCAGCATGACAAGCCGAGTCGATATAGCCATGTTCGCCTGTCCGTCTGTCCGTATGAACGCAAGGATCTCAGAAACTATAAAAGCTAGAATAACCAAACTTGGTATACAGATTCTCCTGAACCCGTTCGATGCACCCCTCCACTCCCCCCCCCCCCCCCCCCCCCCCCCCCCTATTCACGATTTTCTATAACTCCCGTATTTCTTGGAATTTTTAACTAAAATTTGGCAGACACATCGAGATAGTGATTATATATCTGTATACTAAGTTTCATTATGATAGGTTGATCATATGTACAAGTACACAAACACGCATAGACACGATTCTGATGTAAATGTATAAAAAAAAAAAATTTAAATGTATGTATGCATGTATGGAATATTTTATATTTAATTTATTTAATTAATTAATTAAATTAATTCGATATTTAATTTAAATAATTAATAATTAAATTAATCAAATTAAATTAATTAATTAATTAAATAAATTAAATATAAAATATTCCATACATGCATACATACATTTACATCAGAATCGTGTCTATGTGTGTTTGTGTACTTGTACATATTAATAAAATTAATTAATTAATTTCTTTTTTTGTGGGGTGGTACAGGGTATTTAAGAGTTGAGCCTGCTCGACTTTAGCATTCCTTTCTTGTTTTAATCTGCAGTGATAGGGAAAGAGTCAAGTCACTATCATAAAATAATTTTTGCTTAGCTGTTCTACTTTTCTGAATCCCTGCAGGTTTGTCGTAGCACATTTTGCTATTGTACAAAACCCGGACTGAAAGATTTCTTGATATCCCTGAGACTTACATCCTAAAATGTTCATATTTTGTACCTTAAAATGGTATTTGGGTATTTTTCACACAATTTAAAACAAGTGAAAACGCTAAATTCATACATATTTAATAGCCAAATATCGATACGATATATTCAAATAAATTATTTTCATTCTTTATATATGAGATCAATATTTTTGTTGAGAAATTTCAACTTATCTACGATTCTGCTCTTCAAGGAGCTTCTGTGATGAGTAATAATTTGGCCAGCTTTACTAAAAGTGCGTTCGGAGGAACATGATGTTGGTGCATTCACCAGGTACAACTGATAACTTGTGCAGTGATACTTTTGTGTATGTCACGGCGCCGTTAAATGCATGGCATAGAAGTCCTAAGTGCAACGACGTCAATTATTATTTGCGACGTAGAACTGTTGTATGAAAACAGTTGGTTTAACGAAAATCTGATTTCGAAAGGCAAGTCGATTGAATTTGTAATACAAAAATAACTTACTAATTGTTTTAATTATTTGAGCAGAAGATACCAAATGGGACATTAAATTGCTCCTAAGCCTATACTCCTATACTACGCAAAAAGGCAGAATTCCGCGACCCAAAGCAGAAGAAAACAAATAAAAAAGCTAAAGTCGGGTGTCCCGACTTTGATATACTCTGTACAATAATTATAGAAAATAAAAAAAATTAAGAAAATTAAAAAAAAATTTTGTTGATCCATTTTACCATTCTCGGTATTCGAACTCACGTAAATGGTGTATAATTGCACATTTACTTAGCAATTGCGTCTGTTTGAGTGTATGTATGCCTATGCGCATCTATTCGTGTCTGTGTAAACGTGTTAGCAGTCAACCAAACAGCAACATCAACAACAGCAGCAGGGGTATTTTTAAAATTTTAGTTCGAGATTCCAAGAATTACGGGAGTTAGAGAAAATCGCGATTTGCGGTGGAGAAGGGGGAGGGAGGGAAATTCCAAAATATACATTTTCTGCGTATTCACACAAGGCATCTTGGACTAAAATTTGGTGTTCCTAGGTTTTAAAGTCTCCGAGACATAGGCGATTATACGAATGGAAAATCGGGAAAACGCCCATAGGGGGGAAGTGGGGGGAAAATCAAAAAAATAAAACAAACTCGTATAGCGTACACACATAAGGCATCTTTGTGCAAAATTTGGTGTCTCTATATAACTTGTTAAATCGGTCTATCATAGTGAAACTTGTCATACGGACACATAACAACTAACTGGGGGTATTTGCAAAATTTTAGTTCGAAATTCCAAGAATTACAGGAGTTACGATTTGCATGGGAGAGGGGGGTGGGAGGGAAATTACAAAATACACATTTTCTGCGTGTTCACATAAGGCATCTGGGACTAAAATTTGCTGTCCGTAGGTCTTATAGCCTCCGAGATATAGGTGATTAAACGAATGGAAAATCGGGAAAACCCCCATAGGGGGAAAGTGGGGGGCAAAATCAAATAAATTAAACAAACTCGTGTAGAATACACACATAACGCATCTTTGTGCAAAGTTTCTTATAGTCTCTGAGATCCAGGTGTACATACGGACAGAAAGACAGGGCTAGATCGACTCGTCTCGACATGCTGATCAAGAATATATATACTTTGTGGGGTCTGCCACGCCTCCTTCTGCCTGTTACATTTTCAGCTCCCGCAAACCTAATATACTCTTGTACATTTTATGTACAGAGTATAAAACAAGATAGAACGCTACAGTCGAGCAAGCCCGACAGTAAAATAGCCTGCACTCTCCCCACAAAAAAGAAAAATTAAATTATTAAAAAAAATGAATGAATTAATAAATAAATTAAATTGGAATACATGTTTATGTTCAGTTTTAACAGCATACATTTGCATCATAAATACGCATAGGTGTTTATATGCGTGTATGTATGCAGCACAAAGTTGAACCAAAGCAGCAACAACAACAACAGCTGCGGGCAGCGCATGAGCAGCGATTTTACTTATGGTTATAACTTTCTTCAAAATTGACCTATCATGATGAAATTTGGCACACGGGCACATTAGAACTAACTGAATGTACCTACCAAAATTGATTTCAAAATTCCAAGAATTACGGAAGTTATAAGAAAAAACACGAATTGCGGGGGAGTGGGGGGGGTGCATCAGAAAAAAACACAAACTCGTCCTTAGGACTTAGGAGAACCTGGATACCAAGTTTGGTTATTCTAGCTCTTATACTTTCTGAGATCCTTGCGTTCATACAGACGGACGGACAAACAGACGGACGGACATCGCTATATCGACTCGTCTTCTCACCCTGATCAAGAATATATATACTTTGTGGGGTCTGCCACGCCTCCTTCTGTGTGTTACATACATGCGCACAAAACTAGTATAGCCTTTCACCCTTTGGGTACAGGCTATAACAAGAGAGAACGCTACAGTCGAGCAAGCCCTACAGTAAAATAGCCACAAAAAAGGAAAATAAAAAAAAAAATTAAAACAAAATTAAATTATTAAAAAAAATGAAGTAATTATTTAAGTAATTAAAGTATGTTTTTGTTCAGTTTTAACAGCATACAGTTGTACTAAAGCAGCAACAACAACAGCTGCGAGCAGCGCTGCCGGCAGAGCTGCAGGCAGCGATTTTATTTATGGCTATCACAATTGACCTATCATGATGAAACTTGGCACACGGACGCATTAGTACTAGCTGGATGTGCCTACCAAAATTAATTTCAAAATTTCAAGTATTACGGAATTTATAAACAAAAACACGAATTGCGTGGGAGTGGGTGGGTGTATCAGAACAAAAAACTTGACCTGCCTAGGACTTAGGGGAACCTTGATACTAAGTTTGGTTTTTCTAGCTCTTGTACTTCGTGAGATCCTTGCGCTCATACAGACAGACGGACGGACGGACATGGCTATATCGACTCGTCTTGTCATCCTGATCAATAATATATATATTGTAATATAATATTGTTCCTTTATATCGTTCCGTTTTGTTGCTGGTTCGGTGTTTTCTCTTGGATTTTCATGATCATATCAATGTCTTCAATGAAGTCTTCGATATCACCGTTATTTTACCCTGTACCCGTTGGGTAAAAAGGGTATATTAGGTTTGTGCAAAGTATGTAACATGCAGAAGGAAGCATCTCCGATCCCATAAAGTATATACATTCTTGATCAGCATGACGAGAGAAATCGATCGACACATGTCTGTCCGTCTGTCTATCTGTCTGGATGAACGCAAGGATCTCAGAAACTATAAAAGCTGGAATAACCAAAGTTGGTATCCAGATTCTCCTAGGTCCGAGAAAGGACGAGCTTATTTTAATTTTTGAATTTTCCTCCCCTTCCCGCGCTACAGAATTTCGTCAAAACTGTCCACATTTCAAAAGCTACATAAACCAAACTTTGCACACGCAATATACATGTATGTACAGTTATCTACTTTAGTTTGACCAATTCACTTCTGTTCCCATCAGGCCCTTTGAGCAAAGCGACCACACGTGGCCGCTTCCACTCTTCCGGGAAGTATCCACTTGCTAAACAGCGGGAATACAACGCTGCCAAGTGCTGGGGGATAGCTCTCCAGACCGCCTTTGCAACCGCTCCAGTGATCCCATCCAATCCTGGCGATCGCCTGCTCCTCAACCGCGCAATACATGCAGACACCTCCGAAACCTCGAGAGCTGGAGGGGCAATTTCGGCAATGGCTATGGGAGCTCTGGACTCCGCAACTGGGAAAAAGTTGCGGAGGAGCACTCGCGCACAATCGTTCCACGAAACGACTGTCTCGCCATTGGCCCGAAGCGACCCTATCTTGGCGTTTCCTCTTCGTCTGTTGTTGCATATGCGGTACACATGTCCCCACGGGTCGTCCCTGTGCTCCTTCACAAACTGCCTCCAATCATCCTCCTTCGCCTTCAGTATTTACTTCTTGTACTGAGCCAAGGCAATCCTCAACTCAGTAGCAAGAAGCCGCTCATCGCCGTTGTGATGACGACGCGCATACTGCCTCCGGCGTCGGATCCTACTCACCCGTCGGCGCATGTCGTCCAAGTCGGCCGTCCACCAGTTCACCCTCCGAACTGTGCTCGTCTCACGGCGTCCTATCGCCCTATCGCACGCTTGGTGTACGATAGACCGTAGGGCCGCTACCTGCTCGTCCATCGGTGCGTCTGCCGAGATCGCCTCTGCTCCTCCGATGACCTCCTCGTCGAACAGTCGCCAACGCGCTCTCGCGAGATTCCAGGACGGCACAGGAGTAATGGTACTCTCAAATGCGTTCTGGGGTCCAGGTGTCACCACAACAGAGATTCTGTTGTGGTCACTCAGGACCCACTCGTCTACTCTCCATTGGTATGAAGCCCACACCAATGCTGCGTCATTGGCGATTGTGACGTCGATGTCGCTCCTCCCGTTCGGTCCATCGAACGTGAATACATCGCTGTATTCGTTTAGAGCCCCAGCACTACGCCCCGTGATCCACTCAGCCAGCAGCTCACCCCGCTGTTCGTTTAAATGTCCCTGATTCACATCAGAAACTTTGCTAAACCACAGGGGGGATACTGCGTTTGCGTCGAGTCCGAGGATGGCAGGCGTGTTGCTAGCGCGCAACAACACTTCATCCAAGTAGCCTAGGTACGGCTCAATATCCGCTCCAAATTGGCAGTATACGGAGGACAGGTAGGCTGTGCCAAAGCCACCCGTCACTCTCACGCATACCCCAAGGTCCGTTGTCAGGTCCTCCATTTGGACGCACACGATGTTAGGGTCGTCCACAACGATGGCCGCCTTCTTCCTCCTATCTGCGTAGATTCGCATACTGGATGGCAGTCCAGTATTGCGATCCAAGTGGGGGCTAACACAGGGTTCCTGGATCAGAGCGAAGGTGTATCCAGAATTCCTTATCCTAATCCCACACCCTACTGTCGCGTTGCTGCATCTCGCACAGTTAGTTTGCAAGACACTAAACATTTTAGTGCCTTGCTTGCACCCTTGCTATGACAGCAGCATAGATCGGACATGCCTCCGAGAGCGTGCGATGCCCCGAAGGATGCCCTTTCATGCGGCAGTTGCAGCAGTCCGCCGGCTTTTGGCATTTGGCCGGTCTGCCCACATTGACGACACGCTGTGGTTGCGTTGCATTCCGCCACCTTGTGGTTGAAACTCATGCACCTATGGCATGCATATGTTCGCACCAGCTTCCTGCATCTAAAGGACTGGCCGGTCACGAAGATTCGGCCAGCCTTCTCCAGTATAGTTGCTGCTGCCTCATCCACATCCAGCGTGAGGTTGATCCTGCCATCGTCCGTGACAGATCACCTCTTGGTCTCCAATCTGACCGCCTCTTTATACTTCTCCAAGGTCATCTGCTCCTTGAAATTAAGGGCATACGCGTCCTCCAGGAACTGCTCCGGCGAAACCTCCGTGTCGACGTCGTACACAATCACAAGGCGCGTCAAGTTTTCCAAATTAGTATATTTGTACGCTTTCGATGTTTCATCATAGGCTACGTAAAACATAGGCCACTGTTGTGGTGTTCTAGAAAACTCAGGCAAATCCTGTAGTTTACGTACGTAAGGTTAACTGTGTGAGTTGTCGTGATAATTATTATTCTGTGATGACGAAGATGAGTCCAGAGACCTCGGCGGCATATGAGGGACAGGTTGCAACGAATGCGGCAAAAAATTCGTTGCTTGTAGAGACGTATAATCTGACGGCGGCGGCATAGCATTTGCAGCTTGTAGAACAGTGTGTTGTGGAGGCGGCGGCATTGTAATGGAATTACCCGGTTCGTTATTTCTAACTACATGCTGCTGCCTTTCTAAGTGCTTTTCTGGGAAAATGTTATGATCTACTAAGGGCATTACATTTTGAAACATACCTTTACTTTCGGCATCATTACGATTTAGTTTTTCTTCTAAGTACTGACTCAGCTCATCATTACGCTTGAGCACCTCTGCAAACTTATTTTTCAAGTCCAGAACCTTTTGCTGTAGTTGCTCAACCATGCAGGGGGCAACCACTGTAGCGTCGAGCTCATCTTCATTGTCTGACCTTTGAGACATGTTGTGTTCAAATCCTAAACGGACTGGCGGCTTTCCTTTAGTTGTTCGATGACTGACTCTTGGCATAAGAGCCGATGTCCGGCGGGCAATGCACAAAACTTTTATTCCACTGTGCGGCTGACGATGCACAAAACTTCTTTATATTCACCACACCTTGTATATCCACCACTGTGCGGCAGGCAATGCACTGTAAACGTAGATATATTTTGTGTACTCCAATCTGGCGTGACTTTTACAGGTTTCTCCAATTGTGCGACGATGCACAAACCTTATGTCAATCAGTGTGCGGCAGGCAATGCACAAAACTTTATATCAACCACTGTGCGGCAGGCAATGCACAAAACTTTTTCACCACTCCTTATATAGCCACCACTGTGCGGCAGGCAATGCACTGTGAACGTAGATATATTTAGTACTCCGATCTTTACGTGACTTCTTCAGGTTTCTCCAATTGTGCGGCTGCGATGCACATTCCTGAATGCAGCAACAACAAATTACAAAGAACTCAAATATCAAATAGTTGGGGACATCATCACTCCCACACAGAACAAGCAACAGTTCGTGGCCATGTATGAAAAAGTAAAGAGAAACATGCATGCATATGTACACACATATGTATGTATGTATGCCTGTGTACGTACATATATAGTATGTATGTACATTCGTATGTATGTATACATTGGACAATCGAGCACTGTTGTTTGATTGTAATAAATAATGTTCTATGGTTTTAAATCAAAATTTTAAAACTAACAAGAGAGAACGCTACAGTCGAGCAAGCCCGACAGTGTAATACCCTGTACCCAGGTAAACTTCCGTCACTGAGTTATATGCGCCCATAGCAGCAGCAAAAAGAGGAAGAAGAAGAGCGAACTTGTTGCTGCAGTTTGTGGGGGTTGTACTGTAGAGAATTTGTTTCGCTAATAACTTTTCTCAGAATTGACCGAATTGGATAAAATTTCAAACAATAGTAGTAGACAATTGCAGTTGTTGTTGTTTTTATACCCTGTACCCGTTGGGTAAAAAGGGTATATTAGGTTTGTGCAAAGTATGTAACATGCAGAAGGAAGCATCTCCGACCCCATAAAGTATATATATTCTGAATCAGCATGACGAGAGAAATCGATCTAGACATGTCCGTCCGTCTGTCCGTCTGGATGAACGCGAGGATCTCAGAAACTATAAAAGCTAGAATAACCAAAGTTGGCATCCAGATTCTCCTAGATCCGAGTAAGGACGAGTTTGTGTTTTTTTCTGATGCACCCCCCCCCCCCCCACCCACTCCCCCGCAATTCGTGTTTTTCCCACAATTCCCGTAACTCTCGTATTTCTTGGAATTTTGTACTCAATTGGCAAATACATCCATATATTTGATTATGTGTCTGTGTGCCAAATTTCATCCTGATAGGTTAATTATGAAGAAAGTTATAGACATAAACATAATCTCTGCCCAAGCTCTGCCGGCAGGGGTTGCTGCTTTGACTTATTATACTCTGCACATGAAATATACAGAAGTATATTAGGTTTGCGGGAACTGAAAAATGTAACAGGCAGAAGGAGGCGTGGCAGACCCCACAAAGTATATATATTCTTGATCAGCATGACGAGACGAGTCGATCTAGCCCTGTCTGTCTGTCTGTCCGTCTGTCCGTCCGTATGAAAACCTGGATCTCAAAGACTATAAGAGATAGAGACACCAAATTTTGCACAAAGATGCGTTATGTGTGTATTCTATACGAGTTTGTTTTATTTTTTTGATTTTCCCCCCACTTCCCCCCTATGGGGGTTTTCCCGATTTTCCATTCGTATAATCGCCTATATCTCGGAGACTATGAGACCTAGGAACACCAAATTTGAGTCCCAGATGACTTATGTGAATACGCAGAAAATGTATATTTTGGAATTTCCCTCCCTCCCCCCTCTCCACCGCAAATCGCAATTTTCTCTAACTCCCGTAATTCTTGGAATTTCGTACTAAAATTGGAAATAGAATGGAAATACCCCCAGTTGGTTATTATGTGTCCGTATGCCAAGTTTCACTATGATAGACCGATTTAACGAGAAGTTATAGCCATAAATATATTTGCTGCTGCAGCGCTGTTTAAGCGCTGCCCGCGGCTGTTGTTGATGTTGCTGTTTGGTTGACTGCGAAAATGCTTACACAGACACGAATAGATGCGCATAGGCATACATACACTCACACAGACGCAATTGCTATGTAAATGTGCAATTATAAACCCTTTACGTGAGTTCGAATACCGAGAGAGGTAAAATCGATCAAATTTTTTTTTTATTTTCTTAATTTTTTTTATTTTTTATAATTATTGTAAACATATGTACAGAGTATTTCAAAGTCGGGACACCCGACTTTAGCTTTTTTACTTGTTTTTACTGCATACAAGCACGCATAGACGCGATTCTGATGTAAATCTATGCTTTTGAAATTGTACATAAACACTTATGCATGCATAAATAAATATTTAAATATTTATATTTAAATATTTTATATTGAATTAAATTAATTAATTACATTTTTTGGTATTTATTTAATTTTTTTTGTGGGGTGGTACAGGGTATTTAAGAGTTGAGCCCGCTCGACTTTAGCATTCCTTTCTTGTTTTTTTTTTATTTTTAATTTCTAAAATTATTCTAAACATATATACAGAGTTTCTTGTTTTTTTTTTTATTTTTAATTTCTAAAATTATTCTAAACATATATACAGAGTTTTTCGAAGTCGGGACACCCGACTTTAGTTTTTTTACTTGTTTTCTGATGGCATTATATTTACCACCGGTTCAAGAATGCCGTAGTATTTTGATATAATGCATAGGCAGACTATAAAAACACTTTTACACAAAGCAGTATGTAGCAGAAATGCTTGATTTCTTGTAGATCCATTTTCTTCCATGTTCAGTTTTTCGAGTGCAACAATAATTTCGTTGAAACATTTTGTAAAATCGCGTATACTAGCATATTTTTCAGACCAGCGCGTTTCACAAATTGAGTGAACATTGGGTACATATTGTCGGCAAATGACCGATTCCTTAAAAAAGTTTATGACGTTCTTAATTGTCGAAATAGTGTTTCGAATTTCCGGAACCGAATTTAAATCGTTCAATTTAGCTAAATTTAGCCTGTGACTGGCGCAGTGAAAATATAGGCTCTTAGTGAACGTTTTCTTTAAAATATTTTGCACACCGCCAATTTTGCCAGCCATTGTAGTGCATCCATCAAAACCTAGTCCCACACATTTCTCAGATTGAAGATTTATTTCAGCAATTAAATGTTTTATATTGGCAGCTTTAGTGTCAGCATTCATAGCCTTAAGCTCCACAAATCCGATGAACTCTTCCCGAATAAGCAGTTTTCCTTCATCAAATTTCTGATTACAATAGATAACTGCTCTTTTCCAGACAAATCTGCTGTCTCGTCTGCCAGTATACTATGAGCTGCAGCTTTTCTTATGTCTTCACATATAAATGACTTGATGAGTTAATTTTTATATGGATTAACTTTATTTTACACGATTAACTTATTGTACGTGCGTCTGCTCTCTTGGTGTGCTGAATTACAAGTGAAGTTTATTCATTATCCAGTTCCGATGGTTCATTCATCGGAACCATTTAAATGCTATCGGACTTAATTACTAGTTGTCGGTTAGTTATTGAGTGCATATACAATCCAACAGACTTTAAATTTTTTGAACAGATATCAATAAGCTCGTTTTGAATACTTGGAGACAAATAAGATGCATTTTTTCTGCCTTCAAATTTTTTCATCATCAATAAGTCGTAAAGTACACCTGTAGATAAGACAAATATATTTAATAGAAATTTTGACCACAATAGGCAATAATGGCTACCTTCATCATTTTGTTTTCCTCGTAACGGAAGATCAAGCGTACCGTAAAATATTTTTGTGGAAACAATAGATTTTAAAAATTGTCTATCTTTTTAATTACTTTTTCATGTCCAGTTTGCATTTTGACATCCACTGGTATCTGCTCCAAAAATAATTTCACAGACTTTGCAGCTTCCTTGTTCACTGTGAGACTTGCAGTACTCATGAATATTTTTAAACTTCGTGAACGGTCGTATAACAAAAGAAGAAACCACTCCACATATTTTGTGTGGCTTAAACAAAACGCAGTATATGCAAAAAAAACTCCTTTTAGTCTGCCTGAATACACCAACCAGGGCTTATAGATTTCAAGCCAATTATAATTAAATTTGCGCTTTAGGTGAGTGGCATTAGCAGCGAAATCATAATTGGACGGTGGCACCCAGCATTTGGCGAGTAACTCACGCTTTTGTGCGGGAGTAATCACTAGGTGTTTTTATCCACATTCCTATATCATATAAATGATAGTCATCTTCACAATTGTCAACGGTAGCTGTAGTTGGGCCTGAATAATCAGGGCTTTTTGGTTGCCGCCGGAGTCGCTAGGGCTATGTTTTCTTTTTGATGCTACAACGTGTATAAGCTCTAAGATTTACCATGTTACAATGTAAAATATCACACTTACATGAATTACTAGTAAAAAAACTTTCTAATCTCCTTTTTATACCCTGTACCCGTAGGGTAAAAAGTTATTAGCGAAACAAATTCTCGCCAGTACAACTCCCTCAAACTGCAGCAACAAGTTCGCTCTAGGAGCTCATGCAGACAGACGGAATTTTTCTCGTCATGCTGATTGGGGTCGAAGATGCTTCCATCTACCTGCTACTAAACAAGAAAGGAATGCTAGACTCGAGGGGGTTCAACTCTTAAATATCCTGTACCCACACCGAAAAAAATAAAAAAAAAATAAAATAAACTCGTCCATTCTCTGGCCTAGGAGAATCTGGATACCAATTTTATTTTAGCTCTTCTTCTTCCTCTTTTTGCTGCTGCTATGGGCGCATATAACTCAGTGACGGAAGTTTACCTGGGTACAGGGTATTACACTTTCAGGCTTGCTCGATTGTAGCGTTCTCTCTTGTTTTTTTTTTAATTTTGTCAGGGTTGAGATTTGTAACACTTTAGTACTAGGGACAGATCAGCTTTCCTGTGGTCCATTTTCGACCACTGTGCGGGTCTCGTTCATAAGGCATGACCGAGCTTGGTCCATTGTCCCATATATGGCATGTGTAAATGGTTATGTACAAGTATGTTTGGAGCCCGTATGTATATATGCATAAATGGGTGTACCATCCTTTTCTTTCTGCCAGTGCTCGCTCACATTCTATTTACAGTCTGGTAAACTCAACAGTAGGTGTAATTATTTGCACACCTCGTTGCGGACTATGTTCTATACCACTCATTATATAAACGGCCGCGGGCTCGATACAAAAACTGATACATGCATACATATGTTAAGTATGTATGTATAAGCACTTGTATGATATACGCATGTACACAAATTTTTTTATGCCCTTATTTTCGCATCTAGCTGGGAGGCAATGCTCAGTTACCCCAGCAATCCTCCCATCGACATCATCATTGGCGCCATAGCCATTCGGCAGGACATTCAGCAACCCGGTTGCCTTTTACCATTTTTTGTGATCGCTGATGCCTCTCCCCTTCCCTCCCCTCCCCATACCTATTGTATTGTGCGAACACGTAATTACGCAAATTCATATCAGTGCCTGTGTGTGCGAGTGTAGTGAACTTGTGGGTGTGGGTGTCTGTTGGTGTTGGTGAATGCGTTCGCGTCGTTTCAAGGGCGCGGCGCAGTGAATACATCAAATGAGCGGAATGAAAGGCAGAGCTGCCCTGCCAACGATTCATAGCAAAGTTGCGCTGTGCGAACTGTGAACTTCTGGTAACTGGTGGCAGGTAGCTGGTGGCGGGTAGACAGCACTGAAGGCCAAGTCCGGCAGCAATGACAACAAGAAAGGACGCTACAGTCGAGCAAGCCCGACAGTGTAATACCCAGTACCCAGGTAAACTTCCGCCACTGAGTTATATGCGCCCATAGCAGCAGCAAAAAGAGGAAGAAGAAGAGCGAACTTGTTGCTGCAGTTTGTGGGGGTTGTACTGGCGAGAATTTGTTTCGCTAATAACTTTTATTATAATTCACTGAATTGAATAAAATTAAACAACAGTAGATATTAATTTATTTATAAATTATGTACAATATGCAAAGTTTGGTTTAGTTAGCATTTGAAATTTAAAAAACAAGAAAGGAATGCTAAAGTCGAGCAGGCTCAACTCTTAAATACCCTGTACCACCGCACAAAAAAGAAATTAAATTAATTAATTAATTAAATTAAACTCGTCCTTTCTCGGGCTCAGGAGAATCTGTATACCAAGTTTGGTTATTCTAGCTCTTATACTTTCTGAGATCCTTGCGTTCATACAGACAGACGGACATGGCTATATCGAATCGGCTTGTCATGCTGATCAAGAATATATATACTTTGTGGGGTCTACCAAGCCTCCTTCTGTGTGTTCCATGTACACTCGCACAAAACTAATATACCCTTGTACCCTTTGGGTACAGGGTATAAAAATAAACCAACTCGTCCTTTCTCGGACCTAGGAGAATCTGGATACTAACTTTGGTTGTTCCAGCTTTTATAGCTTCTGAGATCCTTGCGTTCATCCGGACAGCGACGGACGGACGGACATGTCTAGATCAATGTCTCTCGTCATGCTGATTCAGAATATATATACTTTATGGGGTCGGAGATGCTTCCTTCTGCATATTACATAATTTGCACAAACCTAATATACCCTTTTTACCCTACGGGTACAGGGTATAAAAACCACCAAAATTTCATATGTGAAAAGGCACCTGCTATATGTATATGTTTCCGTACAACGCGAATGCAAATAAAAATGAAAATCTAGCAGAAAAGTTGTTCCTAACAAGTAAAAAAGCTAAAGTCGGGTGTCCCGACTTTGAAATACTCTGTACATATGTTTACAATAATTATAGAAAAAAATTAAGAAAATTAAAAAAAAAATTTTTTGATCCATTTTACCTTTCTCGGTATTCGAACTCACGTAAATGGTGTATAATTGCACATTTACTTAGCAATTGCGTCTGTGTGAGTGTATATATGCCTATGCGCATCTATTCGTGTCTGTGTAAACGTGTTAGCAGTCAACCAAACAGCAACATCAACAACGGCCGCAGGCAGCGCTGCAGCAGCAAATATATTTATGGCTATAACTTCTTGTTAAATCGGTCTATCATAGTAATTACTAACTGAAGGTATTTGCTAAGGTTAAGTTCAAAATTCCAAGAATTACGGGAGTTAGAGATTTGCATAGGAGAGGGGGGAGGGAGGGAAATTCCAAAATACACATTTTCTGTGTATTCACACAAGGCATCTGGGACTAAAATTTGGTGTTCCTAGGTCTTATAGTCTCCGAGATATATGCGATTATATGAATGGAAAATCGGGGAAACCCCCATAGGGGGAAGTGGAGGGAAAATCAAAAAAATAAAACAAACTCGTATAGAATACACACATAACGCATCTTTGTGCAAAATTTGGTGTCTCTATCTCTTATAGTCTCTGAGATCCAGGTGTTCATACGGACGGACAGACGGACAGACAGACAGACAGGGCTAGATCGACTCGTCTCGTCATGCTGATCAAGAATATATATACTTTGTGGGGTCTGCCACGCCTCCTTCTGCCTGTTACATTTTTCAGCTCCCGCAAACCTAATATACTCTTGTACATTTCATGTACAGAGTATAAAAATGTATTAAAAAATTTAATTAATTAATTAATTTAAATATAAAATAGTCCATACATACATTTACATCAGAACCATGTCTATGCATGTTTGTGTACTTGTACATATATGTGTGCATTACATAATTATGTCAAAGCAGCAACAAATACAGCTGCGGACAGAGCTTGGTCTTGGTTATAAGGCTATAACTTACTTTCTAATCCACGCCTCCTGTGTGTTCCATGTACACTCGCACAAAACTAATATACCCTTGTACCCTTTGGGTACAGGGTATAAAAAGCGACGCAACCTTCCGACTTGTAGAGGGCTGTGGTTTTTGTGGGATGCTGCTTTGGTGCGCTGCTTGGGACTTGTTTTAGATGGTTAAAAGAGTTTGGGCAGGTCATTGTGTCATGCCCAAAGGGTGCGATTACTTGGAATGTGCATTATGCATGCGAGTGTGTGTGTGTGTCAGGGATAGAAACGCAATTTTAAATGGGATTTGGTTCAGTGGCTTGGATAATTTTTATACCCTGTACCCAAAGGATAAAAGGGTATATTAGGCTAGTGCGAAAGCATGTAACACATAGCAGCAAGCGTGGCAAAGTATATAGGTATATTCATGATCAGTATGACAAGAGGAGTCGATGTAGTCATGTCCGTCCGTCGGATTATCCGTTACAGGGTATTTAAAGGTCCACGGACCAGTGATACAGTACAACTTAATTTGTATACTGTTCCCAAAGGATAAAGGGCATACTAGAAAGGCCAAGTATGGTTTTTTTTGTGATGCAACCCCAATTCCCACGCTAATACCGATTTTCCATAGCTCCCGCAATTCCTGGAATTTATAGCCATAAATGTAATCTCTGCCCATGCTCTGCCTGAATCTGTTATTGTTCTTGCTCCGATAATAAGGGTTTTCCGGATAGCCGTCCGTATAAGCGCCTATATCTCGGAGACTATAAGATCTAACATCAAATTTTAAGTCCAAGATGCCTTATGTGTATACGCAGAAAATGTGTTTTTCGGTAATTCCCTAAACTCATGAATAATACTATGTGAAGGCCAAAATTTTAAATTACATATAATTGTAAAATCCGCAGTTATTTTAAACGACGCTATTTCACGGGGCTCAGCAAAACTGAGCTTCGAAATAGATACACTAGCCGGCGATTTATTAGCGATATAGGCTGCTATATATTCACAAGTAGTATCAGAAGATAATCTAGATACAAAAACTTATTTTCGGGGAGCTATCACAGTAAGAGACGGGGGCTAAGGAAGACCTGGAATTGACGCACTCTCTGCAGTTCCTGATGAAACTGCAGGGGATAGTGCTAACAATTTGTCAGAGCAAGCTTTCTTAGCTGCTTTTGAGGCAACTGCTGTCTTGCTTACTGCAGGAGGTTCCATTAATGGGGCTAAGGTGACCTGAGCAGGAGAAGGCATAGGGAAAATTTCAAACAAATTTCCAGGGGAAGCAGACAACGAGATTGCTGGCGATAAATCAAGATCCACTGGAGAACTTGGGCGTAATGATGTTGACGGGGCTTAAAGTTGCTTAGTTATCTTTTGCAATTTTGAAAATTTATTTCTCAGGTTATTACACATACGTGAGAAATTAAATTGGATGTCAATGCATACAGGGCATGACCACTTCAAACCACCACAGCCTTTTTTAGGTGAGTAAATTTTGTCAAGGTCACGACCACTTAATCCAGCATATTTAATGCATGTCCAACATGTCGAAGTACTATTCCCCTCCGGACCGGTTGAATGAGAAGTCAAGGACAGCGCTGCACCCCCAATTCTGGAGACAACGGTGGTAACGGAAGCCCAACTGCTTGCAGTGGAAAGTACTCTTAAGGACAAGGCACCAGGTCCTGACACCATCTGAGCATTGAAGCTGGCTCTAGCGTTGCATCCTCGCTCCTTCGCTGTACTCTTTGGTAACTGTATAAATGCAGGAGTTTTCCCAGACTGTTGGAAGGTCCAGAAGCTACTACTACTCCCGAAACCAGGGAAACCTCCGGACGCGCCTCGTCTTATAGACCCATTTCCTTGCCAGAAAAAACGACTTCTGGACCATAGTGCAAAGGGTGAAAGGCTATACTAGTTTTGTGCGAATGTATGTAACACACAGAAGGAGGCGCGGCAGCCATATAGCCATAAACAAGTAAAAAAGCTAAAGTCGGGTGTCCCGACTTTGAAATACTCTGTACATGGTTCACTTCTAGTTTGTGCCTCTTCGCCAAGTTCATCGAACAGAACGTCCCGTTTTTCAACTATTTGCTTCGATTCTGGATCATATAAACGATATCCTTTTGCTTGCCTCGAGTACCCGACCATACGGTACTCTTTGCCTTTTGGTTGAAACTTGCCCTTCGCATGACCTTTGTCGAGTGCTACTGCAACGGAACCAAAAACTTTTAAGTGGCTTATTGACGGTTTCTTACCAGTCCACGCTTCCATCGGTGTCATATCTGTCAGCGCCATTGTATGCGACCGATTACGCAAATACGCTGCAGTGCTTATAGCCTCAGCCCAAAGCGCTTTGCAAAGTTTGGACTCCACCAACAAACACCTCGCTATTTCCACCAGGGTACGGTTAGCTCGCTCTGCAACTCCGTTCTGTTGCGGTGTGTATGCAACGGTCAGCTGACGTGCAATACCATGTTGTGTAAGGAATGCATCAAACCTTTTGTTTACATATTCGCGCCTGTTGTCGCTACGAAAACATTTAAGCTTCTTGCCGGCTTGACGCTCCACAAGATTCTTGTACTCAACGAACTTTTCAAATGCTTCATCCTTGGATTTTAAAAAGTACACTAATATACGCCTAGAGAAGTCATCAATGAAAGTCAAGAAATATCTGGATTCGCCAAATGAACATGTTTCAAATGGCCCACAAACGTCTGTATGAACCAGCTCCAGTAGTTCTTTTGTCCGACTTTCGGCAGCTTTTGGGAAGGGATGAACGTGAATCTTGCTCACCATGCACGTTTTGCATTGTTTCTCTGACGAAAATTCAGCCGCTTCCATACCTCGTACCATGCCGTTCTTTGTCGTTTCCGACAAACTTGCGTAATTTAAATGGCCGTATCTTCTATGCCACAAGACTCCATCGACTTGCACAGCAGCATAACATTGGTTTAATTTGTCTTCAAACATGTACAAATTACCAACTTTGTTTACTTCCAGTATGCAATCACCGTTTTGAATTATTTTGGCTTTTGCCGGGCCAAAATTAACCAAACATTTGTTTTCAACAGCTCGATTTACAGAAACGAAATTGCCCGTCAGCTGCGGTACATACAGAACGTCGATCAGCTTAAGTGCATATAAACCACCGTTCAATCCCACTTCTCCTTTTCCTTCTGCTTGAAAAACCCCACCATTTGCCAAACCTATCATTTCTGAATGTTTCTCAAAACTTGTAAACATTTCTCTCGGGCAACACATATGACTCGTTGCGCCGCTGTCCAAACACCATTGCGTTCGATGAAAACGATCTGCGTCCAACGCATTTAGTGAGCTGAAGTGTTTATATTATTGGTTCTTAAGGATGCACTAAAACGTAGTTTTTCAAATAAATAGCCCGGTTCTCTGGTATATATAACTAGCAGGTCTTGCCCGTCTTTGCTGGGCTAAGTAAAATGTGCTTAAAATTATAAGTTTACTATATGATATTCTTCTTTCGACGCTCTCTAACGTTTTTTAAAGAGTTCATTTTCCAAATAGCAAATATAGTACAATAATAATAACAATACAATGGTTATACGTACATACATACATATGTACCTATCTTCGTTACGCACCGGGCGGACTGCCAGTCCTGACTTTCTCAGCATGTTGTACGCACGGTCGAGTTATTCCCGAAAAGTCCGACGCTGGACATTTAATTTTGATTTATAAATCGGGACGTCCCGCCAAAATTGGAGCGTTCGGCAACGCTGATATGTACATACATTTAAATTTTTCATGCAGGCGTTATCCGCCTATATACTTGTACATACATACATATATAAGTATGTATTAAATTTTTTAATTCAACACTAATTTGTGTCTTCAATTCCAAATATGATTGTTGTGAATGTAAAAGGTGTGTTTCTGCTTTTGTAAATCGCATGAATACACTCACAAAATAGGCTTAATGATAAATGACTCTTGGACTTGTTCAGAGTATATTTGTAGCGTTGTTAGCTAACACTAAAACGGTAAGTCGCTGTAAATATGCGATCAGCTGAGATGCTAGAGATGGGCATGTGTCGGATGCTCTATGTGTTAGAGCATCAAAACTATCGATAGTTGAATCCGTCGATACCATCAATAATTCCATCGAAGTTTGAATGCAATTTACAGAAAATTTAAATAATAACATCTTATAATTTATTGAGATCAATTAGAACAAATCATATACAAACATACATACATATGTACATCTGCCCGCAACGTGAAGAAGAATATGCGTAGGTCCGCTTTCGGGTTCTTCTTTACTATCGCTTACGCAGTCGTTGCCTAGCGACGGTAACTGTAAGCTTTTGACATTTTGCCTTTGAAATTAACAGGCGTAAATGATCAAAACGAAAGAAGAATTGCGAGCCAATGACTTGTAGTTGTTGTTGTTTTTATACCCTGTACCCAAAGGGTGAAAGGGTATACTAGTTTTGTGCAAATGTATGTAACAGGCAGAAAGAGGCGTGGCAGACCCCACAAAGTATATATATTTTTGATCAGGATGACAAGGCGAGTCGATATAGCCATGTCCGTCTGTCTGTCTATCTGTCCGTCTGACCGTCTGTCCGTCTGTCTGTATGAGCGCAAGGATCTCAGTAAGTACAAGAGCTAGGATGACCAAAATTGGTATCAAGGTTCCTATAAGCCCTAGGCAGATCGAGTTTGTTTATTTTTTCTGATACACCCCCCACTCCCCCGAAATTCGTGTTTTTTCTTATAACTTCCGTAATTCTCGGAATTTTGAAATCAATTTTGGTAGGTACATCCAGTTAGTACTTCATCATGATAGGTCAATTCTGAAGAAAGTTATAGCCATAAATAAAATCGCTGCTCATGCGCTGCCTGCAGCGTTTAGTTGCACTGACAGAGCAAGAAATGTTAATTAATTAAAAATTATTGAACATTTTTAAAAGTAATTTTTTCTTTGTTTAGTACATTTGGCATTACGGTTTTCATTAGTAAAAGTAAAGAGAAAGTAAAGAGAAACATGCATGCATATGTACTATATATGTATGTATACATTGGACTATCGAGCACTGTTGTTTGCTTGTAATAAATAATGTTCTATGGTTTTAAATCAAATTTTTAAAACTAACAAGAGAGAACGCTACAGTCGAGCAAGCCCGACAGTAAAATAGCCTGTACTCTCCACAAAAAGGAAAAATTAAAAAATTTTTTTTTTTTTAAATTAAATTATTAAAAAAAATAAAGAATGAATTAATTAAAATTAATTAATTAAATTAAATTAGAATACATGCTTATGTTCAGTTTTAACAGCATACATTTACATCACGTACCTATGCGTGTTTATATGGGTGTATGTATGCAGCACAAAGTTCAACCAAAGCAGCAACAACAACAACAGCTGCGGGCAGCGCTGCCGACAGAGCTGCAGGCAGCGCATGAGCAGCGATTTTATTTATGGCTATAACTTTCTTCAGAATTGACCTATCATGATGAAGTACTAACTGGATGTACCTACCAAAATTGATTTCAAAATTCCGAGAATTACGGAAGTTATAAGAAAAAACACGAATTGCGGGGGAGTGGGGGGTGTATCAGAAAAAATAAACAAACTCGATCTGCCTAGGGCTTATAGGAACCTTGATACCAATTTTGGTTATCCTAGCTCTTGTACTTACTGAGATCCTTGCGCTCATACAGACAGACGGACAGACAGACAGACGGACATGGCTATATCGACTCGTCTTCTCATCCTGATCAAGAATATATATACTTTGTAGGGTCTGCCACGCCTCCTTCTGTGTGTTACATACATGCGCACAAAACTAGTATAGCCTTTCACCCTTTGGGTACAGGCTATAAAAACCAAGTATACAGTTTTTCTTGGAATTTTTCTGAGAGTAAACAAACTAAGTTTAAAGTTAAACAGATGAAAATTGTAGATTTTTCATAAAAACTTTGGAGCTCGATTTCCCCCCTTTGGAGCTCGAATTTTGCAAAATCCTTAGTGGGCACCTACACTATGAAAGGATACTTAAGTCCAAATTTCAGCTTCCTAGCTTTTACCGTTTGGGCTGTTCGTTGATCACCAATCAGTCAGTCAGGACAAACTGTTTTATATATACTTGTATAGAGATTTGTAAATTGCGTGTGCTACTAATAGGTAAAAGATTCTTACTATGCACACTAATATAAGCAGATCCACAGCGAATAGTAAAACTCTAATCAAGGTTCTTGCAAAGCAAAAAAACGGTTTACAAATATGCCATATAAATGCACAAAGTCTTTGCAACAAAATTGAAGAGCTTAGGTATTTGTTTGTAAAGTCCAATGTTAATGTTATATGTGTGGCGGAAACGTGGTTTGTCTCTCTATTGAGTGATGTCTTAATTTCATGTGATGGCTATGACCTTTATCGATCCGATCGAGAAGGCCATGCAGGAGGGGTTGCTATATATATTGCCAAAAAACTAAAATCAAAAGTAATAAGCAAACAACCCATTGGGAGTACGATTGAGTACCTGTTCCTCGAAGTCTGTGGTAATGGAAGCTCAACAGGTATGCTAATTGGCTGTCTTTATAGACCTAATCGTTCCATAGATTACTCAGAAGCCATTGTATCAATGGCTATCGTATCGATTACGACACTGTCGTTAAGATATGAAGACATAGTCATAACTGGAGACGTTAATAGCAATATGCTAACTGAGCGGCACCTCGCCTATGAAATGTCTTCACTGGGCTTAAATCTTGTCAATTCGTCTATGCCAACCCATTTCTCCAACACGATTAATACGTTACTTGACGTTTTTTTTGTTAGTGATACTAATAAGATTCTCCTATATGACCAAATTGACGTACCAGCATTTTCTAAGCATGATTTAATTTACGTGACGTATGACTTTAAATCACATCTGACTGACCAAATCGTATGTATACTTAAGGGACTTAAGGAGCATTAATCTTGGACTACTGTGTAGCGAAATTGACCTATGTAATTGGAACTCAATATATTTACTGACGGACGTAAACTCTCCATTAAGACAACTGTCCATTTACATTGACGCATTATATGATAGGCATGTACCTTAAAAAAGACCATTTTTAAAGCTAGTCATAAACCATGGTTTAATCATGGTATTGCTACTATAATTAGGGAATGCGATACTGCGTACTCTAGGTGGAAGCGATACAAAACTCCAGAACTTTGCCAGCAATTTAAAATTTTAAGACGGTCAGTAAATAAAATGATTTGTACGGAAAAGTGTCACTATTACTCTGTCAAATTCAAAAAGAGTGGTATAGGAAAACGAAAAGTTTCCCCAAAAATTACAGCTGATGTCAATGACCTGAACAGAAAATTTCTGCAATCGACTGTACCGGATATCTTGATTAACCCTTACATTGACGCCGTAGTAAATACTGTCTGTGATAATAGCTTTAGTTTTATGTGTGTAACTCCCTGTGATGTCCTGAGCTCTGTTCTTAGAATTAAGTCGAACGCCATTGGTATGGATAATATGCATCCAAAATTTCTTAAATTAATTCTGCCCAAAATAATTAATCACACAACGCACATATGTAACACTGCGCTTACGACTTCGTGTTTTCCCGATACTTGGAAATTAGCCAAAGTAATTCCCGTTCACAAGGGTAAGGATGAATACAGACCAATATCCATTCTGCCATTTCTATCCAAGGTTTTCGAAAATATTATGGCTAATCAAATCAATAAATACCTAGCACAACATTCATTACTGTGCAATAAACAATCTGGTTTTCGCAAATTTAGAAGTTGTACTACTGCCATACTAGACGTTACAGAAAATATTAGAGAGCAACTTGACGATAGTATTGTTACATTTATGATGCTTCTAGACTTTAGCAAAGCTTTTGACATGGTAGATCATAATATCTTATGTACCAAGTTACACAAATTCTTTAATTTTACAAGCAGTGCTGTAAAATTAATATCGTCCTATTTACATGGACGAAGCCAAGCTGTGACAACCGATAGTGCTATATCAACATTTCTACCTGTAAAACGTGGAGTACCCCAAGGTTCAATCCTTGGTCCACTCGTTGTCCAATTGCAGTGTTCATATGTACGCTGATGATGTCCAAATGTATGTTAGTTGTATAAAAAGTTACTGAGTACGGAAAATTTGCCTAAGTTAACAAGGGTGTATTAGGTTTGTGCAAAGTATGTAACATGCAGAAGGAAGCATCTCCGACCCCATAAAGTATATATATTCTGAATCAGCATGACGAGAGAAATCGATCTAGACATGTCCGTCTGTCCGTCCATCTGGATCTGGATGAACGCAAGGACCTCAGAAACTATAAAAGCTGGAATAACCAAAGTTGGTATCTCGTAGGTCCGAGAAAGGACGAGTTTATTATAGCCTGTACCCAAAGGGTGAAAGGCTATACTAGTTTTGTGCGCATGTATGTAACACACAGAAGGAGGCGTGGCAGACCCCACAAAGTATATATATTCTTGATCAGGATGAGAAGACGAGTCGATATAGCCATGTCCGTCTGTCCGTCTGTCCGTCTGACCGTCTGTCCGTCTGTCCGTCTGTCTGTATGAGCGCAAGTATCTCAGTAAGTACAAGAGCTAGGATAACCAAAATTGGTATCAAGGTTCCTATAAGCCCTAGGCAGAACGAGTTTGTTTATTTTTTCTGATACACCCCCCCACTCCCCCGCAATTCGTATTTTTTCTTATAACTTCCGTAATTCTCGGAATTTTAAAATCAATTTTGGTAGGTACATCCAGTTAGTACTAATGTGTCCGTGTGCCAAATTTCATCATGATAGGTCAATTCTGAAGAAAGTTATAGCCATAAGTAAAATCGCTGCTCATGCGCTGCCTCTGTCGGCAGCGCTGCCCGCAGCTGTTGTTGTTGTTGCTGCTTTGGTTTAACTTTGTGCTGCATACATACACGCATATAAACACGCATATAAACACGCATATAAACACGCATAGGTACGTGATGTAAATGTATGCTGTTTAAACTGAACATAAACATGTATTCTAATTTAATTTAATTAATTATTTTAATTAATTAATTCATTCATTTTTTTTAATAATTTAATTTAAAAAAATTTTTTTTTTTTTAATTTTTTCCTTTTTGTGGAGAGTACAGGCTATTTTACTGTCGGGCTTGCTCGACTGTAGCGTTCTATCTTGTTTTATTGTTGGGAATTAACCCGCAATTAACTGTAGCGTTCTCCCTTGTTAGTAGCTGCGATAGTGCCTCTCAGCACAAACTAAATGTAGCATATAATAATATAGACCGATATGTTTATAATGTAAAGACGGGAGAGCACATGTCCAGTTTGGCACACAGCATTTACCATATGAAGTTTAGAACATGGGTAGATTCTAGAAACTTAATTATGATTATGCAGCTGATGTTCGCGAGCAATGTTCGCCACGTTAGTACAGTAAAATCTCCCTTCGTCGGACACTCTCGGTCGGCCAATTTTTGTCCGCCCAAGGCGAATGTTCCCTTAAGGGGATACTTAAATACTTTATACAACGATCGATTGTTTTAGAAAAAGTGTCCGGATGAAAGAGGTGTCCATTAAGGGAGTTTTCACTGTAGTTCTGTCGAACATATTCAGAGCTCATTGTAAGTCGCAAGAGAACATCGAACATAGGATATGTCACCTACATATCTCTATATATATAAAACAGTTTGTCCTGACTGACTGATTGGTGATCAACGTACAGCCCAAACGGTAAAAGCTAGGAAGCTGAAATTTGGACTTAAGTATCCTTTCATAGTGTAGGTGCCCACTAAGGATTTTGCAAAATTCAAGCTCCAAAGGGGGGAAAACGAGCTCCAAAGTTTGTTTGAAAATTCTGAATTTCTGCACCGATCAACTTTAAATTTGATTTTATAATCTATAAAAGAATACAAACAAAACTGCATACTCGGATTTTCGAAATTTGTGGTGGAGCTTGAATTATTGGGATTTTAATATTTATTCACCTTTTCAAATGAAAAGTTTGTGTTATACATTTTTTCCGATCGATTTCAAATTTGGGGACTGTAATCTACGTAACTAAATCTATAACTTTGCGTTCAAGGATTTTCAAAATATGCATTCTACAAATGCAGGCAGAACAAACAATACAAAATATCAAACAATTGGGGACAACTAAGTATGCATACACACACACATACAAGCACCTGTTCGTTTAGTTGCACTGACAGAGCAAGAAATGTTAATTAATTAAAAATTATTGAACATTTTTAAAAGTAATTTTTTCTTTGTTAAGTACATTTGGCATTACGGTTTTCATTAGTAAAAGTAAAGAGAAAGTAAAGAGAAACATGCATGCATATGTACACACATATGTACTATATATGTATGTATACATTGGACTATCGAGCACTGTTGTTTGATTGTAATAAATAATGTTCTATGGTTTTAAATCAAATTTTTAAAACTAAAAACAACAACAACTGCAAGTCATTGGCTCGCGCTTTTTCTTTCGTTTTGATCATTTACGCCTGTTAATTTCAAAGGCAAAATTTCAAAAGTTTACAGTTACCGTCGCTAGGCAACGACTGCGTAAGCGATAGTAAAGAAGAAACCGAAAGCGGACCTACGCATATTCTTCTTCACGTTGCGGGCAGATGTACATATGTATGTATGTTTGTATATGATTTGTTCTAATTGATCTCAATAAATTATAAGATGTTATTATTTAAATTTTCTGTTAATTGCATTCAAACTTCGATGGAATTATTGATTGTATTGTTTTGATGCTCTAGCACATAGAGCATCCGACACATGCCCATCTCTAGCATCTCAGCTGATCGCATATTTACAGCGACTTACCGTTTTAGTGTTAGCTAACAACGCTACAAATGTATTCTGAACAAATCTAAGAGTCATTTACCGTTAAGCCTATTTTCTGAGTGTATTCATGCGATTTACAAAAGCAGAAACACACCTTTTACATTCACAACAATCATATTTGGAATTGAAGACACAAATTAGTGTTGAATTAAAAAATGTAATACATACTTATATATGTATGTATGTACAAGTATATAGGCGGATAACACCTGCATGAAAAATTTAAATGTATGTACATATCAGCGTTGCCGAACGCTCCAATTTTGCCGGGACGTCCCGATTTATAAATCAAAATTAAATGTCCAGCGGACTTTTCGGGGATAACTCGACCGTGCGTACAACATGCTGAGAAAGTCAGGACTGGCAGTCCGCCCAGTGCGTAACGAAGATATGTACATATGTATGTATGTACGTATAACCATACATAGTACTTATTGTACTATATTTGCTATTTGGAAAATGAACTCTTTAAAAAACGTTAGAGAGCGTCGAAAGAAGAATATCATATAGTAATTAAACTTATAATTTTAAGCACATTGATTCCGCAACTTCCAAATCAGATGCGGATCGAACATTCTCGCAAATAAAAAGCCGATTGGCTGATGATTTAACTAAGTCGGAAACGAGTTTTTATTCTAATGATGATGCTTAGCCTAGGTGTGGGCGTGTGCCTTTTATGCACACAATCGATACAACTCCAATACATCGATATCTGTTACATTTCAATTACATTCGTGGGTTTCTTATCAGTCAGCTATTTACATAAACAACGAAATATCGGTTAAGTAATTCAAATCGGTTTACAATACTACTAATAATTATAGCAAGGCATCTTCTTTACATAAATATTCCCCCGGCCATGAGGAATTAATGTGAATTTAATTTATATCAGCTTTCGGCGTCAACACACATTTTACTTAGCCCAGCAAAGACGGGCAAGACCTGCTAGTTATAAATAAATTTAGTAACCTAACATTAATTTCACAACATGTATTTCTAACAGAACTAACATCGTACATACATACATATGTATATAAAAGAGCAGAAGAGAGCATAAATCTAACGAAAGCTATCATTACAAATATTATTCCTGTAATGACTAGCGTAATAATTTAAAAGTAACCTGATACTTGTAACGCTAGGATAAGGTTAACAAATAAAATAAAATAAATAAATAAATATTGTCAGCTTTAAAATATGTATGCAAAATCTCTTCACTGTATGCCATCAATATGCAGAAACGTTCAACAGAAAGCCGGCGACCAACAAAATTTCATACACGCCACGGAAAAGAATGCAGACATAACAGTCACCTAGGCTAGCAACCAATTAAGCAATGACGCCCGCCACAGTGACGCCAAAAAATTACAGTTGTGTGAAAGAGAGTTGAATTTATTAAGAAAAGAGTACGAATTGTTGAAGAGAGAGCAGAAAATGCTGCGGAAAGAGAACGAATGGTTGCAGTCCGCTAATAAAAAGTGTGCTAGCTGTTCGGCTATGAGCCGAATGGGAGCTGTCGCACTTCTGCTGAGCCGAATGGGAGCTGTCGCATTCGTGCTATCTGTGAGCGATTCATCATTTCATATGCGGAGGGGCAGTCAACAGAGACGGTTGATCTGCGTCGCTTCTGCGCAGTTAATTTGTATGTGCACATGTATTTATACAAATACATATGTATGTATTTGTGCATTTTGTTCTTTTGCTGTTTTGCAGCTTCAACCGCAGCCGCAGCTTCAATTTCGTTTTCAGACTTTACCTGCAGCGCTTGGGCAGCAAATATATTTATGGCTATAACTTCTTGTTAAATCGGTCTATCATAGTGAAACTTGGCATACCGACGAATTACGAGAGTTATGTGAGACCACGAATTGTGGTACACATTTTCTGCTTATTCACATAAGGCATCTTGGCCTGGTATTTTTACATCCTTTTCTATTTTAAAGGCTATGGACTTTATGGTTTTGGCTTTTTATTTGCCTTTAACTTTTATTTTTTCGTTCTGACATCTTTTCCGGCATCTAGTTCGGATGGGACCGCTTTTGCCGACCTCGTTTTCCTTGCTCGAAGGACAAAAGATGTAAATAGTTGCTTGCTAATTTAATTCTGATTTTATTCCTGAAATTCCTTCAGTATTTATATAATTTTTATACTCTGTACATGAAATGTACAAGAGTATATTAGGTTTGCGGGAGCTGAAAAATGTAACAGGCAGAAGGAGGCGTGGCAGACCCCACAAAGTATATATATTATTGATCAGCGTGACAAGACGAGTCGATCTAGCCCTGTCTGTCTGTCTGTCCGTCCGTATGAACACCTGGATCTCAGAGACTATAAGAGATAGAGACACCAAATTTTCCACAAAGATGCGTTATGTGTGTATTCTATACGAGTTTGTTTTATTTTTTTGATTTTCCCCCCCACTTCCCCCCTATGGGGGTTTTCCCGATTTTCCATTCGTATAATCGCCTATATCTCGGAGACTATAAGACCTAGGCACACCAAATTTTAGTCCAAGATGCCTTGTGTGAATACGCAGAAAATGTATATTTTGGAATTTCCCTCCCTCCCCCCTCCCTCGCAAATGCTTTTTTTTCTAACTCCCGTAATTCTTGGAATTTCGAACTAAAATTTTGAAAATACCCCCAGTTAGTAATTATGTGTCCGTATGCCAAGTTTCACTATTATAGACCGATTTAACAAGTTACAGCCATAAATATATTTGCTGCTGCAGCGCTGCTCAAGCGCTGCCCGCGGCTGTTGTTGATGTTGCTGTTTGGTTGACTGCGAAAATGCTTACACAGACACGAATTGATGCGCATAGGTATACATACACTCACACAGACGCAATTGCTATGTAAATGTGCAATTATACACCCTTTACGTGAGTTCGAATACCGAGAGAGGTAAAATCGATCCAATTTTTTTTAGCTTTTTTACTTGTTTAGCTTATGTACTAGTTTCTACTTATGTACTAACAATTAAATATTTTTCTTTTATTCTCTAAACATTGCACTCACTGTAATTTTACATTTTTTGTCTTATTCTATCCTGACCGTGTCAAGTGGTGTTCCCCTCCATATGTATTTCAATCATTTTCCTTATTTAGTGCATTGTGCACCCGCCCTTAACCGCTGTCGCTCCATATGCATGCGTTGGTCCGAAGCGCTGCTGAATGCGGCCATTTTTAGACCGAGATTTTGTTTAGCCTACCTACTGCTTGTGTTCCCTATGATAATCTCTGAAACCTTGTTCACTTTTGTGAACACAGCTCAACTCTTGAATAAAAGAATAAAATTTAACAAGAAAGGAATGCTAAAGTCGAGCAGGCTCAACTCTTAAATACCCTGTACCACCCCACAAAAAAGTATTTTAATTAATTAATTAAATTAAATTAATTAACTAAATTAATTTAATTAATTAACTAAATATTAACTAATTAAATATAAAATATTCCATGCATGCATACATACATTTACATTTACATCAGAATCGTGCCTTATGCGTGTTTGTGTACTTGTACATATGTATGTATGTGTGCATTGGGTCTGGTTATATGGCTATAACTTTCTTTCCGATCATTCTATCATAATAAAACTTGGTATACGGATATATAATTACTAACCTAATATGACTACCAAATTTTAGTTCAAAGAATTCCAAGAATTACGGGAGTTATAGAAAATCGTTAATAGGGGGGGAGTGGGGGGGTGGATCAGAAAAAATGAACAAACTCGTCCTTTCTCGGTCTCAGGAGAATCTGTATACCATATAGTTTGGTTATTCTAGCTCTTATACTTTCGGAGATCCTTGCGTTCATACAGACAGACAGACAGACAGACGGACAGACAGACGGACATGGCTATATCGACTCGGCTTGTCATGCTAATCAAGAATATATATACTTTGTGGGGTCTACCAAGCCTCCTTCTGTGTGTTCCATGTGCACTCGCACAAAACTAATATACCCTTGTACCCTTTGGGTACAGGGTATAAAAAACAAATTATGTCTGCCACTCTTTGAAGAACAAAAACAAATCTGGCTACCATGGACATGAGGACCTCAGGGCGTTACTTTTCAGCGGTTACTGAGCGCATGTAGGGTCAAGAGTTGTCGGATCAGATGGCTATGAACATGACACTATCTTTAGAAGCATACCGGGAGCACCACGGTGTGTTGCCGGAACGCATTCTCTTTTACCGCGATGGCGTTGGTGATGGCCAACTCCATCAGGTTGACAACATCGAAGTGAAGCAGCTGAAGAGAAAACTGGACGATATTTACAAGTCAGCTGGCAAACCGGAACGGTGCCGTTTGGCATTTATTATTGTAACGAAGAGTTTCTCAAACTGACCTTTTATGTATTAGTGTAAGGAGTTTGGAGTTGCATATGGAAAAGTGCCACCCGCTAAAGCTCCTTTGTCGCAGTTCTCAACGGCTGGAAAGTTTTTAGCAAGCAGTTTTCACATGGTTTCACAGTATTTGTTTCAGTTTATCAGTGGTATTTTATTTCATTTAATCTTAGTAAGAGTTTACATTTTTTGTATACCCGCAGGTACATGTGGACAACCCTGCACGTAAGCATACGTACACTTTTATTTAGTCATACACTTACATTTTTGTACCTGCGTATATTTGTTCTTAATTATATAGTAAATAAGTTATGCTACATATGAGCGACAGATTTTCTTATTATACGCTGCACATGAAATTTACAAGAGTATATTAGGTTTCCGGGAGGTGAAAAATGTAACAGGCAGAAGGAGGTGTGGCAGACCCCACAAAGTATATATATTCTTGATCAGTGTGACGAGACGATTCGATCTAGCCCTGTCTGTCCGTATGAACACCTGGGTCTCAGAGACTATAAGAGCTAGAGACACCAAATTTTGCACAAAGATGCCTTGTGTGTACGCTATACGACTTTTTTTTTTTAATTTTCTTAATTTTTTTAATATCTACAAATATTCTAAACATATTTACAGAGTATTTCAGAGTCGGCACACCCGACTTTAGCTTTTTTACTTGTTTATCTTAAGCTTTATATTTTCCGCTTCTCTTAAAAAACTATTTCGCTCTTTCCCTTTAGTGATTAAAACTAGTTGAATAGTTTCTTTTAATTTCTTTCTTAGTTGTACCCTTTTGCCTCCACGTTATTATGCCCTGTACCCGTAGGGTAAAAAGGGTATATTAGGCTTGTGCAAAGTATGTAACATGCAGAAGGAAGCATCTCCGACCCCATAAAGTATATACAAGGTGTGTTCCAAAGTAAACAGGACTTTAAAAAAAAAAACAGAACAAATGTTTTTTTCGGCAAAATCAATTTATTTTAATCGAAGTAGTCTCCTTCTGCTCCAATACAGCTTTTTGCACAATCCAAAAGCATGTCGATCGAGCGTTTTAGCTCGTTGGCCGGTATGGCCGCCAGTATGCCGGTGCAAGCCTTTTGAATGGCCTCTACGTCTGCATAACGCTTTCCTTTCATGGGCAAATGCATTTTTCCGAAAAGGTAGAAGTCGCACGGTGCCGTATCAGGTGAATACGGCGAGTGGATAATGGTTAAAATGTGATTTTTGGTCAAATAATCTGTCACAAGCGTCGATTGATGAGAGCAATTTTTGGTCGTCAATCAATTTGTGCGGAACAAACCGTGCACACACCTTTCGTAAGCCCAAATGTTCGGTCAAAATGCGATAAATCGATGTTTTGGAGATGTTCAATTCCATTCCCATCAATTTCAATGATGATTTCGGCTGATTTTTGATGAATTCACGCAATGTTTGATTGGCCCACATTGGCCCATTTATGTCCTCACGACCACTTTGAAAACGTTGAAACCACACGAGTGGTTTGCTACGGGGTAAGCAATCATCACCATAAACTTGTTCCATCTATTGAAATGTTTCGGTTAAAATTTTACCAATTTTAAAACAAAATTTAATGTTGGCTCTTTGTTCGAAGCTCATTTTCGCACCGATAACACAAACCTACTGACACTTAAAACGCAATAACTTCACTTGAAATCGATGAAATGTCATGAAATTCTCACCGGGCAATCGATAAAGATAGCAGATTCTAACTCACCAGTCGACATATAAAAGCGCCACCGGGGGGCGCTAGATTCAAAAAGTCTTGTATACTTTAGAACGCACCTTGTATATACTGAATCAGCATGACGAGATAAATCGATCTAGTCATGTCCGTCCGTCTTTCACTGTTGGGCTCGCTCGACTGTAGCGTTTCTCTTGTTTCTTACATCTGCACCTTACATCTGTCAAAGGCCCTCTTTTTGTCTTCGTCCAGAAATTTATTGGCCACCTCCTGCTGTCAGAAGAATGACCAGGTCACACTGCTGAGCCTTATGAGTCGCAGTGCTGGACTTATTGACCTCAAAGAGGGAACACCTAGACCCCCATCGTTGAGGGATGCATGAAAGAATGCGTTGCACACGTCGTTAGATAGGCCCAACCATCTCCAAACCGTGCTACGCACTAACGTGTCTGTCTTTCTCAGGACGCCCAATTCCACACTCCCAAGGGTTAGCTTGTGATAAAGCTGTGGAATCAGGACAGTCCGTTGAGCGAACATTCTCTTGCGGCTTAAGGGGGACTGCGTTAATATCTCCAACTTCGGACCCAGGTCCTTATAAGGATTGTAACGAGCCCTCCCATCTGCGGTGAAATTGATGCCTAAATACTTCCACTCCTCCGAGCGTTTCAGTGCCGGACACTCGCGATTACCAACCTTAAATGCACGCGGGTAAACAACCGTATATTTTTGTTTGGGTTGGCCCTTAATACTTACAGTGAAACACTTGTCAGAATTAAAGGTTAGTCCGACTGATCCCATAAAGGAAACAGTGGTATCCAACAGCGACTGAAGGCCGTTTGGCGTGGAAGCAAAAAGCACAATAACATCCGCAAATATAGCAGCGTTTACCGTGGCTTGTCCAAAATGATCGTTGCCTCGGATCCCAGTCTACAGCTAAAGTAAGCCTCCTACTGAGAATGGCGTTTAGCTGCCTGACTATGATGGATGGTACCGATATCGGCCGAAAGTCTTGCGGTCGTGATGCCGTCGCCATCTTCGGGATGAAGATGGTTCGGGCCATTCGGAAGTGAATGGGAATCCAAAGGAACCACCTTCATTGTTTGAATTCAAAATTTGAACTGTTTTATTATTGAAAATATTGCTTATTTTATACACAATTGTTACTTAAGATCTTCACTTATTTTCTATATTCTACATCTACTCTCTCTTTCTGCAGTTCCCTTTGATTTACATTGGTTTTATAATTCCTTCTCTTATGTGTATGTGGGCTGTATTTCCTATTGGTGGTTTCAATCTGTGACCTGCATATGATATCGCACTAGTCGTTAGCGTTACTCCACGGCCAACTCCCTTCGCACACGCGTCTACCTGGCTGCCAATTTTTACATCGATTCAGCGTAGATTCCGTCATTAAGTGGTAAGAATCTATCTCGAAATTGTAAACTAAGCACTCTGACTTCAGATCTACTATTATTATTTCATTCCTTTGTTCGACTGGTACCGGAATCATTCTGTATAATTGAGATGGGTGCCTACTAAATAACGGAATCTTAGCGCTGATAACTAATTTTTTATCAATGAAAATTCCTTTTGCTTTAAGTAGTGTATATACTTCTTTCAGCTCGGTACCTGTCCTCTTGCCTGGCAAGACTAACTTTTCTGATAATCTTTCCTTTATTTTTATAATTTCATTGTTTAATTGATTTGGTTTAAGGATGTTTGGATTCAGCCTACCATGGTTGATATCAATAAGCAGATTTATGACCGATGTTTGAATTTTTTCCCATTCTTCGAGCAAGGAGCTCAATTGTTTTGTAATCATGAAGAAGTTGATTGATTCTTTGTATACATAGTAGTTCTCCTTTAGGATTTCTGTCATGTTTTCAATCCTTTCATTCATACCTTTAAAATTCATGTTTATTTCCGTAGTTGTTCTTTTGAGGACATTTACCGTAGAATCTACCACTGTTTGCCTTTTCGCTAGTTCTTTTAAGTTATGTTGATTCTCTAAAAGGTTTATCATATTTTCTTCCATTTGTTTTCTATCTTCCTCATCCATTATACCAAATAATATATGGTACAGGGAGCCCATAAATTCGAACGGTGCCCGTCTATTCCTTGATTTGCTTTGTGTCATGAAAAGTTGATTATCGTATCCTAAACTTCTGATTTGTTTTTGCATGTTGTCAAGGACTAAATTGCACTGGTATTCAAAACTATGGAGTTAGTCGCAAACAGCTCGCATTTTTTGTAATAATTGACTACCTTTTACTAGCATTTGAAAATATACGTTCATGTCATAAAATATAACAAGATCCCAAGAAGAGGCTGTTATTTCCACTTCACCCATTGAGTCCAAATATATAGCTGTGCTATTATTGAGTTTTTCTATTGTCCACTTTTTCTCTTTAGATTCAAGAGTTGAGCTTGACGCATGGCTAAATAGCAATAACATCGCTATGACGACCCCTAATTTAGATAATTTATGTCCTCTAATAGGTCTATCTTGCCTTGGTTCTACTTTTTGCTTTTCCTTATGTGTGTATTCTATACGAGTTTGTTTTATTTTTTTGATTTTCCCTCCACTTCCCCCCTATGGGGGTTTTCCCGATTTTCCATTTGTATAATCGCCTATATCTCGGAGACTATAAGACCTAGGAACACCAAATTTTAGTCCCAGATGCCTTATGTGAATACGCAGAAAATTTATATTTTGGAATTTCCCTCCCTCCCCCCTCTACCCCGCAAATCGTAACTCCCGTAATTCTTGGAATTTCGAACTAAAATTTTGCAAATACCCCCAGTTAGTTAAAATGTGTCCGTATGCCAAGTTTTACTATGATAGACCGATTTACCAAGAAGTTATAGCCATAAATATATTTGCTGCTGCAGCGCTGCTCAAGCGCTGCCCGCGGCTGTTGTTGATGTTGCTGTTTGGTTGACTGCGAAAACGCTTACACAAACACGAATAGATGCGCATAGGCATACATACACTCACACAGATGCAATTGCTATGTAAATGTGCAATTATAAACCCTTTACGTGAGTTCGAATACCGAGAGAGGTAAAATCGATCACATTTTTTTTTTATTCTCTTAATTTTTTTTATTTTTATAATTATTGTAAACATATGTACAGAGTATTTCAAAGTCGGGACACCCGACTTTAGCTTTTTACTTGTTTTTGTCCACGATTTCTGGAACATTTTATATAATAAGGTCCTGCATAATCGACTGCTGTATTCAAAAACGGAAATGCAACTGTAACCCTATGCTTTGGAAGATTTCCCATTATTTGCTCTGCGGTATTTTGCTGATACCTTGAACAAGTAACACATCCTTTCAAATACTTTTTCAAGGAATTTTTAACCCAAATATCCAATATTTCCTTTGGATATAATTCTTCATTAGGTTAATTTCCACCATGTAACGTTTCCGTGTGCGCATTTTTAATTATTAGTAACGATAAATGGCACTTATTCAAAATAAGTGGATGTTTAACCTCGAATCTTGCATTGGCGTTCTGCAGCCTACCACCTACTCGAAGTAACCCATTTTCGTCCAAGAAAGGGTTCAAGCTCAATATTTTATTTTTTGTTTCAATTCCCCTTTTTTGAATTAAAGAGTTTATTTCTGAGCTAAATTGAAGAGCTTGCTGTTGTTTTATTATTTGGACTCTGGCTTCCTTAAACTCCTTCAAAGTCGAATATGAAGGGTAAGTCATTTTTTTGACTACAATGTCAATAAATCTCAATATGTAAGCTACTATTTTTTGTAATTTTTGTATACAAGAATATTTTTCTAAAACTTCCGTTATAATGCCATTTTCTGTATTTTTTAATATTAAACTGACTGTAACTTTGTCTTCATATGTTTTCTGCTGAGGCCAATCTTTTATAGGTTTGCTTAGCCATTTAGGACCTGTCCACCAAGTTTCGCAATTTTTTAACTTAATAGAACAAATCTTGAGGCTATATCAGCAGGATTGTCTTCAGATGCCCCTGTTATGGATTCTTTGATCCTTTCAATTAGTTTCGCTAATAGATGGGCGGCACATAATTCTAACTTTGGGATGGTTTTTCTATTCTTTTTTGGATTGACTTTAGTTTTGCTCGCTATTATCATAACTGAGGTACCTACTTTAGCGTATACTACAGAAGCGTATGCTTTTTCAGATGCATCCGCAAACCTATGTATCTCCAACTTGAGATTGACGTGAGTCTTAATCCATCTTGGTATTCTAATTCTTTCCAGCATTTTTAAATTATCTTGGTATAATTTCCATTCGTTAGCAACATCATTAGATACCTCTTGATCCCAGCTTTGTTCGTCAACCCATAGTTTCTGCATAAATAGTTTTCCCACAATTGTCACTGGAGACAACCAAACTAAAGGATCGTAAATTTTGGCTAGTGTAGACAAGACAAGTCTCTTATTTACTTTTTTGGAGCTATTATAATTGACGTGAAACTTGAATTCATCTTTGATAAGTTCCCACTGAAGTCCTAGTGTTTTTATAGACTAATTTTCTTCAATACTCAATACTTGATTTTCCCTTGTGTTGTCAACGGTTTCTAAAATATCTGATACATTTGCTATCCACTTTCTTAAGGTGAGTCCGAACCTTTGCAACTCTTCAAAGACATTTTTAGCTTTGAATTTTGCATCTGCTACCGAGTTCGCTCCTGTCAGAAGATCGTCCATATACTTGTAAAAATCATTTAAAATTATTTCTCCAATTTCCCTATTTTTGCATTTATCAGCAATATCCTTAAGGACTTTGGTGGCCAAATATGGTGCCGAAGCTGTACCTACACAAAATGTGTAGGTATTGCTGGTCGTCCTTATGTATATTTACTTGACGGTACATTTTCTCAATGTCCGCAGATACTACAAACTGCCATTTTCGCCATTTGGTTAATATATCAAATATATCTCCTTGGATTCTTGGACCGATCCACATGATGTTATTTAGACTTTTATTGTTTGTGGTTTTGGCTGATGCATCAAAAACCACTCTTAATTTAGTTGTAAGGTTTGAGTCTCTGATCACTGCCTGATGGGGTAAAAAATAAGCCCCTTCCCTATTCGATTCAACCATGTGCCCTAATTCCATATATTCTTTCATGAACTTTAAATAATAAAATTTCTTCTCAAGGTTGACAAAACGTGCCATCGCTTGTGCTTTGGAATCTCCCAAGTTCTAGTCTTCTTTAAACGGAATTGTAACAATATACCTTCCACTGACATCTCTTTTTGTGGTTTCAATAAAATTGTTCTCGCAAAGATCTGCTTCTGTTTCCTCATTATCCTCACTTTCTAATTCCCAAAATCTTTCGAGGTCTTTAACCTCAATAGTTGCTGACATTATGGTATTTTCGCCTTTTGATTTGGTGCATCCGGATATAATCCAGCCAAAATCTGTGTTTTGCCCAAGAAGCCCATCCATTTTCACAGCCCCATTCTTTAGAATATGAGTATACAAGTCGGCATCTAATATAACATCTACTCTACTTGGTTTATCAAAATTAGGATCAGCTAATACATAACTGTGCCACTTTGTTTTATCGATATTCATCGATGTAGACGGAAGAGCCTTCATGAGTTTTGGCAGGACAATTGCTTCAACTTTTAAAGGCTGCTTATAGTTGTCTCGAGTTCCTTTGCATAGCGCTACTTTGTTTTTAGATATAATTGTTTCCGTGGAGGATACTCCACTTATTTCTGTTTGAGTTTTTATTCTGGGCAGTTTTAAAATTTGGGCTGCTTCCTCTGAAATAAGTGTACTTAAGGCACTTAGAGTTTCATAGAGTGCTTAAGGCACCTTGAGCATAATTGTACTTTCTTTGCTATCTCAGCTCTTTCAAATGGACTCATTCCCTTAAATTTATAGCACTGTACTATGCTATGTCCCTGCATTTTGCAAACCGGACAATTCTCCTTTACATTCATAAATGTCTTTTTGACTGTTTTCTTCTCCTCGTCGTTCACCGAGCTTAACGAATTAAATCGTTGCTCTAAATATCCTATTACATCGCCCAATAACTGAATTTCTTTGGTTCGCTTTACATGGTTTTCGTAGGACTGCAGTGTCTCTCTATTAAATTTTCTCAAAACCATGTGGGCAAAGATCACATCAACTTCTTCTGATAACTGTGATTTCATTTTAATTAAATGTATTGATTCATTTAACGTATCGATAAAAATTTTGACATGTTTAGCTGAATCGTTGTTTAGGATGGGAAGGTCCATCAAACGATTAAGCTGATCGAAAAATATTTTTCTTTTATTTTCATACCGCTTGGTTAGTAGGTCCCAAGCGGCTTCATAGTTCTCACCCGAACCTGATAATAAATGAGCGACCATGCTCCTTGCTTCTCCTTTGAATGCGGTTTTTAAATAATTAAACTTCAGAGAGCGAATGAGGTCCTCTCTTGCATAAATGAGTTCTATAAATAACTCCGAAAATAGGTCCCACTCTTTTGGGTCACCATAAAAGATAGGTACCTGTATTTTTGGAAGTATCGGGAGGTCATCAAATTTTTCCTTGATACCTGCTCCTTCAATCTTCCCTTCGTCCACCAAATTTACTTTAATTTTTTTCTCTACAGCGCTTACAATATTTTAACATCAAACTCTAATTCACATACTCCTTCTTCAAAGTATGCATTAGTCTCGAATTTTCTAAGCTCACATATTTTCTTGTGAGTCCTTTGCCACAAAAACTCCACCTTGTTTTTTCTAATGTCTAATATTTCCGTATTTCCTTCTCTGAGGTCATTCTTAACCTCGTCCAAATAGCTCCTTAGCTGATCGACATTTTCTTTAAAATCTTTTTTTAGCTGCTGATAATTTACGTCTTGCTTGGTTTGGTCCATATTTTCTTTAACTACTTTTTATAGCCTGTACCCAAAGGGTGAAAGGCTATACTAGTTTTGTGCGCATGTATGTAACACACAGAAGGAGGCGTGGCAGACCCCACAAAGTATATATATTCTTGATCAGGTTGAGAAGCCGAGTGGATATAGCCTTGTCCGTCCGTCCGTCTGTCTGTCCGTATGAACGCAAGGATCTCAGAAAGTATAAGAGCTAGAATAACCCAACTTGGTTTCCATATTCTCCTAAGACTGAGAAAGTACAAGTATGAGTTTATTTTCGATGCACCCCCCCACTCCCCCGCAATTCGTGTTTTTTCTTATAACTTCCGTAATTCTCGGAATTTTGAAATCAATCCAGTTAGTACTAATGTGTCCGTGTGCCAAATTTCATCATGATAGGTCAATGCTGAAGAAAGTTATAGCCATAAGTAAAATCGCTGCTCATGCGCTGCCTGCAGCTGTTGTTGTTGTTGCTGCTTTGGTTGAACTTTGTGCTGCATACATACACGCATATAAACACGCATAGGTACGTGATGTAAATGTATGCTGTTAAAATTGAAATCTGCTTCCGCTGCCGATTCCGTGTCGTCGCCTCCTCTTTATGCACGCTGCACGTACACGTCGCCGATCGCCTGGGTCCTTGCTACTTGCTCCGTCGCTGCTTCTTTGTGCACGCTACACGTATACGTCGTCGACCACTTGATTCTCTCCCTGCTCCGCCGCTGTCGACCACTTGATTCTCCCCCATGCTCCGCCGCTACTTCTTTATGCACTGTAACGACGCGTTACGTAGCTGGCAGCCGTGCGTCGTCACGATGCCGAAAGTACTTGTAGTTTTAAGTTGATGATTTAGTTCGATGCCGAAAGTAGTTGTAAGTTGATGAATATGGTTTTTTTAGGGAGTTCTTTTCTGGTTTTGCCCAAAGTAAAACGCGCACTGAAGCGCGGGCTGTAAATTTTAGTTAAATAAAGGAAAACGTGAAACGGATTTCGGCATACCGCCCTCTTTATTTAAGCGGACGCCTCGGCACTTTGGGGTGCCTAATATTTATTATTATTTCAGTAAACTCTGGCCGGCGAGCATACCCGCGGCAGAGTAACAACGTTAAAGCACCTGCACGTGCGTCGTCGATCGCCTGGCTTTAATCGGCACACACACTTTACTTTTTTTCTAGCGGTTTTTTGGGCCTCGGGAAACGCCTTTTTTTTCAAACAATTTTTCAAACAAAATTTATATATTTTTCACTCTCCCGATGTTCTGGAGCCGCACTTGTTAAATCAATTTATATACATATATATATATATATATATATATATATATATATATATATATATATATATATATATATATATATATATATATATATATATTTATTTATTTTTTGTATTATTTTTATACTTTGTATCTTACCACTGGTGGGAGAGAATAGAGTTTTTTATTTTTAGCTAACTGGTGGGGGAAAAAAACAGATTGCCACAAAGGCTCGAAGGACTAAAATGAATGGGAATCCAAAGGAAACACCTTCATTGTTTGAATTCAAAATTTGAACTGTTTTATTATTGAAAATATTGCTTATTTTATACACAATTGTTGCTTAAGATCTACACTTATTTTCTATATTCTACATCTACACTTTCTTTCTGCAGTCCCTTTGATTTACATTGGTTTTATAATTCCTTCTCTTATGTGTATGTGGACTGTATTTTCTATAGGTGGTTTCAATCTGTGACCTGCATATGATATCGCACTAGTCGATACCAGATGCTTACATTGTTTATGGTCTGTCTGTCTTGGGTTTCAGCGACCCTTTTTCCTTGCACTCACTTGTGCGTGTACTGACTTTTATGATCTGCTTATATGTACATATATGCGCAAGTGACATATTTATAGATTTGTGTCTGGTTTCAAAAAGGAAACTACATTCTCTTAACTTAAATTTTACATTTTCACATAAAAACAATACCTTGGTATTGTGCATGTTTATATTTAAACATTTACCGTTAAGCCTATTTTGTGAGTGTATTCATGCGATTTACAAAAGCAGAAACACACCTTTTACATTCACAACAATCATATTTGGAATTGAAGACACAAATTAGTGTTGAATTAAAAAATGTAATACATACTTATATATGTATGTATGTACAAGTATATAGGCGGATAACACCTGCATGAAAAATTTAAATGTATGTACATATCAGCGTTGCCGAACGCTCCAATTTTGCCGGGACGTTCCGATTTATAAATCAAAATTAAATGTCCAGCGTCGGTCTTTTCGGGGATAACTCGACCGTGCGTACAACATGCTGAGAAAGTCAGGACTGGCAGTCCGCCCGGTGCGTAACGAAGATATGTACATATGTATGTATGTACGTATAACCATTGTATTGTTATTATTATTGTACTATATTTGCTATTTGGAAAATGAACTCTTTAAAAAACGTTAGAGAGCGTCGAAAGAAGAATATCATATAGTAATTAAACTTATAATTTTAAGCACATTGATTCCGCAACTTCCAAATCAGATGCGGATCGAAAATTCTCGCAAATAAAAAGCCGATTGGCTGCTGATTTAACTAAGTCGGAAACGAGTTTTTATTCTAATGATGATGCTTAGCCTAGGTGTGGGCGTGTGCCTTTTATGCACACAATCGATACAACTCCAATACATCGATATCTGTTACATTTCAATTACATTCGTGGGTTTCTTATCAGTCAGCTATTTACATAAACAACGAAATATCGGTTAAGTAATTCAAATCGGTTTACAATACTACTAATAATTATAGCAAGGCATCTTCTTTACATAAATATTCCCCCGGCCATGAGGAATTAATGTGAATTTAATTTATATCAGCTTTCGGCGTCAACACACATTTTACTTAGCCCAGCAAAGACGGGCAAGACCTGCTAGTTATAAATAAATTTAGTAACCTATCATTAATTTCACATGTATTTCTAACAGAACTAACATCGTACATACATACATACATACATATGTATATAAAAGAGCAGAAGAGAGCATAAATCTAACGAAAGCTATCATTACAAATATTATTCCTGTAATGACTAGCGTAATAATTTAAAAGTAACCTGATACTTGTAATGCTAGGATAAGGTTAACAAATAAAATAAAACAAATAAATAAATATTGTCAGCTTTAAAATATGTATGCAAAATCTCTTCACTGTATGCCATCAATATGCAGAAACGTTCAACAGAAAGCCGGCGACCAACAAAAATTCATACACGCCACGGAAAAGAATGCAGACATAACAGTCACCTAGGCTAGCAACCAATTAAGCAATGACGCCCGCCATAGTGACGCCAAAAAATTACAGTTGTGTGAAAGAGAGTTGAATTTATTAAGAAAAGAGAACGAATTGTTGGAGAGAGAGCAGAAAATGCTGCGGAAAGAGAACGAATGGTTGCAGTCCGCTAATAAAAAGTGTGCTAGCTGTTCGGCTATGAGCCGAATGGGAGCTGTCGCACTTCTGCTGAGCCGAATGGGAGCTGTCGCATTCGTGCTATCTGTGAGCGATTCATCAATTCATATGCGGAGGGGCAGTCAACAGAGACGGTTGATCTGCGTCGCTTCTGCGCAGTTAATTTGTGTGTGCACATATATTTATACAAATACATATGTATGTATTTGTGCATTTTGTTCTTTTGCTGTTTTGCAGCTTCAACCGCAGCCGCAGCTTCAATTTCGTTTTCAGACTTTACCTGCAGCGCTTGGGCAGCAAATATATTTATGGCTATAACTTCTTGTTAAATCGGTCTATCATAGTGAAACTTGGCATACCGACGAATTACGAGAGTTATGTGAGACCACGAATTGTGGTACACATTTTCTGCTTATTCACATAAGGCATCTTGGCCTGGTATTTTTACATCCTTTTCTATTTTAAAGGCTATGGACTTTATGGTTTTGGCTTTTTATTTGCCTTTAACTTTTATTTTTTCGTTCTGACATCTTTTCCGGCATCTAGTTCGGATGGGACCGCTTTTGCCGACCTCGTTTTCGACCTCGAAGGACAAAAGATGTAAATAGTTGCTTGCTAATTTAATTCTGATTTTATTCCTGAAATTCCTTCAGTATTTATATAATTTTTATACTCTGTACATGAAATGTACAAGAGTATATTAGGTTTGCGGGAGCTGAAAAATGTAACAGGCAGAAGGAGGCGTGGCAGACCCCACAAAGTATATATATTATTGATCAGCGTGACAAGACGAGTCGATCTAGCCCTGTCTGTCTGTCTGTCCGTCTGTCCGTCCGTATGAACACCTGGATCTCAGAGACTATAAGAGATAGAGACACCAAATTTTCCACAAAGATGCGTTATGTGTGTATTCTATACGAGTTTGTTTTATTTTTTTGATTTTCCCCCCCCCACTTCCCCCCTATGGGGGTTTTCCCGATTTTCCATTCGTATAATCGCCTATATCTCGGAGACTATAAGACCTAGGCACACCAAATTTTAGTCCAAGATGCCTTGTGTGAATACGCAGAAAATGTATATTTTGGAATTTCCCTCCCTCCCCCCTCCCTCGCAAATGCGTTTTTTTCTAACTCCCGTAATTCTTGGAATTTCGAACTAAAATTTTGAAAATACCCCCAGTTAGTAATTATGTGTCCGTATGCCAAGTTTCACTATTATAGACCGATTTAACAAGTTACAGCCATAAATATATTTGCTGCTGCAGCGCTGCTCAAGCGCTGCCCGCGGCTGTTGTTGATGTTGCTGTTTGGTTGACTGCGAAAATGCTTACACAGACACGAATTGATGCGCATAGGCATACATACACTCACACAGACGCAATTGCTATGTAAATGTGCAATTATACACCCTTTACGTGAGTTCGAATACCGAGAGAGGTAAAATCGATCCAATTTTTTTTAGCTTTTTTACTTGTTTAGCTTATGTACTAGTTTCTACTTATGTACTAACAATTAAATATTTTTCTTTTATTCTCTAAACATTGCACTCACTGTAATTTTACATTTTTTGTCTTATTCTATCCTGACCGTGTCAAGTGGTGTTCCCCTCCATATGTATTTCAATCATTTTCCTTATTTAGTGCATTGTGCACCCGCCCTTAACCGCTGTCGCTCCATATGCATGCGTTGGTCCGAAGCGCTGCTGAATGCGGCCATTTTTAGACCGAGATTTTGTTTAGCCTACCTACTGCTTGTGTTCCCTATGATAATCTCTGAAACCTTGTTCACTTTTGTGAACACAGCTCAACTCTTGAATAAAAGAATAAAATTTAACAAGAAAGGAATGCTAAAGTCGAGCAGGCTCAACTCTTAAATACCCTGTACCACCCCACAAAAAAGTATTTTAATTAATTAATTAAATTAAATTAATTAACTAAATTAATTTAATTAATTAACTAAATATTAACTAATTAAATATAAAATATTCCATGCATGCATACATACATTTACATTTACATCAGAATCGTGCCTTATGCGTGTTTGTGTACTTGTACATATGTATGTATGTGTGCATTGGGTCTGGTTATATGGCTATAACTTTCTTTCCGATCATTCTATCATAATAAAACTTGGTATACGGATATATAATTACTAACCTAATATGACTACCAAATTTTAGTTCAAAGAATTCCAAGAATTACGGGAGTTATAGAAAATCGTTAAGTGGGGGGGAGGGGGGGGGTGGATCAGAAAAAATGAACAAACTCGTCCTTTCTCGGTCTCAGGAGAATCTGTATACCATATAGTTTGGTTATTCTAGCTCTTATACTTTCGGAGATCCTTGCGTTCATACAGACAGACAGACAGACAGACGGACAGACAGACGGACATGGCTATATCGACTCGGCTTGTCATGCTAATCAAGAATATATATACTTTGTGGGGTCTACCAAGCCTCCTTCTGTGTGTTCCATGTGCACTCGCACAAAACTAATATACCCTTGTACCCTTTGGGTACAGGGTATAAAAAACAAATTATGTCTGCCACTCTTTGAAGAACAAAAACAAATCTGGCTACCATGGACATGAGGACCTCAGGGCGTTACTTTTCAGCGGTTACTGAGCGCATGTAGGGTCAAGAGTTGTCGGATCAGATGGCTATGAACATGACACTATCTTTAGAAGCATACCGGGAGCACCACGGTGTGTTGCCGGAACGCATTCTCTTTTACCGCGATGGCGTTGGTGATGGCCAACTCCATCAGGTTGACAACATCGAAGTGAAGCAGCTGAAGAGAAAACTGGACGAAATTTACAAGTCAGCTGGCAAACCGGAACGGTGCCGTTTGGCATTTATTATCGTAACGAAGAGTTTCTCAAACTGACCTTTTATGTATTAGTGTAAGGAGTTTGGAGTTGCATATGGAAAAGTGCCACCCGCTAAAGCTCCTTTGTCGCAGTTCTCAACGGCTGGAAAGTTTTTAGCAAGCAGTTTTCACATGGTTTCACAGTATTTGTTTCAGTTTATCAGTGGTATTTTATTTCATTTAATCTTAGTAAGAGTTTACATTTTTTGTATACCCGCAGGTACATGTGGACAACCCTGCACGTAAGCATACGTACACTTTTATTTAGTCATACACTTACATTTTTGTACCTGCGTATATTTGTTCTTAATTATATAGTAAATAAGTTATGCTACATATGAGCGACAGATTTTCTTATTATACTCTGCACATGAAATTTACAAGAGTATATTAGGTTTCCGGGAGGTGAAAAATGTAACAGGCAGAAGGAGGTGTGGCAGACCCCACAAAGTATATATATTCTTGATCAGTGTGACGAGACGATTCGATCTAGCCCTGTCTGTCCGTATGAACACCTGGGTCTCAGAGACTATAAGAGCTAGAGACACCAAATTTTGCACAAAGATGCCTTATGTGTATACGCTATACGACTTTTTTTTTTAATTTTCTTAATTTTTTTAATATCTACAAATATTCTAAACATATTTACAGAGTATTTCAGAGTCGGCACACCCGACTTTAGCTTTTTTACTTGTTTATCTTAAGCTTTATATTTTCCGCTTCTCTTAAAAAACTATTTCGCTCTTTCCCTTTAGTGATTAAAACTAGTTGAATAGTTTCTTTTAATTTCTTTCTTAGTTGTACCCTTTTGCCTCCACGTTATTATGCCCTGTACCCGTAGGGTAAAAAGGGTATATTAGGCTTGTGCAAAGTATGTAACATGCAGAAGGAAGCATCTCCAACCCCATAAAGTATATACAAGGTGTGTTCCAAAGTAAACAGGACTTAAAAAAAAAACAGAACAAATGTTTTTTTCGGCAAAATCAATTTATTTTAATCGAAGTAGTCTCCTTCTGCTTCAATACAGCTTTTTGCACAATCCAAAAGCATGTCGATCGAGCGTTTTAGCTCGTTGGCCGGTATGGCCGCCAGTATGCCGGTGCAAGCCTTTTGAATGGCCTCTACGTCTGCATAACGCTTTCCTTTCATGGGCAAATGCATTTTTCCGAAAAGGTAGAAGTCGCACGGTGCCGTATCAGGTGAATACGGCGAGTGGATAATGGTTAAAATGTGATTTTTGGTCAAATAATCTGTCACAAGCGTCGATTGATGATCACGACCACTTTGAAAACGTTGAAACCACACGAGTGGTTTGCTACGGGATAAGCAATCATCACCATAAACTTGTTCCATCTATTGAAATGTTTCGGTTAAAATTTTACCAATTTTAAAACAAAATTTAATGTTGGCTCTTTGTTCGAAGCTCATTTTCGCACCGATAACACAAACCTACTGACACTTAAAACGCAATAACTTCACTTGAAATCGATGAAATGTCATGAAATTCTCACCGGGCAATCGATAAAGATAGCAGATTCTAACTCACCAGTCGACATATAAAAGCGCCACCGGGGGGCGCTAGATTCAAAAAGTCTTGTATACTTTAGAACGCACCTTGTATATACTGAATCAGCATGACGAGATAAATCGATCTAGTCATGTCCGTCCGTCTTTCACTGTTGGGCTCGCTCGACTGTAGCGTTTCTCTTGTTTCTTACATCTGCACCTTACATCTATCAAAGGCCCTCTTTTTGTCTTCGTCCAGAAATTTATTGGCCACCTCCTGCTGTCAGAAGAATGACCAGGTCACACTGCTGAGCCTTATGAGTCGCAGTGCTGGACTTATTCACCTCAAAGAGGGAACACCTAGACCCCCATCGTTGAGGGATGCATGAAAGAATGCGTTGCACACGTCGTTAGATAGGCCCAACCATCTCCAAACCGTGCTACGCACTAACGTGTCTGTCTTTCCACACTCCCAAGGGTTAGCTTGTGATAAAGCTGTGGAATCAGGACAGTCCGTAGAGAGAACATTCTCTGTTGCGGCTTAAGGGGGGGCTGCGTTAATATCTCCAACTTCGGACCCAGGTCCTTATAAGGATTGTAACGAGCCCTCCCATCTGTGGTGAAATTGATGCCTAAATACTTCCACTCCTCCGAGCGTTCCAGTGCCGGACACTCGCGATTACCAACCTTAAATGCACGCGGGTAAACAACCGTATATTTTTATTTGGGTTGGCCCTTAATACTTACAGTGAAACACTTGTCAGAATTAAGGGTTAGTCCGACTGATCCCATAAAGGAAACAGTGGTAATATATATAATATATGTTCTATGTTTTTCATTTGACGTTAAACGATGTAAACCGAGTTTATTATTTTCATTCTCACCCTTTCATTAAACAAACATTGTATCGTATTAAATAATGCTGTGTGGCCGGTCTCTCCACACCGGCGGCAAACCACAGTTGCGCGGTATTCCGACACTTTATGGTCGAAACTGACGCACCTGTGGCAGGCATACGTGCGTATAAGCCTACGGCACCTGTATGCATGGTGTGTGATATACACCTTGTCAGTCCTCTCTATGATGGCTGCTGCAGTTTCGTCCAACTCTATCGTCAAGTTGACTGTTTCTCCATCCGTAACAGACCACCTCTTAGTCTCCAAGTGGACGGCTTGGCGAGAGTGGAGTGGTTAGCCCTGCTTCTTTAAACTTCTTGTGGGTCACTGCCTTCCACATCTCTTTGTCGGACGGCGTGCGCAGAATAGCTTTGCCACGCTTCGTCTCGTGAATCCCATGTACACGAATGTGTACATCCGGCATCACCTCACTCTTCATTTTTTCAACGATCTCCTTCGGCGAGACGCTGGGGTCCCGGCTGGCAACTATGGCCGAATAGGTCTCGACCGGCTTCTTGGTGAGGCGCGGTAGGGGCGTAGGAACCACCTGGGTGGCATATGTCTGCGCTACATGAGCAGCATTAGCAGGCGCAGCTGGTGGTGGCATAATGGTGCTTCTTGTCCTTTCCTCAAGCAGCGCGACTCTTAGCATGAGCGACAAAACCAAATCATCATATGGCATCATGGCAGCGGCGTCAAGCACATCTATAGAAGCATCAGGCTCCATGCGCGCCCTCGCCACAGCATTGCGCACCTGCCGCTTGATGCCGGACAGCTCTGCTTGTATTGCAGAACTGCCACCAGCCACGATGCTCTCGACAGAGCACCGCGGTACGGCCGGGACAGCGGAGGTGGCAGCCCTCGCAGCAGTGTCTGCGTACGAAGCGACTGTGGGAGGCGGCAGAGCGACTGTGGGAGGCGGCAGAGCGACATTTGACGCGGACAACGCTGGCAGCGCTCTCGCGACGGCGGCAGATAACCGGCTTCGCGACGGCGGCGGACGCGTCGGCTGCGGCAGCGATGCCGGCAGCGATCGCGGCTGCGGCTGCGACAGCGGATGACGTCGTTGCTACGTCATTTTCGGTCTCGGTGACCACGGGCACGGCGACTGCGACGGGAACGGCACACTACGATGACGTAGCGCCGGCGGCCATGGCAAGGGACACGGAGGGGGCAGCTATAATGCTGGCCTTCTCCTTGACCCTTTTCTTGGCCTACGTCACCATACAGGTCTGGCGTCGACGCCGCTTTTTGGCGGGGGCAACCGCGACGGGCAGTACCACCAGACATACTGACGTCACTTGCGTCGCTCGTACTACCAGAGCGGCTACGGACACTCATAATTGTTCAACAAGCACACTTATTGTTCGCACTTATCGCAGCTTCTTATCTCAATGTCTATTTTTAAAACAGCTTGTTGTCGTAAACAAGTTGTTTACGTTTTGCGGGCACTTTTACCGTAATTTGCTTATCAGCAAATTGATAATTTCGACTATGCGCGCACTCGATTTACACGTCCGCTCGCGACGACCGTCTAAAGCAAACTCAGTAGATAGGGACAGTAGGAATCTCGTTAATCCAGTCATGCGCGTCACTAATTAGATGACGAGGCATTTTGCTATTTTTTTTTCTTTAATCCGGAATGTCACCTTTGTCTGGTCCTTCCAGCGCCTACACCACCGCATACCAGTAGGTTTCTGGTACTTAGTAGTGACGACAGGTGTTAGGACCGAATTCCGTTATTACTTTATACCTTGTTTGGGTGTTATACCAAGGTAGCAAGCATCCGTAGAAACGTGAATAACCGACACGGTCACTCCTAATAACCGGAGTGAAACATGAAGGTCTTGAAGCCGAAGACTCCGCACGAAACTACTCTGGCACTGATGATATTGCTATCATCAGCGTTTAAGACATCCAGAGCGATCAAACCTTTTATGGAATGACCGCTCCAGATGCCCCGCCAGTTTAGTGTTGCGGTTGCAAATTTGATGTTCACACGTGCCTGGTAGTCACGCCGCAAGCTTTCTATCCAGTCTTGACGATTGTATTTGTGGACTTTGCTCGCGTGAGCTCCGTCCAAAGATATGCCGTCCGTCACAACCTGTACATCGATCACTATTGTGTACGAGACCGCGTAGGAAGCGCGTTAATCCGCAATTTGATTCCTTTATGATAAGCCTTTCCCGTAAGTAAACGCGTGGGTGCACCAACCCACCGATTCTGTGGTTTGTAGCGCGCTGCTTCGCTCAAACCTTTACCGTCAACAGAGAATTGCAGCTTGTTCGCCCAGTAGACATCACATTTTTAACGTGTGTCAACGATTCCTTCATGCATCTTACATCTATCAAGGGCCCTCTTCTTCTCTTCGTCCAGAAATTTATTGGCCACCTCCTGCTGCCGGGAGAATGACCAGGTCACATTGCTGAGCCTTATAAGTCGCAATGCTGGGCTTATTGACCTTAAAGAGGGAACACCTAGACCCCCATCGTTGAGGGATGCATGAAAGAATGCGTTGCACACGTCGTTAGGAAGGCCCAACCACCTCCTAACCGTGCTGCGCACTAATGTATCAGTCTTTCTCAAGACGCCCAATTCCACACTCCCAAGGGTTAGCTTGTGAAAGAGCTGTGGAATCAAGACAGTCCGTAGAGCGAACATTCTCTGTTGCGGCTTAAGGGGGGACTGCGTTAATCTCTCCAACTTCGGACCGAGATCCTTAGAAGGATTGTAACGAGCCCTTCCATCTGCAGTGAAATTGATACCTAGATTCTTCCACTCCTCCGAGCGTTTCAGTGCCGGACACTCGCGATTACCGACCTTGAATGCACGTGGGTAAACAACCGTGCATTTTTGTTTGGGTTGGCCCTTAATACTGACAGTGAAACACTTATCACTTATCGGGCTAACTCTTAAAGCCCGACTGATCCCATAAAGGAAACAGTGGTATCCAACAGCGACTGAAGGCCCTTTGGCGTGGAAGCAAAAAGTACAATGTCATCCGCAAATACAGCTGCGTTTACTGTGGCATGTCCAAGACGAACACCAATCTCGCCGGGTAAGGATTTGAGAAACCGATCAATGATCAAATTAAACAAAACTGGTGACAGAGGGTCACCCTGCTTTACGCCGCGAGCAGGAGTGAATTCCTCTGAGCACCAGCCCCCTCTATTGAGCGTTGTGCTGCCTTTTTCGTTTAAAACCGAAGCGTGATATAGTATCAAACGTCTTGCTAACATCGAGGCCTTCTTATGCCATCTTATGGTGATAACGCAGAACAAGGTCTACAATCGTCGCGTTATCGGCACATCCGTCAGTCGGCTGGAATCCTCGTTGCCTCGGATCCCAGTCTACAGCTAAAGTAAGCCTCCTACTGAGAATGGCGTTTAGCTGCCTGACTATGATGGATGGTACCGATATCGGCCGAAAGTCTTGCGGTCGTGATGCCGTCGCCATCTTCGGGATGAAGATGGTTCGGGCCATTCGGAAGAGTAGCGGTAAATCTCCACACCAGAGAATCAGGTTCCAGGAGAAGAAGTTAATGACACTCGCGAGTCTAAGATATCTCGATTAGTAATCGGACTCCAGACTCGTTCTAATAAATGATCCATATTTAATGGGGAGTAGGCGTTCGAGCAAGAGGTGTTATGTTGTGTCATTACTTCCCTCCAATAGGGTTCCATCATCTCTCTGGGTGGCATTACCGACTCATCGGGGCCCTCAAGCAATGATTTGATGCAGCGACCTTTATGTTTATCCCAGTTACGCTGGACCATTGCGTACTGTTGCCTTCTAAAATCTCTCCTGTTTGTAGGTACACGACGATTTGTACTACGCCGAGCTGGGCGGAAGCTCGGCCTCGGGAATATCCCTTGGAGGTAATTCGATAAACATTCGAGAGTTGCTTCTTTGCCCGATGTCTGTGCTCTATATTAACTCTTCAATCAGTCGTTTATACTCGAATATGACAATATAGAGTATTCATTTTTGTTACTCTGAATAAAAATAACCTGCAAAATTATCATACAAACTTGCTACAACTCCAAATTGTGTATAAATTAATGAGAAATAAAATTTAAAACCTCATAAAGTGCAACGAATTTAATTTTCAAAGCAACTATTTTTTTACACTTTTTGTTCCTGTGCCACAAAAATCTCTCTCTGAGAGTAATATACATTGAAAATATTTTTTTATAAATTTTTTTCTGTGCCAAACAACTATAAAAAGTGTCCATACAAAGTGTCTGCATCGTAAAAAGACAAGGAAATTATTTTACAAATTTTTCCTTGCCCCGGCGCCAGCATAAGTCAATGTACAATTGATAAAAGCCTTCGAAAAATACGTTCTAAAATTACAAATGTGAATCTGTGCTAGTGCACTACACCAAAACGAGTACGCCCTAAACGTCCTGCATCTAAATCGCCTAACCAATTATATGCGCAAAACCAGGCTACAGACGCCTCCTCAAATCCTCCTGGCTCGCCAGTATACTCGGCTCCCACTACATCTGCTGCTGCGGCGGCTGCAGCACTCCTAGCAGCAAAAGCTAAAAAACTTGCTAGTGCTACTAAGGCACTAGACAAAGGCAGTGCTCCTCGCTCCTCTGGAGTTGCTGCTCTACTTAACCCAGTGAATGTTGGTGTGCCTATCCGACATATCACTTTTCAAGAGCTAAGTATGCAGCTTAAAGGGCTTGTGGCAAACAAGGCTCCAGGATATGATTCCATTGATGCTAGAGTTGTCCGTGCATTGCCTAAGAGAGGCGTCCTCTACTTGCTTCTGCTTTATAACCGGATGCTGCAGCTGTGCCATTTTCCTACGCAATGGAAATGTGCAAATGTGGTTATGGCGCTTAAGCCAAACAAGTCACCCCCCATTTGTGATTCATACCGCCCCATTAGCCTGCTTCCGATATTCTCAAAAATATTCGAAAGAATACTTTTAGTAAGAGTATTGGAAGAGGTGGAAATAAGCGGCGGTATCCCTTCCCACCAGTTTGGCTTTCGACAAGGACACGGTGCTCCTGAACAAATACATAGGGTTATTGACCATATCAGAAAAGCAACTGACAGAAGAGAGTTCACCTCAGCGATCTTCATTGATGTCCAACAAGCCTTTGACCGTGTCTGGATTGATGGGCTTATCTACAAACTTAAGCAGATTCTTACTGGAAATCTTTACAGAATCATGTGCAGTTATCTAAATGATAGACGGTTCTTTGTGTTGGACAGAGGAACAGTATCTGCTATCACTAATATCCGAGCAGGAGTCCCGCAAGGAAGTGTACTTGGGCCAGTACTATACACTATTTACACAGCTGATATGCCATGCCCACCAGCTACTAAAAAGGGCCAGCTCCTGGCCACATACGCTGATGATGTGGTCTTTCTTGCCAGCAACTCTGTGGCCAATACTGCATCGCGCGAGACACAGACTTACTTAGACACATTCCACTGTTGGTCCACTAAGTGGAATCTTCTGGTCAATGGCAGCAAATCCACGCATGTTACTTTTGGCAACAGAATTGGTGATTGCCCTGCTGTAACTCTGGGCGGCACAATTATACCCCACAAGCCAAAAGTCAAGTATCTTGGCATGATTCTAGATAGACGCCTTACCTGGAGTGCCCACACAAATCATCTCAAAGGGGCTACCACTAGCCGTATGAATCAACTACGCTGCCTATTCAATGCTCACAGCGGGGTATCTCTCGCCAATAAACGCCTTATCTACGTGCAAACCATTGCACCAATATGGCAGTACGGCATAGGGGTATGGGGTTCAGCTGCCGCCTGCCATATCAACAAGTTGGAGGTGGCACAGAACAAGTGCCTCCGGCTCATGACTGGTGCCCCATGGTACGTTCGAAATGAAATATTGCGTCGTGACCTGCGCATTGATACCGTGTGTGACCAAATAAATTTCCACACAAGCCGGTATAATGATCGACTTTCGCGACATGATAATCCATTAGCCAGGATCCTGGCAAACCAATCCAGACGACAAAACACTAGCCGCCCTCGGAGGCAGAACAGTCCAGCCCTACCAGATGACCTTCCTCACGTCCACGTCGCAAGGCGAAACCCAAACATCATTATATTGTGATTTTATTCTTGCAATGTAATCTTAAGTATTAAATGTATTACCTTTTAAATCATCTTGTCAAATAATCTTGTCAATCTTTGTTTATAATATGTTCATACTGTCTAAAATCAATTTCATGTTAAAACATAGTACATGTGGAATATGGCACACTAGTGCTGCTGGCCACTTAATAAAATAGAGAAAAACAAAAAAAAAAAGCGACGCAGTTGCTCCGTCGTCCAAGTCAGGGGACGAGGAGGAGGAGGCTGCTACACCTGCCTTCTCCTTGATCCTCTTCTTGGACGGCGTTACGTCCTCTGCCTCGCAATATGGTGGCGACGTCGTTTTCGGCCTGACTCTTTGGAACGCCCACGAGTGGCTTTACCACCTCCTCGGCTACTATTCCGCGCATGGAGATGGTCATCGGCCATCTCCACGTCACTGCAACTGTTGATGTTGTTGCTGCCCCGGCTATTTGACCGGCTTCGCACCATGTTGGTGCTCTCAATTTTGTTATTTTGCACGAATGCACTCACACGTACACACACTATTGCAGTCTGTTATCTGCTTGTTCTATTTATAGAACTTCTTTCCGCGTAAACAAGTAAGCAACTTGTTTACTTGTCGCTGATTGGTCTGTTGCTGATAAGCAAACTCACTATCAAAAAATGCGATGCGCGCACCAAAATCACACGTCCGCTCGCGACGACCGTTTAAAGCAAACTTGAGTAGATAGGGACATTCGTCACGGATCTCTCCGGGATTTATTTTAAGTGGCGTGTGCCACGACAAAGGGTTTACTACCACAACACTCAAATCAGACAAGTGTGCATACACACTGTGCATGCACAGTGTGTATGTACACAAGACCGACTACAGTGCACGGGTTTTGGTACGATGCGCCAAACCAGTCGCCCCAGCTAACAACCACCAGCAAATACAATGGGAGCTTCGCCAGTACCAATTCGGGATGTATGCTTGTCAGGCATATATCCCCCTCTTGGATGGGAGGCGAAGTGCATCTAAACACCTCTGCTGCTCTCAGGGTCGCAGCGCCCGGTTGGAAAACGCAACTCCACGCCGGATAAAGGCCGAAGCCAATACCCTACCCGCGATATGGGTGATAACCACAGCCACTACGATACTCCCACAAGGGGACCTACCTCAATGGGGAGCCCTTGGAGAACTCCCCAACCCGTAGTACCGAAACTTCAACTCATACCGCCCTGAACAGCGGCATGAGTAGGACTCGGTGAGCCCTGGTCCTTTTGCCCGACAGCACGGATGGGTTAACCAGCTTTTTGCCATATCAGTCGCCTCATACGACAAGCCGTGACCGCTGAGATGGTATTCTAAGCCCCGCCATCACACGGGGGAGGTGCCAGTTTTGGCTGATTTTAGCCCGGGACTGGCAGCCCAATATTCACCGGCTGTTCATCACGTTGCCGACGCCGTGCGAACACAGCGTCAGCGAACGCCTCCAGCCTCTGCATCCTCTCTGGCGTCTCCGTCACACCAGACACCCTCCAGATGCCGCTCCTCCACTCAATCCCGAGTCCTTCGAGGTCACGAAGATCCGCGTACAGCGGGCATACACACAAGATGTGCAGCCAATCCTCCTCCTCAGCGCCGCATGAGCATGCAGGCGCGTCGGCGATGCCTCTTCTGTGCAGAAACTCGTTCATCGAGCCATGGCCCGTCAGCAGGAATCCAGCACGCAGGCTGAACCTGAAGTTCCTGCGACTGTAGACGAAGCCTGCGTCTGGGAAAAAACGATGGGTCGTGCGCCCGCACTCACCGTCGTCATCCCATCGGAGCTGCCACTCACGTAGCAGGCATTCGTCTAGCAGCGCCTTCATCCGCCAAGTCCTGGCCGTGCAGCCACTCTCCCTCCTCCAGCGGGTAGCCCTTGCGCAGTTTGAACATGATTGCCAATTGCTTGGCAACCAAGTCAAACGGTGCGGCTCCTGCCAGCACCTGTAGCGCGACCGTCGAGACTGTGCGACACACTGGCAGTGTTGCCAGTAGCGTCACTCTTTGGCAGGACATGAGGCGCCTCTTGGGCGCAACCTGCCCTGCCTGCCGGTACCATACCGACGCACCAAACAGTCCCCAGTCAACGCGAAGAACTCACGCCAATCGTCCCGCGACGCCCAGCATCTTCCCGCGTAGGGACACTATGTGCGGCATGAAGCTCATCCGCTCGCCGACCATAATGCCCAGGTACTTTGTGCAGGGCACGTACGGCAGAGCCATCCCCCGGTAACGTACCCAGGGAGGTCTGCTGTGTGCCAAAGTACCTTTCAGCAGCATGATGTGCGTCTTGGTGGTGGATACTGAAACGCCTGCTTCGGCACCCCACTCTCCGACGATGCTCATCAGCCGCTCGCTCTCCTCTTCCAACGCACGTCTCGCGTTCGCCTCCACGAGGATGAGCAGGTCATCAGCATAAGCGCTGAAGGTGCACTCCTGCTCCAGCCTCCTCAGCAACACGTCCATTGCTAGGTTCCAGATATATGGACCGCTAATGGACCCCTGTGGGCAACCTCGAGCTACCGACACAGTCTCCTCTCCGCAATTGCTCAGCATGGACGCGCTCCTGCCAGAAAAATAGCTCTGCCACAAGCTAATTTCTCGGCATCCCGCGTCGTCCAATCGGCGCATTAACTCCACTCCAAGTGGTGGAAGGCTCCCTTGAAGTCCACGAATAATCCAAGCACGTATCGGGCCGGGCTGGCCGCGACCGTGCTTGTCACGTGCCTCCACGCGTCCTCCACGCAGCGTCCTGGCTTAAAGCCGAACTGCCATCTGCAGCCTTCCGGCACTGCCTCCTTGAGACGGTCCACCATGATCGCCTCCAGCACTTTACCGAACACCGGCAGCAAGCAGATACCTCGATAGGAAGCAGGATCGTTCCTGTTCCCATCAGGCCCTTTGAGTAAAGCGACCACACGTGGCCGCTTCCACTCTTCCGGGAAGTATCCACTTGCTAAACAGCGGGAATACAACGCTGCCAAGTGCTGGGGGATAGCTCTCCAGACCGCCTTTGCAACCGCTCCAGTGATCCCGTCCAATCCTGGCGATCGCCTGCTCCTCAACCGCGCAATACACGCAGACACCTCCGAAACCTCGAGAGCTGGAGGGGCAACTTCGGCAATGGCTATGGGAGCTCTGGACTCCGCAACTGGGAAAAAGTTGCGGAGGAGCACTCGCGCACAGTCGTTCCACGAAACGACTGTCTCGCCATTGGCCCGAAGCGACCCTATCTCGGCGTTTCCTCTGCGTCTGTTATTGCAGATCCGGTACACATGCCCCCACGGGTCGTCCCTGTGCTCCTGCACAAAACGCCGCCAATCATCCTCCTTCGCCTTCAGTATTTGCTTCTTGTACTGAGCCAAGGCAATCCTCAGCTCAGTAGCAAGAAGCCGCTCGTCATCGGTGTGATGACGACGCGCATACTGCCTTCGGCGTCGCACTCTCCTCACCCGTCGGCGCATGTCGCCCAACTCGGCCGTCCACCAGTTCACTCTCCGAACTGTGCTCGTCTCACGGCGTCCTATCGCCCTGTCGCACGCATGGTGTACGACAGACCGTAGGGCCGCTACCTGTTCATCCATCGGTGCATCCGCCGAAATCGCCTCCGCTCCTCCGATGACCTCCTCATCGAACAATCGCCAACGCGCTCTCGCGAGATTCCAGGACGGCACAGGAGTAATGGTACTCTCAACTGCGTTCTGGGGTCCAGGTGTCACCACAACAGAGATTCTGTTGTGGTCACTCAGGACCCACTCGTCCACTCTCCATTGGTATGCAGCCCATACCAATGCTGCGTCGTTGGCGATTGTGACGTCGATATCGCTCCTCCCATTCGGTCCATCGAAGGTGAATACCTCGCTGTATTCATTTAGGGCCCCAGCACTACTCCCCGTGATCCACTCAGCCAGCAGCTCACCCCGCTGTTGGTTTAAATGTCCCTGATTCGCATCAGAGACTTTGCTAAACCACAGGGGGGATACTGCGTTCGCGTCGAGTCCGAGGATGGCAGGCGTGTTGCTAGCGCGCAACAACACTGCATCCAAGTAGCCTAGATACGGCTCAATATCAGTTCCAAATTGGCAGTATACGGAGGACAGGTAGGCTGTGCCAAAGCCACCCGTCACTCTCACGCATACCCCAAGGTCCGTTGTCAGGTCCTCCATTTGGACGCACACGACATCAGGGTCATCCACAACGATGGCCGCCTTCTTCCTCCTGTCTGTGTAGACTCGCATACTGGATGGCAGTCCAGTAACGCGATCCAAGTGGGGGCTAACATAAGGTTCCTGGATCAGAGCGAAGGTGTATCCAGAATTCCTTATCCTAACCCCACACTCTATTGTTGCGTCGCTGCATCTCCCACAATTTGCCTGAAGGACACTAAACATGTTAGTGCCTTGCCTGCACCCTTGCTATGACAGCAGCATAGATCGGACATGCCTCCGAGAGCGTGCGATGCCCCGAAGGATGCCCCTTCATGCGGCAGTTTCGACAGTCAGCCGGCTTGTTGCATTTGGCCGCAATGTGGCCGGTCTCCCCACATTGTCGACACGCTGTGGTTGCATTACATTCCGCCACCTCATGCACCTATGGCATGCATATGTTCGCACCAGCTTCCTGCATCTGAAGGAATGGCAGCTCACGAAGATTCTGCCGGCTTTCTCCAGGATGGTTGCTGCTGCCTCATCCACATCAAGCGTCAGATTTATCTTGCCACCGTCCGTGACAGACCATCTCTTGGTCTCCACTCTGACCGCCTCCTTATATTTTTCGAGGGTCATCCCCTCCTTGAAGTTGAGGGCGTACGCCTCCTCCAAAAACTGCTCCGGCGAGACCTCAGTGTCAACGTCGTATACGATGACTTTTTGGCGCAGTCCTCTGTTCGGCTGGACGACCAGTCCGGCCTCCTTAAACTTCTCGCTGCTCAGAACGCTCTTCATGTCGCCTTCGGACATCATTCGCAGCACCGTTTCCCCATGCTTCGTTTGGTGGATGCCGTGGACACGGTAGTTGAATTTTGGCATCACCTCCTTCTTCATTGTCTCCACCACTTGCTCGCTCGTGACCGTCGGGTCTTGACTGGCCAGCACTGCTGAGTATGTATCAGCAGGCTTCTTGGGGCGCGGCAGGGCTGTGGGCACAGCCTTGGTGGCAGCAGTGGCCGTCTTTGGCACCGTTGGCAGCGTGGTGGGGGGCACCGCTTGCGAGCTCTTGGTTGCTCCAACTCTGCACTCCAGTTGGCTCACTCGCAGCATGAGAGCCGTGATAAGGTCTTCATATTTGGCGGTCGCATCCGCAACGGCCTTCGACTGCGCTGGCTTCATCTGCGCCTCCAGTAGGGCATCCCTTGCCATTTTCTTAATGGCCGACAGCTCTGCCATAACGGCAGAGGTGCCACTAGCCACGATACTCACTACTGAGCATCGTGGTACAGCGGGAGCAGCGGTGGCGGCAGCGGCGTCAGTGGCCGGCTTCGCGGAAACTCCCTCGGCATTTGTGCCGGCGGCTATGTCGGCAGCGAGCGACGCGGTACTTATCGCGACGGCGCTGTCGGCGGCGACAGCGTTGGCAGCAGAGTTGGCGGCAGAGTTGGCGGCAGAGTTGGCGGCAGAGTTGGCGGCAGAGTTGGCGGCAGCGACGTCGGCAACCCATTGCGACGCAGTTGCTCCGTCATCCAAGTCAGGGGACGAGGAGGAGGAGGCTGCTACACCTGCCTTCTCCTTTATCCTCTTCTTGGTTGGCGAAACATCCTCTGCCTCGCAATCCGCTGGCGACGCCGTGTTCAGCCCTCTGTCACCAGACTTTCGCGTTTTGGATCGCTCGCGAGTGGCTTTACCACCTCCTCGGTTATTGTCCCGCTCATGGAGATGGTCATCGGCCATCTCCACGTCATTACAACTGTTGTTGTTGTTGCTGCACCGGCTATTCGACCGGGTTCGCACCATGTTGGTGCTCTCAGTTTTTGTTTTCCACGAGTGCACTTACACGTACACACACTAATGCAGTCTCTTATCTGCTCTGTTCTATTTTTAGAACGCTGTTTGTCGTAAACAAGTAAACAACTTGTTTACTTGTCGCTGATTGGTCACTTCAGATAACCACTTGCTGATAAGCAAACTCACTCTCCAAAAAATACGATGCGCGCACCAAAATCACACGTCCGCTGGCGACGACCGTCTAAAGCAAACTGAGTAGATAGGGACAGTAGGAATCTCGTTAATCCATTCATGCGCGTCACTAATTAGATGACGAGGCATTTGGCTATTTTTTTTTTCTTTAATCCGGAATGTCACCTTTGTCTGGTCCTTCCAGCGCCTACACCACCGCATACCAGTAGGTTTCTGGTACTTAGTAGTGACGACAGGTGTTAGGACCGAATTCCGTTTTTACTTTATACCTTGTTTGGGTGTTATGCCAAGGTAGCAAGCATCTGTAGAAACGTGAATAACCGACACGGTCACTCCTAATAACCGGAGTGATACATGAAGGTCTTGAAGACGAAAACTCCGCACGAAACTACTCTGGCACTGATGATATTGCTATCATCAGCGTTTAAGACATCTAGAGCGATCAAACCTTTTATGGAATGACCGCTCCAGATGCCCCGCCAGTTTAGTGTTACGGTTGCAAATTCGATGTTCACATGTGCCTGGTAGTCACGCCGCAAGCTTTCTATCCAGTCTTGACGATTGTATTTGTGGACTTTGCTCGCGTGAGCTCCGTCCAAAGATATGCCGTCCGTCACAACCTGTACATCGATCACTATTGTGTGATCACCTCGACTTGCCACTAAGTCCGGCTTACCAATCCCAGAATCTCCTCGCAGCACAGGTTCGGCCAAGACAGTGTAGTTTTTCCCCTCAAGCTTTCGCTTGACGAAATCCGCTACACTGTTGTGTCTAGCTACACGCCTCCCATGCGTTCTGTAGCACTGTTGTAGGATGTGATTTAATGTTTCGGGAGCATCACACCCCGCACGACACTGCCTCCCCTGTTCGCGCCTTCCCCGTGTGGTACGAGACCGCGTAGGAAGCGCGTTAATCCGCAATTTGATTCCTTCATGATAAGCCTTTCCCGTAAGTAAACGCGTGGGTGCACCAACCCATCGATTCTGTGGTTTGTAGCGCGCTGCTTCGCTCAAACCTTTACCGTCAACAGAGAATTGCAGCTTGTTCGCCCAGTAGACATCACATTTTTGACGTGTGTCAACGATTCCTTCATGCATCTTACATCTATCAAGGGCCCTCTTCTTCTCTTCGTCCAGAAATTTATTGGCCACCTCCTGCTGCCGGGAGAATGACCAGGTCACATTGCTGAGCCTTATAAGTCGCAATGCTGGGCTTATTGACCTTAAATAGGGAACACCTAGACCCCCATCGTTGAGGGATGCATGAAAGAATGCGTTGCACACGTCGTTAGGAAGGCCCAACCACCTCCTAACTGTGCTGCGCACTAATGTATCTGTCTTTCTCAAGACGCCCAATTCCACACTCCCAAGGGTTAGCTTGTGATAGAGCTGTGGAATCAAGACAGTCCGTAGAGCGAACATTCTCTGTTGCGGCTTAAGGGGGGACTGCGTTAATCTCTCCAACTTCGGACCGAGGTCCTTAGAAGGATTGTAACGAGCCCTCCCATCTGCGGTGAAATTGATACCTAAATACTTCCACTCCTCCGAGCGTTTCAGTGCCGGACACTCGCGATTACCAACCTTGAATGCACGTGGGTAAACAACCGTGCATTTTTGTTTGGGTTGGCCCTTAATACTGACAGTGAAACACTTATCAGAGTTAAGGGTTAGCCCGACTGATCCCATAAAGGAAACAGTGGTATCCAACAGCGACTGAAGGCCCTTTGGCGTGGAAGCAAAAAGTACAATGTCATCCGCAAATACAGCTGCGTTTACTGTGGCATGTCCAAGACGAACACCAATCTCGCCGGGTAAGGATTTGAGAAACCGATCAATGATCAAATTAAACAAAACTGGTGATACCGCAGGACAAGGTCAACAATCGTCGCGTTATCGGCGCACCCGTCTGTCGGCTGGAATCCTCGTTGCCTCGGATCCAAGTCTACAGCTAAATTAAGCCTCCTACTGAGAATGGCATTTAGCTGTCTGACTATGACGGATGGTACCGATATCGGCCGAAAGTCTTGCGGTCGTGATGCCGTCGCCATCTTCGGAATGAAGATGGTTCGGGCCATTCGGAAGAGTAGCGGTAAATCTCCACACCAGAGAATCAGGTGCATTATGCGAAGCATAATGCCCATGGGAATCCCCCTCGCCTTCTTAGGGGTTATCCCGTCTGGTCCAGGAGAAGAAGATAATGACACTCGCGAGTCTAAGATATCTCGATTAGTAATCGGACTCCAGACCCGTTCTAGTAAATGTTCCATATTTAATGGGGAGTAGGCGTTTAAGCAAGAGGTGTTATGTTGTGTCATTACTTCCCTCCAATAGGGTTCCATCATCTCTCTGGGTGGCATTACCGACTCATCGGGGCCCTCAAGCAATGATTTGATGCAGCGACCTTTATGTTTATCCCAGTTACGCTGGACCATTGCGTACTGTTGCCTTCTAAAATCTCTCCTGTTTGTAGGTACACGACGATTTGTACTACGCCGAGCTGGGCGGAAGCTCGGCCTCGGGAATATCCCTTGGAGGTAATTCGATAAACATTCGAGAGTTGCTTCTTTGCCCGATGTCTGTGCTCTATCTACGATAGATTGCAAGACATCGAATCTCCAAAGGCCACTACATCTGACAGGCCGAAGCGCTGTCATCATTTGCATGAGGACTCCGTCCGAATGTAGAGATGGTTCAATTGGAACTGTCGCTGATCTTGGTACCGGGAGATTTCGCTCACTTGAACTAGGGCGGCGCAGTATGGCATCGGAATTGTTAACTTCTTGCCCTCTTAGATGTGCGATCTTCTGCTTATAATTCTCCCTCTGCCGACACTTTTTAATGGCATCGACAGTGCGGTTAGGAAAAGCCACCGCCAGCTCTTTGTTAATATTCCGAATGCCGTTTGCTGTGAGTTCAATCTCCTTTCTCGCCATCATTGACAGCTCTTCATCGTTCCATCTGGCTTTCACGTCAACCCGGAGTCGATCTGCATCTAACCGATCCTTATGTTGACGTGACATGTGAACACCCAGTCCAGTCTTCGTACTGAAGGACCGACTGCATTCACTGCACGGATATAGTAGTGACGTAAGTCTACTATTCCGTTCCTGTTGGGCCCCCAGACTTGACGTCGTAGGGGAATTAGAATTTAGTATCCGAGGCTGATTTACGTTATTTGCACCAACAGTTTCTTCGAACATATGGGCTGGTAACCCATATGCTCTGCCCCGCCGCTCACATTTGCTACTAGAACTCCTTGCGGAGATCCAGCACCCAGTAGATACCACGAGGAGGTTGTGAGTCGACTTGCCATGACTTACGAATTTCGGGATTGCACCAATTCTACATGACCATATCCACCTTAAGAGAATCATAGTTACTCCCGCCGTTGACCCGCGCTTACTTGAATTTCTTCACGTTGACATTCAGAGCACTGGGCAGAAATCACATTGTGTCAACACCCGCTAGGGCCATCACAATGCTTTGTTTTAATTAGACAGTCGGATTCCCCAAGTCCGTGCCAGTTCTGAATTGATTGTTAATTGATAATCGTTATAATTTAAAAGAGCTAACACTGAAAGGTTTAACCCCTCCAGATTAGTATTCTTAAAAATTTAAGCAAGAAAGTTCCACAATTGGCTACGTAACTAACAATCCGGGGAACAAATGACGATCATTAAAAATAATCGAAATTCTATTTACCCAGAACGAGAACATAAGCCATGCTATTGTTTCCCAGTAAAGCTCGATTATCTCAATCTTCAAAGCCAATCCTTATCCCGAAGTTACGGATCTAATTTGCCGACTTCCCTTACCTACATTATTCCATCGACTAGAGACTCTTCACCTTGGAGACCAGCTTCGGACATTGGTACAGCCTGTTGAGAAGTTTGCGTGTCCCCACCATAAATTTTCAAGGTTCGAGTATATATCAGGAAGACGTCCAGCAGTCGTTACAAAGAGGTTGAACTCGACAGACGTGTGGAGCAAAAGACGACGAATGCATTTTTCATTTGACGTTAAACGATGTAAACCGAGTTTATTATTTTCATTCTCACTCTTTCATTAAACAAACATTGTATCGTATTAAATAATGCTGTGTGGCCGGTCTCTCCACACCGGCGGCAAACCACAGTTGCGCGGTATTCCGACACTTTATGGTCGAAACTGACGCACCTGTGGCAGGCATACGTGCGTATAAGCCTACGGCACCTGTATGCATGGTGTGTGATATACACCTTGTCGGTCCTTTGTATGATGGCTGCTGCTGTTTCGTCTAATTCTATCGTCAAATTCACCGTCTCTCCATCCATAACTGACCACCTCTTAGTCTCCAAGTGGACGGCTTTTTCGAAGGCGCTTGGCGAGAGCTCATTTTTAAAATTCAGCGCATACATCTCCTTCAGGAACTCCTCCGGCGATATGTATGTGTCCACATCGTATACCGTCATCCTGGGTCGCGGCGGCTTGTTGGGCTGGATGGTTAATCCGGCTTCTTTAAACTTTTTATGCGTAACTGCCTGCCACATCTCTTTATCCGACGGTGTGCGCAGAATGACTTCGCCTCGCTTCGTCTCATGCATTCCGTGTATGCGTATGCGTACATCCGGTATCACCTCGCTCTTCATTTTTTCTATGATCTCCTTCGTCGAGACGCTGGGGTCCCGGCTGGCAACTATGGCCGAATATGTCTCGACCGGCTTCTTGCCAAGGCGCGGTAGGGGCGTTGGGACCACCTGGGTGGCATGGGTCTGCGCTACTTGGGCAGCATAAGTGGGCGCAGCTGGCGGTGGCATAATGTTGCTCCTTGTTTTTTCCTCGAGAAGCGCGAATCGAATCATGAGCGACATCACCAAATCATCATATTTGGCTGCGGCGTCCATAACATCTATGGCAGCATCCGGCTCCATGCGCGCCCTCATCACTGCATTGCGCACCTGCCGCTTGATGCGGGACAGCTCTGCTTGTATTGCAGAGCTGCCACCAGCCACGATGCTCTCGACAGAGCACCGCGGTACAGCCGGAACAGCGGAGGTGGCAGCGCTCGCAGCAGTGCCTGCGTACGTAGCGACTGTGGGAGGCGGCAGAGCAACATTTGCAGCGGACAACGCTGGCAGCGCTCTCGCGACGGCGGCAGAGGCAGCATACGAAGGCTTCTCGACGTTGGCAGCGATCGCGGCTGCGGCTGCGGCTGCGACAGCGGATGACGTCGTTGCTACGTCATTTTCGGTCTCGGCGACCACGGGAACGGCGACCGCGACGGGAACGGCACACTGCGATGACGTAGCGCCGGAGGCCATGGCAAGGGATACGAAGGGGGCAGCTATAATGCTGGCCTTCTCCTTGACCCTTTTCTTGGCCGACGTCACCTCTACGTCACCATATAAGTCTGGCGTCGACGCGGCTTTTTGGCGGGAGCGACCGCGACGGGCAGAACCACCAGTCATACTCACGTCACTTGCGTCGCTCGTACTGCCGGAGCGGCTACGGACACTCATAATTGTTTCACTAGTGTGGCTCGTAAATTTGTAATTTACGCTCAGTTTTCACACTTTAGCGCAGCTTCTTATCAGCTGAGTCTATTTTTAGCACAACTTGTTTTCGTAAACAAGTTTTTTACGATGTACGGGCACTTTTACCGTTAGCTGCTTATCAGCAAACTAATACACTCAACTATGCGCGCACTCGATTCACACGTCCGCTCGCGACGACCGTCTAAAGCAAACTGTGTAGATAGGGACATTCGTCACGGATCTCTCCGGGATTTGTTTTATGTGGCGTGTACCACAACAAAGGGTTTACTACCACAACACTCAAGTCAGACAAGTGTGCATACACACTGCATTCACAGTGTGTATGTACACAAGACCGACTACAGTGCACGGGTTTTGGTACGATGCGCCAAACCAGTCGCCCCAGCTAACAACCACCAGCAAATACAGTGGGAGCTTCGCCAGTACCAATTCGGGATATATGCTTGTCGGGCATATATCCCCCTCTTGGATGGGAGGCGAAGTGCATCTAAACACCTCTGCTGCTCTCAGGGTCGCAGCGCCCGGTTGGAAAACGCAACTCCACGCCGAATAAAGGCCGAAGCCAATACTCTACCCGCGATGTAGGTGACAACCACAGCCACTACGATACTCCCACAAGGGGCCTACCTCAATGGGGAGCCCTTGGAGAACTCCCCAACCCGTAGTACCGAAACTTCAACTCATACCGCCCTGAACAGCGGCATGAGTAGGACTCGGTGAGCCCTGGCCCTTTTGCCCGACAGCACGGATGGGTTAACCAGCTTTTTGCCACATCAGTCGCCTCATACGACAAGCCGTGACCGCTGAGATGGTATTCTAAGCCCCGCCATCACACGGGGGAGGTGTCAGTTTTGGCTGATTTTAGCCCGGGACTGGCAGCCCAATATTCACCGACTGTTCATCACGTTGCCGACGCCGTGCGAACACAGCGTCAGCGAACGCCTCCAGCCTCTGCATCCTCTCTGGCGTCTCCGTCACACCAGACACCCTCCAGATGCCGCTCCTCCACTCAATCCCGAGTCCTGCGAGGTCACGAAGATCCGCGTACAGCGGGCATACACACAAGATGTGCAGCCAATCCTCCTCCTCAGCGCCGCATGAGCCTGCAGGCGCATCAGCGATGCCTCTTCTGTGCAGAAACTCGTTCATCGAGCCATGGCCCGTCATCAGGAATCCAGCACGCAGGCTGAACCTGTAGCTCCTGCGACTGTAGACGAAGCCTGCGTCTGGGAAAAAACGATGGGTCGTGCGCCCGCACTCACCGTCGTCATCCCATCGGAGCTGCCACTCACGTAGCAGGCATTCGTCTAGCAGCGCCTTCCTCTGCCTCCTATCCACATCCGCCAAGTCCTGGCCGTGCAGCCACTCTCCCTCCTCCAGCGGGTAGCCCTTGCGCTGTTTGAACATGATTGCCAATTGCTTGGCAACCAAGTCAAATGCTGCGGCTCCTGCCAGCACCTGTAGCGCAGCCGTTGGCACAGTGCGACACACTGGCAGTGTTGCCAGTAGCGTCACTCTTTGGCAGGACATGAGGCGCCTCTTGGGCGCAACCTGCCCTGCCTGTCGGTACCATACCGACGCACCAAACGGTGCGCACGGTATCATTAGTCCCGCATAAATCGTCCTCTTGGCCTCTGGACTGAGTCCCCAGTCCACGCGCAGCACTCGCGCCAGTCTTCCCGCGATGCCCAGCATCTTCCCGCGTAGGGACATTATGTGCGGCATGAAGCTCATCCGCTCGCCGACCATAATGCCCAGGTACTTTGTGCAGGGCACGTACGGCAGAGCCATCCCCCGGTAACGTACCCAGGGAGGTCTGCTGTGTGCCAAAGTACCTTTCAGCAACATGATATGCGTCTTGGTGGTGGATACCGAAACGCCTGTTTCGGCACCCCACTCTCCGACGATGCTCATCAGTCGCTCGCTCTCCTCTTCTAACGCGCGTCTCGCGTTCGCCTCGACGAGGATTAGCAGGTCATCAGCATAGGCGCTGAAGGTGCACTCCTGCTCCAGTCTCCTCAGCAACACGTCCATTGCTAGGTTCCAGATATATGGACCGCTAATGGACCCCTGTGGGCAACCTCGAGTTACCGACACAGTCTCCTCTCCATGTTTACTCAGCATGGACGCGCTCCTGCCAGAAAAGTAGCTCTGCCACAAGCTAATTTCCCGGCATCCCGCGTCGTCCAGTCGGCGCATCACATAACTCCACTCCAAGTGGTCGAAGGCTCCTTTGAAGTCAACGAAGATTCCAAGCACATATCGGGCCGGGCTGGCCGCGACCGTGCTTGTCACGTGCCTCCACGCGTCCTCCACGCAGCGTCCTGGCTTAAAGCCGAACTGCCATCTGCAGCCTTCCGGCACTGCCTCCTTGAGACGGTCCACCATGATCGCCTCCAGCACTTTACCGAACACCGGCAGCAAGCAGATACCTCGATAGGAAGCAGGATCGCTCCTGTTCCCATCAGGCCCTTTGAGCAAAGCGACCACACGTGGCCGCTTCCACTCTTCCGGGAAGTATCCACTTGCTAAACAGCGGGAATACAACGCTGCCAAGTGCTGGGGGATAGCTCTCCAGACCGCCTTTGCAACCGCTCCAGTGATCCCATCCAGTCCTGGCGATCGCCTGCTCCTCAACCGCGCAATGCACGCAGACACCTCCGAAACCTCGAGAGCTGGAGGGGCAACTTCGGCAATGGCTATGGGAGCTCTGGACTCCGCAACTGGGAAAAAGTTGCGGAGGAGCACTCGCGCACAGTCGTTCCATGAAACGACTGTCTCGCCATTGGCCCGAAGCGACCCTATCTCGGCGTTTCCTCTGCGCCTATTATTGCATATCCGGTATACATGGCCCCATGGGTCTGCGCTACTTGGGCAGCATAAGTGGGCGCAGCTGGTGGTGGCATAATGTTGCTCCTTGTTTTTTCCTCGAGAAGCGCGACTCGAATCATGAGCGACATCACCAAATCATCATATTTGGCTGCGGCGTCCATAACATCTATGGCAGCATCCGGCTCCATGCGCGCCCTCATCACTGCATTGCGCACCTGCCGCTTGATGCGGGACAGCTCTGCTTGTATTGCAGAGCTGCCACCAGCCACGATGCTCTCGACAGAGCACCGCGGTACAGCCGGAACAGCGGAGGTGGCAGCGCTCGCAGCAGTGCCTGCGTACGTAGCGACTGTGGGAGGCGGCAGAGCAACATTTGCAGCGGACAACGCTGGCAGCGCTCTCGCGACGGCGGCAGAGGCAGCATACGAAGGCTTCTCGACGTTGGCAGCGATCGCGGCTGCGGCTGCGGCTGCGACAGCGGATGACGTCGTTGCTACGTCATTTTCGGTCTCGGCGACCACGGGAACGGCACACTGCGATGACGTAGCGCCGGAGGCCATGGCAAGGGATACGGAGGGGGCAGCTATAATGCTGGCCTTCTCCTTGACCCTTTTCTTGGCCGACGTCACCTCTACGTCACCATATAAGTCTGGCGTCGACGCGGCTTTTTGGCGGGAGCGACCGCGACGGGCAGAACCACCAGTCATACTCACGTCACTTGCGTCGCTCGTACTGCCAGAGCGGCTACTAGTGTTTCACTAGTGTGGCTCGTAAATTTGTAATTTACGCTCAGTTTTCACACTTTAGCGCAGCTTCTTATCAGCTGAGTCTATTTTTAGCACAACTTGTTTTCGTAAACAAGTTTTTTACGATGTACGGGCACTTTTACCGTTAGCTGCTTATCAGCAAACTAATACACTCAACTATGCGCGCACTCGATTCACACGTCCGCTCGCGACGACTGTCAAAAGCAAACTGAGTAGATAGGGACATTCGTCACGGATCTCTCCGGGATTTGTTTTATGTGGCGTGTACCACAACAAAGGGTTTACTACCACAACACTCATATATCGGACATGCGTCCGAGAGCGTGCGATGCCCCGAAGGATGCCCTTTCATGCGGCAGTTGCGGCAGTCCGCCGGCTTGTTGCATTTGGCCGCAATGTGGCCGGTCTCCCCACATTGTCGACACGCCGTGGTGGCGTTGCACTCCGCCACCTTGTGGTTGAAACTCATGCATCTGTGGCATGCGTACGTGCGTACTAGTTTCCTGCATCTGAAGGACTGGCCGGTCACGAAGATTCGGCCAGCCTTCTCCAGGATGGTTGCTGCTGCCTCATCCACATCAAGCGTCAGATTTATCTTGCCACCGTCCGTGACAGACCATCTCTTGGTCTCTAATCTAACCGCCTCCTTGTATTTTTCAAGGGTCATCCCCTCCTTGAAATTAAGGGCGTACGCCTCCTCCAGAAACTGCTCCGGCGAGACCTCAGTGTCGACATCGTACACGATGATTTTCTGGCGCAGTCCTCTGTTCGGCTGGACGACCAGTCCGGCCTCCTTAAACTTCTGACTGCTCAAAACGCTCCTCATGTCGCCTTCGGACATCATTCGCAGCACCGTTTCCCCACGCTTCGTTTGGTGGATGCCGTGGACACGGTAGTTGAATATTGGCATCACCTCCTTCTTCATTATCTCCGCCACTTGCTCGCTCGTGACCGTCGGGTCTTGACTGGCCAGCACTGCTGAGTATGTATCAGCAGGCTTCTTGGGGCGCGGCAGGGCTGTGGGCACAGCCTTGGTGGCAGCAGTGGCCGTCTTTGGCACCGTTGGCAGCGTGGTGGGGGGCACCGCTTGCGAGCTCTTGGTTGCTCCAACTCTGCACTCCAGTTGGCTCACTCGCAGCATGAGAGCCGTGATGAGTTCTTCGTATTTGGCGGTCGCATCCGCAACGGCCTTTGCCTGCGCTGGCTTTATTTGTGCCTCCAATAGGGCATCCCTTGCCATTTTCTTAATGGCCGACAGCTCTGCCATAACGGCAGAGGTGCCACTAGCCACGATACTCACTGCTGAGCATCGTGGTACAGCGGGAGCAGCAGGGGGGACGTCAGCGCTCGCAGCAGCGGCTGCATACGTCGCAGCAGCGCATGGCGGCAGAATGGCTCCGGCAGCGGGCAGCGCCCTCTCTGCGACTGCGGCATACGACCTCGCGACGGTGGTCGGTGCCAGTGGCTTCTTAAAAACAGCCTCCATTGTGGGCTTCGCGACGGCGGCGTCGGCTATAGTAGCCAGTTTCGCGGCGGCAGCGGTGGCGGCAGCGGCGTCAGTGGCCGGCTTCGCGGAAACTCCCTCGGCATTTGTGCCGGCGGCTATGTCGGCAGCGAGTGACGCGGTACTTCTCGCGACGGCGCTGTCGACGGCGACAGCGTTGGCAGCAGAGTTGGCGGCAGCGACGTCGGCAACCCATTGCGACGCAGTTGCTCCGTCATCCAAGTCAGGGGACGAGGAGGAGGAGGCTGCTACACCTGCCTTCTCCTTTATCCTCTTCTTGGTTGGCGAAACATCCTCTGCCTCGCAATCCGCTGGCGACGCCGTGTTCAGCCCTCTGACACCAGACTTGCGCGTTTTAGATCGCTCGCGAGTGGCTTTACCACCTCCTCGGTTATTGTCCCGCTCATGGAGATGGTCATCGGCCATCTCCACGTCATTACAACTGTTGTTGTTGTTGCTGCACCGGCTATTCGACCGGGTTCGCACCATGTTGGTGCTCTCAGTTTTTGTTTTTCACGAGTGCACTTACACGTACACACACTAATGCAGTCTCTTATCTGCTCTGTTCTATTTTTAGAACGCTGTTTGTCGTAAACAAGTAAACAACTTGTTTACTTGTCGCTGATTGGTCAGATAAGCAGTTGCTGATAAGCAAACTCACTGTTAAAAAAATACGATGCGCGCACCAAAATCACACGTCCGCTCGCGACGACCGTCTAAAGCAAACTGAGTAGATAGGGACAGAATTGAACCAGGATCACTCCTAATTTGTTTTATGTGGCGTGTACCACACTGAAGGGTTTACAACCACAGCACTCTAATACAGACAAGTGTGCATACACACGAGTGTGTATGTACACAAGACCGTATCTAGTGCACGTGTTTAGAACAATGCGCTAAACCACCGCCCCAGCTAACAACCACCAGCAAATACAGTGGGAGCTTCGCCAGTACCAATTTGGGATGCATGTTTGTCGGACCCTTGGATCAGGAGCGAAGTGTATCTAAGCACCTCTGTTTGTCTACCTTAGTCGCCTCGTACAACAAGCGTTGACATACTGCGATAGAATTCTAAGCCCCGCTATCGCACAGGGGAGTAGATAGGGACAGTAGGAATCTCGTTAATCCATTCATGCGCGTCACTAATTAGATGACGAGGCATTTGGCTATTTTTTTTTTTTTTTTTTTTTTTTTTTTAACCCGGAATGTCACCTTTGTCTGGTCCTTCCAGCGCCTACACCACCGCATACCAGTAGGTTTCTGGTACTTAGTAGTGACGACAGGTGTTAGGACCGAATTCCGTTTTTACTTTATACCTTGTTTGGGTGTTATGCCAAGGTAGCAAGCATCTGTAGAAACGTGAATAACCGACACGGTCACTCCTAATAACCGGAGTGATACATGAAGGTCTTGAAGACGAAAACTCCGCACGAAACTACTCTGGCACTGATGATATTGCTATCATCAGCGTTTAAGACATCTAGAGCGATCAAACCTTTTATGGAATGACCGCTCCAGATGCCCCGCCAGTTTAGTGTTACGGTTGCAAATTCGATGTTCACATGTGCCTGGTAGTCACGCCGCAAGCTTTCTATCCAGTCTTGACGATTGTATTTGTGGACTTTGCTCGCGTGAGCTCCGTCCAAAGATATGCCGTCCGTCACAACCTGTACATCGATCACTATTGTGTGATCACCTCGACTTGCCACTAAGTCCGGCTTACCAATCCCAGAATCTCCTCGCAGCACAGGTTCGGCCAAGACAGTGTAGTTTTTCCCCTCAAGCTTTCGCTTGACGAAATCCGCTACACTGTTGTGTCTAGCTACACGCCTCCCATGCGTTCTGTAGCACTGTTGTAGGATGTGATTTAATGTTTCGGGAGCATCACACCCCGCACGACACTGCCTCCCCTGTTCGCGCCTTCCCCGTGTGGTACGAGACCGCGTAGGAAGCGCGTTAATCCGCAATTTGATTCCTTCATGATAAGCCTTTCCCGTAAGTAAACGCGTGGGTGCACCAACCCATCGATTCTGTGGTTTGTAGCGCGCTGCTTCGCTCAAACCTTTACCGTCAACAGAGAATTGCAGCTTGTTCGCCCAGTAGACATCACATTTTTGACGTGTGTCAACGATTCCTTCATGCATCTTACATCTATCAAGGGCCCTCTTCTTCTCTTCGTCCAGAAATTTATTGGCCACCTCCTGCTGCCGGGAGAATGACCAGGTCACATTGCTGAGCCTTATAAGTCGCAATGCTGGGCTTATTGACCTTAAAGAGGGAACACCTAGACCCCCATCGTTGAGGGATGCATGAAAGAATGCGTTGCACACGTCGTTAGGAAGGCCCAACCACCTCCTAACTGTGCTGCGCACTAACGTATCTGTCTTTCTCAAGACGCCCAATTCCACACTCCCAAGGGTTAGCTTGTGAAAGAGCTGTGGAATCAAGACAGTCCGTAGAGCGAACATTCTCTGTTGCGGCTTAAGGGGGGACTGCGTTAATCTCTCCAACTTCGGACCGAGGTCCTTAGAAGGATTGTAACGAGCCCTCCCATCTGCGGTGAAATTGATACCTAAATACTTCCACTCCTCCGAGCGTTTCAGTGCCGGACACTCGCGATTACCAACCTTGAATGCACGTGGGTAAACAACCGTGCATTTTTGTTTGGGTTGGCCCTTAATACTGACAGTGAAACACTTATCAGAGTTAAGGGTTAGCCCGACTGATCCCATAAAGGAAACAGTGGTATCCAACAGCGACTGAAGGCCCTTTGGCGTGGAAGCAAAAAGTACAATGTCATCCGCAAATACAGCTGCGTTTACTGTGGCATGTCCAAGACGAACACCAATCTCGCTGGGTAAGGATTTGAGAAACCGATCAATGATCAAATTAAACAAAACTGGTGACAGAGGGTCACCCTGCTTTACTCCACGAGCAGGGGTGAATTCCTCTGAGCACCAGCCCCCTCCATTGAGCGTTGTGCTGCCTTTTTCATACAGGTTGTGAACATATCTCACCATGCCCTGCGGAGCACCATAGGCAGCCAGGTTGTTTAAAACCGAAGCGTGTGATATAGTATCAAACGCCTTGCTAACATCGAGTGTAGCGATGTAGCATGAAGCTGCCATCTTATGGTGGTACCGCAGGACAAGGTCTACAATCGTCGCGTTATCGGCGCACCCGTCTGTCGTTAGTCTACAGCTAAATTAAGCCTCCTACTGAGAATGGCATTTAGCTGTCTGACTATGACGGATGGTACCGATATCGGCCGAAAGTCTTGCGGTCGTGATGCCGTCGCCATCTTCGGAATGAAGATGGTTCGGGCCATTCGGAAGAGTAACGGTAAATCTCCACACCAGAGAATCAGGTTCATTATGCGAAGCATAATGCCCATGGGAATCCCCCTCGCCTTCTTAGGGGTTATCCCGTCTGGTCCAGGAGAAGAAGTTAATGACACACGCGAGTCTAAGATATCTCGATTAGTAATCGGACTCCAGACCCGTTCTAGTAAGTGTTCCATATTTAATGGGGAGTAGGCGTTTGAGCAAGAGGTGTTATGTTGTGTCATTACTTCCCTCCAATAGGGTTCCATCATCTCTCTGGGTGGCATTACCGACTCATCGGGGCCCTCAAGCAATGATTTGATGCAGCGACCTTTATGTTTATCCCAGTTACGCTGGACCATTGCGTACTGTTGCCTTCTAAAATCTCTCCTGTTTGTAGGTACACGACGATTTGTACTACGCCGAGCTGGGCGGAAGCTCGGCCTCGGGAATATCCCTTGGAGGTAATTTGATAAACATTCGAGAGTTGCTTCTTTGCCCGATGTCTGTGCTCTATCTACGATAGATTGCAAGACATCGACTCTCCAAAGGCCACTACATCTGACAGGCCGAAGCGCTGTCATCATTTGCATGAGGACTCCGTCCGAATGTACAGATGGTTCAATTGGAACTGTCGCTGATCTTGGTACCGGGAGATTTCGCTCACTTGAACTAGGGCGGCGCAGTATGACATCGGAATTGTTAACTTCAGGGAGAAGCACATCTTGCCCTCTTAGATGTGCGATCTTCTGCTTATAATTCTCCCTCTGCCGACACTTTTTAATGGCATCGACAGTGCGGTTAGGAAAAGCCACCGCCAGCTCTTTGTTAACATTCCGAATGCCGTTTGCTGTGAGTTCAATCTCCTTTCTCGCCATCATTGACAGCTCTTCATCGTTCCATCTGGCTTTCACGTCAACCCGGAGTCGATCTGCATCTAACCGATCCTTGTGTTGACGTGACATGTGAACACCCAGTCCAGTCTTCGTACTGAAGGACCGACTGCATTCACTGCACGGATATAGTAGTGACGTAAGTCTACTATTCCGTTCCTGTTGGGCCCCCAGACTTGACGTCGTAGGGGAATTAGAATTTAGTATCCGAGGCTGATTTGTGTTATTTGCACCAACAGTTTCTTCGAACATATGGGATGGTAACCCATATGCTCTGCCCCGCCGCTCACAGATCTCCTTGCGGAGATCCAGCACCCAGTAGATACCACGAGGAGGTTGTGAGTCGACTTGCCATGACTTACGAATTTCGGGATTGCACCAATTCTACATGACCATATCCACCAACCTTGTGGTTGAAACTCATGCATCTGTGGCATGCGTACGTGCGTACTAGTTTCCTGCATCTGAAGGACTGGCCGGTCACGAAGATTCGGCCAGCCTTCTCCAGGATGGTTGCTGCTGCCTCATCCACATCAAGCGTCAGATTTATCTTGCCACCGTCCGTGACAGACCATCTCTTGGTCTCTAATCTAACCGCCTCCTTGTATTTTTCAAGGGTCATCCCCTCCTTGAAATTAAGGGCGTACGCCTCCTCCAGAAACTGCTCCGGCGAGACCTCAGTGTCGACATCGTACACGATGATTTTCTGGCGCAGTCCTCTGTTCGGCTGGACGACCAGTCCGGCCTCCTTAAACTTCTGACTGCTCAAAACGCTCCTCATGTCGCCTTCGGACATCATTCGCAGCACCGTTTCCCCACGCTTCGTTTGGTGGATGCCGTGGACACGGTAGTTGAATATTGGCATCACCTCCTTCTTCATTATCTCCGCCACTTGCTCGCTCGTGACCGTCGGGTCTTGACTGGCCAGCACTGCTGAGTATGTATCAGCAGGCTTCTTGGGGCGCGGCAGGGCTGTGGGCACAGCCTTGGTGGCAGCAGTGGCCGTCTTTGGCACCGTTGGCAGCGTGGTGGGGGGCACCGCTTGCGAGCTCTTGGTTGCTCCAACTCTGCACTCCAGTTGGCTCACTCGCAGCATGAGAGCCGTGATGAGTTCTTCGTATTTGGCGATCGCATCCGCAACGGCCTTCGACTGCGCTGGCTTCATCTGCGCCTCCAGTAGGGCATCCCTTGCCATTTTCTTAATGGCCGACAGCTCTGCCATAACGGCAGAGGTGCCACTAGCCACGATACTCACTGCTGAGCATCGTGGTACAGCGGGAGCAGCAGGGGGGACGTCAGCGCTCGCAGCAGCGGCTGCATACGTCGCAGCAGCGCATGGCGGCAGAATGGCTCCGGCAGCGGGCAGCGCCCTCTCTGCGACTGCGGCATACGACCTCGCGACGGTGGTCGGTGCCAGCGGCTTCTTAAACACAGCCTCCGTTTTGGGCTTCGCGACGGCGGCGTCGGCTATAGTAGCCGGTTTCGCGGCGGCAGCGGTGGCGGCAGCGGCGTCAGTGGCCGGCTTCGCGGAAACTCCCTCGGCATTTGTGCCGGCGGCTGTGTCGGCAGCGAGCGAGTTGGCGGCAGAGTTGGCGGCAGCGACGTCGGCAACCCATTGCGACGCAGTTGCTCCGTCATCCAAGTCAGGGGACGAGGAGGCTGCTACACCTGCCTTCTCCTTTATCCTCTTCTTGGTTGGCGAAACATCCTCTGCCTCGCAATCCGCTGGCGACGCCGTGTTCAGCCCTCTGTCACCAGACTTTCGCGTTTTGGAGCGCTCGCGAGTGGCTTTACCACCTCCTCGGTTATTGTCCCGCTCGTGGAGGTGGTCATCGGCCATCTCCACGTCATTACAACTGTTGTTGTTGTTGCTGCACCGGCTATTCGACCGGGTTCGCACCATGTTGGTGCTCTCAGTTTCTGTTTTCCGCGAGTGCACTTACACGTACACACACTAATGCAGTTCTTATCTGTTTTTCGTTCTATTTATAGAACTTGTTTTTGCACAAACAAGTAAACAACTTGTTTACGACTTTTCGGCACCGTTTACAGCTATTCGCTTATCAGTGAATATTTCGATCAGCTATGCGCGCACTCCGTAAACACGACCTTTCGCGACGACTGTCAAAACGCAACTGTGTAGATAGGGACATTCGTCACGGATCTCTCCGCGGTTTGTTTAATGTGGCGTGTACCACAACAAAGGGTTTACTACCACAACACTCAAGTCAGACAAGTGTGCATACACACTGCATACACAGTGTGTATGTACACAAGACCGACTATAGTGCACGGGTTTTGGTACAATGCGCCAAACCAGTCGCCCCAGCTAACAACCACCAGCAAATACAGTGGGAGCTTCGCCAGTACCAATTTGGGATGCATGTTTGTCGGACATGTATCCCCCCCTTGCATCAGGAGCGAAGTGTATCTAGGCACCTCTGCTGCTCTCAGGGTCGCAGCGCCCGGTTGGAAAACGCAACTCCACGCCGAGTAAAGGCCGAAGCCAATACTCTACCCGCGATGTAGGTGACAACCACAGCCACTACGATCCTGCCACTAGGGCGCCAACCTCAATCCAGTACTCTAAGTACTGGAATCCGTAGTACCGAAACTTAAACCCATACCAAAGTATGAGTAGGACTCGGTAGGCCCTGGCCCTTTTGCCCGACAGCACGGATGGGTTAACCAAAAGTGTCTACGTTAGTCGCCTCATACGACAAGTGTTGACATTCTGCGATGGAATTCTAAGCCCCGCCATCACACAGGGGTGTAGATAGGGACATTCGTCACGGATCTCTCCGGGATTTGTTTTATGTGGCGTGTACCACTACAAAGGGTTTACTACCACAACACTCAAGTCAGACAAGTGTGCATACACACTGCATTCACAGTGTGTATGTACACAAGACCGACTACAGTGCACGGGTTTTGGTACGATGCGCCAAACCAGTCGCCCCAGCTAACAACCACCAGCAAATACAGTGGGAGCTTCGCCAGTACCAATTCGGGATATATGCTTGTCGGGCATATATCCCCCTCTTGGATGGGAGGCGAAGTGCATCTAAACACCTCTGCTGCTCTCAGGGTCGCAGCGCCCGGTTGGAAAACGCAACTCCACGCCGAATAAAGGCCGAAGCCAATACTCTACCCGCGATGTAGGTGACAACCACAGCCACTACGATACTCCCACAAGGGGGCCTACCTCAATGGGGAGCCCTTGGAGAACTCCCCAACCCGTAGTACCGAAACTTCAACTCATACCGCCCTGAACAGCGGCATGAGTAGGACTCGGTGAGCCCTGGCCCTTTTGCCCGACAGCACGGATGGGTTAACCAGCTTTTTGCCACATCAGTCGCCTCATACGACAAGCCGTGACCGCTGAGATGGTATTCTAAGCCCCGCCATCACACGGGGGAGGTGCCAGTTTTGGCTGATTTTAGCCCGGGACTGGCAGCCCAATGTTCACCGGCTGTTCATCACGTTGCCGACGCCGTGCGAACACAGCGTCAGCGAACGCCTCCAACCTCTGCATCCTCTCTGGCGTCTCCGTCACACCAGACACCCTCCAGATGCCGCTCCTCAACTCAATCCCGAGTCCTGCGAGGTCACGAAGATCCGCGTACAGCGGGCATACACACAAGATGTGCAGCCAATCCTCCTCCTCAGCGCCGCATGAGCATGCAGGCGCGTCGGCGATGCCTCTCCTGTGCAGAAACTCGTTCATCGAGCCATGTCCCGTCATCAGGAATCCAGCACGCAGGCTGAACCTGAAGCTCCTGCGACTGTAGACGAAGCCTGCGTCTGGGGAAAAACGATGGGTCGTGCGCCCGCACTCACCGTCGTCATCCCATCGGAGCTGCCACTCACGTAGCAGGCATTCGTCTAGCAGCGCCTTCCTCTGCCTCTTATCCACGTCCGCCAAGTCCTGGCCGTGCAGCCACTCTCCCTCCTCCAGCGGGTAGCCCTTGCGCAGTTTGAACATGATTGCCAATTGCTTGGCAACCAAGTCAAACGGTGCGGCTCCTGCCAGCACCTGTAGCGCGACCGTCGAGACTGTGCGACACACTGGCAGTGTTGCCAGTAGTGTCACTCTCTGGCAGGACATGAGGCGCCTCTTGGGCGCAACCTGCCCTGCCTGTCGGTACCATACCGACGCACCAAACAGTGCGCACGGTATCATCAGGCCCGCATATATGGTTCTCTTCGCCTCCGGACTGAGGCCACAGTCAACGCGAAGCACTCGCGCCAATCGTCCCGCGACGCCCAGCATCTTCCCGCGTAGGGACACTATGTGCGGCATAAAGCTCATCCGCTCGCCGACCATAATGCCCAGGTACTTTGTGCAGGGCACGTACGGCAGAGCCATCCCCCGGTAACGTACCCAGGGAGGTCTGCTGTGTGCCAAAGTACCTTTCAGCAGCATGATGTGCGTCTTGGTGGTGGATACCGAAACGCCTGCTTCGGCACCCCACTCTCCGACGATGCTCATCAGCCGCTCGCTCTCCTCTTCCAACGCACGTCTCGCGTTCGCCTCCACGAGGATGAGCAGGTCATCAGCATAAGCGCTGAAGGTGCACTCCTGCTCCAGCCTCCTCAGCAACACGTCCATAGCCAAATTCCAAATATATGGACCGCTAATGGACCCCTGTGGGCAACCTCGAGTTACCGACACCGTCTCCTCTCCATGATTACTCAACATGGACGCGCTCCTGCCAGAAAAGTAGCTCTGCCACAAGCCAATTTCACGGCATCCCGCGTCGTCCAGTCGGCGCATCACATAGCTCCACTCCAAGTGGTCGAAGGCTCCTTTGAAGTCCACGAATAATCCAAGCACGTATCGGGCCGGGCTGGCCGCGACCGTGCTTGTCACGTGCCTCCACGCGTCCTCCACGCAGCGTCCAGGCTTAAAGCCGAACTGCCATCTGCAGCCTTCCGGCACTGCCTCCTTGAGACGGTCCACCATGATCGCCTCCAGCACTTTACCGAACACCGGCAGCAAGCAGATACCTCGATAGGAAGCAGGATCGCTCCTGTTCCCATCAGGCCCTTTGAGCAAAGCGACCACACGTGGCCGCTTCCACTCTTCCGGGAAGTATCCACTTGCTAAACAGCGGGAATACAACGCTGCCAAGTGCTGGGGGATAGCTCTCCAGACCGCCTTTGCAACCGCTCCAGTGATCCCGTCCAATCCTGGCGATCGCCTGCTCCTCAACCGCGCAATACACGCAGACACCTCCGAAACCTCGAGAGCTGGAGGGGCAACTTCGGCAATGGCTATGGGAGCTCTGGACTCCGCAACTGGGAAAAAGTTGCGGAGGAGCACTCGCGCACAGTCGTTCCACGAAACGACTGTCTCGCCATTGGCCCGAAGCGACCCTATCTCGGCGTTTCCTCTGCGTCTGTTATTGCAGATCCGGTACACATGCCCCCACGGGTCGTCCCTGTGCTCCTGCACAAAATGCCGCCAATCATCCTCCTTCGCCTTCAGTATTTGCTTCTTGTACTGAGCCAAGGCAATCCTCAGCTCAGTAGCAAGAAGCCGTTCGTCATCGGTGTGATGACGACGCGCATATTGCCTTCGGCGTCGCACTCTCCTCACCCGTCGGCGCATGTCGTCCAACTCGGCCGTCCACCAGTTCACTCTCCGAACTGTGCTCGTCTCACGGCGTCCTATCGCCCTGTCGCACGCATGGTGTACGACAGACCGTAGGGCCGCTACCTGTTCATCCATCGGTGCATCCGCCGAAATCGCCTCCGCTCCTCCGATGACCTCCTCATCGAACAATCGCCAACGCGCTCTCGCGAGATTCCAGGACGGCACAGGAGTAATGGTACTCTCAACTGCGTTCTGGGGTCCAGGTGTCACCACAACAGAGATTCTGTTGTGGTCACTCAGGACCCACTCGTCCACTCTCCATTGGTATGCAGCCCATACCAATGCTGCGTCGTTGGCGATTGTGACGTCAATGTCACTCCTCCCGTTCGGTCCATCGAAGGTGAATACCTCGCTGTATTCATTTAGCGCTCCAGCACTACTCCCCGTGATCCACTCGGCCAGCAGCTCACCCCGCTGTTGGTTTAAATGTCCCTGATTCGCATCAGAGACTTTGCTAAACCACAGGGGGGATACTGCGTTCGCGTCGAGTCCGAGGATGGCAGGCGTGTTGCTAGCGCGCAACAACACTGCATCCAAGTAGCCTAGATACGGCTCAATCTCAGCTCCAAATTGGCAGTATACGGAGGACAGGTAGGCTGTGCCAAAGCCACCCGTCACTCTCACGCATACCCCAAGGTCCGTGGTCAGATCCTCCATTTGTACGCACACGACATCAGGGTCATCCACAACGATGGCCGCCTTCTTCCTCCTGTCTGTGTATACTCGCATACTGGATGGCAGTCCAGTAACGCGATCCAAGTGGGGGCTAACATAAGGTTCCTGGATCAGAGCGAAGGTGTATCCAGAATTCCTTATCCTAACCCCACACTCTATTGTTGCGTCGCTGCATCTCCCACAATTTGCCTGAAGGACACTAAACATGTTAGTGCCTTGCCTGCACCCTCGCTATCACCGCTGCATATATCGGACATGCCTCCGAGAGCGTGCGATGCCCCGAAGGATGCCCTTTCATGCGGCAGTTGCGACAGTCCGCCGGCTTGTTGCATTTGGCCGCAATGTGGCCGGTCTCCCCACATTGTCGACACGCCGTGGTTGCGTTGCACTCCGCCACCTTGTGGTTGAAGCTCATGCATCTGTGGCATGCGTACGTGCGTACTAGTTTCCTGCATCTGAAGGACTGGCCGGTCACGAAGATTCGGCCAGCCTTCTCCAGGATGGTTGCTGCTGCCTCGTCCACATCAAGCGTCAGGTTTATTTTGCCACCGTCCGTGACAGACCATCTCTTGGTCTCCACTCTGACCGCCTCCTTATATTTTTCGAGGGTCATCCCCTCCTTGAAATTAAGGGCGTACGCCTCCTCCAGGAACTGCTCCGGCGAAACCTCCGTGTCAACGTCGTATACGATGACCTTTTGGCGCAGTCCTCTGTTCGGCTGGACGACCAGTCCGGCCTCCTTAAACTTTTGGCTGCTCAAAAGGCTCTTCATGTCGCCTTCGGACATCATTCGCAGCACCGTTTCCCCACGCTTCGTTTGGTGGATGCCATGAACCCGGTAGTTCGTGCCTGGCATCACCTCCTTCTTCATAATCTGTACCACCTGCTCGCTCGTGACCGTCGGGTCTTGACTGGCCAGCACTGCTGAGTATGTATCAGCAGGCTTCTTGGGGCGCGGCAGGGCTGTGGGCACAGCCTTGGTGGCAGCAGTGGCCGTCTTTGGCACCGTTGGCAGCGTGGTGGGGGGCACCGCTTGCGAGCTCTTGGTTGCTCCAACTCTGCACTCCAGTTGGCTCACTCGCAGCATGAGAGCCGTGATCAGGTCCTCGTATTTGGCGGTCGCATCCGCAACGGCCTTCGACTGCGCTGGCTTCATCTGCGCCTCCAGTAGGGCATCCCTTGCCATTTTCTTAATGGCCGACAGCTCTGCCATAACGGCAGAGGTGCCACTAGCCACGATACTCACTGCTGAGCATCGTGGTACAGCGGGAGCAGCAGGGGGGACGTCAGCGCTCGCAGCAGCGGCTGCATACGTCGCAGCAGCGCATGGCGGCAGAATGGCTCCGGCAGCGGGCAGCGCCCTCTCTGCGACTGCGGCATACGACCTCGCGACGGTGGTCGGTGCCAGCGGCTTCTTAAACACAGCCTCCGTTTTGGGCTTCGCGACGGCGGCGTCGGCTATAGTAGCCGGTTTCGCGGCGGCAGCGGTGGCGGCAGCGGCGTCAGTGGCCGGTTTCGCGGTAACTCCCTCGGCATTTGTGCCGGCGGCTTTGTCGGCAGCGAGTGACGCGGTACTTATCGCGACGGCGCTGTCGGCGGCGACAGCGTTGGCAGCAGAGTTGGCGGCAGAGTTGGCGGCAGCCACGTCGGCAACCCATTGCGACGCAGTTGCTCCGTCATCCAAGTCAGGGGACGAGGAGGCTGCTACACCTGCCTTCTCCTTTATCCTCTTCTTGGTTGGCGAAACATCCTCTGCCTCGCAATCCGCTGGCGACGCCGTGTTCAGCCCTCTGTCACCAGACTTTCGCGTTTTGGACCGCTCGCGAGTGGCTTTACCACCTCCTCGATTATTGTCCCGCTCGTGGAGATGGTCATCGGCCATCTCCACGTCATTACAACTGTTGTTGTTGTTGCTGCACCGGCTATTCGACCGGGTTCGCACCATGTTGGTGCTCTCAGTTTTTCTTTTCCGCGAGTGCACTTACACGTACACGCACACTATTGCAGTCTCTTATCTGCTTGTTCTATTTATAGAACTTAAATTCGCACAAACAAGTAAACAACTTGTTTACGACTTTTCGCTGCATTCACAGTGTGTATGTACACAAGACCGACTACAGTGCACGGGTTTTGGTACGATGCGCCAAACCAGTCGCCCCAGCTAACAACCACCAGCAAATACAGTGGGAGCTTCGCCAGTACCAATTCGGGATATATGCTTGTCGGGCATATATCCCCCTCTTGGATGGGAGGCGAAGTGCATCTAAACACCTCTGCTGCGCTCAGGGTCGCAGCGCCCGGTTGGAAAACGCAACTCCACGCCGAATAAAGGCCGAAGCCAATACTCTACCCGCGATGTAGGTGACAACCACAGCCACTACGATACTCCCACAAGGGGGCCTACCTCAATGGGGAGCCCTTGGAGAACTCCCCAACCCGTAGTACCGAAACTTCAACTCATACCGCCCTGAACAGCGGCATGAGTAGGACTCGGTGAGCCCTGGCCCTTTTGCCCGACAGCACGGATGGGTTAACCAGCTTTTTGCCACATCAGTCGCCTCATACGACAAGCCGTGACCGCTGAGATGGTATTCTAAGCCCCGCCATCACACGGGGGAGGTGCCAGTTTTGGCTGATTTTAGCCCGGGACTGGCAGCCCAATGTTCACCGGCTGTTCATCACGTTGCCGACGCCGAGCGAACACAGCGTCAGCGAACGCCTCCAACCTCTGCATCCTCTCTGGCGTCTCCGTCACACCAGACACCCTCCAGATGCCGCTCCTCCACTCAATCCCGAGTCCTGCGAGGTCACGAAGATCCGCGTACAGCGGGCATACACACAAGATGTGCAGCCAATCCTCCTCCTCAGCGCCGCATGAGCATGCAGGCGCGTCGGCGATGCCTCTCCTGTGCAGAAACTCGTTCATCGAGCCATGTCCCGTCATCAGGAATCCAGCACGCAGGCTGAACCTGAAGCTCCTGCGACTGTAGACGAAGCCTGCGTCTGGGAAAAAACGATGGGTCGTGCGCCCCGCACTCACCGTCGTCATCCCATCGGAGCTGCCACTCACGTAGCAGGCATTCGTCTAGCAGCGCCTTCCTCTGCCTCTTATCCACGTCCGCCAAGTCCTGGCCGTGCAGCCACTCTCCCTCCTCCAGCGGGTAGCCCTTGCGCAGTTTGAACATGATTGCCAATTGCTTGGCAACCAAGTCAAACGGTGCGGCTCCTGCCAGCACCTGTAGCGCGACCGTCGAGACTGTGCGACACACTGGCAGTGTTGCCAGTAGTGTCACTCTCTGGCAGGACATGAGGCGCCTCTTGGGCGCAACCTGCCCTGCCTGTCGGTACCATACCGACGCACCAAACAGTGCGCACGGTATCATCAGGCCCGCATATATGGTTCTCTTGGCCTCCGGACTGACTCCCCAGTCCACGCGCAGCACTCGCGCCAGTCTTCCCGCGACGCCCAGCATCTTCCCGCGTAGGGACACTATGTGCGGCATAAAGCTCATCCGCTCGCCGACCATAATGCCCAGGTACTTTGTGCAGGGCACGTACGGCAGAGCCATCCCCCGGTAACGTACCCAGGGAGGTCTGCTGTGTGCCAAAGTACCTTTCAGCAGCATGATGTGCGTCTTGGTGGTGGATACCGAAACGCCTGGTTCGGCACCCCACTCTCCGACGATGCTCATCAGCCGCTCGCTCTCCTCTTCCAACGCACGTCTCGCGTTCGCCTCCACGAGGATGAGCAGGTCATCAGCATAAGCGCTGAAGGTGCACTCCTGCTCCAGCCTCCTCAGCAACACGTCCATAGCCAAATTCCAAATATATGGACCGCTAATGGACCCCTGTGGGCAACCTCGAGTTACCGACACCGTCTCCTCTCCATGATTACTCAACATGGACGCGCTCCTGCCAGAAAAGTAGCTCTGCCACAAGCCAATTTCACGGCATCCCGCGTCGTCCAGTCGGCGCATCACATAGCTCCACTCCAAGTGGTCGAAGGCTCCTTTGAAGTCCACGAATAATCCAAGCACGTATCGGGCCGGGCTGGCCGCGACCGTGCTTGTCACGTGCCTCCACGCGTCCTCCACGCAGCGTCCAGGCTTAAAGCCGAACTGCCATCTGCAGCCTTCCGGCACTGCCTCCTTGAGACGGTCCACCATGATCGCCTCCAGCACTTTACCGAACACCGGCAGCAAGCAGATACCTCGATAGGAAGCAGGATCGCTCCTGTTCCCATCAGGCCCTTTGAGCAAAGCGACCACACGTGGCCGCTTCCACTCTTCCGGGAAGTATCCACTTGCTAAACAGCGGGAATACAACGCTGCCAAGTGCTGGGGGATAGCTCTCCAGACCGCCTTTGCAACCGCTCCAGTGATCCCGTCCAATCCTGGCGATCGCCTGCTCCTCAACCGCGCAATACACGCAGACACCTCCGAAACCTCGAGAGCTGGAGGGGCAACTTCGGCAATGGCTATGGGAGCTCTGGACTCCGCAACTGGGAAAAAGTTGCATCCAAGTAGCCTAGATACGGCTCAATCTCGGCTCCAAATTGGCAGTATACGGAGGACAGGTAGGCTGTGCCAAAGCCACCCGTCACTCTCACGCATACCCCAAGGTCCGTGGTCAGATCCTCCATTTGTACGCACACGACATCAGGGTCATCCACAACGATGGCCGCCTTCTTCCTCCTGTCTGTGTATACTCGCATACTGGATGGCAGTCCAGTAACGCGATCCAAGTGGGGGCTAACATAAGGTTCCTGGATCAGAGCGAAGGTGTATCCAGAATTCCTTATCCTAACCCCACACTCTATTGTTGCGTCGCTGCATCTCCCACAATTCGCTTGGATGAAGCTAAACATGATTAATGTCTAGCTTGCACCCTCGCTATCACCGCTGCATATATCGGACATGCCTCCGAGAGCGTGCGATGCCCCGAAGGATGCCCTTTCATGCGGCAGTTGCGACAGTCCGCCGGCTTGTTGCATTTGGCCGCAATGTGGCCGGTCTCCCCACATTGTCGACACGCCGTGGTAGCGTTACACTCCGCCACCTTGTGGTTAAAACTCATGCACCTATGGCATGCATATGTTCGTACCAGCTTTCTGCATCTGAAGGAATGGCAGCTCACGAAGATTCTGCCGGCTTTCTCCAGGATGGTTGCTGCTGCCTCGTCCACATCAAGCGTCAGGTTTATTTTGCCACCGTCCGTGACAGACCATCTCTTGGTCTCCACTCTGACCGCCTCCTTATATTTTTCGAGGGTCATCCCCTCCTTGAAATTAAGGGCGTACGCCTCCTCCAGGAACTGCTCCGGCGAAACCTCCGTGTCAACGTCGTATACGATGACCTTTTGGCGCAGTCCTCTGTTCGGCTGGACGACCAGTCCGGCCTCCTTAAACTTTTGGCTGCTCAAAAGGCTCTTCATGTCGCCTTCGGACATCATTCGCAGCACCGTTTCCCCACGCTTCGTTTGGTGGATGCCATGAACCCGGTAGTTCGTGCCTGGCATCACCTCCTTCTTCATAATCTGTACCACCTGCTCGCTCGTGACCGTCGGGTCTTGACTGGCCAGCACTGCTGAGTATGTATCAGCAGGCTTCTTGGGGCGCGGCAGGGCTGTGGGCACAGCCTTGGTGGCAGCAGTGGCCGTCTTTGGCACCGTTGGCAGCGTGGTGGGGGGCACCGCTTGCGAGCTCTTGGTTGCTCCAACTCTGCACTCCAGTTGGCTCACTCGCAGCATGAGAGCCGTGATCAGGTCCTCGTATTTAGCGGCTTCTTAAACACAGCCTCCGTTTTGGGCTTCGCGACGGCGGCGTCGGCTATAGTAGCCGGTTTCGCGGCGGCAGCAGCGGCGTCAGTGGCCGGCTTCGCGGAAACTCCCTCGGCATTTGTGCCGGCGGCTGTGTCGGCAGCGAGCGACGCGGTACTTCTCGCGACGGCGCTGTCGGCGGCGACAGCGTTGGCAGCAGAGTTGGCGGCAGAGTTGGCGGCAGAGTTGGCGGCAGCGACGTCGGCAACCCATTGCGACGCAGTTGCTCCGTCATCCAAGTCAGGGGACGAGGAGGCTGCTACACCTGCCTTCTCCTTTATCCTCTTCTTGGTTGGCGAAACATCCTCTGCCTCGCAATCCGCTGGCGACGCCGTGTTCAGCCCTCTGTCACCAGACTTTCGCGTTTTGGAGCGCTCGCGAGTGGCTTTACCACCTCCGCGGTTATTGTCCCGCTCGTGGAGATGGTCATCGGCCATCTCCACGTCATTACAACTGTTGTTGTTGTTGCTGCACCGGCTATTCGACCGGGTTCGCACCATGTTGGTGCTCTCAGTTTCTGTTTTCCGCGAGTGCACTTACACGTACACACACTAATGCAGTTCTTATCTGTTTTTCGTTCTATTTATAGAACTTGTTTTTGCACAAACAAGTAAACAACTTGTTTACGACTTTTCGGCACCGTTTACAGCTATTCGCTTATCAGTGAATATTTCGATCAGCTATGCGCGCACTCCGTAAACACGACCTTTCGCGACGACTGTCAAAACGCAACTGTGTAGATAGGGACATTCGTCACGGATCTCTCCGCGGTTTGTTTAATGTGGCGTGTACCACAACAAAGGGTTTACTACCACAACACTCAAGTCAGACAAGTGTGCATACACACTGCATACACAGTGTGTATGTACACAAGACCGACTATAGTGCACGGGTTTTGGTACAATGCGCCAAACCAGTCGCCCCAGCTAACAACCACCAGCAAATACAGTGGGAGCTTCGCCAGTACCAATTTGGGATGCATGTTTGTCGGACATGTATCCCCCCCTTGCATCAGGAGCGAAGTGTATCTAGGCACCTCTGCTGCTCTCAGGGTCGCAGCGCCCGGTTGGAAAACGCAACTCCACGCCGAGTAAAGGCCGAAGCCAATACTCTACCCGCGATGTAGGTGACAACCACAGCCACTACGATCCTGCCACTAGGGCGCCAACCTCAATCCAGTACTCTAAGTACTGGAACCCGTAGTACCGAAACTTAAACCCATACCAAAGTATGAGTAGGACTCGGTAGGCCCTGGCCCTTTTGCCCAACAGCACGGATGGGTTAACCAAAAGTGTCTACGTTAGTCGCCTCATACGACAAGTGTTGACATTCTGCGATGGAATTCTAAGCCCCGCCATCACACAGGGGTGTAGATAGGGACATTCGTCACGGATCTCTCCGGGATTTGTTTTATGTGGCGTGTACCACTACAAAGGGTTTACTACCACAACACTCAAGTCAGACAAGTGTGCATACACACTGCATTCACAGTGTGTATGTACACAAGACCGACTACAGTGCACGGGTTTTGGTACGATGCGCCAAACCAGTCGCCCCAGCTAACAACCACCAGCAAATACAGTGGGAGCTTCGCCAGTACCAATTCGGGATATATGCTTGTCGGGCATATATCCCCCTCTTGGATGGGAGGCGAAGTGCATCTAAACACCTCTGCTGCTCTCAGGGTCGCAGCGCCCGGTTGGAAAACGCAACTCCACGCCGAATAAAGGCCGAAGCCAATACTCTACCCGCGATGTAGGTGACAACCACAGCCACTACGATACTCCCACAAGGGGGCCTACCTCAATGGGGAGCCCTTGGAGAACTCCCCAACCCGTAGTACCGAAACTTCAACTCATACCGCCCTGAACAGCGGCATGAGTAGGACTCGGTGAGCCCTGGCCCTTTTGCCCGACAGCACGGATGGGTTAACCAGCTTTTTGCCACATCAGTCGCCTCATACGACAAGCCGTGACCGCTGAGATGGTATTCTAAGCCCCGCCATCACACGGGGGAGGTGCCAGTTTTGGCTGATTTTAGCCCGGGACTGGCAGCCCAATGTTCACCGGCTGTTCATCACGTTGCCGACGCCGTGCGAACACAGCGTCAGCGAACGCCTCCAACCTCTGCATCCTCTCTGGCGTCTCCGTCACACCAGACACCCTCCAGATGCCGCTCCTCAACTCAATCCCGAGTCCTGCGAGGTCACGAAGATCCGCGTACAGCGGGCATACACACAAGATGTGCAGCCAATCCTCCTCCTCAGCGCCGCATGAGCATGCAGGCGCGTCGGCGATGCCTCTCCTGTGCAGAAACTCGTTCATCGAGCCATGTCCCGTCATCAGGAATCCAGCACGCAGGCTGAACCTGAAGCTCCTGCGACTGTAGACGAAGCCTGCGTCTGGGAAAAAACGATGGGTCGTGCGCCCGCACTCACCGTCGTCATCCCATCGGAGCTGCCACTCACGTAGCAGGCATTCGTCTAGCAGCGCCTTCCTCTGCCTCTTATCCACGTCCGCCAAGTCCTGGCCGTGCAGCCACTCTCCCTCCTCCAGCGGGTAGCCCTTGCGCAGTTTGAACATGATTGCCAATTGCTTGGCAACCAAGTCAAACGGTGCGGCTCCTGCCAGCACCTGTAGCGCGACCGTCGAAACTGTGCGACACACTGGCAGTGTTGCCAGTAGTGTCACTCTCTGGCAGGACATGAGGCGCCTCTTGGGCGCAACCTGCCCTGCCTGTCGGTACCATACCGACGCACCAAACAGTGCGCACGGTATCATCAGGCCCGCATATATGGTTCTCTTGGCCTCTGGACTGAGTCCCCAGTCCACGCGCAGCACTCGCGCCAGTCTTCCCGCGACGCCCAGCATCTTCCCGCGTAGGGACACTATGTGCGGCATAAAGCTCATCCGCTCGCCGACCATAATGCCCAGGTACTTTGTGCAGGGCACGTACGGCAGAGCCATCCCCCGGTAACGTACCCAGGGAGGTCTGCTGTGTGCCAAAGTACCTTTCAGCAGCATGATGTGCGTCTTGGTGGTGGATACCGAAACGCCTGGTTCGGCACCCCACTCTCCGACGATGCTCATCAGCCGCTCGCTCTCCTCTTCCAACGCACGTCTCGCGTTCGCCTCCACGAGGATGAGCAGGTCATCAGCATAAGCGCTGAAGGTGCACTCCTGCTCCAGCCTCCTCAGCAACACGTCCATAGCCAAATTCCAAATATATGGACCGCTAATGGACCCCTGTGGGCAACCTCGAGTTACCGACACCGTCTCCTCTCCATGATTACTCAACATGGACGCGCTCCTGCCAGAAAAGTAGCTCTGCCACAAGCCAATTTCACGGCATCCCGCGTCGTCCAGTCGGCGCATCACATAGCTCCACTCCAAGTGGTCGAAGGCTCCTTTGAAGTCCACGAATAATCCAAGCACGTATCGGGCCGGGCTGGCCGCGACCGTGCTTGTCACGTGCCTCCACGCGTCCTCCACGCAGCGTCCAGGCTTAAAGCCGAACTGCCATCTGCAGCCTTCCGGCACTGCCTCCTTGAGACGGTCCACCATGATCGCCTCCAGCACTTTACCGAACACCGGCAGCAAGCAGATACCTCGATAGGAAGCAGGATCGCTCCTGTTCCCATCAGGCCCTTTGAGCAAAGCGACCACACGTGGCCGCTTCCACTCTTCCGGGAAGTATCCACTTGCTAAACAGCGGGAATACAACGCTGCCAAGTGCTGGGGGATAGCTCTCCAGACCGCCTTTGCAACCGCTCCAGTGATCCCGTCCAATCCTGGCGATCGCCTGCTCCTCAACCGCGCAATACACGCAGACACCTCCGAAACCTCGAGAGCTGGAGGGGCAACTTCGGCAATGGCTATGGGAGCTCTGGACTCCGCAACTGGGAAAAAGTTGCGGAGGAGCACTCGCGCACAGTCGTTCCACGAAACGACTGTCTCGCCATTGGCCCGAAGCGACCCTATCTCGGCGTTTCCTCTGCGTCTGTTATTGCAGATCCGGTACACATGCCCCCACGGGTCGTCCCTGTGCTCCTGCACAAAATGCCGCCAATCATCCTCTTTCGCCTTCAGTATTTGCTTCTTGTACTGAGCCAAGGCAATCCTCAGCTCAGTAGCAAGAAGCCGTTCGTCATCGGTGTGATGACGACGCGCATACTGCCTTCGGCGTCGCACTCTCCTCACCCGTCGGCGCATGTCGTCCAACTCGGCCGTCCACCAGTTCACTCTCCGAACTGTGCTCGTCTCACGGCGTCCTATCGCCCTGTCGCACGCATGGTGTACGACAGACCGTAGGGCCGCTACCTGTTCATCCATCGGTGCATCCGCCGAAATCGCCTCCGCTCCTCCGATGACCTCCTCATCGAACAATCGCCAACGCGCTCTCGCGAGATTCCAGGACGGCACAGGAGTAATGGTACTCTCAACTGCGTTCTGGGGTCCAGGTGTCACCACAACAGAGATTCTGTTGTGGTCACTCAGGACCCACTCGTCCACTCTCCATTGGTATGCAGCCCATACCAATGCTGCGTCGTTGGCGATTGTGACGTCAATGTCACTCCTCCCGTTCGGTCCATCGAAGGTGAATACCTCGCTGTATTCATTTAGCGCTCCAGCACTACTCCCCGTGATCCACTCGGCCAGCAGCTCACCCCGCTGTTGGTTTAAATGTCCCTGATTCGCATCAGAGACTTTGCTAAACCACAGGGGGGATACTGCGTTCGCGTCGAGTCCGAGGATGGCAGGCGTGTTGCTAGCGCGCAACAACACTGCATCCAAGTAGCCTAGATACGGCTCAATCTCGGCTCCAAATTGGCAGTATACGGAGGACAGGTAGGCTGTGCCAAAGCCACCCGTCACTCTCACGCATACCCCAAGGTCCGTGGTCAGATCCTCCATTTGTACGCACACGACATCAGGGTCATCCACAACGATGGCCGCCTTCTTCCTCCTGTCTGTGTATACTCGCATACTGGATGGCAGTCCAGTAACGCGATCCAAGTGGGGGCTAACATAAGGTTCCTGGATCAGAGCGAAGGTGTATCCAGAATTCCTTATCCTAACCCCACACTCTATTGTTGCGTCGCTGCATCTCCCACAATTCGCTTGGATGAAGCTAAACATGATTAATGTCTAGCTTGCACCCTCGCTATCACCGCTGCATATATCGGACATGCCTCCGAGAGCGTGCGATGCCCCGAAGGATGCCCTTTCATGCGGCAGTTGCGACAGTCCGCCGGCTTGTTGCATTTGGCCGCAATGTGGCCGGTCTCCCCACATTGTCGACACGCCGTGGTAGCGTTACACTCCGCCACCTTGTGGTTAAAACTCATGCACCTATGGCATGCATATGTTCGTACCAGCTTTCTGCATCTGAAGGAATGGCAGCTCACGAAGATTCTGCCGGCTTTCTCCAGGATGGTTGCTGCTGCCTCGTCCACATCAAGCGTCAGGTTTATTTTGCCACCGTCCGTGACAGACCATCTCTTGGTCTCCACTCTGACCGCCTCCTTATATTTTTCGAGGGTCATCCCCTCCTTGAAATTAAGGGCGTACGCCTCCTCCAGGAACTGCTCCGGCGAAACCTCCGTGTCAACGTCGTATACGATGACCTTTTGGCGCAGTCCTCTGTTCGGCTGGACGACCAGTCCGGCCTCCTTAAACTTTTGGCTGCTCAAAAGGCTCTTCATGTCGCCTTCGGACATCATTCGCAGCACCGTTTCCCCACGCTTCGTTTGGTGGATGCCATGAACCCGGTAGTTCGTGCCTGGCATCACCTCCTTCTTCATTATCTGTACCACCTGCTCGCTCGTGACCGTCGGGTCTTGACTGGCCAGCACTGCTGAGTATGTATCAGCAGGCTTCTTGGGGCGCGGCAGGGCTGTGGGCACAGCCTTGGTGGCAGCAGTGGCCGTCTTTGGCACCGTTGGCAGCATGGTGGGGGGCACCGCTTGCGAGCTCTTGGTTGCTCCAACTCTGCACTCCAGTTGGCTCACTCGCAGCATGAGAGCCGTGATCAGGTCCTCGTATTTGGCGGTCGCATCCGCAACGGCCTTCGACTGCGCTGGCTTCATCTGCGCCTCCAGTAGGGCATCCCTTGCCATTTTCTTAATGGCCGACAGCTCTGCCATAACGGCAGAGGTGCCACTAGCCACGATACTCACTGCTGAGCATCGTGGTACAGCGGGGGCAGCGGGGGGGACGTCAGCGCTCGCAGCAGCGGCTGCATACGTCGCAGCAGCGCATGGCGGCAGAATGGCTCCGGCAGCGGGCAGCGCCCTCTCTGCGACTGCGGCATACGACCTCGCGACGGTGGTCGGTGCCAGCGGCTTCTTAAACACAGCCTCCGTTTTGGGCTTCGCGACGGCGGCGTCGGCTATAGTAGCCGGTTTCGCGGCGGCAGCGGTGGCGGCAGCGGCGTCAGTGGCCGGCTTCGCGGAAACTCCCTCGGCATTTGTGCCGGCGGCTGTGTCGGCAGCGAGCGACGCGGTACTTCTCGCGACGGCGCTGTCGGCGGCGACAGCGTTGGCAGCAGAGTTGGCGGCAGAGTTGGCGGCAGCGACGTCGGCAACCCATTGCGACGCAGTTGCTCCGTCATCCAAGTCAGGGGACGAGGAGGCTGCTACACCTGCCTTCTCCTTTATCCTCTTCTTGGTTGGCGAAACATCCTCTGCCTCGCAATCCGCTGGCGACGCCGTGTTCAGCCCTCTGTCACCAGACTTTCGCGTTTTGGAGCGCTCGCGAGTGGCTTTACCACCTCCTCGGTTATTGTCCCGCTCGTGGAGATGGTCATCGGCCATCTCCACGTCATTACAACTGTTGTTGTTGTTGCTGCACCGGCTATTCGACCGGGTTCGCACCATGTTGGTGCTCTCAGTTTCTGTTTTCCGCGAGTGCACTTACACGTACACACACTAATGCAGTTCTTATCTGTTTTTCGTTCTATTTATAGAACTTGTTTTTGCACAAACAAGTAAACAACTTGTTTACGACTTTTCGGCACCGTTTACAGCTATTCGCTTATCAGTGAATATTTCGATCAGCTATGCGCGCACTCCGTAAACACGACCTTTCGCGACGACTGTCAAAACGCAACTGTGTAGATAGGGACATTCGTCACGGATCTCTCCGCGGTTTGTTTAATGTGGCGTGTACCACAACAAAGGGTTTACTACCACAACACTCAAGTCAGACAAGTGTGCATACACACTGCATACACAGTGTGTATGTACACAAGACCGACTATAGTGCACGGGTTTTGGTACAATGCGCCAAACCAGTCGCCCCAGCTAACAACCACCAGCAAATACAGTGGGAGCTTCGCCAGTACCAATTTGGGATGCATGTTTGTCGGACATGTATCCCCCCCTTGGATCAGGAGCGAAGTGTATCTAGGCACCTCTGCTGCTCTCAGGGTCGCAGCGCCCGGTTGGAAAACGCAACTCCACGCCGAGTAAAGGCCGAAGCCAATACTCTACCCGCGATGTAGGTGACAACCACAGCCACTACGATCCTGCCACTAGGGCGCCAACCTCAATCCAGTACTCTAAGTACTGGAACCCGTAGTACCGAAACTTAAACCCATACCAAAGTATGAGTAGGACTCGGTAGGCCCTGGCCCTTTTGCCCGACAGCACGGATGGGTTAACCAAAAGTGTCTACGTTAGTCGCCTCATACGACAAGTGTTGACATTCTGCGATGGAATTCTAAGCCCCGCCATCACACAGGGGTGTAGATAGGGACATTCGTCACGGATCTCTCCGGGATTTGTTTTATGTGGCGTGTACCACTACAAAGGGTTTACTACCACAACACTCAAGTCAGACAAGTGTGCATACACACTGCATTCACAGTGTGTATGTACACAAGACCGACTACAGTGCACGGGTTTTGGTACGATGCGCCAAACCAGTCGCCCCAGCTAACAACCACCAGCAAATACAGTGGGAGCTTCGCCAGTACCAATTCGGGATATATGCTTGTCGGGCATATATCCCCCTCTTGGATGGGAGGCGAAGTGCATCTAAACACCTCTGCTGCTCTCAGGGTCGCAGCGCCCGGTTGGAAAACGCAACTCCACGCCGAATAAAGGCCGAAGCCAATACTCTACCCGCGATGTAGGTGACAACCACAGCCACTACGATACTCCCACAAGGGGGCCTACCTCAATGGGGAGCCCTTGGAGAACTCCCCAACCCGTAGTACCGAAACTTCAACTCATACCGCCCTGAACAGCGGCATGAGTAGGACTCGGTGAGCCCTGGCCCTTTTGTCCGACAGCACGGATGGGTTAACCAGCTTTTTGCCACATCAGTCGCCTCATACGACAAGCCGTGACCGCTGAGATGGTATTCTAAGCCCCGCCATCACACGGGGGAGGTGCCAGTTTTGGCTGATTTTAGCCCGGGACTGGCAGCCCAATGTTCACCGGCTGTTCATCACGTTGCCGACGCCGTGCGAACACAGCGTCAGCGAACGCCTCCAACCTCTGCATCCTCTCTGGCGTCTCCGTCACACCAGACACCCTCCAGATGCCGCTCCTCAACTCAATCCCGAGTCCTGCGAGGTCACGAAGATCCGCGTACAGCGGGCATACACACAAGATGTGCAGCCAATCCTCCTCCTCAGCGCCGCATGAGCATGCAGGCGCGTCGGCGATGCCTCTCCTGTGCAGAAACTCGTTCATCGAGCCATGTCCCGTCATCAGGAATCCAGCACGCAGGCTGAACCTGAAGCTCCTGCGACTGTAGACGAAGCCTGCGTCTGGGAAAAAACGATGGGTCGTGCGCCCGCACTCACCGTCGTCATCCCATCGGAGCTGCCACTCACGTAGCAGGCATTCGTCTAGCAGCGCCTTCCTCTGCCTCTTATCCACGTCCGCCAAGTCCTGGCCGTGCAGCCACTCTCCCTCCTCCAGCGGGTAGCCCTTGCGCAGTTTGAACATGATTGCCAATTGCTTGGCAACCAAGTCAAACGGTGCGGCTCCTGCCAGCACCTGTAGCGCGACCGTCGAAACTGTGCGACACACTGGCAGTGTTGCCAGTAGTGTCACTCTCTGGCAGGACATGAGGCGCCTCTTGGGCGCAACCTGCCCTGCCTGTCGGTACCATACCGACGCACCAAACAGTGCGCACGGTATCATCAGGCCCGCATATATGGTTCTCTTGGCCTCTGGACTGAGTCCCCAGTCCACGCGCAGCACTCGCGCCAGTCTTCCCGCGACGCCCAGCATCTTCCCGCGTAGGGACACTATGTGCGGCATAAAGCTCATCCGCTCGCCGACCATAATGCCCAGGTACTTTGTGCAGGGCACGTACGGCAGAGCCATCCCCCGGTAACGTACCCAGGGAGGTCTGCTGTGTGCCAAAGTACCTTTCAGCAGCATGATGTGCGTCTTGGTGGTGGATACCGAAACGTCTGCTTCGGCACCCCACTCTCCGACGATGCTCATCAGCCGCTCGCTCTCCTCTTCCAACGCACGTCTCGCGTTCGCCTCCACGAGGATGAGCAGGTCATCAGCATAAGCGCTGAAGGTGCACTCCTGCTCCAGCCTCCTCAGCAACACGTCCATTGCCAAATTCCAAATATATGGACCGCTAATGGACCCCTGTGGGCAACCTCGAGTTACCGACACCGTCTCCTCTCCATGATTACTCAACATGGACGCGCTCCTGCCAGAAAAGTAGCTCTGCCACAAGCCAATTTCACGGCATCCCGCGTCGTCCAGTCGGCGCATCACATAGCTCCACTCCAAGTGGTCGAAGGCTCCTTTGAAGTCCACGAATAATCCAAGCACGTATCGGGCCGGGCTGGCCGCGACCGTGCTTGTCACGTGCCTCCACGCGTCCTCCACGCAGCGTCCAGGCTTAAAGCCGAACTGCCATCTGCAGCCTTCCGGCACTGCCTCCTTGAGACGGTCCACCATGATCGCCTCCAGCACTTTACCGAACACCGGCAGCAAGCAGATACCTCGATAGGAAGCAGGATCGCTCCTGTTCCCATCAGGCCCTTTGAGCAAAGCGACCACACGTGGCCGCTTCCACTCTTCCGGGAAGTATCCACTTGCTAAACAGCGGGAATACAACGCTGCCAAGTGCTGGGGGATAGCTCTCCAGACCGCCTTTGCAACCGCTCCAGTGATCCCGTCCAATCCTGGCGATCGCCTGCTCCTCAACCGCGCAATACACGCAGACACCTCCGAAACCTCGAGAGCTGGAGGGGCAACTTCGGCAATGGCTATGGGAGCTCTGGACTCCGCAACTGGGAAAAAGTTGCGGAGGAGCACTCGCGCACAGTCGTTCCACGAAACGACTGTCTCGCCATTGGCCCGAAGCGACCCTATCTCGGCGTTTCCTCTGCGTCTGTTATTGCAGATCCGGTACACATGCCCCCACGGGTCGTCCCTGTGCTCCTGCACAAAATGCCGCCAATCATCCTCTTTCGCCTTCAGTATTTGCTTCTTGTACTGAGCCAAGGCAATCCTCAGCTCAGTAGCAAGAAGCCGTTCGTCATCGGTGTGATGACGACGCGCATACTGCCTTCGGCGTCGCACTCTCCTCACCCGTCGGCGCATGTCGTCCAACTCGGCCGTCCACCAGTTCACTCTCCGAACTGTGCTCGTCTCACGGCGTCCTATCGCCCTGTCGCACGCATGGTGTACGACAGACCGTAGGGCCGCTACCTGTTCATCCATCGGTGCATCCGCCGAAATCGCCTCCGCTCCTCCGATGACCTCCTCATCGAACAATCGCCAACGCGCTCTCGCGAGATTCCAGGACGGCACAGGAGTAATGGTACTCTCAACTGCGTTCTGGGGTCCAGGTGTCACCACAACAGAGATTCTGTTGTGGTCACTCAGGACCCACTCGTCCACTCTCCATTGGTATGCAGCCCATACCAATGCTGCGTCGTTGGCGATTGTGACGTCAATGTCACTCCTCCCGTTCGGTCCATCGAAGGTGAATACCTCGCTGTATTCATTTAGCGCTCCAGCACTACTCCCCGTGATCCACTCGGCCAGCAGCTCACCCCGCTGTTGGTTTAAATGTCCCTGATTCGCATCAGAGACTTTGCTAAACCACAGGGGGGATACTGCGTTCGCGTCGAGTCCGAGGATGGCAGGCGTGTTGCTAGCGCGCAACAACACTGCATCCAAGTAGCCTAGATACGGCTCAATCTCGGCTCCAAATTGGCAGTATACGGAGGACAGGTAGGCTGTGCCAAAGCCACCCGTCACTCTCACGCATACCCCAAGGTCCGTGGTCAGATCCTCCATTTGTACGCACACGACATCAGGGTCATCCACAACGATGGCCGCCTTCTTCCTCCTGTCTGTGTATACTCGCATACTGGATGGCAGTCCAGTAACGCGATCCAAGTGGGGGCTAACATAAGGTTCCTGGATCAGAGCGAAGGTGTATCCAGAATTCCTTATCCTAACCCCACACTCTATTGTTGCGTCGCTGCATCTCCCACAATTCGCTTGGATGAAGCTAAACATGATTAATGTCTAGCTTGCACCCTCGCTATCACCGCTGCATATATCGGACATGCCTCCGAGAGCGTGCGATGCCCCGAAGGATGCCCTTTCATGCGGCAGTTGCGACAGTCCGCCGGATTGTTGCATTTGGCCGCAATGTGGCCGGTCTCCCCACATTGTCGACACGCCGTGGTAGCGTTACACTCCGCCACCTTGTGGTTAAAACTCATGCACCTATGGCATGCATATGTTCGTACCAGCTTTCTGCATCTGAAGGAATGGCAGCTCACGAAGATTCTGCCGGCTTTCTCCAGGATGGTTGCTGCTGCCTCATCCACGTCGAGCGTCAGATTGATCCTGCCACCGTCCGTGACAGACCACCTCTTGGTCTCCAACCTGACCGCCTCCTTATATTTCTCCGAGGTCATCTCCTCCTTGAAATTAAGGGCGTACGCCTCCTCCAGGAACTGCTCCGGCGAAACCTCCGTGTCAACGTCATATACGATGACTTTTTGGCGCAGTCCTCTGTTCGGCTGGACGACCAGTCCGGCCTCCTTAAACTTTTGGCTGCTCAAAAGGCTCTTCATGTCGCTTTCGGACATCATTCGCAGCACCGTTTCCCCACGCTTCGTTTGGTGGATGCCATGAACCCGGTAGTTCGTGCCTGGCATCACCTCCTTCTTCATTATCTGTACCACCTGCTCGCTCGTGACCGTCGGGTCTTGACTGGCCAGCACTGCTGAGTATGTTTCAGCAGGCTTCTTGGGGCGCGGCAGGGCTGTGGACACAGCCTTGGTGGCAGCAGTGGACGTCTTTGGCACCGTTGGCACCGTTGGCAGCGTGGTGGGGGGCACCGCTTGCGAGCTCTTGGTGGCTCCGACTCTACACTCCAGCTGGCTCACTCGCAGCATGAGAGCCGTGATAAGGTCCTCATACTTGGCGGTCGCATCCGCAACGGCCTTCGACTGCGCTGGCTTCATCTGCGCCTCCAGTAGGGCATCCCTTGCCATTTTCTTAATGGCCGACAGCTCTGCCATAACGGCAGAGGTGCCACTAGCCACGATACTCACTGCTGAGCATCGTGGTACAGCGGGGGCAGCGGGGGGGACGTCAGCGCTCGCAGCAGCGGCTGCATACGTCGCAGCAGCGCATGGCGGCAGAATGGCTCCGGCAGCGGGCAGCGCCCTCTCTGCGACTGCGGCATACGACCTCGCGACGGTGGTCGGTGCCAGCGGCTTCTTAAACACAGCCTCCGTTTTGGGCTTCGCGACGGCGGCGTCGGCTATAGTAGCCGGTTTCGCGGCGGCAGCGGTGGCGGCAGCGGCGTCAGTGGCCGGCTTCGCGGAGACTCCCTCGGCATTTGTGCCGGCGGCTATGTCGGCAGCGAGCGACGCGGTACTTATCGCGACGGCGCTGTCGGCGGCGACAGCGTTGGCAGCAGAGTTGGCGGCAGAGTTGGCGGCAGCGACGTCGGCAACCCATTGCGACGCAGTTGCTCCGTCATCCAAGTCGGGGGACGAGGAGGAGGAGGCTGCTACACCTGCCTTCTCCTTTATCCTCTTCTTGGTTGGCGAAACATCCTCTGCCTCGCAATCCGCTGGCGACGCCGTGTTCAGCCCTCTGTCACCAGACTTTCGCGTTTTGGACCGCTCGCGAGTGGCTTTACCACCTCCTCGGTTTTTGTCCCGCTCATGGAGATGGTCATCGGCCATCTCCACGTCATTACAACTGTTGTTGTTGTTGCTGCACCGGCTATTCGACCGGGTTCGCACCATGTTGGTGCTCTCAGTAATATACGTCCACTTCACAAGTCTATTATTAGGCCACAATTGTTTGTCACTATTGCTAGCGATCTTATAACCGTCTTTAGCAGCAACTGTTTGTTCTCACAGTGGAAAATTCCACTCAGTACACATGCACTCGCACAACGCGTAAACAACTTGTTTACTAGTTGCGGCACCGTTCACCGCTACTTGCTTATCAGCAGTATGACGTCACTTGTTTACAAGTAAACGACTTGTTTACTTGTTTACCACTTTTCGGCACCGTTTACAGCTATTCGCTTATCAGTGAATATTTCTAGCGACTATGCGCGCACTCCGTAAACACAACCTTTCGCGACGACCGTCAAAACGCCAGTGTGTAGATAGGGACATTCGTCACGGATCTCTCCGGGATTTGTTTTATGTGGCGTGTACCACTACAAAGGGTTTACTACCACAACACTCAAGTCAGACAAGTGTGCATACACACTGCATTCACAGTGTGTATGTACACAAGACCGACTACAGTGCACGGGTTTTGGTACGATGCGCCAAACCAGTCGCCCCAGCTAACAACCACCAGCAAATACAGTGGAAGCTTCGCCAGTACCAATTCGGGATATATGCTTGTCGGGCATATATCCCCCTCTTGGATGGGAGGCGAAGTGCATCTAAACACCTCTGCTGCTCTCAGGGTCGCAGCGCCCGGTTGGAAAACGCAACTCCACGCCGAATAAAGGCCGAAGCCAATACTCTACCCGCGATGTAGGTGACAACCACAGCCACTACGATACTCCCACAAGGGGGCCTACCTCAATGGGGAGCCCTTGGAGAACTCCCCAACCCGTAGTACCGAAACTTCAACTCATACCGCCCTGAACAGCGGCATGAGTAGGACTCGGTGAGCCCTGGCCCTTTTGTCCGACAGCACGGATGGGTTAACCAGCTTTTTGCCACATCAGTCGCCTCATACGACAAGCCGTGACCGCTGAGATGGTATTCTAAGCCCCGCCATCACACGGGGGAGGTGCCAGTTTTGGCTGATTTTAGCCCGGGACTGGCAGCCCAATGTTCACCGGCTGTTCATCACGTTGCCGACGCCGTGCGAACACAGCGTCAGCGAACGCCTCCAACCTCTGCATCCTCTCTGGCGTCTCCGTCACACCAGACACCCTCCAGATGCCGCTCCTCAACTCAATCCCGAGTCCTGCGAGGTCACGAAGATCCGCGTACAGCGGGCATACACACAAGATGTGCAGCCAATCCTCCTCCTCAGCGCCGCATGAGCATGCAGGCGCGTCGGCGATGCCTCTCCTGTGCAGAAACTCGTTCATCGAGCCATGTCCCGTCATCAGGAATCCAGCACGCAGGCTGAACCTGAAGCTCCTGCGACTGTAGACGAAGCCTGCGTCTGGGAAAAAACGATGGGTCGTGCGCCCGCACTCACCGTCGTCATCCCATCGGAGCTGCCACTCACGTAGCAGGCATTCGTCTAGCAGCGCCTTCCTCTGCCTCTTATCCACGTCCGCCAAGTCCTGGCCGTGCAGCCACTCTCCCTCCTCCAGCGGGTAGCCCTTGCGCAGTTTGAACATGATTGCCAATTGCTTGGCAACCAAGTCAAACGGTGCGGCTCCTGCCAGCACCTGTAGCGCGACCGTCGAAACTGTGCGACACACTGGCAGTGTTGCCAGTAGTGTCACTCTCTGGCAGGACATGAGGCGCCTCTTGGGCGCAACCTGCCCTGCCTGTCGGTACCATACCGACGCACCAAACAGTGCGCACGGTATCATCAGGCCCGCATATATGGTTCTCTTGGCCTCTGGACTGAGTCCCCAGTCCACGCGCAGCACTCGCGCCAGTCTTCCCGCGACGCCCAGCATCTTCCCGCGTAGGGACACTATGTGCGGCATAAAGCTCATCCGCTCGCCGACCATAATGCCCAGGTACTTTGTGCAGGGCACGTACGGCAGAGCCATCCCCCGGTAACGTACCCAGGGAGGTCTGCTGTGTGCCAAAGTACCTTTCAGCAGCATGATGTGCGTCTTGGTGGTGGATACCGAAACGTCTGCTTCGGCACCCCACTCTCCGACGATGCTCATCAGCCGCTCGCTCTCCTCTTCCAACGCACGTCTCGCGTTCGCCTCCACGAGGATGAGCAGGTCATCAGCATAAGCGCTGAAGGTGCACTCCTGCTCCAGCCTCCTCAGCAACACGTCCATTGCCAAATTCCAAATATATGGACCGCTAATGGACCCCTGTGGGCAACCTCGAGTTACCGACACCGTCTCCTCTCCATGATTACTCAACATGGACGCGCTCCTGCCAGAAAAGTAGCTCTGCCACAAGCCAATTTCACGGCATCCCGCGTCGTCCAGTCGGCGCATCACATAGCTCCACTCCAAGTGGTCGAAGGCTCCTTTGAAGTCCACGAATAATCCAAGCACGTATCGGGCCGGGCTGGCCGCGACCGTGCTTGTCACGTGCCTCCACGCGTCCTCCACGCAGCGTCCAGGCTTAAAGCCGAACTGCCATCTGCAGCCTTCCGGCACTGCCTCCTTGAGACGGTCCACCATGATCGCCTCCAGCACTTTACCGAACACCGGCAGCAAGCAGATACCTCGATAGGAAGCAGGATCGCTCCTGTTCCCATCAGGCCCTTTGAGCAAAGCGACCACACGTGGCCGCTTCCACTCTTCCGGGAAGTATCCACTTGCTAAACAGCGGGAATACAACGCTGCCAAGTGCTGGGGGATAGCTCTCCAGACCGCCTTTGCAACCGCTCCAGTGATCCCGTCCAATCCTGGCGATCGCCTGCTCCTCAACCGCGCAATACACGCAGACACCTCCGAAACCTCGAGAGCTGGAGGGGCAACTTCGGCAATGGCTATGGGAGCTCTGGACTCCGCAACTGGGAAAAAGTTGCGGAGGAGCACTCGCGCACAGTCGTTCCACGAAACGACTGTCTCGCCATTGGCCCGAAGCGACCCTATCTCGGCGTTTCCTCTGCGTCTGTTATTGCAGATCCGGTACACATGCCCCCACGGGTCGTCCCTGTGCTCCTGCACAAAATGCCGCCAATCATCCTCTTTCGCCTTCAGTATTTGCTTCTTGTACTGAGCCAAGGCAATCCTCAGCTCAGTAGCAAGAAGCCGTTCGTCATCGGTGTGATGACGACGCGCATACTGCCTTCGGCGTCGCACTCTCCTCACCCGTCGGCGCATGTCGTCCAACTCGGCCGTCCACCAGTTCACTCTCCGAACTGTGCTCGTCTCACGGCGTCCTATCGCCCTGTCGCACGCATGGTGTACGACAGACCGTAGGGCCGCTACCTGTTCATCCATCGGTGCATCCGCCGAAATCGCCTCCGCTCCTCCGATGACCTCCTCATCGAACAATCGCCAACGCGCTCTCGCGAGATTCCAGGACGGCACAGGAGTAATGGTACTCTCAACTGCGTTCTGGGGTCCAGGTGTCACCACAACAGAGATTCTGTTGTGGTCACTCAGGACCCACTCGTCCACTCTCCATTGGTATGCAGCCCATACCAATGCTGCGTCGTTGGCGATTGTGACGTCAATGTCACTCCTCCCGTTCGGTCCATCGAAGGTGAATACCTCGCTGTATTCATTTAGCGCTCCAGCACTACTCCCCGTGATCCACTCGGCCAGCAGCTCACCCCGCTGTTGGTTTAAATGTCCCTGATTCGCATCAGAGACTTTGCTAAACCACAGGGGGGATACTGCGTTCGCGTCGAGTCCGAGGATGGCAGGCGTGTTGCTAGCGCGCAACAACACTGCATCCAAGTAGCCTAGATACGGCTCAATCTCGGCTCCAAATTGGCAGTATACGGAGGACAGGTAGGCTGTGCCAAAGCCACCCGTCACTCTCACGCATACCCCAAGGTCCGTGGTCAGATCCTCCATTTGTACGCACACGACATCAGGGTCATCCACAACGATGGCCGCCTTCTTCCTCCTGTCTGTGTATACTCGCATACTGGATGGCAGTCCAGTAACGCGATCCAAGTGGGGGCTAACATAAGGTTCCTGGATCAGAGCGAAGGTGTATCCAGAATTCCTTATCCTAACCCCACACTCTATTGTTGCGTCGCTGCATCTCCCACAATTCGCTTGGATGAAGCTAAACATGATTAATGTCTAGCTTGCACCCTCGCTATCACCGCTGCATATATCGGACATGCCTCCGAGAGCGTGCGATGCCCCGAAGGATGCCCTTTCATGCGGCAGTTGCGACAGTCCGCCGGATTGTTGCATTTGGCCGCAATGTGGCCGGTCTCCCCACATTGTCGACACGCCGTGGTAGCGTTACACTCCGCCACCTTGTGGTTAAAACTCATGCACCTATGGCATGCATATGTTCGTACCAGCTTTCTGCATCTGAAGGAATGGCAGCTCACGAAGATTCTGCCGGCTTTCTCCAGGATGGTTGCTGCTGCCTCATCCACGTCGAGCGTCAGATTGATCCTGCCACCGTCCGTGACAGACCACCTCTTGGTCTCCAACCTGACCGCCTCCTTATATTTCTCCGAGGTCATCTCCTCCTGTTCGGCTGGACGACCAGTCCGGCCTCCTTAAACTTTTGGCTGCTCAAAAGGCTCTTCATGTCGCTTTCGGACATCATTCGCAGCACCGTTTCCCCACGCTTCGTTTGGTGGATGCCATGAACCCGGTAGTTCGTGCCTGGCATCACCTCCTTCTTCATTATCTGTACCACCTGCTCGCTCGTGACCGTCGGGTCTTGACTGGCCAGCACTGCTGAGTATGTTTCAGCAGGCTTCTTGGGGCGCGGCAGGGCTGTGGACACAGCCTTGGTGGCAGCAGTGGACGTCTTTGGCACCGTTGGCACCGTTGGCAGCGTGGGGGGGGGCACCGCTTGCGAGCTCTTGGTGGCTCCGACTCTACACTCCAGCTGGCTCACTCGCAGCATGAGAGCCGTGATAAGGTCCTCATACTTGGCGGTCGCATCCGCAACGGCCTTCGACTGCGCTGGCTTCATCTGCGCCTCCAGTAGGGCATCCCTTGCCATTTTCTTAATGGCCGACAGCTCTGCCATAACGGCAGAGGTGCCACTAGCCACGATACTCACTGCTGAGCATCGTGGTACAGCGGGGGCAGCGGGGGGGACGTCAGCGCTCGCAGCAGCGGCTGCATACGTCGCAGCAGCGCATGGCGGCAGAATGGCTCCGGCAGCGGGCAGCGCCCTCTCTGCGACTGCGGCATACGACCTCGCGACGGTGGTCGGTGCCAGCGGCTTCTTAAACACAGCCTCCGTTTTGGGCTTCGCGACGGCGGCGTCGGCTATAGTAGCCGGTTTCGCGGCGGCAGCGGTGGCGGCAGCGGCGTCAGTGGCCGGCTTCGCGGAGACTCCCTCGGCATTTGTGCCGGCGGCTATGTCGGCAGCGAGCGACGCGGTACTTATCGCGACGGCGCTGTCGGCGGCGACAGCGTTGGCAGCAGAGTTGGCGGCAGAGTTGGCGGCAGCGACGTCGGCAACCCATTGCGACGCAGTTGCTCCGTCATCCAAGTCGGGGGACGAGGAGGAGGAGGCTGCTATCTTGCTTGCAAACAGACGTGTTTTTTATCGCTCCGATCAAATCTTTAATTTGTTAAGTTCTATGGGACATTTTACGCCCTTAGTGAAGTTACAGTGAAACTTGAAACTGTTCGTGTAAAATTTAATTAAAGGCATTAATAATAATAACAATAATAAGAATATTCGCACGAAAGCATTTTTCAAGCGCGCAAAATTTTACATACAAATAGAACAATACCAACACTGAAACACTGAGTCATACCCTCACAAATACTCTCGCATCAGCGTTCAACGAATCACTCAATAAAATACAAACCGAGAAATCGAATTTCGAACTACACTAAACAACATGGCACCGCAACCCAACAAACGTGCACGTGAAAACACCAGCACTGACCTTAAGGAGGGCCGCCAGTCGGAAGCTGTTTCATCGAAGATAATGGCAATGATGAATTTGCGTTTTGAAGAGCAGGCCAGCCTCTTCACCACTCATATGGGAGATACTGAGCAGCGCATCCTCAATGTGGTGCTGGAGCGGTTCGATCGCATGGCTGATGAACTGAAGCAGCTACATGAGCGTGTGAATAACATTGAACGCGAGGTTGAAGAGCTGTCCTTGTTGAGGGAGCGGGTGGGTGTGCTTGAGACGAAGCTCGCTGCGCAGCTCGATGCCGCCAATGCCGCTTGCGACTTGCGTGTACAGGTGGGTGACCTGAAATCCAGATTAGAATATCAGCTTTCTAAGCAGGAAAACGCAGATATAGCAAATAACTTGCGTTTCCACGGTGTCCCGTATGTAGAAAATGAAAATCTTAAGGCGATTTTCAACTCTCTCTGCTTCGCCTTAGGAGTAACTCCGGCACCCAAGTTGAAAGAAATCTATCGGGTCAAGCAAAGCAGGACCAATAATTCCATTGTTGATCCGGTGATAATAATTAGACTCGAACATATGCGCGATAAAACTTCACTTTTGCGGGCAATTGGCACATACCGGCGAGAAACTCAACAACAACTAAACTTGCTGCTCCTAGGTTTTGACTCGCCAACCCCAATTTACATAAATGAGCAACTAAGCAAACGAAATTATGATATTTTTAAAGAGGCAATGAAAATGAAGAGACAGAAGTTGCTCTTATCAGTATTTACTCGCCGCGCATTAGTGCATGTTAAAACACCTACTTGCGATACAGTTGTTCGTGTTGATGGCATGCAAACGCTCTTGGCACTGCAGAATAACTGCATAAAAGCTTTAACCCCCCTTGCCGTGCCATCGGCTGAGACGGACGGCGTTGGAGCTTTAGGGGAACACCTTAGCAATAGTAACTTTCGCACTTAAGAAACTTCTGTTATGCTTTAATTTTAACATTGTTATTTGTAGTAGTAACTGTCATGCTTGTTTTAAATTAATCTATTCTTTCTATTTATATTTTACATCGTATACTTCGAGTGCGTTTCTGAAACGACTTCAAATACTTAAATATGCAAATTAGTAATAGTAGTTTAGATGCGAGCAGCCATACAATGCTAAAAGTTCTTTGCAACCGAAAGCCAGGCTTACATATTTGTCATATCAATGCGCAAAGCCTAACGAACAAGATAGAAGAATTTAGGAATATGTTTGTAAATTCCAAGGTTGATGTTATATGTGTGTCTGAAACTTGGTTTATGTCTGACATGTGTAGTTCGTTGATTAATTGTGATGGATTTAATGTTTTCCGATCTGATCGTGCAGGCCATGCGGGCGGAGTTGCAATATATGTAAGTAAGAAAATCAAAGCCAGAATTATATGCAAACAACCTGAGGGGTGTGCAATTGAATACCTTTTTATCTCACTATATCACCTAAAAAACTGCCGAAACATCTTAATTGGCTGCATTTATCGACCTCACCGCAACACAAACTACACTGATCTGATCAGTATATTTTCTGACATCTCAATGAACTATGAAGACGTAATTCTAACGGGTGATTTCAATTCCAATGCTCTGTGTGACGCTCGTCTAGTTGATGATATAGAGGCATTAGGCATGAAAATTGTTAATGCAACACAACCAACACATTTCTCACAAACCTCTAACACATTACTTGACCTTTTTTTTATTAATAATTTAAAGAAAATCTTACTATACGACCAACTTTCTGTACCTGTGTTCTCTAAACATGACCTTATCTTCTTGACACTTGACACTTTTATTGATAAAACTGACCATAAAATAGATTATAGAGATTTTAAGAATATTGACATTGCACAGCTAAATGACGAATTTTCTTTACTTGATTGGGACGATATTTACCGGTTACCCACGGTCGATTCTCAACTGCAACAATTCGAACACAAAATAAGCTACCTCTACCACAAATTCGTACCACTACGAACGAAAATCGTTAGACCCACACAAGAACCTTGGTTTAATGACACAATTAGACTTGCCATTAAAAAACGTAATGATGCATATGAAAAGTGGAAAAGATATAAATCTGAATATCACTATTCTAAGTTCAAATACCTCAGAAAGCAAGCATCTTGCTTGATAAATGCTGCCAAACGAGCTTATCATACTTCACAATTTAGCAATGCGATTTCAAGCAATCAGACGTGGAATAAGCTTCGTAGAATGGGTATTGGTAAAACGAAATCATTTCTTCCCTCCGATGTTGACGTGAATGAATTAAATAATAAATTTGTACAAATTGAAGTACCTGTCATTACGCATAATACATATGTAAACGCTGTACCTAATGTAACCTGTGATAGTAGTTTTAGCTTTCGTTGTGTCAGTCAATGTGATGTCCTAGAATCAGTTCTTAAAGTTAAGTCAAACGCGGTCGGATTTGATGACCTACACCCAAAATTCATCAAAATGATTTTACCTAAAGTCTTAGCACATATTACACACATTTTTAACACATCAATTATGACTTCCTGCTTTCCTGATAAGTGGAAAATGTCAAAAATCTGTCCTATTTCTAAGACTAACAATGAATACCGTCCTATTGCTATTCTTCCTTATCTCTCAAAAGTTTTCGAGAATCTAATAGCAAACCAGATTAGTGACTTTCTAAACAAAAACCTTCTCTTATGCGATGACCAATCTGGTTTCAGAAAGCACAGAAGTTGTACCACAGCTGTCCTAAATGTGGTTGAGGATATTCGCAGTCAAATGGATACTGGCTGTGTTACTTTTTTAAGCTTACTCGACTTCAGTAAGGCATTTGATTGTGTTAATCATGAAATAATGTGCACTAAACTTAATAGAATGTATTACTTCTCAAAAACGGCAACAACTTTTATACATTCTTATTTGTCCAATAGGCGTCAAGCTGTTGTAATATCGTCTGATCATTCTTCGTTGTTACCTGTTAGTCGCGGTGTTCCACAGGGATCTGTTCTTGGTCCACTATTGTTCACCTTGTACGTGAATGACCTCCCTTATGTCTTGTCTAACAGTAAAGTCCACCTGTATGCTGATGATGTTCAAATGTATGTTAGTCGTCCTGTTACTAAATTAAATGAGTGTATAAGTGTTAGTAATGGTGAACTAGGTAAAATCTCTGACTGGGCTAAAAACAATGGGTTAAAACTCAATCCCACTAAATCTAAATGCCTAGTAATCTATAAAAACCAACTAAACACTTCAAACTTCAACTCCCTTGTGATTGGAGACACTCCGATTGAATATGTCGATCAAGCTAATAACTTAGGCTTCTGCTTCAACAGGAGCTTGACATGGAACAATCATATAAATAAGGCTGTTGGTAAGGTTTATGGTGCGTTAAGACTTCTGAACTTGACTCAGCAATTCCTACCTGTAAATCTGCGAATGATGATAGCGAAAACATTCATACTTCCAATGCTATCTTATGGTGTTGAGGTATATGCAAATTGTGACGCAATTTCATTCCGAAAACTAAAAGTCGCTTACAATAGTGTCGCTCGTTATGTTTTCGGTCTAAGACGCTCTGATCATGTCACCAGCTATGCATACCAACTTTTGAACTTAAGTATCATGTCTTGGATAAACTTTCGAGTTTTATTATGTCTACAAAAATTGATAAATACTAAGGAACCAGCATACCTGTATCAAAGAATTAAATTTTCCACATCTCTAAGAACTCATAACTTAGTATGTCAGCGCCACAGGCTTCTTTTATCCGACAGACAATTTTTCATATATGCTGTTCGCATTTGGAATGGACTACCAACACACATAAAAAACATCAGAAACGCTACTCAATTTCGAAGTAATCTAAAAAAATATCTTCAAAATTAGCATTAATAAACTGTCACGATAACAAGCATGACATATACAATCATTTTACAATGTAATTTAGTTTTAAGAAAAATATAAATTTTATTAAACTTATTTTAATTCTCTGTCTCAAATTTTATTATAATCTCATTATAAACTAACTAGTTTAGTACATATGTAAAACTCTTTATGTGACTAGTGCTATAACATATAAGTAACTCTACTTGTTGCGCTAGGAAGTAATTAACAATAAATAAATAAATAAATAAATAAATAAATAAACACCTGCCTTCTCCTTTATCCTCTTCTTGGTTGGCGAAACATCCTCTGCCTCGCAATCCGCTGGCGACGCCGTGTTCAGCCCTCTGTCACCAGACTTTCGCGTTTTGGACCGCTCGCGAGTGGCTTTACCACCTCCTCGGTTTTTGTCCCGCTCATGGAGATGGTCATCGGCCATCTCCACGTCATTACAACTGTTGTTGTTGTTGCTGCACCGGCTATTCGACCGGGTTCGCACCATGTTGGTGCTCTCAGTAATATACGTCCACTTCACAAGTCTATTATTAGGCCACAATTGTTTGTCACTATTGCTAGCGATCTTATAACCGTCTTTAGCAGCAACTGTTTGTTCTCACAGTGGAAAATTCCACTCAGTACACATGCACTCGCACAACGCGTAAACAACTTGTTTACTAGTTGCGGCACCGTTCACCGCTACTTGCTTATCAGCAGTATGACGTCACTTGTTTACAAGTAAACGACTTGTTTACTTGTTTACCACTTTTCGGCACCGTTTACAGCTATTCGCTTATCAGTGAATATTTCTAGCGACTATGCGCGCACTCCGTAAACACAACCTTTCGCGACGACCGTCAAAACGCCAGTGTGTAGATAGGGACATTCGTCACGGATCCCTCCGAAATTTATTTTATGTGGCGTGTACCTTTTTTGGGGGTTTACTACCACAGCACTTCAAGTCAGACAAGTGTGCATACACACAAGTGTGTATGTACACAAGACCGTCTATAGTGCACGGGTTTTAGAACAATGCGCCAAACCAGTCGCCCCAGCTAACAACCACCAGCAAATACAGTGGGAGCTTCGCCAGTACCAATTCGGGATGTATGCTTGTCGGGCATACATCCCCCTCTTGGATGGGAGGCGAAGTGCATCTAAACACCTCTGCTGCACTTTGGGTCGCAGCACCCGGTTGGAAAACGCAACTCCACGCCGGGTAAAGGCCGAAGCCAATACCCTACCCGCGATTTGGGTGACAACCACAGCCACTACGATGCTGCCACAAGGGCGCCAACCTCAATCCAGTACTCTGAGTACTGGAACCCGTAGTACCGAAACTTAAACCCATACCGAGACGGTATGGGTAGGACTCGGTGGGCCCTGGCCCTTTTGCCCGACAGCACGGATGGGTTAACCAGGTGTCTACGTTAGTCGCCTCGTACGACAAGTGTTGACATACTATGGTGATATTCTAAGCCCCGTCACCACTCGGGGGGGGGGGGGGGGTATATTTCACACCTGGTGTATCAGCCGACGTCGTCGAAATGCGGCGTGGGCGAATTCATCTAGGTGTCTCATCCGGTCGGTGGTCTCCGTTATGCGAGACACGTTCCATTCGTCTTCAATTGTCAGGCCAAGTACATCCAAGTTCCGCAGGTCACTGTATATTGGGCAGGCACACAGGACATGTAACCAGTCCTCGCGTTCTGCGCCGCATGCACAAGCGGCTGTTTCTACTATGTTTCTTTCTCGCAGGAATGCATTTAGGGATCCGTGTCCGGTCAGCAGGAAGCCAGCATGCAGGCTGAAGCCGAAATCTTTCCGGTTGTGGATGAAACTTGCATCTGGGAAGAATTGCCGAGTCACATGGCCATGTGCACCGCCATCCCATCGGAGTTGCCACTCGTGTAGCAACTTTTCGTCCAGTAGTGCCATTTTCTCTGTCCAGTTGAGGCTTTCAATATTTTGTCCGTGGAGCCAGTCGTTGTGTTCTAGTGGGTGGTTCCGTCTCAGCTTGAACCTGACAGCCATTTTCATGGCAACCAGGTCCAGTGGTGGGGTCCCCCCCAGCACCTGCAGTGCCAAGGTCGACACTGTACGGCACACTGGGAGGCAGCCGAGAAGCATTGACCTTTGACATCTCAGGATATAAGTCTTGCCTTCGACTTGCCTGGCAGCTGTTTTGTACCAGACTGCTGCACCGAACATTGCACAGGGTACCAATAGTCCGGCATAGATGATGCGTCTCGCCCGAGGTTTTAGTCCCCAGTCGACCCGTAGCACGCGTGCTAGTGCTCCGATGGTTCCGGCTAGTCGTTCTCTCAAAGATGAGAGATGCAGGACGAAACTCATTCTTTCGCTAACTGTGATGCCTAGGTACCGGTAACTAGTAACGTATTTCAGTCTAGTTCCAGAAAAACGTACAATCGGCCTCCTCGACGAGAGCTTGCCCTTCAGGAGCATACAAGCCGTTTTGCTGGTGGATACTGCGACGCCCGTTTCGGTTCCCCACTCGCCTACGATTGACATCAGCTGCTGTCCATTTCGTTCCAGATCAGCTCGGGAATTTGCCTCAACGAGCAGTAGTAGGTCATCTGCATATGCACTTAGAGTACAGTGTTGCTCTAAGCGCCGGAGAAGCCTGTCCATCACTAGGTTCCAGATGAACGGCCCACTGATGGATCCTTGTGGGCATCCTCGTGTTACCGGAACAGTGGCTTCGGCGTATCTGCTGACCATTGTTGCGCTTCTGTTTGAAAAGAAGCTCTGCCATATGCCCATCTCTCGGCAACCGGAGTTACGCAGGCACTCTAGTGCTGGTCCCCATTCAACGTGGTCGAAGGCGCCCTTGAAGTCGACGAAGATGCCGAGCACGTATTTGGTATGGCTGCCAGCGACGCTGCTCGCTACGTGCCTCCAGGCGTCTTCCACGCTGCGTCCTGGTTTAAATCCGAACTGCCATCTACATTCTTCGGGGAGTACTTCCTTCACACGATTGACCATTATCGCCTCTAGGACCTTGCCAAACACTGGTAGTAGGCAGATACCCCGGTAGGACGCAGGGTCACTCCTGTCCTTATCGGGGCCCTTCAGTAGAGCGACCACACGTGGCCTTTTCCATTCAGTGGGAAAGTAACCTTCGGCTATGCAGCGGGAGAACAACGCTAGTAGATGCTGCGGGATGGAGCGCCATAGTTCCTTGCATATTGTCCCTGTGATGCCGTCCATGCCAGGAGAGCGCCTGCTCCTAATCCTGGCGACACAGGCACCAACTTCGTGTATCTGGAGAGCCGGCGGAGCTTCGATTGGGTGGGTTGTTGGTGCTGCCGTCTCCGTAATTGGAAAGAAGTTACGGAGAAGCACTCTCGCACAGTCATCCCAAGTCATGACTGGTCCTGCAGCAGTACGGAGGCTCCCAATCTCGCAGGTCCTTTTCCGGCCACGGCAAATACGGTATACGCGTCCCCATGGGTCGTCACTGTGCGTTGATACGAAGGAGCGCCAGTTTTCGTTTTTCGCCGACAGGATCTGCTTCTTGTAGTCCGACACAGTGGTCCTTAACTCGGTGGCGAGACGACCTGTATCTTCGTGAAGACCACGACGACGTGCATTTTGTAGTTGGCGCCTGAGTCTCCTGACCTCTTGGCGTATTGCGCTGAGGTTGGTATTCCACCAGGTTATTCCGTGGGTGGCTCTTGGACGCCTGACGCCTAGTACTGACGTGCATACGCCGTGTACGAGAGAGCGTAAGGCAGTCACCTGGTCATCTATTGGTGCTTCTATGAAGTCCTGTGGTAGTTCCGCTGCCGCTCTACTGAGTTCCTCTCCAAAGTATCGTCGGTTTACATTCTGAGTGTTCCAGGAGGGCACAGGAGCAATGCTCTCAACTGTGTTATCGGGATCAAGGGTGACCGTAACATGAATTATGTTGTGGTCGCTCTCTGCCCAGTCCTCTACTCTCCAGCTGTGTGATGCTCGTGTTAGCGCTGCTTCGTTGGCGATTGTGATGTCAATATCGCTCCTTCCATAGCCAGTGTCGAAGGTGTATTCTTCACTGGGCTCGTTGAGCACGCCGGCTCTTTTGTTTGAGAGCCATATCGCCAGTGTTTCGCCCCGCCGGTAGTTTTGGTGGCGTCGTGAGTATGTGGTCATCTTGCTGTGCCACATGGGGGATATGGCATTGGCGTCGATGCCGCAGATACAGGGTATGCTACTGGCCCGCTGCAGTACCGTGTCCATGTATTCTATGTATGGGGCTAAGTCTATCTCGAACTGGCAGTATGCGGAGCATAAAATATATGTTCCGAAGCTTCCCGTGATGCTTATGCATACTCCGTATTCTGTTGTGAGCTCCTCTATCGGCATGCAGACGATGTCAGGATCGTCAACTATGATGGCGGCCTTGCTGCGCTTATCGGGAAACACTCGCATGTTTGCTGGGAATCCTGTGATGCGTCCTGTTTTGGTGGCGTAGGGTTCCTGCAGCAGCGCAAACGTGTGACCAGAATTGCGCATGTGGACTCCAAGCGCAATGGTTTGGGCTACTCCGTGGCCGCAGTTTGCTTGGGTGAAGCTAAACATTTTAGTGTCTAGCTTGCACCCTCGCTAACACTGCTGCATAGACTGGGCATGTCTCTGAGAGCATGCGGTGCTTTGAAGGCAATCCTTTGGCGCGACAGTTCCGGCAGTCAATCGGTTTTTTGCATTTGGGTGCAAGATGTCCGCTCTCTCCGCATTGGCGGCATACGACTTCCGTTTGGCGGCATTCCGACACCTTGTGGCCGAACCCGACGCACCTATGGCATGCATAGGTACGTACAATCCTGCGGCATCTGAAAGCGTGGTATAATATGTACACCTTTCCCATCTTTTCCAGAATGGCAGCTGCTTTTTCGTCCACGTCGAGGGTGAGGTTTATGAACTCTCCATCGGTAGGTGACCAACTCTTGGTCTCCAGATGCACCATATCCTTGTATGCTGCGGGTGATACATCGTTCTTGAAGTTTAGCGCATATAGTTCATCCATGAAGAGCTCCGGGGTTATATTAGTCTCGACGTCGTGTATGATTATTTTTGGCCGTGGCTCCTTGTTGGCCTGAATGGCTAGTCCAGCTTCCTTGAACTTCTTGTTTTCAACTAGTGTCCACATCTCGGCTGCGGTCGGCGTACGCATTAGGGCACCACCTCGTTTAATTGGACACACCTTGTCCAGACGTACTCCAAGTCCTGATGATATTTCTTTTTTAATCTTTTCCGCCACTTGTTCGCTTGATACGCTTGGGTCCAAGCTCGTCACTACTGCCGAGTATGACATCGGTGGCTTCCGGACCCGTGGTGCGGCGGCAGGAGTTCTTTGGGCGACCGGGTTTGGTGCAGCTGGTGGTAGCGCTTCCGAACTAGTTTTTCCGTTTTCTAGGACGGTGTTCCTCAACGTGAGCGTTAGCACTAGTTCGTCGTACTTTGCTACGGCGTCGAAGATTGCTATGGCGGCTTCGGGCTCCATGCGCGCCATAACTACCGCCTCCTTTACGATTCTCTGTATGACGGACAGCTCCGCTATAATGGCGGAACTGCCACTGGCCACGATGCTCTCTGCGTAGCATCGTGGTACGGCGTGGACGGTGGTTTTTATTGCCGTAGAGGGGGGCGGCATGATGGCGGTATCTAGGGTAGCAGCAATTCCAGCGGTGATAGGGGCAATTTTTCCCGCGACGACGGTAGCAACAGGTACTGCGGCGACGGAGCGGGTAGTAACAGCTGCATTTTCAGCTGCCTTTTCGGCAGGTAGGGCGGCAACGGTAGCGGCAGAGGCATCGGAATTTGCAGCTGCAAGAACAGCTGCATTTGCAGCTGCAGGAACAGCTGCCTTTTCGGCAGGTACGGCGGCGATGGTGACAGCTGGTCCATCGGTGGCAGAGGCATCAGTTTTGGCACCTTTCAAGACGCGAGCCATAGCATCTGGTCCGGCGGACGCGGTGCTGGATTCTGAGTCCCTGGCCATCAGAATCAGCTTCTTGATCCGCGCTTCATCCTCGGACGTGCTGAGCTGCTCACGCTTCTTCTTCTTACCCCGCTTTTTTCTGCTGCGGAGCGAGTTGTCCGGTTCCCTCGTTGATACGCTACTATCAACGTATTCCAGACTCATTCGACTGATTTCGGAGTCGGACATCTTTTCTCACTATTTTCTTTTCTCACTATTTTCTTTTCTCACTATTTTCTTTCTTAGTTTGTCAATATTTATATTTGAATTATAATTTTCAACTGCTTTGTTATCTGCGATTGTCTCTAAGTTTTACCTAGCAGCAGCAACACTTCACACAATTCACTACGTTTTTAAAAAAACGGTTTGGCCCAATTTCGGGTTTCGGGTTTCGCACTGTAAAAAATTTTACCTGTCCGTGCACACAACCGTTCGTGACGACTGTCAAGAACGAACTGAGAGTAGATAGGGACATTCGTCACGGATCTCTCCGGGATTTGTTTTATGTGGCGTGTACCACTACAAAGGGTTTACTACCACAACACTCAAGTCAGACAAGTGTGCATACACACTGCATTCACAGTGTGTATGTACACAAGACCGACTACAGTGCACGGGTTTTGGTACGATGCGCCAAACCAGTCGCCCCAGCTAACAACCACCAGCAAATACAGTGGGAGCTTCGCCAGTACCAATTCGGGATATATGCTTGTCGGGCATATATCCCCCTCTTGGATGGGAGGCGAAGTGCATCTAAACACCTCTGCTGCTCTCAGGGTCGCAGCGCCCGGTTGGAAAACGCAACTCCACGCCGAATAAAGGCCGAAGCCAATACTCTACCCGCGATGTAGGTGACAACCACAGCCACTACGATACTCCCACAAGGGGGCCTACCTCAATGGGGAGCCCTTGGAGAACTCCCCAACCCGTAGTACCGAAACTTCAACTCATACCGCCCTGAACAGCGGCATGAGTAGGACTCGGTGAGCCCTGGCCCTTTTGCCCGACAGCACGGATGGGTTAACCAGCTTTTTGCCACATCAGTCGCCTCATACGACAAGCCGTGACCGCTGAGATGGTATTCTAAGCCCCGCCATCACACGGGGGAGGTGCCAGTTTTGGCTGATTTTAGCCCGGGACTGGCAGCCCAATGTTCACCGGCTGTTCATCACGTTGCCGACGCCGTGCGAACACAGCGTCAGCGAACGCCTCCAACCTCTGCATCCTCTCTGGCGTCTCCGTCACACCAGACACCCTCCAGATGCCGCTCCTCCACTCAATCCCGAGTCCTGCGAGGTCACGAAGATCCGCGTACAGCGGGCATACACACAAGATGTGCAGCCAATCCTCCTCCTCAGCGCCGCATGAGCATGCAGGCGCGTCGGCGATGCCTCTCCTGTGCAGAAACTCGTTCATCGAGCCATGTCCCGTCATCAGGAATCCAGCTCGCAGGCTGAACCTGAAGCTCCTGCGACTGTAGACGAAGCCTGCGTCTGGGAAAAAACGATGGGTCGTGCGCCCGCACTCACCGTCGTCATCCCATCGGAGCTGCCACTCACGTAGCAGGCATTCGTCTAGCAGCGCCTTCCTCTGCCTCTTATCCACTTCCGCCAAGTCCTGGCCGTGCAGCCACTCTCCCTCCTCCAGCGGGTAGCCCTTGCGCAGTTTGAACATGATTGCCAATTGCTTGGCAACCAAGTCAAACGGTGCGGCTCCTGCCAGCACCTGTAGCGCGACCGTCGAAACTGTGCGACACACTGGCAGTGTTGCCAGTAGTGTCACTCTCTGGCAGGACATGAGGCGCCTCTTGGGCGCAACCTGCCCTGCCTGTCGGTACCATACCGACGCACCAAACAGTGCGCACGGTATCATCAGGCCCGCATAGATGGTTCTCTTCGCCTCCGGACTGAGGCCCCAGTCAACTCGAAGCACTCGCGCCAATCGTCCCGCGACGCCCAGCATCTTCCCGCGTAGGGACACTATGTGCGGCATAAAGCTCATCCGCTCGCCGACCATAATGCCCAGGTACTTTGTGCAGGGCACGTACGGCAGAGCCATCCCCCGGTAACGTACCCAGGGAGGTCTGCTGCGTGCCAAAGTACCCTTCAGCAGCATGATGTGTGTCTTAGTGGTGGATACCGAAACGCCTGCTTCGGCACCCCACTCTCCGACGATGCTCATCAGCCGCTCGCTCTCCTCTTCCAACGCACGTCTCGCGTTCGCCTCCACGAGGATGAGCAGGTCATCAGCATAAGCGCTGAAGGTGCACTCCTGCTCCAGCCTCCTCAGCAACACGTCCATAGCCAAATTCCAAATATATGGACCGCTAATGGACCCCTGTGGGCAACCTCGAGTTACCGACACAGTCTCCTCTCCGCAATTGCTCAGCATGGACGCGCTCCTGCCAGAAAAATAGCTCTGCCACAAGCTAATTTCTCGGCATCCCGCGTCGTCCAATCGGCGCATTACGTAACTCCACTCCAAGTGGTCGAAGGCTCCTTTGAAGTCCACGAATAATCCAAGCACGTATCGGGCCGGGCTGGCCGCGACCGTGCTTGTCACGTGCCTCCACGCGTCCTCCACGCAGCGTCCAGGTTTGAAGCCGAATTGCCATCTGCAGCCTTCCGGCACTGCCTCCTTGAGACGGTCCACCATGATCGCCTCCAGCACTTTACCGAACACCGGCAGCAAGCAGATACCTCGATAGGAAGCAGGATCGTTCCTGTTCCCATCAGGCCCTTTGAGCAAAGCGACCACACGTGGCCGCTTCCACTCTTCCGGGAAGTATCCACTTGCTAAACAGCGGGAATACAACGCTGCCAAGTGCTGGGGGATAGCTCTCCAGACCGCCTTTGCAACCGCTCCAGTGATCCCATCCAATCCTGGCGATCGCCTGCTCCTCAACCGTGCAATACATGCAGACACCTCCGAAACCTCGAGAGCTGGAGGGGCAACTTCGGCAATGGCTATGGGAGCTCTGGACTCCGCAACTGGGAAAAAGTTGCGGAGGAGCACTCGCGCACAGTCGTTCCACGAAACGACTGTCTCGCCATTGGCCCGAAGCGACCCTATCTCGGCGTTTCCTCTGCGTCTGTTATTGCAGATCCGGTATACATGGCCCCACGGGTCGTCTCTGTGCTCCTGCACAAAACGCCGCCAGTCGTCCTCCTTCGCCTTCAGTATTTGCTTCTTGTACTGAGCCAAGGCAATCCTCAGCTCAGTAGCAAGAAGCCGCTCGTCATCGGTGTGATGACGACGCGCATACTGCCTTCGGCGTCGCACTCTCCTCACCCGTCGGCGCATGTCGTCCAACTCAGCCGTCCACCAGTTCACTCTCCGAACTGTACTCGTCTCACGGCGTCCTATCGCCCTGTCGCACGCATGGTGTACGACAGACCGTAGGGCCGCTACCTGCTCGTCCATCGGTGCATCCGCCGAAATCGCCTCCGCTCCTCCGATGACCTCCTCATCGAACAATCGCCAACGCGCTCTCGCGAGATTCCAGGACGGCACAGGAGTATTGGTACTCTCAACTGCGTTCTGGGGTCCAGGTGTCACCACAACAGAGATTCTGTTGTGGTCACTCAGGACCCACTCGTCCACTCTCCATTGGTATGCAGCCCATACCAATGCTGCGTCGTTGGCGATTGTGACGTCAATGTCACTCCTCCCGTTCGGTCCATCGAAGGTGAATACCTCGCTATATTCATTTAGCGCTCCAGCACTACTCCCCGTGATCCACTCGGCCAGCAGCTCACCCCGCTGTTGGTTTAAATGTCCCTGATTCGCATCAGAGACTTTGCTAAACCACAGGGGGGATACTGCGTTCGCGTCGAGTCCGAGGATGGCAGGCGTGTTGCTAGCGCGCAACAACACTGCATCCAAGTAGCCTAGATACGGCTCAATCTCGGCTCCAAATTGGCAGTATACGGAGGACAGGTAGGCTGTGCCAAAGCCACCCGTCACTCTCACGCATACCCCAAGGTCCGTTGTGAGGTCCTCCATTTGGACGCACACGACATCAGGGTCATCCACAATGATGGCCGCCTTCTTCCTCCTGTCTGTGTAGACTCGCATACTGGATGGCAGTCCAGTAACGCGATCCAAGTGGGGGCTAACATAAGGTTCCTGGATCAGAGCGAAGGTGTATCCAGAATTCCTTATCCTAACCCCACACTCTATTGTTGCGTCGCTGCATCTCCCACAATTCGCTTGGATGAATCTAAACATGATTAATGTCTAGCTTGCACCCTCGCTATCACCGCTGCATATATCGGACATGCCTCCGAGAGCGTGCGATGCCCCGAAGGATGCCCTTTCATGCGGCAGTTGCGGCAGTCCGCCGGCTTGTTGCATTTGGCCGCAATGTGTCCGGTCTCCCCACATTGACGACACGCCGTGGTTGCGTTGCACTCCGCCACCTTGTGGTTAAATGACATGCACCTGTGGCATGCATACGTGCGAACCAGCTTCCTGCATCTGAAGGAATGGCAGCTCACGAAGATTCTGCCGGCTTTCTCCAGGATGGTTGCTGCTGCCTCATCCACGTCGAGCGTCAGATTGATCCTGCCACCGTCCGTGACAGACCACCTCTTGGTCTCCAACCTGACCGCCTCCTTATATTTCTCCGAGGTCATCTCCTCCTTGAAATTAAGGGCGTACGCCTCCTCCAGGAACTGCTCCGGCGAAACCTCCGTGTCAACGTCATATACGATGACTTTTTGGCGCAGTCCTCTGTTCGGCTGGACGACCAGTCCGGCCTCCTTAAACTTTTGGCTGCTCAAAAGGCTCTTCATGTCGCCTTCGGATATCATTCGCAGCACTGTTTCCCCTCGCTTCGTTTGGTGGATGCCATGAACCCGGTAGTTCGTGCCTGGCATCACCTCCTTCTTCATGATTTGCACCACCTGCTCGCTCGTGACCGTCGGGTCTTGACTGGCCAGCACTGCTGAGTATGTTTCAGCAGGCTTCTTGGGGCGCGGCAGGGCTGTGGACACAGCCTTGGTGGCAGCAGTGGACGTCTTTGGCACCGTTGGCACCGTTGGCAGCGTGGTGGGGGGCGCCGCTTGCGAGCTCTTGGTGGCTCCGACTCTACACTCCAGCTGGCTCACTCGCAGCATGAGAGCCGTGATCAGGTCTTCATATTTGGCGGTCGCATCCGCAACGGCCTTCGACTGCGCTGGCTTCATCTGCGCCTCCAGTAGGGCATCCCTTGCCATTTTCTTAATGGCTGACAGCTCTGCCATAACGGCAGAGGTGCCACTAGCCACGATACTCACTGCTGAGCATCGTGGTACAGCGGGAGCAGCAGGGGGGACGTCAGCGCTCGCAGCAGCGGCTGCATACGTCGCAGCAGCGCATGGCGGCAGAGTGGCTCCGGCAGCGGGCAGCGCCCTCTCTGCGACTGCGGCATACGACCTCGCGACGGTGGTCGGTGCCAGCGGCTTCTTAAATACAGCCTCCGTTTTGGGCTTCGCGACGGCGGCGTCGGCTATAGTAGCCGGTTTCGCGGCGGCAGCGGTGGCGGCAGCGGCGTCAGTGGCCGGCTTCGCGGTAACTCCCTCGGCATTGGTGCCGGCGGCTTTGTCGGCAGCGAGCGACGCGGTACTTATCGCGACGGCGCTGTCGGCGGCGACAGCGTTGGCAGCAGAGTTGGCGGCAGAATTGGCGGCGGCGACGTCGGCAACCCATTGCGACGCAGTTGCTCCGTCATCCAAGTCAGGGGACGAGGAGGAGGAGGCTGCTACACCTGCCTTCTCCCTAATCCTCTTCTTGGTTGGCGAAACATCCTCTGCCTCGCAATCCGCTGGCGACGCCGTGTTCAGCCCTCTGTCGCCACCCTTTCGCGTTTTGGACCGCTCGCGAGTGGCTTTACCACCACCTCGATTGTTGTCCCGCTCGTGGAGATGGTCATCGGCCATCTCCACGTCATTACAACTGTTGTTGTTGTTGCTGCACCGGCTATTAGACCGGGTTCGCACCATGTTGGTGCTCTCAGTTTTTCTTTCCGCGAGTGCACTTACACGTACACACACTAATGCAGTCTTTTATCTGCTCAGTTCTATTTTTAGAACGCTGTTTGTCATAAACAAGTAAACAACTTGTTTACTTGTCGCTGATTGGTCACTTGGCACTTGCTGATAAGCAAACTCACTTTCAAAAAATATGATGCGCGCACCGAAATCACACGTCCGCTCGCGACGACCGTCTAAAGCAAAACTGAGTAGATAGGGACAGTAGGAATCTCGTTAATCCATTCATGCGCGTCACTAATTAGATGACGAGGCATTTAGCTACCTTAAGAGAGTCATAGTTACTCCCGCCGTTGACCCGCGCTTACTTGAATTTCTTCACGTTGACATTCAGAGCACTGGGCAGAAATCACATTGTGTCAACACCCGCTAGGGCCATCACAATGCTTTGTTTTAATTAGACAGTCGGATTCCCCAAGTCCGTGCCAGTTCTGAATTGATTGTTAATTGATAATCGTTATAATTTAAAAGAGCTAACACTGAAAGGTTTAACCCCTCCAGATTAGTATTCTTAAAAATTTAAGCAAGAAAGTTCCACAATTGGCTACGTAACTAACAATCCGGGGAACAAATGACGATCATTAAAAATAATCGAAATTCTATTTACCCAGAACGAGAACATAAGCCATGCTATTGTTTCCCAGTAAAGCTCGATTATCTCAATCTTCAAAGCCAATCCTTATCCCGAAGTTACGGATCTAATTTGCCGACTTCCCTTACCTACATTATTCCATCGACTAGAGACTCTTCACCTTGGAGACCAGCTTCGGACATTGGTACAGCCTGTTGAGAAGTTTGCGTGTCCCCACCATAAATTTTCAAGGTTCGAGTATATATCAGGAAGACGTCCAGCAGTCGTTACAAAGAGGTTGAACTCGACAGACGTGTGGAGCAAAAGACGACGAGTGCATTTTTCATTGGACGTTAAACGATGTAAACCGAGTTTATTATTTTCATTCTCACCCTTTCATTAAACAAACATTGTATCGTATTAAATAAAACCCCACATTTTGGGTGCTCGTCCCGGAATACAGTACAATGGTGAAATTACAACGACGCGTGAGTAATTGATTTAAAAAGCCGTAATCGAAGAAAAACAAAAAAAAATGATTTCTTTTCTTCCAAAAATTACGTGTTTAAATTATTTAATATCAAAGTCATTAAAGGCAGCAACGAAGTCAAGCATTTGTGCTTTGCATAAATATGTATTCGAAACCGAAGGAGCCCGAGGTAAAAGAAAACGTTTGCGAGAATTTTCTGGATTCGAATTCAACGAAAATGATGACTTACACAAGGCATAACGCTTATATATACAACAAAATCTAAGCGATCATGACCTTGTATCGATTTGTGTTGTTTGGGCATAAGCCACAATGGTGATGATGTACAGTTGCACATATTTCGGAATTTGATAGCCGGACAATTGCTTAACAACAACGATGAGAGCAACGACGAGAGCAGCGGCGAAGAAGGACATGAAAGTGCAGTAGACGGAGATGTACGCGTAAGAGGCAGAACTAGCGTCAGCGACAACGGCGAATTCGCGAGCGTAGTTACAAACATGGGAAAAACACCACAAAGAGAACAACAAAACAGCTGTGAAATGACAGCACCACGATTTGCCATTAGTTTTCGTGATTTCGAAGATTCAAACCGAACGAACTTTTACAGAATGAAAGACATAGCATCCCGTGGCAATGCCGAAGACGAAGCATTCCTTCACTATATAATTAATGGTATTTGTTCAATTCTAACGAGATCCTAAGTAAATGTAAATTAATTGATAAGCTAGATTTGCTCTGTCTAGACCACGAATGGTACATTATCATATTGTTATAGATAAAACCTCGATAAACAGACATGCTCTCTTATACAGATAATAATGAGTTCGGCCTTAGATGCCGAACATAACACCAACATTTTCGTAGCTGGCAGGCGCCAGCTTAATAGATAAGGATGTGTAAGTACACAAATCATTAGCTCAGGCTCGCCACCGCGCTGGATGAGCATGCTGCGGCTGGCTAACATGAGCTACCTGATAAAGTACGCACACATGGTAGAAGATAAGGAATCGATGATAGTATGTAGGCGATAGCATAAGAACTAGGATAAGAATTTATATATAAATAAAGCAGTCGAGCTATCGACGTTGTTCAATCATCCACAAAACTTTGTCGCGTATTATTATCCTCCCACCAATCCTGCTCCGCTCAATACATTGGTGACCCCTCGAAAAGTACACGCGAGTTAAATAGTGTTGTGTTGTGCTGTGTTAATATATTGTCCTTAAAAAATAAAAAGGACACAAGTGTAAGAAGTGCTGCGTTGTGTCCCTAAAAATAAAAATAGTGGACTAAAACATCCAGCTCTCAAAGAAAATTAAAAAGTGTTATGTTGTGTTGTGCTGCGTTGTGTCCCTAAAAATTAAAATAGTGGACTAAAACATCCAGCTCTCAAAGAAAATTAAAAAGTGTTGTGTTGTGTTGTGCGGTGTGTATTTATATTGTCCTTAAAAATCAAAAGAAGGACTTATAAGCCCAGCACCCGTGCGAATTTCAGCCAAAAAATTAAAAAGTGTTGTGTTGTGTTGTGCTGCCGTGTGTCCCTAAAAAGTAAATAGTGGACTTAAACACCCAGCACCCGTACCAACAGCAACCAAATATATATAAAAATAATAATAAAATCATTTATACCAATATAAAATTATTAAATATTGTGCGGAAATTTAAAAGTACTGCACTAAAAATCAATATGGCAAACGAAGCCCAAATAATAAAAGAGCAAGAGGGCATTGGAAGAGTTTTGGAGGCCATTTACAATGCAGCGGCAAAGTGGGATGGATCGGGTCAGCAGCTGGACCAGTGGAACCGCAAGGTAGAAGAGCTGAGGATCCAGTTCGAGGCAAATAAAATCGGACTGCAAAATCCTTCAGCGACAATATTGAAATCACCATATTTTAAAGAAAAATTTGGAGAAAAGGTAAGTGAACTTTTTACAGTTACTTACTCATTATTGGGGCAAATGAATAAACAGATAAATAGGAATGCTGATTTGCTAGAATCGCAGTCATTAGTAGGCCCAGATAATACAAAAAGTACGGCTGTTAGAAAGATAGAACATGCATTAAAATGTTTTAAGATGTCCTTAAAAAGATATGATGGAAAAGATTTAAGTGAAATCAAAACAGCTAAAACCCGTGCAGATGATCTTTATTATCAATATTCAAATGAATGGGGTATAGGAGAGTTAGAAGAAAAGTTTGAGAGGTTAACAGACCAATATTACGAATTGGATATGAATCCGGAATTAAAAAAGGAAAATATGAACTTCGACTTGCCAAAAATTGAAATACCGTGTTTTTATGGAAGCTATACAGAGTGGAATACGTTCAAGGAACTTTTTATGCAGTTGATTGGCTCAGCAAACATTTCGAACACACAAAAAATGTGTGCCTTGAAAACCAAAGTAAAGGGCGATGCTGCAGCAACAATAGAAAATTTGCCGTCAACAGAGAACAATTTTGATTTAGCATGGTCCCTGTTAGATAGCAAGTTTACCAACCCTAGAGCAACATTGGCTATTTATTTGAACAACATAATTGAAGCTCCCTCGGTTAGTGAGTCCGTAAACAGCGTAAAGCAATTTTTATGCATAATTAACAAAAATATTCAGGCTATAAAAGCAATGAAGTTGTCTGAAGAACTCATCCTACAAAGCCTTTTTAACACATTACTAGTAAAAAAAATGAACGAAAATCTTAGAACTAGATATGAAAAATCCCTGGAAAACCCTAAAACTGTTCAAAAAATTGACCCCCTGTTAAAATTCTTAGAGCATGAATGTTCTGCATTAGAAGCTTGCCAAATGGATGGTAACAGCAATGCGCAGAAGAATAAAAATGAAAAGCCAAGTTTATATCACAAAATAGAAAAAAAGACTTGTGTTTTGGAATGCAATTATAGTCACCCCGTATATAAGTGTCAGAAATTTAAAAAACTAACAATAAGAGAAAGATGGCAAATAATAAAAAAGAACCAAATTTGTGGAAAATGCTTGCAGATGGGACATTCCTTTGCTACCTGTAATTGGGTTTGTCGCACATGCAGCGGTCCACATCATATGCTTTTACACATAGACAATTCAGTAGTGACTAGCTCAAAATGTTTCAAAAAGGAGAAAAAATGTGTTTTGCTATCAACAGCAGTCGTTGAAGTATTAGATGGAGAAGGCAAATGGCAAAACTGTAGAGTATTATTAGACAGTGGCTCAGAAGTAAATTTCATCACTACAGAGTTTAAGCGAAAATTAAAATTAAAGGCAGAAAAGGTACAGGAAACAATTGAAGGGTTTTCAGATAACTTTTCTCAAATAAACGAAGGTATGAGTGTTCAGATTAGATCGAAAACCACAGAATTCAACACCGAAATTGAGGTATTAATTAGTAAAAAAATTGTATCTAATATGCCAAAGAAAAGGTTTGAAATTGGAAATATTCAACATCACATAGAGTTAGCGGATCCACAGTTCAACATTCCACAAGGTATTGATATGCTTCTCGGTATAGATCTGGTGCATGAAACGGAAAAATCCGGAAAGATTCAATTGAACGAAGGAAGATTGCGTTTACGAGAAACGCTTTTTGGTTGGGCTGCTTACGGTAAAATAGAGTTAGAGAGTCCTTCAAAAGAAGGTCGAGTAGTGACCTATTCTGGAGTTGGAATTGAACATCAACTTAAAAGGTTTTGGGAAATTGAAGAAAAAATGACAGAAAACATTACATTATCAAAGGAGGAGGTAGAATGTGAACAGGAATTTGAACAAAATGTGTCAAGAGGAGCGGATGGACGATATATTGTTGCTCTGCCATTTAAAAATACACCGAAAAACTTAGGATATTCTGAATCTCAAGCAAAAAGACGTTTTTCGGCATTAGAAAGAAAATTCAATAAAGACCCAAGCCTAAAGGAACAATACACAAATTTCATAAAAGAATATATCGAATTAGGGCATATGAAGATAATTGCAAATGCGGAAAAGTTGGAATCAAAATATTATCTCCCTCATCACGCTATTTTACGGCCGGAAAGCACTACTACCAAGCTGAGAGTCGTGTTTGATGCATCATGCAAAACGTCTAATGGTATAGCATTAAACGACGTATTGCATGCAGGTCCAAGACTGCAGGAAGATTTGTTTAACATATTACTTCGGTTCCGAAAACACACTTATGTCATTACAGCAGACATAGAAAAAATGTATAGACAAATTTGGATTAAGCCAGAGGATCAAAAGTATCAGCTTATATATTGGAGATGGGAACAGGGAATGCCTTTAAATACATACGCTTTGCAAACAGTAACGTATGGAACAAAAGCTGCGCCATATTTAGCAGTAAAATGTTTGAAAAAATCCGCAGAAAAAATAAAAAATAAATGGGCTAAGGCGGCTGAAGCAATTGAAAATGACTTCTACATGGACGATTTAATGACTGGGGCAAATACAATAAAAGAACTAAAAGAAGTACAAAAACAAATAACTGGCACTCTTAAAAAAGATGGATTTCATTTAAGGAAATGGTGTTCAAATAGCGTAGACCTTTTAAAATCAATGTCAGTAGCAGATAGAGGGATGAAAGTAGAATTTAATATAGAGCAAGCTAATCCCATTAAAGCATTAGGAGTTGCCTGGTTACCAGAAACGGATGACTTCTCGATTAAATGCAACTGGGAATGTGATAGTAAGGTAACCAAACGCAGCATTCTGTCAGACATTTCGAAAATATTTGATCCCTTAGGTTTAATAAGTCCAGTGACAGTGACAACGAAAATTCTGATGCAAGATCTATGGAAATCCAAGTTAGACTGGGACCAAGCGCCTTCAGAAGAAAGTGTAAAGGCATGGGAAAAAATAAAAAAAGAACTCCCAATACTAAATGAAATGAAAATACCCAGAATGTTAATTGGAAACAACGCCAAAACAATAGAGTTGCATGGTTTCGGTGATGCATCTGAGAAAGCATATGGTGCAGTAATCTATATTAAATCAATAGATTGTAACAATAAAATTAGAATTAACATAGCCGCGTCCAAATCCAGAGTAGCGCCAATTAAACTTTTAACAATACCAAGGCTTGAATTATGCGCCGCAGTACTTTTAGTTGAGTTAACGAAAAAGGTTAGAGATAGTTTGAAAATCAAATTCAGCAAAATTTTCTACTACAGCGATTCACAGATTGTGCTTAGCTGGTTAAAACTTGACCCAGCGTCATTAAAAACATTTGTGGCAAATAGAGTTAACTTTATTCAAACAGAAACAAAAATTGCATGTTGGCAGTTTGTTGAGTCAGAGCAGAATCCAGCGGACATCGTGGCTAGAGGTAAATACCCATCGGAGTTAATAGGAAACCAGCTGTGGTTTCAAGGGCCATTATTTTTAAAAAGTAATAATCACCAGGTTCGACATAATTCAGTTACATTAAAGGAAATCCCGGAAATAAAAAAAATTACATATAATGCGTTACTTGTTAAAACAGGATCCATATTTCATGAGATCAACCACAAAAACAACTTTGATTTTTTACAAAATGTGCTGGCAATGATAATAATGTTTACAGAGAAGTGCAGAAAAACAGAAGTAAAAACATGGATAAGCTATAAAAAGGAAGCGCTAACACTAATAATTAAAATTGTGCAGAAAAACCACTTTCCAAAGGAGTTATCTCTTCTGCAGAATAAAAAGGAGTTGCCAGGAAAGTCAAATATCAAGTCCTTGGCTCCATTCGTAGATAACAAAGGGATAATAAGAGTAGGGGGACGAATTCAAAATTCGCAGTTGTGTTTTGAAGCCAAGCATCCAGTTCTTTTGCCGTATGCAGATAAATGGGTGGAGCTCCTAGGAACTAAACTTCATAAAAAACATTTGCACATAGGACCTCAAGGGTTACTTGCAATAATCAGGCAGCGGTTTTGGCCCTTGAGAGGGAAGCAAATAGTCAGCAAAATTACAAAAAATTGTATCCGCTGTTTTAAGGCACACCCAAGACAGATACATCAGTTTATGGGAAACCTGCCCGAAGATCGAGTAATTCGAACACGTCCGTTTTTGAATATTGGAATAGATTTTCTCGGGCCCATAGCCATTCATCATAAAATCAGAGGAAAACGAGTTGACAAAGCCTATGTGTGTGTATTTGTTTGTTTTGCTACGAAGGCAGTGCATTTAGAAGTTGTGTCAGATATGACTTCTGCAGCCTTCATAGGGGCTCTGAAAAGATTTGTAGGTAGAAGGAGCTGTCCACAAAAAATTTACTGCGATAATGGAACGAATTTTATAGGCGCAGCAAATAGTCTGAATGAAATATATAAATTATTCAAAGACCAAATTCAGATAGATACAATAGACAAGTTTTGTGTGGAGCGGCAAATTGAATGGGTAAATATTCCTGCTAAATCTCCCCACATTGGGGGACTCTGGGAAGCATGCGTGAAGTCCGTTAAAAAACATTTTACGCGTTCTATAGAAGGAATAATGACCTTTGACGAAGTGACCACACTAATGATAGAAATAGAAGCGATACTAAATTCAAGACCATTAACTCCGCTGTCAGAAGATCCAAATGATCTTCAGGTTCTAACCCCAGGGCATTTTATATTGGGAGAGTCTTTTTCTACAATAGTAGACTCAGTAGACAGTAAAAGTTATAAAGGGTTGCGAGACCACTGGAAGGCAGTTCAAGAAAACAAAGAACAGTTTTGGAAAAGGTGGTCGTTAGAATATCTGTCCGAATTGCAAAAGCGTTACAAGTGGGATAAAGTAATGCCAAATTTAAAACCGGGAACCCTTGTATTATTAAAGGAAGAAAATCTGGCCCAAATGCATTGGAAGAGGGGCAGGGTCACAAAGACCATTGTAGGTAAAGATGGCCTTTGTAGAATGGTAGAAGTAAGGACAAGCAATGGAATATCGCTGAGGTCGGTGCACAATGTTTGTCCTTTTCCTGCCGAAGACGAGGATAACTCGTCAACTGCGGTAGTTACAACCGCAATACAAACAAGTAACCCAAATAAAATACAAAATAGTTATGAAAATGAACAGTATAAACCCAAGCCTGTAAAGTTAAAAAATAAGAATGTAATTTTATATATTTTAACATTTTTGTCGATATTTAACAATGTTAAGAGTCAAAAAATAGAATATTTAGAAAATAAGGCAGGGATATTTTTTGAGAACGTTGGCGACGTGGGATTAACGCGGACATCATGGAATATAATTATTCACGCAAATCTGGATGAGTATTGGGCATTTAAGCATCGAATAGAAGCATCTTGGTCCGTATTACTACATCTTAAGGAGAAGATTCAAAAAGACACAACTCTAGACTCAACGATGAAGCTGTTAGAAAACAAATTCAATAGGCTAGAACAAAATAATGACATTATTGTTCAAAATCAGAGGAGCAAGAAAGAACGACAACCTCGAGCGCCGCTCAGTTTCATGGGCAACGTTTTCCACGCCGTATTTGGATTAATGGATGAAGACCATGCGGACGTATTGCTCAACAAAATCAACCAGAGCAGAGACAACGAGGAGTATCTCCGGGACCTAATTCGTAACCAGTCATCAGTGCAGGATTCTACAATAACCATTATGCGGAAACAGAATGAAGTCATTTGGGACAATTTCAAAGTTATTAACAACACGATGTATACGTTGTCAAGTGCTATAAATAAGAAACTAGACAACGATAACATTCTTTCCGCATTAGAAAGCTTTTCAATTGGAATGGATGCCTTCGAAGAGTTGCAGCGGGACATCATCGCAGTAGTCTGGAACACTAAGGGGAATTTTCTGGGGAGCTTGATGCCGTTGAAGCAATTTGAGCAGCAGATTCAAGTCATGGCTCTAAATATGCCTGAGGGCGTCCAATTACCAGATACGGATCCCGTCGAGCTGGGTAAAATTGCAAAAATAACGACGAGGGCTACAAGTACCCTCACTGTTATTTAACATAAGAATCCCATTAATAAATCACAATAAAATGAGAGCTTATGTAATCTATCCATATCCCACATTACACGATGGAAAATTCGTCAGTATTCAGCCCGAATTTACTCAAATACTCGTCGATGACAACTCAGCCAGTTTCTATGGACTAACAGAAGGAAATCTGAATTACTGCCAAAAGATGGAAAGGCTGCTATTATGTCCGCAAATCCACCCAATATACAACGTTAACGCTGCTACAAATTGCGACATATTACTTTTACAAAAAACAAAAACGCTACCGCCTACCTGCCAGGTAAACGTGATGAACCCGCGAAATTATTGGGCTCAACTTCACAAGGCTAACTCCTGGATATTTTCACTGCCAAATAAAATAACAGCGGAAATGCATTGCAAGGAAAATATCACAAGCCTCACCATATTTGGTCAAGGGATCCTTCAACTTAATACAGGATGCTTCCTACAAACTGAAGAAGCCAACTTGTGGGCATACGAGGATACTACTATGGATGTTAACTTCCGTCTACCAACAGTAAATCTGTCCAGCCATTTGCCTGAAATAAGCCATATGCAGGTAGAGGGTGAAATCAAAACATATAAGGTACGCGATATCCCAAGGATCAAAACAATCTTCGATTTCCCGATTCATCTCGATACGCATCAAATGGCACTTTACGGTATCAGCATCACCTCCTGGATTGTCGGATTTTGTCTCATCGTGGCGATCGTTATCATCTTTAAAAAGATGTGCCAACTTTCTACCCAATTTCTACCCGTAACATTTGCCTTACCACGTTTATCCTAAAAACTAAGAAAATATATGTAATCGTGTATAATTAAAATTAAACTTAAGAAACAATACTAGTTGAAAGGGAGTCCTTTCAAGGTGGGGAGCATGTTCAATTCTAACGAGATCCTAAGTAAATGTAAATTAATTGATAAGCTAGATTTGCTCTGTCTAGACCACGAATGGTACATTATCATATTGTTATAGATAAAACCTCGATAAACAGACATGCTCTCTTATACAGATAATAATGAGTTCGGCCTTAGATGCCGAACATAACACCAACATTTTCGTAGCTGGCAGGCGCCAGCTTAATAGATAAGGATGTGTAAGTACACAAATCATTAGCTCAGGCTCGCCACCGCGCTGGATGAGCATGCTGCGGCTGGCTAACATGAGCTACCTGATAAAGTACGCACACATGGTAGAAGATAAGGAATCGATGATAGTATGTAGGCGATAGCATAAGAACTAGGATAAGAATTTATATATAAATAAAGCAGTCGAGCTATCGACGTTGTTCAATCATCCACAAAACTTTGTCGCGTATTATTATCCTCCCACCAATCCTGCTCCGCTCAATACAGTATTGATGAACTGTCAATAAACAAAACGATGCTATATGATGCTATAAACCTTAAATGCAAATAAAGGATTCTGAAATAATAAATAGAAAGATGAAAACAAGTAAAAAAGCTGAAGTCGGGTGTGCCGACTTTGAAATACTCTGTACATAGATCGACTCGTTTTGTCATGCTGATCAAGAATATATATACTTTGTGGGGTCTGCCACGCCTCCTTCTGCCTGTTACATTTTTCAGCTCGCGCAAACCTAGTATATTCTTGTACATTTCATGTACAGAGTATAAAGAGCAAAAGGCAATCAAAGACAAAACAAAAGCAGGCGCCGTGAACAGTGGTACACAGAGTGGCAAAAAAGAAGTGAAATGTTATAACTGTGGAGAGAATGGGCATTTATCTAATAGCTGTACAAACAAAGAGAAGGGCAGAAAATGTTTTAAATGCAACCAGTTTGGCCACACTTCTAAGAATTGTATGAACGAAAACCAAAAAGATGAGAAACCAAACATGCGTATTATGGAAAGCTTGAACGACGTAACAAGAAAGGACATTATTTTGAAAAACTCGAAGTGTGTTGCACTGTATGACACCGGCAGTAAATTTAATTTGTTGCGTGAAGATTTTTACGCGGAGTTTAATTTGCCAAAGCTAAAAGACTACTGTATATATTTAAAAGGATTTGGTAGCGATAATAATGCAAACAAAATTAAATTATTAAAGTAATAATTGGAGAAGTAATTTGGATGTAAGCAGAAGTCGCATTCAACCGCAATGGCGTTATGAAAAACGCAAGCTGAAGATAAACAAAAAGATGCAAGCGATGAAACAAATATTATGAAAATCGACGTGTTACAAGAAAATATGGAACTCGATGTAAATAATGTTGTCAGTGAGCACGAGTAACGCGAACTAATTATGAAATACAAGCTGGATAAGCCGTAAACAACAAACATTGAAATGAAAATTGTTCTTAAAGAAGATACTCCTATTTTTTCACGTCCCCGCAGATTTTCATTTTCAGAGACACGCATTATAGACGAACAAGTAGACGAATGTTTGCGAAATGGCGTAATTAAAGAGTGCGATTCAGACTTTACGAGTCCTGTTGTACTTGTAAAGAGGAGTGATGGTACACCGCGTCTTTGTATTGATTATAGACGCATTAACGAGGTAATGTGTAAAGATCATTTTCCACTACCACTAATATATTAATACCAGCTAGACCGCTTGCACGAAGCGATGATAGTACGATTGATTTGAAAAATGGATTTTTCCATGTACCAGTTTCCGAGTCCAGCAAAAAGTACACGTCATTTGTGACGCAGAGTGGGCAATACCAGTTTTGTAAGGTGCCGTTTGGTATGACGAATTCACCCTTCTTTTTGCTATGAGTTACTAAGAAGGAGTGAAATTTATTTTGGATATTATTATAAGTATTAATGATTTTATGTTTTATGTTTTTGGACTTTTTATACACTACTAGCAGGTATTGCCCGTCTTAACCCGGCTCAATATGTTTCCAATTGTATTTATTTTGTGTGTGCATAAACTACTCATATGTTTTCACCTTAAAGGTTACCAGTACGAAGGCATTTAAGGTATTTAAATGAACATTTTCTGTTCTTGACAAAAAATTGTTCAGTAGTCCGTTACATTTTTGTTCTTGACAAACTATTTCGTTAAACGAACATGACCACTATAACTAATATTTTTTAAAGCTCGTTTTCCCCCCGTTGGAGCTAGAATTTTCCAAAAGCCTTTCTTAGTGTGCTCCTACACTATGATGGATACTATGAAACGATACTTGAGTCCAAATTTAAATTCACATTTGAGTCTTTTCGTGCCATATTGAGTCAATACGGCCACGCACAAACTCGGAATATGAAACACGGCACTCGTGTCAATGCCGTGCAGCGATGAGCCACGATCAAAAAGCACTGACACTTCTCATCTCAATTTGCTAGAGTTAAACTTTCGAAAGTTGAAGCCACCGATACCATCAAAATATCGAAGTTTGAATGCAATAAGCAGAATATTTAAATAATGAAATCGAATTATTTATTGAGGTCAATAAAACAAATCATATACATACATACATACATACATCTGCCCGCAATGCGAAGCAGAATATGCGTAGGTCCGTTATTCGGTTTCTGCTTTACTATCGCTTACGCAGTCGTTGCCTAGCGACGGTAACTGTAACATTTTGGCGTTTTGCCTTTGCAATTAACATTAAATGGTCAAAACGAAAGAAGAATTGCGAGCTAATGACTTGCAGTTGTTGTTGTTTTTAGAGCATTATTTTTTTTTACAATCAAACAACTGTGTTAGATTGCCCAATGTATACATTAATACGAATGTACATACATGCTATATTCATACACAGGCATACATACATATGTACATACATATGTTTCTCTTTACTTTTTCAACCGTACGTAGAGAACCGCACACATAGGCACGAACTGTTGCTTGTTGTGTGTGAGTGTGTGTATGTGATGTCCCCAACTATTTGATATTTGTTGTTGCTGCATAAAGTTATTAATGAAAACACTAATGCCAAATGCACTAAACAAAGAAAAAATTACTTTTAAAAATGTTATTTTATATAATTTTCAATTAATTAATATTTCTTGCTCTGTCAGTGCAAGACGAATGTACATACATATGTAGATACATATGTACATAGATGTGCACATATGTACATATGTATCTATGGACATTCACACATTAGTGTCTCACATTTTGCTTTGGCTATTTCAATCGTTTGCACGCAACTACACGAACAGCTGTTTGTATGTGTGTGTATGTATACTTAGTTGTCCCCAACTGTTTGATATTTTGTATTGTTTGTTCTGCCTGCTTTTGTAAAATGCATATTTTGAAAATCCTTGAATGCAAAGTTGTAGATTTAGTTACGTCGATTACATTATCCAAACTTTAAATCGATCGGACTAAATTTATAACACAAACTTTTCATTTGAAATAGTGAATAAATAATTCAAGCTCCAACAAAAAATTTAAAAAACCGAGTATGCAGTTTTGTTTGTATTCTTTAATTGATTTTAGAAACTAAGTTTTAAGTCGATCGGTTGAAAAATGCGGATTTTTTCAACAAACTTTGGAGATACTTTTCCCCCCTTTGGAGCTCGAATTATCCAAAATCCCTTCTTAGTGCTCATCTACACCATGATTGGATACTTGAGCCCAAATTTCAGTATCCTAGCTTTTACCGTGTGGGCTGTGGGCTGTTGACGCGGTTTGCTTTTGTGCCCCAACATTTTTTTTACAGGAAAACCATATTTTAGGCCCCAAAAAAATATCAAAAAACCAAGTATACAGTTTTTCTTGGAATTGTTCTGAGAGTATACAAACTAAGTTTAAAGTTAATCAGATGAAAACTGTAGATTTTTCATACAAACGTTGGAGCCTGTTTTCCCCCCTTTGGAGCTCGAGTTTTCCAAAATCCCTTCTTAGTGGGGACCTAGACTATGAAAGGATACTTGAGTCCAAATTTCAGCTTCCTAGCCTTTACCGTTTGGGCTGTGCGTTGATCACTAATCAGTCAGTCAGTCAGTCAGTCAGGACAAACTGTTTTATATATATAGATACCCAAAGGGTGAAAGGGTATACTAGTTTTGTGCGAATGTATTTAACACACAGATGGAGGTGTGACAGACCCCACAAAGTATATATATCATTGATAAGGATGACAAGTCGAGTCGATATAGCCATGTCCAGCTGTCTGTCCGTCAGTCTGTATGAACACAAGGATCTTAGCAAGTACAAGACTGTTCAGGCATGAACATACGGCATCGTTGAAATGTTCCACGACTGCCAACGGACATTTCGTTGCTGCCTGAGTTATGTAAACGCGTTCCCATGCCTGCACACAAATTGCGGTTCAAGTGTGAAGTGACAAGGATCGCGCAGCTGCATCATTTAGAATTACACTTATAGATTAAGGTTTACACAGCTGCTTACAACACTGTGTTAGTGTAAAATAGGCTAACCAATAGAATTACACGGTCCTCATGCGACGCCCTACAAATGCAGCATGTGGACCATCCTTATTATAGATATTGTCCAATAGAAACCAAGTTCCACACGCTGCTGCCCTACAACACAGCGTGAGTTTTGAATAAAAGGACAGATCGTGCGTTAGCACGAGTAGTACGAATTAAAGAACCGACGCGTATTCATTTCAAGGTGTAAAAGTATGTACATATTTTGGTCCTTCGAGCCGGACCATCAAGTAATCAGTGCTTTATAAGTGATTAAAGATTTAACTGATTCTTATAGGTGTGGCTTTAACAACAGAAAGTAGTGATAAGTGATTTGGGGTGCTTCATTAGCGAAAGAAAATTTGTTAAATAAAGAGTTTAAGTGTGAATTGGTAGAATCAGCTGTGAGTCGATTCACAGCATGGTCAACCAGGCGACTAAACTAAATTTCCCCTAAAGATTATACCAATTGTTACACCAAAACCTTTAAAAACAAACAATAATTGCAATGCTGTCTAGGATTTAGTCGAAAACGACGAAGTTCGTTTCAAACAACTCAGTCCTCATCAAAGGTGGACTGATCGACCACTAGTATTTCAACGAGAGGATTTTCGACACCACCATGGCTCGCATCAAAGAATATAGGGAGTCATTGATGAAGGTCGAAGAGATGAGTCAGCCCAAAACCTCTGTCAGAGAAATTTCAACCGCTTCAGAAGTACGCAAGGTGGAGCCTGAAATTGCACGCGCTTCAATTGTTCCTGTAGTGGAGGTTGATTGCGAAACTCGGAATTCAAGTCCAGTTGATCAACTGGTTGAGATGGTAGACAAACGGGCAGATCGCTTCAGGCAATACTTTACACAGGTGCACCAATGCCTAATGGGTAATGTTGGATATTAAGATTTGTTTGCCGTTTTTAAATAAAACCAACACAGCCCCACTAAGAAAAGTTAAGAAGTAAGAAATACATAGTGAAAATTTTAACGTGTGAGAAAAATATCTATAGTATGGAAAAATTAGGTAATTTAGAATTTAATTGTAGATAAATTGAATTATATAAATCAAAAATTGCAGTGAATTTTTTATAAAATAATCGCTGCAGCAGGTAAAAAAGGGGAAATAAGAGCTCTAACTTACAACGGTGAGAAGAGAACGACAATACATTAACGAGGGAGACAGAAGCAGAACACCCAGAGAGAATCAGCTGAGAGCAAACGTATAAGAGTTTCTAAGCGTATGAATAAGTGAATGACCTACACGTGTGTGTGAAGGGAGCTTTTTTTTTTGCGTGTAGATCAGCATTGTGCTGTTTGGGCAGGTCAGTATGCGCTGTGTATGCGCTGTGGGTACGCGGTGTGTGTATGCATAGCGCATGTACAAAAATTTGTTAAGCACAGTGTTGCCGTGCAGCATGACTACTACTATGAACAGCATACTTTGTGTAGTAGCTGTTTTAGTTATAGTAGTAGCACGTAATATTGGTAGAAGACAAAATAAATGAATTAATATGATTTTTTATTAAATAGGAATTACTATGAAAATTAAATAATGAATTTATGTGTAAATAGAAATTTTTTTTTTTTTTAATGAAATATGAATATGAAAAAGTTTGTATACAAAGTAAAAATAAAAATTGTCTACCAAATTATGATAATATATATCGATTTAGTGTATTAAAAAACGTTTGGTGGAGGGACTCTGTTTGGAAGGTCTTTAGGGCGATACAGAATTGGTGGAGTACCGCCTATAAAAAGTGATCCTCCTGCACGAAGTAATCCTCGTACCAGGAAATTTTCATGAGATCGGAGTCTATCATTGTATCTAGAAGCATGAATGTTAATTTGATCCCAAACAGAGGCGATATTGAAAGCGTAGTGAATATCTGCGTTTCTTACGAACGGAGTGGCGTTCGTACAAAGACGTAGGGTCTTATTTTGTATAATTTGAATTATACGAATGTGTACGTCGGCGGCACAGCCCCAGAGTTCAATGCCGTATTTGAAAGATGGTGCAATAATTTGAATTTAGATGAGTAATTTGTTGCGAACACTGAGACGGGAGCGTGAGTTTAACAGCCAGTTGTACTTGCGTACTTTAGATATAAGCGAAGCCTTAATAGAATTAACATGGCTACTCCAGAGTAATTTTTTATCAATGTTTATACCTAAGTATTTAACTATTTATTTTGAGGGTATAACCACATTATCCAATCTGACATCAGACATTCTGCAGTTACACCTGGTAAAAGTCATGTGGGAAGATTTTCTACCATTTACTTTGATATTCCATGATCTTGCCCTAGTTGAAAATCTGATTAAATATCTATTCATCTGATCGATACACACAGAAGCGTATATATCGCTGAGTAAAATTGCAGTATCGTCTGCATATGTCGCAATAAGCGACCTGCTACGGGTAAATTTAGGCGATTTCGGGGTTGGCATGTCGCTTACAAAGATATTGTATAGCGTTGGCGCTAAAATGCTTCCCTGCGGAACACCAGCTCGAATTTGTCGCACAGATGAAAGAGTACCTCTCTCCTTTACGCAAAAGGAGCGATTTGTGAGGTAAGAGACAAAAAGCTCATATAAAGATTGAGGCAATATAGATTTAAGTTTGAATAGTAGACCGTTGTGCCACACATGATCAAACGCCTGTTCGATATCTAAGAAAACAGCTGAGGTGAATTGGTCGTAATCAAATGTAGTCTGGACATGGTTAATAATCCGATGAACTTGCTGAATAGTGCTATGGTCCTTACGGAAACCAAACTGATGATCAAGAATATTCTGTAAGCGGACGGAAATGACAATTTCAAATAACTTGGATAAGGCGGATAATAAACTAATTGGTCTGTAATCTTTTACCTGGCTGAGTGATCGGCCAGATTTTGGAATCATGCTTACTGCTGCGCATTTCCAGCTTTTCGGGAAATACCGCAACCGCAACATGATGTTAAAAATTTTTACTAAAAACATAATGGCCCTTTCAGGCAAGCAGCGCAAAATAAAGTTTGTAATATTATCAAGACCAGGGGCTTTTTTGATTTTCAAACTGGCAATATGGCTTTTAATCTCGGACGGACTAACATGTCGAATGGGAGTGGGTGGGTCAGTTTCAGTAACGTTGTCAGTAAGTGCATCGGATACTCGTTGAATATGGGTAGCAGAGGCGAAATCTAGAGGCGTAAAACGCGATTCTAGTTCGTTTGCAAACGTTTCAGCAACTTCTAATGGTGTAATACACCAATTTCCTTGCTCGTTTTTGATAGGAGCAACCATATGAGGCTGAGTTCTAATGAGCTTAGTGGCACAAAACAGATTAAAGCCGCCTTTTTTAGACGGGTCGGCATTTTGTAAAATAAAATTAAAATGCGCAGAACGAGTACGTCTAAGAAAATTTGTAAGAGTGCGTGAAACGTAAAGCCAATCAGCTTTATGAATGGGAGAACGAGTTCTAATACTTGTATATAATTTCCTAAGCTGCCGTTTAACGCGGGCCAACTCAAGGGCTTCGGCTTTTAAAGGCGGCCGATAGAATGAGCGGTGGGCGGAATACGGACTATTGGTCGGTGTGGCTGCGATAGCGCAGGATCGAATTTTTGTTGTAAAGATATCTATTGCGTTGTCTATGTCGTCAATAGTATTTACATCCATATTTAAATGGGTACAATTATTAAGAAGAATTTTAAATTGTGAAATATTGGTATTTTTGGTAAATAACTTGGAGCTTACAGCCGAAGGAAGACTCGAAGGAAGAGAGATATCAGACAGACCACATTTAAGAGAAATAACAAGTGGAAGGTGGTCACTTGTTAAATCAAAATTTCTGCCAATTTACCGTTAAAGAATATGGGATATTGCGGGTCACCGCAAAGTCCAAAACTGTCGACGTGAACGCACTACGAGGAAAATGGGTGGGTTCAGCTGTAGAGAGAATGTTAAGTCTGTCTGAGGACAGAATAACATCAGCCAAGGCTACACCACGTGGGCATCTTCTAAAACTTCCCCACAAGCGGTGCTTGGCGTTCCAATCACCGCCTATGAGAAATTTATCACCAAGCTGGCCAAATAGCGAAGTGTAAAAAGATTGTGACACCAACTGATTTGGTGGCCAATAACAGGCGGCAATGGTGACAAAACCAATATATGTATTTATCACCATACGGCAGGTGTGAGAATGCTCTACAGAAATTGGAGGTAGAGGCTGAAAAGGAATTTTGTTTGATACTTGTATAATGATTGCTGAACCGCCGGCAGCAGAGCGAGAGTTGGGATTATATGCGAAAAGAAAATTATAACCAGGAATAGAAATTTGAACATTAGGGGAGAGTTTGGTCTCCGAAATTAACATTATATCAATCGTATTATTAATGAGAAAAAGTTCTATGTCTCGAAGTTTGCGGCGAATGCCGTTGGCATTCCAAATTGACAATCTAATTTGTTCGTTCATTGGGATTATTTAAAGAAATAACGAGCTGCTCCGTCCTGGCAAAGGAGGCCGTTAATTGGGTTTGAAAAGAGGCAATTTGAAGTTGCATATTTTGAATGCTGTCCGAAACAAAGATTCTGAATTCTATATCAGGATGAAATTTGTAAGGCGTCATTTCGATTATAAATAGTAGGATTCTGTTGAGTATGAGCCGTTTTAGGCGGTGGAGGATTATCGGCAATTTTGCCCAATATTCTTGGGAACTTTTCCCCACGCCATTGATGTGGAATATCCGCAAGAATATATTTAGCGCTGAGGGAGCGAACTCTGTCAGCGTATGACTTAGGCTGTGCCCCAGTCTTTCTAGAATTTCCTTCTGTTGATGACGCATTTGTGGTCGGTTGATGAGGAGTAGCAGGAATGGGATTCTTTCTGACAAAATTTGTGAATTGAGTATTGAAAGACCCATCTGCAGCTTGTGGCTTTTGCCTTGCATTTGACGGATCAGTCAGAGAGGGAAAGTTAGCTTCATCGACAGGAATAGAAGCAATTTGCATTGCACGAGTTCGGGCGGGCCGGAAGCTGGTGAACTTTGTTGCGTCTGGCCTTGACAGCAGCAAGAATTGGGCAGCCAGAAAAATTGGCAGGGGTGTCAAAGTCCTTTGTACAGGTAGATGACCAATGGTCATTGCCACATTTCACACATCTGGGGCAGTGCCTACAAAATCTTGCAGTGTGTTGAAAACGCTGGCAGCGCTTACATTGCGGTATGTCGAGGTTTTTCATTGTTGCCTCGACACGAACAATGAAGTTACCAATGTTTTTAATTTGAAATATTCTCTCATTACTTGGCGTGTTAAGTAAATTAACAAAGAAAGCATTGGGAGAATATTTTGCTGCAGGATCAGACTTTCGTTTATCGATGAAGGTGGGATTGTGAACTCCCACAATGTCAAAGCCTTCGGCTTAAAGAACTTTTGATAAAGTCAGTAGGTGTAGCACGAGGCAGTCCTCTGACGTATACCCGAAGGAGCCTATGCTCTTTAGGCTGATGTGTATGGTAGCTAAAGTTATTTGTATCAAGAAAACGAATAATTGCCCTATAGTCTCCCGGGATTTTGGCATGTATCCAAATATTCCCTAAGGTACCCATTTTTACAAAGAATTGGGACGGTGGTACTACTTCGGACAGAGCGGCTAAAAAAGCAGTGGCATCCTTTCATTCTGCTTGGATGGGAGGGGGCTTTCCGGAGAAAATAATGGAAGAATTAAGCTTACCCTGATTCTCCAAGTCATCAGACTGCAGGGGAATGGGCTCGGCAACATCATTCTGACTGGCGTTATGCTGATTTGGCGGTGAAGCGGGAAGAGCACTCGCACCCACCATGTGAGACGAGTCGCTGTCTAAATCTTCCTCATTTGACTCCAGCTCAATAAGGTCTGATCTGGATTGATCCTGAACATCAGGCCTTAGGTTATCATGTTGAGCAGCCCTAGCCGAGGCCGAGGTGCGTCGCACAACAGCACTGGAGCGAATTGTCCTCGTTTTTGGCGAGGTGTGGGGTGCAGTAGCGCGCTTGTATAGCGACGCCGTATTGCTTCCCGAGTTTGCCGCCTCCGAAACTGTTGGGTTATATGGCTGTACTGGTGCATGAAAATCACCTGACCATCGTACAACCGTTGTTGAATTTATAACAGGGCGAAAGCCCGATTTGGGAGTGGAACTTGCAGGTTCATTTTTTCCAATATCCTCCTTAGGAGATGATGAATTTGGAGTGCCCTTTGCGGCACGTAAGAGCACGTTAGATGTAACCAGAGCGGGCCCCTTGGGGCTTCTCTTGGGCTTGGGAGTGGTTGAGTTTGATTTATCTTGATTCATGTTTAAAGAAAGAAAAGATAATGAATTTTAGTGTTTCAAGTCGAGTTATTCGTAAGGTAAAATAAATTCGACGCAGCCAGAAAAACCAGGCAGAAGAAAATCCACGTACGCAGGCAACCAATGCACAAAAATGGCCAAATGCAAATAATTTTTATTCAAAAAAACTGTGAAAAAATAAAAATGAATAAGATAAATCAAAACAAATGAAGGTCAAGACAAGTAAAGGTCAGGACAAATAAAGGTTAGGACACATGAAGGTCAGAAGTCACGGATCCCTCCGCAATTTATTTTATGTGGCGTGTATCTTTTTGGGGGGTTTACTACCACAACACTCAAGTCAGACAAGTGTGCATACACACAAGTGTGTATGTACACAAGACCGTCTATAGTGCACGGGTTTTAGAACAATGCGCCAAACCAGTCGCCCCAGCTAACAACCACCAGCAAATACAGTGGGAGCTTCGCCAGTACCAATTCGGGATGTATGCTTGTCGGGCATACATCCCCCTCTTGGATGGGAGGCGAAGTGCATCTAAACACCTCTGCTGCTCTCAGGGTCGCAGCGCCCGGTTGGAAAACGCAACTCCACGCCGGATAAAGGCCGAAGCCAATACCCTACCCGCGATTTGGGTGACAACCACAGCCACTACGATGCTGCCACAAGGGCGCCAACCTCAATCCAGTACTCTGAGTACTGGAACCCGTAGTACCGAAACTTGAACCCATACCGAGACGGTAAGGGAAGGACTCTATATTTCACACCTGGTGTATCAGCCGACGTCGTCGAAGTGCAGCGTGGGCGAATTCGTCTAGGTGTCTCATCCGGTCGGTGGTTTCCGTTATGCGAGACACGTTCCATTCGTCTTCAATTGTCAGCCCAAGTACATCCAAGTTCCGCAGGTCACTGTATATTGGGCAGGCACACAGGACATGTAACCAGTCCTCGCGTTCTGCGCCGCATACACACGCGGCTGTTTCTACTATATTTCTTTCTCGCAGGAACGCATTTAGGGATCCGTGTCCGGTCAGCAGGAAGCCGGCATGCAGGCTGAAGCCGAAATCTTTCCGGTTGTGGACGAAACTTGCATCTGGGAAGAATTGCCGAGTCACATGGCCATGTGCACCGCCATCCCATCGGAGTTGCCACTCGTGTAGCAACTTTTCGTCCAGTAGTGCCATTTTCTCTTTCCAGTTGAGGCTTCCAATATTTTGTCCGAAGAGCCAGTCGTTGTTTTCTAGTGGGTGGTTCCGTCTCAGCTTGAACTTGACAGCCATTTTCATGGCAACCAGGTCCAGTGGTGGGGTCCCCCCCAGCACCTGCAGCGCCAAAGTCGACACTGTACGGCACACTGGGAGGCAGCCGAGAAGCATTGATCTTTGACATCTCAAGATATGAGTCTTGCCTTCGACTTGCCTGGCAGCCGTTTTGTACCAGACTGCTGCACCGAACATTGCACAGGGTACCAATAGTCCATCGTAGATGGTGCGTCTCGCCCGAGGTTTTAGTCCCCAGTCGACCCGTAGCACGCGTGCTAGTGCTTCAAAGACGAGAGATGCAGGGCGAAACTCATTCTTTCGCTAACTGTGATGCCTAGGTAACGGTAACTAGTAACGTATTTCAGTCTAGTTCCAGAAAAACGTACAATCGGCCTCCTCGACGCGAGCTTGCCCTTCAGGAGCATGCAAGCCGTTTTGCTGGTGGATACTGCGACGCCCGTTTCGGTTCCCCACTCGCCTACGATTGACATTAGCAGCTGTCCATTTTGTTCCAGATCAGCTCGGGAATTTGCCTCAACGAGCAGTAGTAAGTCATCTGCATATGCGCTTAGAGCACAGTGTTGCTGGGAGTGGGAGCACTTCCTTCACACGATCGACCATTATCGCCTCTAGGACCTTGCCAAACACTGGTAGTAGGCAGATACCCCGGTAGGACGCAGGGTCACTCCTGTCCTTATCGGGGCCCTTCAGTAGAGCGACCACACGTGGCCTTTTCCATTCAGTGGGAAAGTAACCTTCAGCTATGCAGCGAGAGAACAACGCTCGTAGATGCTGCGGGATAGAGCGCCATAGTTCCTTGCATATTGCCCCTGTGATGCCGTACATGCCAGGAGAACGCCTGCTCCTAATCCTGGCGACAGAGGCACCAACTTCGTGTATCTGGAGAGCCGGCGGAGCTTCGATTGGGTGGGTGGTTGGTGCTGCCGTCTCCGTAATTGGGAAGAAGTTACGGAGAAGCACTCTCGCACAGTCATCCCAAGTCATGACTGGTCCTGCAGCAGTACGGAGGCTCCCAATCTCGCAGGTCCTTTTACGGCCACGGCAGATACGGTATACGCGTCCCCATGGGTCGTCACTGTGCGTTGATACGAAGGAGCGCCAGTTTTCGTTTTTCGCCGACAGGATCTGCTTCTTGTAGTCCGACACAGTGATCCTTAACTCGGTGGCGAGACGATCTGTATCTTCGTGGAGACCACGACGACGTGCATTTTGGAGTTGGCGCCTGAGTCTCCTGACCTCTTGGCGTATTGCGCTGAGGTTGGTATTCCACCAGGTTATTCCGCGGGTGGCTCTTGGATGCCTGACACCTAGTACTGACGTACATACGCCGTGCACGAGAGAGCGTAAAGCAGTCACCTGGTCGTCTATTGGTGCTGTGGTAGTTCCGCTGCCGCTCTACTGAGTTCCTCTCCAAAATATCGCCAGTTTACATTCTGAGTGTTCCAGGAGGGCACAGGAGCAATGCTCTCAACTGTGTTATCGGGATCGAGGGTGACCGTAACATGAATTATGTTGTGGTCGCTCGCTGCCCAGTCCTCTACTCTCCAGCTGTGTGATGCTCGTGTTAGCGCTGCTTCGTTGGCGATTGTGATGTCAATATCACTCCTTCCATAGCCAGTGTCGAAGGTGTATTCTTCACTGGGTTCGTTGAGCACGCCGGCTCTCTTGTTTGAGAGCCATATCGCCAGTGTTTCGCCCCGCCGGTAGTTTTGGTGGCGTCGTGAGTATGTGGTCATCTTGCTGTGCCACATGGGGGATACGGCATTGGCGTCGATGCCGCAGATACAGGGTATGCTACTGGCCCGCTGTAGTACCGTGTCCAGGTACTCTATGTATGGGGCTAAGTCTTGCTCGAACTGGCAGTATGCGGAGCATAGAATATATGTTCCGAAGCTTCCCGTGATGCTTATGCATACTCCGTATTCTGTGGTGAGCTCCTCTATCGGCATGCAGACGATGTCAGGATCGTCAACTACGATGGCGGCCTTGCTGCGCTTATCGGGGAACACTCGCATGTTTGCTGGGAATCCTGTGATGCGTCCTGTTTTGGTGGCGTATGGTTCTTGCAGCAGCGCAAACGAGTGACCAGAATTGCGCATGCGGACTCCAAGCGCAATGGCTTAGGCTACTCCGTGGCCGCAGTTTGTTTGGGTGAAGATAAACATTTTAGTGTCTAGCTTGCACCCTCGCTAACACTGCTGCATAAACTGGGCATGTTTCTGAAAGCATACGGTGCTTTGAAGGCAATCCCTTGGCGCGACAGTTCCGGCAGTCAATCGGTTTTTTACATTTGGATGCGAGATGTCCGCTCTCTCCGCATTGGCGGCATACGGCTTCCGTTTGGCGGCATTCCGACACCTTTTGGCCGAACCCGACGCACCTATGACATGCATAGGTACGTACCATCCTTCGGCATCTGAAAGCGTGGTACAGTATGTACACCTTTCCCATATTTTCCAGAATGGCAGCTGCTTTTTCGTCCACGTCGAGTGTGAGGTTTACGAACTCTCCATCGGTAGCTGACCAACTCTTGGTCTCCAGATGCACCATTTCCTTGTATGCTGCGGGTGATACATCGTTCTTGAAATTCAACGTATAGAGTTAGGATAGGATATTTAGGATAGGATATATTAGTCTCGACGTCGTGCACGATTATTTTTGGCCGGGGCCCCTTGTTGGGCTGAATGGCTAGTCCAGCTTCTTTGAACTTCTTGTTTTCCACTAGTGTCCACATCTCGGTTTCAGTCGGCGTACGCATTAGGGCACCACCTCGCTTAATTGGACACACCTTGTCCAGGCGTACTCCTAGTCCTGACGCTACTTCTTTTTTAATCTTCTCCGCCACTTGTTCACTTGATACACTTGGGTCCAAGCTCGTCACTACTGCCGAGTATGACATCGGTGGCTTCCGGACCCGTGGTGCGGCGGCAGGAGCTCTTTGGGCGACCGAGCTTGGTGCAGCAGGTGGTAGCGCTTTCGGAATAGTTTTTCCGTTTACTAGGACGGCGTTCCTCAACGTGAGCGTTACTACCAGTTCGTCATACTTTGCTACAGCGTCGAAGATTGGTATGGCGGCTTCGGGCTCCATGCGCGCCATGACGGACAGCTCCGCTATAATGGCGGAACTGCCACCAGCCACGATGCTCTCTGCAGAGCATCGTGGTACGGCGTGGACGGTAGTTTTTATTGCCGTAGAGGGGGGCGGCATGATGGCGGTGTCTAGGGTAGCAGCAATTCCAGCGGCGATAGTAGGGGCAATTTTTGCGGCAGCAGTAGTTCCCGCGACGACGGTAGCAGCAGGTACTGAGGCGACGGAGTGGGCAGTAACAGCTGCTTTTTCAGCTGTCTTTACGGCAGGTAGGGCGGCAACGGTAGCGGCAGAGGCATCTGAATTTGCAGCTGCAAGAACAGCTGCCTTTTCGGCAGGTACGGCGGCGATGGTGACAGCTGGTCCATCGGCGGTAGTAGAGGCATCGGTTTCGGCTGCTTTCGAGACGCGAGCCACAGCATCTGGTCCGGCGGACGCGGTGCTGGATTCTGAATCCCTGGCCATCAGAATCAGCTTCTTGATCCGCGCTTCATCCTCGGACGTGCTAAGCTGCTCACGCTTCTTCTTCTTACCTCTCTTTTTTCTACTGCGGAGCGAGTTGTCCGATTCCTTCGTAGATACGCTACTGTCAGCGTATTCTTGACTAATGGAGTCCATTCGACTCACTTCAGAGTCCGACATCACTTTTCCGCAAGTGTGCTTTTTGTACACACTTAATACTGTATACTTTTATTTTCACTTACACAATTTATGAACTCTCACTCTTATACACACTTGGCTTTTTTTTATGCTGATAATTGTCTCTAAGTCCTTTTCTTAGTAGCAGCAACACTTTACTATGTTATTATTATTTGGCACCGAGATCGGGCTTTTTTTTCCGCACTGAAAATTTTTCACTGACAAAAGGTTTTTTTTTACCTGCGCACACACAAACACATCCGCTCGCGACGACTGTCGAAAGCAAACTGACACATGAAGGTCAAACGGAAGTGTACCAGTCACGCACTCACACCCACGTAGCCCTACCAACACTAGCGAAATACCGCTGAAAAAGGGACACGTGGCCAACTTAAACGGCCAACAGCGTGGACAGGCAGCTGAAGCAGGTAACACCTGCAGCCGCCGCGACCAACCAGATAGACACGGTCCCCACAAAAACGATATGACACCAGGCGCGCAAGATCACTGGGAATGGAAAACGCGGCACTACACGACCGATGCAACAAAATAATTTCTGTGAAAGTTTAATTTGCTTTTTAATTTTTATGAACGCAGCTTTTTTTTTTTCATAAATATAATTTATTGTGGCGCACATAGCCGAGAAAAGGGTACAACAATGCTTATACTAAACTTAAAACTAATCCCAATTCCAGCCTGGGGGTGCAGAATAAGGAGGCAACGACAACAGTTCATGTCCATGTCATAATCCTTCCCTTGTGAATGTGTGGAGGGAATGCGGGGAGAAGCCGAAGCGCGTAAAAGAGGGACACCCTCCCTCAAAGGGGTACCAGGAGTAGATGTTATGTTGTGGCTGTTGTTCATTTTTGGTGTATTTTAAGGGCGAATTTTAATTCCAGACAACAACGGATACTCTTTTGTGATAACGCCAGAACAAATTGACCTTCTTCTACTGTTTTTGTTAAACGCTGAGTATGTTGTGCACCGATGCAATTGAATCTGCAATTGCTTGTTGCAGATTGGCAGCTATTACGTTTTGCGAATTGACTGATTGATTGTATCTTCTCTAGCATATGAAGTTGGCACATTAGTTGTAACGGAAAAATAGGAAATTTGTTCGTGTGTTGCAGGTGACGCGCAAGACGTAGCTTATGGCCACCAGTCTTGTTTCAAGCGTTACCTACAAAGACCTACTGTTTTTGTAATGCTAAATAGTAACTGGTTGTATCCGCGTACCATATTGGATACGATTCGTCTACCAATGTTACTAAACTAACACCATTAACACAAATTAAGAAAAACAAAAGATAAAACAAGTGACATTTGTAATTGCACTAACGCCGAACTTACAAGTAATTCCGATCATAACACCGAAGCAAAAACGCTAAGCTTGCTATGTTTCCAGATTTTTTGATGCGTTTTTATGGAAGCAAACACGGCAACTTGGCCTGTGTTGCACGGCACTAATGGGGCGACCCAATTAGCTCTTCCAGCGGCAATCAAATGCTCCTAACTGGTTTACCTACAAAGGATATCCATAGAATTTATACGTGAATTGTTATTTAAGTGCTTCTGTTTCGCGGCGTGCTGTAGCTCTTAGCCACAAAAACCCTCGTCCTGCTATACTCCACATGTTTCAAAGCAAAACTAGACTACACACACTAATGTGTATTCAGATTCCGGCACTACAACCAATCCGAAGCTCAGTAGTTTGTTCCAGCAAAATCTGCACATTATCCGATCTGTGTTTTGAATACTACTGAGACGAGCCATTAAAGTTAATTAGAAACTATTAACGTATCAATCGCCTCTGTATCAAATTTTGCACAAAGATGCGTTATATGTGTACGCTGTGCAAGTTTGTTTTATATTTTGATTTTCCCCCCTATGGGGGTTTTCCCGATTTTCCATTCGTATAATCGCCTATATCTCGGAGACTATAAGACCTAGGAACACCAAATTTTAGTCCAAGATGCCTTATGTGAATACGCAGAAAATGTATATTTTGGAATTTCCCTCCCTCCCCCCTCTCCACCGCAAATGCTAACTCCCGTAATTCTTGGAATTTCGAACTGAAATTTTGCTAATACCCCAGCTAGTAATTATGTGTCCGTATGCCAAGTTTCACTATGATAGACCGATTTACCAAGAAGTTATAGCCATAAATATATTTGCTGCTGCAGCGCTGCCCGCGGCTGTTGTTGATGTTGCTGTTTGGTTGACTGCGAAAATGCTTACACAGACACGAATTGATGCGCATAGGCATACATACACTCACACAGACGCAATTGCTATGTAAATGTGCAATTTACACCCTTTACGTGAGTTCGAATACCGAGAGAGGTAAAATCAATCTTTTAGCATAAGATATGCAGGTCAGAATTGCCACAATCGAACATCAAATTGACAATTTCAATACGGTAGTCGAATTAGGTCCTTACAGAATTTGCCTTTGCTGTAAAGGCCGTTGGTTTCTTCACCAAATCGATAGGGCACATATTGAGGAGATAAATGAGCTTGCAAATACTGATAGGTTTAGTCAGCTTTGCATATATATTTTTAGTCTGACAGGTATATTTATTTCTAATAACGAAAGGTTCATTTTTTGCAAAACATGCACTAGAAACATTAAACCTCGTAGGGTACCTAAGGCGGCTATCATAAATGGACTTGGTTTTCCCACATTTCCCGATTGCCTCAAAGAACTAACACCTTTGGAGGAATGATTAATATCTCCCCGCCTTCCCTTCATAGTCATAAAACCTATTGGATACGGTCGCGAAAGTGGTCTTAAAGGAGCTGTGCTTAATGTCCCAATTCCAGTTTCAAACGTGGTTACTTCTCTTCCACGAGCTTTTCATGAAGCAGAGGTTGTTCAGCTCCACCTCAAACGTAGAATGGAATACAGTCATAATTTTATAGCTGAAACCATTAGACCTTCTAAAATTGCCAGTGCAATTAGGTATCTGATTAATACAGAGCTGTATTGTAAGCATAACGTGACTTTTAATGAGCAGTGGATGATTTCTTCTACATCCGATGCTGTTCCGTTTATAGCGTCTCAAGCAGACAAAGTAGTTGTTGAGGAAGGTATACAAAATACTTCCGAACAGGCAAATTCAAACATAGACATAGAGCAGAGGGGCAAGAAACATTGTTAGACACCACGCATGCACAAAATATCCCTGTGCGTATCACAATTGCTCCTGGTGAAGGCCAAAGGCCCCTTGATATGGTTGCAGACTCCGATTCATATTTGCTGGCAACAAAAAAACAACTTCGCAAAGTTTTCCAACAGTTGTTAGATCTGAACTTAGAAATGTTGATAGGAGAGGTTGTAGAAGTGATAAGTTTTTCTACAATTACAAGAAGCTAGAGTTGATTCATATATGTAATAATACGTCTATTTGCTTACGTAAGCACCGCGCCCTCACGGCATTACAGCTGCTAACGCATCCAGTGAAGACCATATAGATCAACTAATAAATCACAATGAAGGTTATAGGGTATTAAAAGGCATTCGCACATCTCCTGCTCATTGGGAATCTGAGAAAAAGAAAGTCATGGCCATGATACGCCAGTTTGGGCTCACTAAATTTTTTTGGACCGTTGCACAGTGGGGCCTTAGGCCGAAACAGCTTGCGGAAATCAAAATTTTCATGAACGCTTTGGGAGTAATGAATAAACGTGTCTAATAGTTATTTTTCAAAGATTATGAAAATCTTACTCTCAAAAAAATCGGAATTATAGTTTAGGACATATGTGCACTCAAAGTCGACCCTTTTTTAAGCTCGCAACAATTAATTCAATTTGATGCAAATACTTCATCTTTCAGGTATAATATTAGCTAAGTTATGAAACGAATCATTGATGTTTTGATTTGTATTGCTAGATGAATTAATTTTATGCATTATTTAATAAAAACTATGTCTTTCGTATTTGTAGTTATCTAGAAAACGTTATTTTTTAAACTACCTATTTTTAGGGTGTTTTTCAACTTTGATGGAAAATAAAAAAAGTACCCAAAAGTACCTCGCCCATATTTTTAAAATATGTTCCTTAAATATTCGTTTACCTAACGCAATAAAACTTTCATCCGCCCGGATCCGCCGGTGTGCACCAGAGCAAAAAGAGTGCCGCAACTTCGGGAAAAAATCAGCGAAAAAGGCGCTGCCGCGGGTATAAGAAGAAGAATGCATTGCGGGTAGATTCGCTGTAACGGCTATTAGGAACATTGTAGTTAGCATTATGGATACAAAAATATACCTAAGCGGTCCTATTTGATCCACATTTAATATTGTGCAACCAAAATTATGCATAACATTTATTACAGGTAGTGTAATTTACAATATCAGGTGAAGGTCTTGCAATCTTTTTGACCTTTTCATGAATTGTAATTTCTTTGCTTTAAAGCATTTGAACAGGCAAAAAGAGGTTTTAGTTTATTATCTTAGGTATGCGTTTAGAAATGGTATATATTGCCAATATTTTTGGTGCAGCGTAATAGTCGAATTTTGACTTAAAAAGCAATCAGTTGTGTCTAACTAGCAGTGAATAGTATTTTTCAATATAATTTACGTTTAAATACCTTAAAGGTGATTTTTCTTTAACATGGCTGTGCAAAATGCAACATTATTTGATCTATTTAGGAATTCCAATGATCAGAAGGAATTTGAAGAAGCTGTTCTGAAAGAGCTGTATGATGCTCTGGAAAGTGCAGATCAGCAAAAAATGTTGAGAAATAAGTTTAAATTAATTTATTCTAAAATCAAACAGAAATGGATAAGCGTAGGATATAGCAAGCAGAAATTTGATTTAAAATATGAAATCTGGCTATTAACGACTACGTACTTGGATACATCAATGGACGATGTACTCTCTACATCAACTGGACGAGCCAGAGGAAGACCAACGAAATCCATTGAAGAATGCTCGGATTTTACAAGAAAAAGAAAGCTTGTCTATGTCACAGAAGCCATAGCTACGGATTACTTGTCGGAGGCGCTGTCCGTGAAATACACCAAGGATCAGGAAAAAATAAAATCGCAAATCACAAAAGCGGTTGCTGACGCAAGCCCAGTGCGACTTAAAAGGATCAGGGAAAGCATTCCTACTCCGCCAAACTTACTGCCAAAGCAGTTCAGTGCCGATGAGGCTTTGGCATTGTTTATGGATTTGAGATTGTCAAAGGAAAAATATTTAATATTGCGACATTCCCTAATTCGGCATAATGTTACTGTTCTTCCTGGGTACAAACAAATAGGATCGGCTAAGAAAGAGGCAGTACCTCAGCCCACAATAATGACGGAACAATCAGTGCAAGTAACACTTCAGGACCTTATGGATCACACAGCGAGACGTCTTATTGAAGGATTACCCAAAAATGAGACTGAGGCTTTTCCAGAAAGTCTTACACTTATCAGCAAATGGGGATGTAATGGATCTTCTGGTCAAAGTGCTTACAAGCAGACAATAGCCACGGACGATGAGACCATTACAGATGCAAACATGTTCATGGCTTCGGTTGTCCCCCTGCGATTGAAGAGTGATACTTCGGAATATTGGAAAAACCCGCGACCTTCATCTGTGACATATTGCCGCCCAATTATATTCAAATACGCCAAGGAATCCTCTGATGTAATTAAATCAACTGTAAGTGATATAAGCACTCAAATTGCAAATATAAGGCCAATGCTGCTTGAGATCAAGGAGGGAAAAGCGATTATTGTGAAATATGCATTTTTCCTTACTATGATTGATGGTAAGGTCCTCAATGAAATTACAGACACAAAATCGACATTGACATGCGCTATTTGTAAAAGACACCAGAAGGACTTCAACAATTTGGATGATTCACTAGTTGATGAGAAAACTCTTGAATATGGCATATCTCCATTGCATGCAAGAATTAGATGCATGGAGTTCATTTTAAAACTTGCATATACCATTCCACGGAAAGGAGAATCTTTTGAGGACAGCACACAAGCAAAGGAAAAACAAAACATCCGGAAAAAATTGATTCAGGATGAATTTTTCAAGGAACTTGGACTGAGAGTCGACTGCCCCAAATATGGATATGGCAACACAAATGATGGAAACTCATCTCGGATATTCTTCGATTCTGACGAAATAACAGCAAGAATCACTGGAGTGGACAATGAAATAATCAAAAGATTGGGCACCATTTTGAATGTCTTAAACTGCAAGGAAAAAATCAGCGGATCTAAATATGGTGAATACGCATCGAAGACTGCAGAGCTGTTATATCAAAAATATCCTGACAAGAAGCTAACTCCCACGGTACATAAAATTTTGGCCCATGGTCAAATTTTAATAGAATATCAGTGTCTACCAATTGGAGAAATGTCAGAGGCAGCCCAAGAGCCGAGGAACAAGGACTATAAAAAATTCAGATATTTGAACACATGCAAGACGTCACGAATAAGGCAAAACGAGGATCTCTTGAATATGTTGTCAGCCTCTTCAGATCCACTGGTTTCATCCCTTAGACATGTGAGGTCTCAAAAAGAATTAGTTAGTATTTATTCTTCGGACATGGTGAAATTATTAGATATTCCTTCGAATGTAGACGACTATTTTAAAGAAAACATATTAATGTAAATAATTGCAGCTGTCAGTACTTTATAATAAAAATTAATAAAATCATAAAATATTAACAAAATATTTTATTTTACTTTTTTTTTATGTAAAAAAAATGTTCAATATTTTTAAATTAAAAAAAAATTTGTAATATTTAAACAATTTTTTGTTCAATTTTTAATTTGTTAAAAACTAAAAATATAACAAACCTGAAAATAATTGTATCATTAAATGTTTTTTATACCCTATACCCGTAGGGTAAAAAGGGTATATTAGGTTTGTGCAAAGTATGTAACATACAGAAGGAAGCATCTCCGACCCCATAAAGTATATATATTCTTGATCAGCTTGACGAGAGAAATCGATCTAGACATGTCCGTCCGTCTGTCCGTCCGTCTGGATGAACGCGAGGATCTCAGAAACTATAAAAGCTAGAATAACCAAAGTTGGCATCCAGATTCTCCTAGGTCCGAGTAAGGACGAGTTATTTATTATTTTTTATTATTTATTTTTTTTGAATTTTCCCGTCCACATTTCAAATGCTACCTAAACCAAACTTTGCACACATAATTTATATATAATTGTCTATTGTTGTTCAATTCGGTCAATTTTAAGAAAAGTTATTAGCAAAACAAATTCTCGCCAGTACAACCCCCCAAACTGCAGCAACAAGTTCGCTCTTCTTCTTCCTCTTTTTGCTGCTGCTATGGGCGCATATAACTCAGTGACGCAAGTTTACCTGGGTACAGGGTATTACACTGTCGGGCTTGCTCGACTGTAGCGTTCTCTCTTGTTATTAGTTTGATTAGGCAAATATTGCACTGGCAACAAAATCCAACTTTGAGCACACATTGCGCAGTTCCTAGAAATCACAGCACAAGGCACTATGACTTGTTTCAAAGCTTAAGAATTTTTCTTTCAAACAACATTTGAATGACGAAAATTGCTTCAGCCGCTCAGAAGATATGATTTTTGCAACGAAAAAAGTCCGAAGGCCCCACTGTGCGTTGTCGGCTGCTGTTAAATATTATTGGCTAGTTGAATTTCAGCATAGAGTTTCACCGCATATACATGGCATGTTTTGGTTGAAAGATGCTCCTATCGTCGATTTAACTGACGATACGTCTTTTCCTCCAGTAATCAATTTCATTGATGACTTTATAAGCACAAATGTTTCATGTACTGAAGTATCTCAGTACATTGAATACCAGAATCATGACCATTCTAACTCATGCAAACGAGAAATAAGGGGAAACAAATCTGTCGCTTCGGTATTCCATATCCTCCTATGCCTCAAACGGAAATATTATTACCATTGCCAGAAGACGCTCAAGATATTTCTATTTACAATTTTTCGTTTGATCGTGATAGTATTGAGCGCTTAAATACATTTGACAATTTCCTATCTCACGATCAAATCAATCTAAGCTATGAGGTATGCCATTAGGTCTAGTTTAAAGAAACCCCAAATATTCCTGAAAATAATTTTTGAAGCATTTAAGGTGAATGATTACAACAAACACCTTCTTTCTACCCAAGGAGCCAATATGGATATTCAATTCATATTGGACCCATACGCTTGCTCTAGCTATGTTATTAATTACATAAACAAATCGCAAAGGGGTATTACCAAATTAATATTAATAATGATAGGCAGGGAAGTTGAAGCGTTTTATAGTAGTCACAGGGAACAAATTAACACGAACCTTAGGAAATATAATGTTATCGATGATAACGAATTAGAGTCTGCACTTAATAGGTCCTTATAAATTAAATCAGATACAAATTAGGAGAATTTAGATAATCAGGTCGTATTAGATGAGGAATTTAGCTTTTCCCGAAATCAGCTCTTAAATAAACGTTTTGAATATAAATGCAAATGAAGAAGTCCCAGATGCGTCCGATCGTGTTTTAAGGGTAATAAAACTCCCAACAGTTATATCCTCCCAAAAATATTGCAAATTGAACACATGTTTTGCTTAACGCAAAATCAACAAGTAAAAAAGCTAAAGTCGGGTGTCCCGACTTTGAAATACTCTGTACATATGTTTACAATAATTATAGAAAATAAAAAAAATTAAGAAAAAAAAAATTTTTTGATCGATTTTACCTCTCTCGGTATTCGAACTCACGTAAAGGGTGTATAATTGCACATTTACATAGCAATTGCGTCTGTGTGAGTGTATGTATGCCTATGCGCATCTATTCGTGTCTGTGTAAACATGTTGGCAGTCAACCAAAGCACCAGCATCAACAAAAGCCGCGGGCAGCGCTTGAGCAGCGCTGCAGCAGCAAATATATTTATGGCTATAACTTCTCGTTAAATCGGTCTATCATGATGAAACTTGGCACGGGAACGGACACACAATTACTAACTGGGGATATTTACAACATTTTAGTTCGAAATTCCAAGAATTACGATTTGCGGTGTAGAGGGGGGAGGGAGGGAAATTTCAAAATATACATTTTCTGCGTATTCTCATAAGGCATCTGGGACTAAAATTTGGTGTCCTTAGATTTATAGTCTCTTAGATATAGGCGATTATACGGATGGAAAATCAGGAAAGCCCCCATAGGGGGGAAGTGGAGGGGGGGGGGGAATCAAAACAATAAAACAAACTTGCACAGCGTACACATATAACGCATCTTTGTGCAAAATTTGGTGTCTCTAGCTCTTATAGTCTCTGAGATCCAGGTGTTCATACGGACGGACAGACAGACAGGGCTAGATCGACTCGTCATGCTGATCAAGAATATACATATATGTATACTTTGTGGGGTCTGCCACGCCTCCTTCTGCCTGTTACATTTTTCAGCTCCCGCAAACCTAATATACTTCTGTACTGTAATGACGCGTTGCGTAGCGGGCAGCCGCGCGTCATTACGATGCCGAGGGTAGTTAAGTAGCAATAAGTAATCGTAAGTAGCTGTAAGCCATGAAGGCAAGTAATTTTAAGTTCTTTTGGAGTTAGTCTTTTTTTGGTTTCTGCCCAACGCGCACTGAAGCGCGGGTTGCATATTTTGAGTTTGTAATAAAAAGACACGTGGAGAAGATTTTGGCATACCGCCCTCTTTTTATTCAGCGGACGCCTCGGCATTTTGGGGTGCCTAATATTTACTAAATTAAACGAACTCTGGCCGGCGAGCATACCCGCGGCAGAGTAAGAACCTTACAGTACATTTCATGTACATAGTATAAAAATGTAAAATTAGAGTTTAGAAAGTAAGAAAGAGTCAAATATTGAATATTTAAGCATTGGTTTGTTTCCTTTTTTGTTCTCTCAGAGACGCTCTAAACGGGATTAATTTTAGCCTCTGATAGTGAATAGTTTCTAGCTGTATAGCAAGGAACTATTTACATTTTGGTCCTTCGAGCAAGGAAACGGCGAGGTCGGCAATAGCGGGCCCATCCGAACTAGATACCGAAAAGGTGTCAGAAGCAAAAAATGAAAATTTAAGGTGAAAAAAAGCCGAACCATTAAGGCCATAGCCTTTAAAGTAGGAAGGAAAAGAATACCAAGTCTAGTAAAGACGAAAGTAAAATCGGTTGCCAAACTTCTGCTAAGTTTGGGCCGATAAATCAGAAGGAAGACCCCTGCAAACCGCTACCAGGTTTGGACCAAGAGGGTCAAAGAAGAGCGGTTCTCAAAGATCCCTTACAAGGTTTGGGCCGCCGAAGGACGTAGAAGCAAGAGGGTCAAAGAAGAGCGGTTCCCAAAGATCCCTTACAAGGTTTGGGCCGCCGAAGGACGAAGAAGCGAGAAGCCAGAGAAGACAGCAGGTTCAAGCCCATAGAAGGTTTGGACCAAAGAAGCGCAAAGCCGAAGAAGACGACAAGAGCCAAACCTCTATCAGGTTTGGCCCAAGAGTCAGAAATTCCCAGGAAGCCACTGACGAACGTCAAATTGCTTATATGGAAGAATTTGACCGAGTATTTAATAGAATTATTAAGGTCGCGAGGCCATATATAGAAGCTGCAGCGGAACCCAATGCAGGACCGCAAAAGCTTACTATAGAAGAGTATAGGGAGAGGAATAGAAAATCGAAAGTACAGCCCGAAGCCCTAAAGAAAGAAGTAAAACCAGGCAAACGGCAAAGAGTTAGGAATCAGTTGCGAGAGCTATACAAATTAGCTCAAATTTCAATAGGACAGGAACAAAAGAAGTACCTGTTAGAAGCAAAAAATTAAAAGGTAAGAGGAGTAAAAAGAAAAAGGAGCAAAAAAGAACTGATATTAAGAAAAATTAAAAACATTTTAAAATTAATATGAAAAACAAGATAGAACGCTACAGTCGAGCAAGCCCGACAGTAAAATAGCCTGTACTCTCCACAAAAAAGAAAAATTAAAAAAAAAATTAAACAATTTAAAAATTTAAATATTTAAATTTTCCATGCAGGCGTTATCCGCCTATATACATACATATATAAGATGTATTAAATTTTTTAATTTAACACTAATTTGTGTCTTCAATTCCAAATATGATTGTTTTGAATGTAAAAGGTGTGTTTCTGCTTTTGTAAATCGCATGAATACACTCACAAAATAGGCTTAACGGTAAATGACTCTTAGATTTGTTCAGAATACATTTGTAGCATTGTTAGCTAACACTAAAACGGTAAGTCGCTGTAAATATGCGATCAGCTGAGATGCTAGAGATGGGCATGTGTCGGATGCTCTATGTGCTAGAGCATCAAAACAATCGATAGTAGAATCCGTCGATACAATCAATAATTCCATCGAAGTTTGAATGCAATTAACAGAAAATTTAAATAATAACATCTTATAATTTATTGAGATCAATTAGGTTTCTGCTTTACTATCGCTTACGCAGTCGTTGCCTAGCGACGGTAACTGTAAACAAGATTTTAGCGTAAGGAACACAAAAAGTCCGGATTTAAAAGAAGCCGCATGCAGAAGTATTACAGACCAACGCGTGGTAGGTAGCAAGGCTTTGAATGTACATATGGGGAAAACCACTTGACACCGTTAGGATAGAATAGTAGAATAGAATAGATAGAATAATAAATAGTAATTCCATAAATAAAACAAGTAAAAAAGCTAAAGTCGGGTGTCCCGACTTTGAAATACTCTGTACATATGTTTACAATAATTATAGAAAATAAAAAAAAATTAAAAAAAAATAAAAAAATTTTGATCGATTTTACCTCTCTCGGTATTCGAACTCACGTAAAGGGTGTATAATTGCACATTTACATAGCAATTGCGTCTGTGTGAGTGTATGTATGCCTATGCGCATCTATTCGTGTCTGTGTAAACATGTTGGCAGTCAACCAAAGCACCAGCATCAACAAAAGCCGCGGGCAGCGCTTGAGCAGCGCTGCAGCAGCAAATATATTTATGGCTATAACTTCTCGTTAAATCGGTCTATCATGATGAAACTTGGCACGGGAACGGACACACAATTACTAACTGGGGATATTTACAACATTTTAGTTCGAAATTCCAAGAATTACGATTTGCGGTGTAGAGGGGGGAGGGAGGGAAATTTCAAAATATACATTTTCTGCGTATGCACATAAGGAATCTGGGACTAAAATTTGGTGTTCCTAGGTCTTATAGTCTCCGAGATATAGGCTATTATACGAATGGAAAATCGGGAAAACCCCCATAGGGGGGAAGTGGGGGGAAAATCAAAAAAATAAAACAAACTCGTATAGAATACACACATAACTCATCTTTGTGCAAAATTTGGTGTCTCTATCTCTTATAGTCTCTAAGATCCAGGTGTTCATACGGACGGACGGACAGACAGACAGGGCTAGATCGACTCGTCTTGTCATGCTGATCAAGAATATACATATATGTATACTTTGTGGGGTCTGTCACGCCTCCTTCTGCCTGTTACATTTTTCAGCTCCCGCAAACCTAATATACTTCTGTACATTTCATGTACAGAGTATAACTATAATGAATTTGAAAATTAAAGCGTATGTTTGTTTCCCTAATTGTTCTCCCAGAGACGTTTTGCAACTTAAAAATAGTTTGCTACATTTGGTAGTAAATAGTTGTGAGCTGTATAGCAAGCAACTATTTACAACATATTTTCATGTTAAATATCGGTTAATTTGATTTAAATGCCAATCGACATTTTTACCAAAAACAGAACTTAAATAAAATATTTTAAAATTATTATCAATCAAACAAAAATAGCAAATAGTCGATCAACAATGTCAGTGTATGGAATTCTCATGCATGTAGTAGGTAAAGTCTGAAAACAAAATTGAAGCAGCGGGTCGCAAAACAGCAAAAGAACAAAATGCACAAATCCATAGAAACATATACAAGTTGGAAAAGATATTCACCCGATTACGGTTCGGAGGACACTGCATAAAGCTAATTACAAGTGCCGCGTTGCTAGAAGAAAATACTTATTTCAAAAGTCAACCAGAAGAAGCGCTTAGCCTATGCAAACGAATATTTGAGTAAGCCGATGGACTTTTGGAACAATGTCTTCTTTTCCGATGAGAGTAAATTCAACACTTTTCAATCTGATGGCCGCCAAACTGTTTGGAGAAAGCCTAATACGGAACTCGAAAAAAAAACATCGCTATGTCTGTAAAGCATGGTGGTGGAGGCGACATTGTGTGGGGATGCATGGTGTGGTGGTGTTGGCGAACTTGAATTTATAGAAGGAATTATGGACAAAAAGTATTATTTAGATATCCTTAACAGAAATCTAAAAAAAAGTGCCGAAAAGTTGAACATACCAGCCACATTCACGTTTCAATACGACAATGACCCAAAGCATACGGCTTCTGTTGTGCGCATGTGGCTTGCACATCATGTAAAACATACTTTGCCGCATCCGCTCCAATCTCCAGACCTAAACCCCATCGAACATTTGTGGGAAGAATTAGATAAACGTGTAAAAAACGCGCTATATCTACAAAGGCCGAGCTGAAGGTGGCACTGGTGGAGGAGTGGCGCAATATTGGATCAGAAACCACTCAAAGTTTGGTTTCTTCGATGCCCAGGCGCTTGGAAGCAGTCATTAAAAATAAGGGCTTAGCCACAAAATATTAATTTATGTTTAAAAACGGTTCTTTATGTTAATTTTAAGTATTTTTGGTTAAGTGTGCCAATAATTTTGTTCAGGCGAAAACGGCTATTTTTTAAAATTTTTAATTTTCTTAAATTAATGGAAAAATATACATGAATGAAATAAAGTAATTTTAGTGGGAAATTGATCAATGTATATGAATAAAATTTGTTTTATTTAAATCTATATATATAAAACAGCTTGTCCTGACTGACTGACTGATTGGTGATCAACGCACAGCCCAAACGGTAAAGGCTAGGAAGCTGAATTTGGACTCAAATATCCTTTCATAGTCTAGGTCCCCACTAAGAAGGGATTTTGGAAAACTCGAGCTCCAAAGGGGGGAAAACAGGCTCCAAAGTTTGTTTGAAAAATCCGCACTTTTCAACCGATCGACTTAAAACTTAGTAAAATCAATTAAAGAATACAAACAAAACTGCATACTCGGATTTTCGAAATTTGTGTTGGAGCTTGAATTATTGGGGTTTTAATATTTATTCACTATTTCAAATGAAAAGTTTGTGTTATAAATTTAGTCCGATCAATTTAAAATTTGGATAATGTAATCGACGTAACTAAATCTAAAACTTTGCATTCAAGGATTTTCAAAATATGCATTTTACAAAAGCAGGCAGAACAAACAATACAAAATATCAAACAGTTGGGGACAACTAAGTATACATACAAACAGCTGTTCGTGTAGTTGCGTGCAAACGATTGAAATAGCCAAAGAAAAAGTATGTGCACATCTATGTATGTACATACATATGTATCTACTTATATATGTATGTACATTCGTCTTGCACTGACAGAGCAAGAAATGTTAATTAATTGAAAATTATATAAAATAACATTTTTAAAAGTAATTTTTTCTTTGTTTAGTGCATTTGGCATTAGTGTTTTCATTAATAACTTTATGCAGCAACAACAAATATCAAATAGTTGGGGACATCACATACACACACTCACACACAACAAGCAACAGTTCGTGCCTATGTGTGCGGTTCTCTACGTACGGTTGAAAAAGTAAAGAGAAACATATGTATGTACATATGTATGTATGCCTGTGTATGAATATAGCATGTATGTACATTCGTATTAATGTATACATTGGGCAATCGAACACAGTTGTTTGATTGTAAAAAAAATAATGCTCTAAAAACAACAACAACTGCAAGTCATTAGCTCGCTCTTCTTCTTTCGTTTTGAACATTTAATGTTAATTGCAAAGGCAAAACGCCAAAATGTTACAGTTACCGTCGCTAGGCAACGACTGCGTAAGCGATAGTAAAGCAGAAACCGAATAACGGAGCTACGCATATTCTGCTTCGCATTGCGGGCAGATGTATGTAGGTATGTATATGATTTGTTTTATTGACCTCAATAAATAATTCGATTTCGTTATTTAAATATTCTGCTTATTGCATTCAAACTTCGATATTTTGATGGTATCGGTGCCAGTGCTTTTTGATCGTGGCTCATCGCTGCACGGCATTGACACGAGTGGCCGTATTGACTCAATATGGCACGAAAAGACTCAAATGTGAATTTAAATTTGGGCTCAAGTATCGTTTCATAATATCCATCATAGTGTAGGAGCACACTAAGAAAGGCTTTTGGAAAATTCTAGCTCCAAGGGGGTGAAAACGAGCTTTAAACAAGAAAGGGATGCTAAAGTCGGGCCCTGTACCACCCCACAAAAAAGTAATTAAATTAATTAACTAAATTAATTTACTTAATTAACTAAATTAAATATAAAATATTCCATGCATGCATAGATACATTTACATTTACATCAGAATCGTGCCTTATGCGTGTTTGTGTACTTGTACATATGTATGTATGTGTGCATTGGGCCTGGTTATATGGCTATAACTTTCTTTCCGATCATTCAATCATTATGAAACTTGGTATACGGATATATAATTACTAACCTAATGTGACTACCAAATTTTACCAAAATTTCAAGAATTACGGGAGTTATAGAAAATCGTTAATAGGGGGGGAGTGGGGGGGTGGATCAGAAAAAATGAACAAACTCGTCCTTTCTCGGTCTCAGGAGAATCTGTATACCAAGTTTGGTTATTCTAGCTCTTCTACTTTCGGAGATCCTTGCGTTCATACAGACAGACAGACGGACAGACGGACATGGCTATATCGACTCGGCTTGTCATGCTGATCAAGAATATGTATACTTTGTGGGGTCTACCAAGCCTCCTTCTGTGTGTTCCATGTGCACTCGCACAAAACTAATATACCCTTGTACCCTTTGGGTACAGGGTATAAAAATATTAGTTATAGTGGTCATGTTCGTTTAACGAAATAGTTTGGCAAGAACAAAAATGTAACGGACTACTGAAAAATTTTTTGTCAAGAACAGAAAATGTTCATTTAAATACCTTAAATGCGTTCCTACTGGTAACCTTTAAGGTGAAAACATATGGGTAGGTTATGCACACACAAAATAAATACAATTGGAAACATATTGAGCCGGGTTAAGACGGGCAATACCTGCTAGTATCACCATATTTCATGGAGAAACACTGTGCGAAAGTCAGACATGCCAACTGTGCCAATAATTATGTTCGTCACTGTACATGTATAAATGTGCATATACTTGTATGCACACACAAATTCAAAGCGCAGAAGCAACGCAGATCAACCGTCTCCGTTGACTGCCTCTCCGCATATGAATTGAAATTCGCTCACAGATAGGGGATAGATGTCGACAGCTACCAGTCGGCTCAGCAGAAGTGCGACCAGTGCTGCCATTTTAGCATTTTTCCCGCTAAATCTGGCTTATGCACTGACATTTTAACAGTGCGGGAAAAATTCGAAAATAGCGGGTTGCCGGAATTCTAGCTTTGAAACATTTTTTTTTTAGCTTTTTCTAACTTTACTTTATTTTTAACAAAATATTTTGTTCCTATTAGATATGTCTTAAGTGTATAGACAAAGTGTGAATTTAGTTGAATCCAAATTAAGAAATGGGAAGAATTTAAATGCGCTTAACTCCATTTTAAGCTTAAGTTAGGTTTCTGTAATCAAAATGAACCATATTCATAATTATATTAATTTATTTTCAATTTAAGGTACGGAAGTAACAACAAAATTATCCTGACGAGGAGGAAGAGAGTTTAGATGAAATCATAATTTAACTATAGAATTAAAAATTTTTAGCTTGAATGTAATGTGAATTTTCTATTATTATTTTTACAAGAATCTCATATTATTATTATAAATTATGAATTAAGAATATAGAATTAACATGAAAACAGAGAACTGCATAAGTGCCTATTTTTGTGACTCTAAGTATGTATACTTACTGAAAAAGCGGTTGCGGTGTGATCGCCACCGCATACTTTTTTGTCTATTCAGTCACTGCCTTAAAAGGCATTTTTGTATTGCTATGACTGAATCACTTTCGTACTATATCATGGGTGTATGCGGTGTATAATTTACTTTTTATACTCTGTACATAAAATGTACAAGAGTATATTAGGTTTGCGGGAGCTAAAAATGTAACAGGCAGAAGGAGGCGTGGCAGACCCCATTCTTGATCAGCATGACGAGACGAGTCGATCTAGCCCTGTCTGTCTGTCCGTCCGTCCGTATGAACATATGGATCTCAGAGACTATAAGAGATAGAGACACCAAATTTTGCACAAAGATGCCTTATGTGTGTATTCTATACGAGTTTGTTTTATTTTTTTTATTTTCCCCCCCCACTTCCCCCCTATGGGGGTTTTCCTGATTTTCCATTCGTATAATCGCCTATATCTCGGAGGCTATAAAACCTACGGACACAAAATTCTAGTCCCAGATGCCTTATACGCAGCAAATGTGTATTTTGGAATTTCGCTCCCTCCCCTCTCTCCCACGCAAATGCGATTTTTTCTAACTCCGGTCATTCTTGGAATTTCGAACTCAAATTTTGCAAATACCACCAGTTGGATATTATGTGTCCGTATGCCAAGTTTCACTATGATAGACCGATTTAACAAGTTATAGCAATAAATATATTTGCTGCTGCAGCGCTGTTTAAGCGCTGCCCGCGGCTGTTGTTGATGTTGCTGTTTGGTTGACTGCCAACATGTTTACTCAGACACGAATAGATGCGCATAGGCATACATACACTCACACAGACGCAATTGCTATGTAAATGTGCAATTATACAGCATTTACGTGAGTTCGAATACCGAGAAAGGTAAAATCAATCAAATTTTTTTTTTTTAATTTTTTTTTGTTTTCTATAATTATTGTAAACATATGTACAGAGTATTTCAAAGTCGACTTAGCTTTCTTACTTGTTTTAATTTCTATAATTATTCTAAACATACTTGTATGTACAGAGTAAGGGACTTTAGCTTTTCTACTTGTTCATCCCACATTCTTGTTGTCGTTTTCTGGAATCGTACTTATACTCATACGACCACAATACAAATATTGCATGAGCAAGAAACGGTGAGAGAAGAGTTGACAAAATTAATGTAATGATTAGCGAAGCAAAGACCTACATAGTACTCAAACACCGCATATGAAAACCGAAGCGGCGTTTTTCTTATTTTTGCTCATTATGTACGGCAAATTATGAAGTAATTAATTCTTTTTAATTGTGTGGAAATGTATGTGAAATAAGCACATACATATTAGTACAAAATATTAGTAGATATGTACATACATATTAGTACATACATACATACATATGTGCATACATACAAACATACATACATGCACTGAATATGCGAGGTCAACACCGCAAATCATACTTAAGTACAAGTACTGCAGGCAGTGCAGCTGAATTGATCGTGCAGAGCGAACAAAATAAAATAAATTACCGAGTGCGAGAGAACCCAATACTCAATTGATCGCTAAATTATGGTGGTGGTTTTTACTCTCAGAAGTTTCTTTGCATTCACCAACCGCATAAGTACAAAAACAAGAAAGGAATGCTAAAGTCGAGCAGGCTCAACTCTTAAATACCCTGTACCATCCCACAAAAAAGTCATTAAATTAATTAATTTAATTAATTAATTAACTAAATTAATTAACTAAATTAATTTAATTAATTAACTAAATATTAACTAATTAAATATAAAATATTCCATGCGTGCATACATACATTTACATGAGAACCGTGCCTTATGCGTGTTTGTTTCGTACATATGTATGTATGTGTGCATTGGGCCTGGTTATATGGCTATAACTATTCCGATCATTCTATCATAATGAAACTTGGTATACGGATATATAATTACTAACCTAATGTGACTACCAAATTTTAGTTCAAAATTCCAAGAATTACGGGAGTTATCGAAAATCGGTAATAGGGGGGGGGGAGTGGGGGGTTGGATCAGAAAAAATGAACAAACTCGTCCTTTCTCGGTCTCAGGAGAATCTGTATACCAAGTTTGGTTATTCTAGCTTTTATACTTTCGGAGATCCTTGCGTTCATACAGACAGACGGTCAGACGGACAGGCGGGCATGGCTATATCGACTCGGCTTGTCATGCTGATCAAGAATATATATACTTTATGGGGTCTACCAAGCCTCCTTCTGTGTGTTCCATGTGCACTCGCACAAAACTAATATACCCTTGTACCCTGTAATGAGTGAGGAGTACAGCGAAAAGCAGCAATGCAGCTAGCACACTTTATTAGCGGATTGCAACCATTCTTTCTCTTTCCACAAAATTTTTTGCTCTCTTTCCAACAATTCGTTCTCTTTTCTTAACAAATTCAACTCTCTTTCACACAACTGTAATTTTGTAGCGTCACCATGGCAGGCGTCATTGCTGAATTCGTTGCTAGCCCAGGTGACCGTTATGTCTGCATTCTTTTCCGTGGCGTGTGTGAATTATTGTTGGCCGCCGGCTTTCTGTTAAAAGTTTCTGCATATTGCTGGCATAGCGACATACAGTGAGTCACATCTTATTTCGTGCAGGCGGAAATAATTATTTTGAAATGCCATTACATGCTTAATATGAACGATATCCAAAAAGTGTAAACGCCAATTTTTAGATTACTAAATATTTTTAAAGGATCTGTGTTGTTTTCTTCATAATAATATTTAACTAGAAAAATAACAAACAAGAGAGAACACTACAGTCGAGCAAGCCCGACAAAAAAGAAAAATTAAAAAAAATTTTAAATTTTTAGATTAAATTATTAAAATAATGGAATTAATTAATTAAATTAATAAAGAAAAATTATTTAATAGATACATAAAAGACATGTTTATGTTCAGTTTTAACAGCATACATTTCTATCAGGCAGTTTATATGCGTGTATGTATGTAGCACAACGTTGATCCAAAGCAGCAACAACAACAACATCTGCGGGCAGCGCTACCGGCAGAGCTGCAGGCAGCGCATGAGCAGCGATTTATGGCTATAACTTTCTTCAGAATTGACCTATCATGATGAAACTTGGTATACAGACACATAATCACTAACGGGATCTAGCTACCTAGCTCGAAATTCCAAGAACTACGGAAGTTATGGAAAAAACGAATTGTGGGGGAGTGGGGGGGGGGGGTGTATCAGAATAAAAAAATAAACTTGACCTGCCTAGGGCTTATGGGAATCCGGATACCGATTCCATTGTATCTGGCAATTTGTTAATAAATTTAATTAAACAAATTTTCCGTTTTTTTTTTCAATTCTTATGCCCTGTACCCGTACGGTAAAATGGTTTGTGCAAAGTATGTAAGAGGCAGAAGGAAGCATCTATTTCGCCTTAAAATGGAACTGAGTTGGATTTGTTCAAGTTTTTTCATTGATCATATGAATAAATTCTTTTTTAAATGCATAAAAATTTCAAAGGGTATATTAGGTTTGTGCAAAGTATGTAACATGCAGACTCCGTAAAGTATGTACATATATATACAGTGAATCAATAAAGTCTTGGCACAAGCAGAATTTTTTATGAAAAACGTATTTAATACTTATTATTGATGGGCTTTGAAATTTTTTTGTGATGCAGTTAGTAACATTCGGTAATTATCTACACAACACATGTGAAATTGTTCCGTTATCTCTCATACAACTGAAAATATACAAGAAAGAAGAAAGAAATAGCTTGAAAACACATCAAAAAAGTCTTGGCACACAGCATTAATTCGTCGTATATTTGCAAATATAACGGTAGCCTTTACACACCTAATATTTTGTAACATCGCCCTTGGCCTGGATAACTGCTTCTAAGCGCCTACGCATACTTCCGACTAAGTTGGATGTCTCCAAAGGAGTTCCGTGCGTATAGCATCTTTGAGGGAATCCTTTGTATTCTGAATCAGCATGAAGAGAGAAATCGATCTTGACAAGTCCGTCCGTCTGTCTGTCTGGATGAACGCAAGGATCTTAGAAACTATAAAATCTGGAATAATCAAAGTTGATATCCAGATTCTCCTAGGTCCGAGAAAGGACGAGTTTATTTTATTTTTTGGAATTTTCGGAAGTTTACCTGGGTACAGGGTATTTCACTGTCGGGATTGCTCGACTGTAGCGTTCTCTCTTGTTTTTATAATGGTTTTGGCATTTGTAACAATGGGTCGTCGCACAAGTGTAGAACGGCGTGAATTGGTGCTCATGCATTATAAAACAGGCTGGAGTCACCGAAAAGTAGCGGACCTCGTAGATCTGAGTCTAAGTACGGTGCAGAGAATCACCGATAAAGGCCGAAATGCGCCAAATAAGATTATCACGGACTCTGGTGAGCGGCCGTAACTTCGAAAAATTAAAGAAAACCCAATGCCGTCAGCTCCAAAATTGGCCGTACAAGTAGATGAAGACCTGGGAAAGAAATACTCTCCAGGATACCAAGTTAGTTATTCTAGCTCTTATACTTTTCTGCGTTCATACATACAGACGGACAGACAGACAGATAGGGCTAGATCGACTCGTCTCGGCATGCTGATGAAGAATATTTATACTTTGTGGGGTCTGCCACGCCTCTTCTGTCTGTTACATTTTCAGCTCCCGCAAACCTAATATACTCTTGTACATTTTATGTACAGAATATAAATAGAACAAATGGTTTGTTCGGCAAAATCAATTTATTTTATTCAAAATCGTCTCCTTCTGCTTCAAAAAGGTAGAAGTCGCACGGTGCCATATCAGGTGAATACGGCGAGTGGATAATGGTTTAAAATGTGATTTTTGGTCAAACAATCTGTCACAAGCGTCGATCGATGAGAGCAATTTTTGGTCGTCAATCAATTTGTGCGGAACAAACCGTGCACACACCTTTCGTAAGCCCAAATGTTCGGTCAAAATGCGATAGATCGATGTTTTGGAGATGTTTAATTCCATTTCCATCAATTTCAATGATGATTTCGGCTGATTTCTGATGAATTCACGCACAGTTTCGATGGAATTTTCGGTGATCACGAATCTTGATTGGCCCACACACGACCACTTTGAAAACGTTGAAGCCACTCGTGCACGGGATAGGCAATCATCGCCATAAACTTGTTCCATCAATTGAAACGTTTCGGTAAAAGTTTTACCAATTTGAAAACAAAATTTAATGTTGGCTCTTTGTTCGAAGCTCATTTTCGCACCGATAACACAAACATACTGACACTTAAAACGCAATAACTTCACTTCCAATCGATGAAATGTCATGAAATTCTCACTGGACAATCGATAAAGATAGCAGATTCTAACTCACCAGTCGACATATAGATAGCGGCACCGGGGGGCGCTAGATTCAAAAAGTCCTGTTTACTTTGGAAAGCACCTTGTATGATGATATAACTGACATAACGGATAAGAAAAAGCAAAAGCTTTTCTTTAATCATTACCTATTTTCTGACAATCCCGGGCAAACATCCGCTTATTTAAACTATTCATTTGGACCTTTGGTACCTGGCGCCATTGTTTAGCATCGAGAAATTATTGTTTATAATCAATGTTACATGAATTTCTTTTAGCTCATCTACTAGGTTTTCGTAAGCATTCAGATCCTTGATTTGTTCTCCAAGTCTCAATAACTTATCTGCAATTGAATTCAACTCTTCTGCTCCATTTCTATGATCTAACAATACCTGAGCATTTCATTATTTTACTGCTTGCGCAGCTCGTTGCCGAGCATTTCCTAGCGAATAGCCACCATTTGACACACATTTGACATTAAGCAAATATTGTTAGTACATAAGACTTTATATACATAAATAGTATATAAACCAAATCTCTATATATATAAAACAGTTTGTCCTGACTGACTGACTGACTGATTGGCAATCAACGCACAGCCCAAACGGTAAGAGCTAGGAAGCTGAAATTTGGACACAAGATCCCTCTTATAGTGAAAGTGAGCACTAAGAAGGGGTTTCGGAAAATTCGAGCTCCAAAGGGGGGAAAACGAGCTCCAACGTTTGTATGAAAAATCTACAATTTTTATCCGATTAACTTCAAACTTAGTTTGTATACTCTCAAAAAGAATACAAGAAAACTGTATACTTGGTTTTTCACAATTTTTCCTGGGGCATGAAAAAGGGGGGGTTTTCCGTGGAAAAATTGAAACACAACCAACACCCCACAGCCCAAACGGTAAAAGCTAGGAAACTGAAAACTGGGCTCAAGTATCCTATCATGGTGTAGATGCGCACTAAGAAGGGATTTTGGAAAATTCGAGCTCCAAAGGGGGGAAAAGTAGCTCCAAAGTTTGTTTGAAAATTCTGCATTTCTGAATCGATCAACTTTAAATTTGGTTTTTATAATCTATAAAAGAATACAAACAAAACTGCATACTCGGTTTTTCTTTGTGTTGGAGCTTGAATTATTGGGGTTTTAATATTTATTCATTTTTTCAAATGAAAAGTTTGTGTTATAAATTTTGTCCGATCGATTTCAAATTTGGGTAATATAATCTACGTAACTAAAATTACAACTTTGCATTTAACGATTTTTAAAATATGCATTTTACAAATGCAGGCAGAACAAACAATACAAAATATCAAACAGTTGGGGACAACTAAGTATACATACACACACACATACATATATACAAGCAGCTGTTCGTGTAGTTGCGTGCAAACGGTTGAAGTAGCCAAAGCAAAATGTGAGACACTAATGTGTGAATGTTCATTTGTACAAATGTATGTACATATATACATACATACATATGTATAAAAGTACATTCGTCTTGCACTGACAGGGCAAGAAATGTTAATTAATTAAAAGTTATTAACATTATAACATAAACATTTTTATGTTATTTTTTCTTTATTTAGTACATTTGGCATAAGGGATTTTAGGACAACGGACTACAAGGGCGTACGATGGTTGGGCAGGGGGGACATTGCTCCCCTTAGAAAGAATTTCGCATTATGAATTACACCAGCACCATTTGTATTACATACGTACATACATATATACATACGTCTGTATGTATAGTATGTACATATGTACATCAATAAGTATGTATGTACGTACATACATTCTTATATACATATATAGGTTTGTATGTATGCAGTGGGCCATCGAACACTGTTGTTTAATTGTAATAAATAGTGTTCTATGTTTTCAAATCAAAATTTTTAAAACAACAACAACAAGTTATTGGCTCGCAAAACTTCTTTCGTTTTGATAATTTACGGCTGTTAATTGCATACGAAAAATGCCAAAAGTTTACAGTTACCGTACACACACAAATACATTTGTATGTATGTATGTACATATGTGTACAGTGAACAATCGAATACAGTATTATAATCAATAACTCTCAAACGATGTTTTTCGATGTATTTGTATTCGACATGTATTACGATATATCAACACAAGTATCGATATTTTCGATATATCGCATTTAATTTTATTATTGGGGTTTTAATATTTATTCACTTTTTCAAATGAATAGTTTGTGTTATAAATTTTGTCCGATCGATTTCAAATTTGGGTAATGTAATCAACATAACTATATCAACAAATTGGCATTCAACGATTAAAATATAGCAATATGTTTTTTTACTTGCCATATATCAAATATCAAATAGTTGGGGACATCGCATACACACACTCACACATACATACAACAAGCAACAGTTCGTGCCTATGTGTGCCCATGCATACATACATATGTACATGCATATGTATGTATGCCTGTATATGTATGTAGCATGTACATACAAAACAACAACAACAACTTTAAGTTGTTGGCTCGCACATCTTCTTTCGTTGTGACCATTTAATGTTAATTGCAAAGGCAAAACGCCAAAAGTTTACAGTTACCGTCGCTAAGCAACGACTGCGTAAGCGATAGTAAAGCAGAAACCGAATAACGGAGCTACGCATATTCTGCTTCGCATTGCGGGCAGATGTATGTATGTATGATTTGTTCTTATTGATCTCAATAAATAATTAGATTTTATTATTTAAATATTCTGCTTATTGCATTCAAACTTCGATATTTTGATGGTATCGGTGGCTTCAACTATCGAAAGTTTTACTCTAGCAAATTCAGATGAGAATTGTCAGTGCTTTTTGATCGTGGCTCATCGCTGCACGGCATTGACACGAGTGCCGTGTTTCATATTCCGAGTTTGTGCGTGACCGTATTGACTCAATATGACACGAAAAGGCTCAAATGTGAATTTAAAATTAGGATATACCCTTATAATTATTCCCCCTTTTTTGCAAATCGTCTATCTTAAAACGTTGCGTTATCTCTATATATAAAACAGTTTGTCCTGACTAATTGGTGATCAACGCACAGCCCAAACGGTAAAAGATGAAATTTGGACTCAAGTATCTTTTCATAGTATCCATCATAGTGTAGGAGCACACTAAGAAAGGCTTTTGGAAAATTCTAGCTCCAACGGGGGGAAAACGAGCTTTAAAAATATTAGTTATAGTGGTCATGTTCGTTGAACGAAATAGTTTGGCAAGAACAAAAATGTAACGGACTACTGAACAATTTTTTGTCAAGAACAGAAAATGTTCATTTAAATACCTTAAATGCCTTCCTACTGGTAACTTATAAGGTGAAAACATATGGGTAGGTTATGCACACACAAAATAAATACAATTGGAAACATTATATTGAGCCGGGTTAAGACGGGCAATACCTGCTAGTTATATATAAATGATGTGTGCTAAGTTTGGTTTAGGTAGCATTTGAAATGTGGATGCTATTGACAAAATTCTGTAGCGGGGGAAAAAATAAAATAAACTCGTCCTTTCTCGGATCTATGATAATCTGGATACCAACATTGGTTGTTCCAGCTTTTATAGTTTCTGAGATCCTTGAGTTCATCCAGACGGACATTTCTAGATCGATTTCTCGCATCATGCTGACCAAGAATATACATATGTATCGGAGATGCTTCCTTCTACATGTTACATACTTTGCACAAACCTAATATACCCATTTTACCCTGCGGGTACAGGGCATAAAAATTAAAAAATACACGGAAAATTGGTGTAAATAAATTTGTTAACAAATTGCCAGTTACAATGGAAGAAGAATAATTTGAATTCAGCTAATCATTCCCTATTGCTAGCGAACATAGGCAACTGCACGAAATAAGCTGTGACCTAAAATCCCTTTTATTTTGTGGTATTTTTATACCCTGTACCCAAAGGGTACAAGGGTATATTCGTTTTGTGCGAGTGCACATGGAACACACAGAAGGAGGCGTGGTAGACCCCACAAAGATATATTCTTGATCAGCATGACAAGCCGAGTCGATATAGCCATGTCCGTCTGTCCGCCTGTCCGTCTGTCTGTATGAACGCAAGGATCTCCGAAAGTGTAAAAGCTAGAATAACCAAACTTGGTATACAGATTCTCCTGAGACCGAGAAAGGACGAGTTTGTTCATTTTTTCTGATCCAACCCCCCACTCCCCCTATTACCGATTTTTGATAACTCCCGTAATTCTTGGAATTTTGAACTGGTAGTCACATTAGGTTAGTAATTATATATCCGTATACCAAGTTTCATTATGATAGAATGATCGGAAAGAAAGTTATAGCCATATAACCAGGCCCAATGCACACATATGTACATACATATGTACAAGTACACAAACACGCATAAGGCACGATTCTGATGTAAATGTAAATGTATGTATGCATGAATGGAATATTTTATATTTAATTAGTTAATTAATTAAATTAATTTAGTTAATTAATTTAATTAAATTAATTTAATTACTTTTTTGTGGGGTGGTACAGGGTATTTAAGAGTTGAGCCTGCTCGACTTTAGCATTCCTTTCTTGTTCTATTTAAATATTATTATTAAGAAAACAATACAGATCCTTTAAAAATATTTAGTCATCTAAAAATTGGCGTTTAAAATTTTTGGAGCTGAAATTTGGACTCAAGTATCCTTTCATAGTCTAGATGCCTCCCCTCCAAAGGGGGGAAAACAGGCTCCAACGTTTGTATGTAAAATCTACAGTTTTCATCTGATTAACTTCGAACTTAGTTTGTATACTCTCAGAACAATTCCAGAAAAACTTTATACTTGGTTTTTTGATATTTTTTTTGGGGCCCCAAATATGGGAGTTTTCCTGTAAAACAAATGTTGGGGCACAAAAGCAAACCGCGTCAACAGCCCACAGCCCACACGGTTCTAGCTCCAAAGGGGGGAAACAGGCTCCAACGTTTGTATGAAAAATCCGCATTTTTTAGACGATCGACTTAAAACTTGGTTTCTAAAATCAATAAAAGAATACAAAGAAAACTGAATACTCGGTTTTTTAAATTTTTTGTTGGAGCTCGAATTCCAAAGGGGGGGAAAAGTAGCTCCAAAGTTTGTCTGAAAAATCCGCATTTTTCAACCGATCGACTTAAAACTTAGTTTCTAAAATCAGACAAAATTAAAGAATACAAACAATACTGCATACTTAGATTTTCGAAATTTGTGTTGGAGCTTGAATTATTGGTGTTTTAATATTTATTCACTATTTGAAATGAAAAGTTTGTGTTATAAATTTAGTCCGATCGATTTCAAATTTGGGTAATGTAATCTACGTAACTAAATCTACAACTTTGCATTCAAGGATTTTCAAAATATGCATTTTACAAAAGCAGGCAGAACAAACAATACAAAATATGAAACAGTTGGGGACAACTAAGTATACATACACACACATACAAACAGCTGTTCGTGTAGTTGCGTGCAAACAATTGAAATAGCCAAAGCAAAATGTGAGACACTAATGTGTGAATGTACATACATACATACATATGTATGTGCACATCTATGTATGTACATATGTATCTACATATGTATGTATGTACATTCGTCTTGCACTGACAGAGCAAGAAATGTTAATTAATTGAAATTTTTTTCTTTGTTTAGTGCATTTGGCATTAGGGTTTTCATTAATAACTTTATGCAGCAACAACAAATATCAAATAGTTGGGGACATCACATACACACACTCACACACACAACAAGCAACAGTTCGTGTCTATGTGTGCGGTTCTCTACGTACGGTTGAAAAAGTAAAGAGAAACATACATATGTATGTATGTGTGTATGCCTGTGTATGAATTAGAGTTGGGCACGGGCCGTGTTTTTTGTCGTGGCACTTCGTGCCACGCGTGGGCCCGCGTGTTCGTGTTGTAAATTCCGATTTCGTGCGTGGCCGTGCGTGTTCGTGTTGAGCCAAAAAGGCACGACAAAACACGCACGAAGAAACACGAAAGAACACGAACATAGCACGAAATAAAATGAACAACTAAAGTAATAAAAAAACGAATGTTGGGTAAATAATCAAAATATATCGATAATTCGATTACTTTTAGCGTTTGCCCATATTTTAGAACACAAGCTAAATACATTTTTAGACAATTCATTATCAACAAAAGTTTTGTCTGTGACATATGATAATATAAGTGCTAAGCTTAAGATTGACCTCGCTAAGCAGCAGTTGGCATTTACCACCGACCTTTGGACAGATATGTATACACAGCGGACTTTCATATGTCTTAGTGCCCACTATATTACAGATTTGTTTGAACTTAAAGTTGCTATGTTAGGTGTAAAAGAATTTGTACTTTCTAAAACAGGATCTAATATTTTGGAACAAGTCAATTCTATACTTGATGAATATGAGCTACGAAACAGTCTTAAGAGTAGTGTCATAATAACAGACAATGGTTCAAATGTTGTTTCCGCATTTAGCCACCACAAAAGGCTTTCTTGTCACAATCTTAATTTAGTTAAAAAATTGGTAAAATATTTTAAACATTCAGAGCGTAATTGCAAGCTGAGCAAAACTTTAAAACAGGAAGTAAGCACAAGATGGAATTCAATCTATATTATGCTAAATAGCATTTATGATGTTAAATTAGAAATCCAGCATTTGTTACTGGAAAAAAATGAATTAAAACGTATTTCAGGGATTGACTTTGACCTGATGCATGACTTATTCAATTTTCTCAAACCATTTAAAGAATGCTCAGAGAAGCTTAGTTCTGAAAAAGAATCAACAATTGTTATATTTGCGTTGTGGTCTGAAAAGCTGAAGAACCACTGCGACTGGGGCGTTGTCGATTCTGCTGTTATAACAAAACTAAAGAATCTAACCTTAAATTCTTTAAAAAAAACGTTTTGAACCAACCACAGTTCATTTATTGGGGCTATTTTTGAATCCACCTTTTAAGGAAATGAACTTTTTAAGTCCCGATAAAAAGGGGCACGTCATTCTGACACTAAAATCGATGCTAGCTGAAATAAATGATAGCTTAAATAACGATTTAACACTTGAATAAGAAAACGAAGCACCCAATAGTCAACACGACTTTTCAGAATTTTTGGACACTAATAATTAAAAAAAAAAATTAAATTGGACAGGTCAAGAATGGATATTGAAATAGATGATTATATAAGTAGTGTTGTTGATCCAGGAATTTGTGTGCTAACATTCTGGAAAAAATCAACAAAATTTAAAATGCTAAGGCAATTATCAAGGCATATACTCAATATCCCTGTCAGCTCTGCAACAAGCGAACGAGTTTTTTCCACTTCTGGACATATTTTAAATGAGCGACGTACTCGGCTTCTTAGCTCAAATATTGATAAGATAATCTTTCTGAATAAAAATTTGTAATGTTTATGTACATATATATATATTTTTCTTTTTTTAAATTTTTATATTTAATATATAAAAAGTTCGTGTTGGGCCGTGTTAAGAAAAATTTTCGTCGTGCGTGCGCGTGCGTGTTTCTAAAAGTTAATTTCGTGGCCGTGTCGTGTCGGGCCGAAAATAGCCGGCCCGTGCCCATCTCTAGTATGAATATAGCACGTACATTCGTATTTATGTATACATTGGGCAATCGAACACAGTTGTTTGATTATAAAAAAATAATGCTCTAAGAACAACAACAACTGCAAGTCATTGGCTCGCTCTTCCTCTTTCGTTTTGACCATTTAATGTTAATTGCAAAGGCAAAACGCCAAAAGTTTACAGTTACCGCCGCTAGGCAACGACTGCGTAAGCGATAGTACTATAAAGCTAGGTACACACGATGCAAACAATTTGCAGCAAGTTGAAAATAATTTGCAGCAAAAGTTTGCACAAATGTTTACACCTATGCAAATATTGCAAGAAAATTTCTTGCTTCAATCAATTTTTGTTTTGCACGCAAACTTTTGCATGGCTAATTCGTGCAATATATTGCGTTAATGTCTACACGTGTTTTCATTTTTTGTTTGCAGTGCTTGCAAGTGACACTCATTTGCAAGTTCTGTTGTTTTGTGAAAGTCAAGGAATATAAGGGCACGCATAGCGTTGTGCTAATGGTGTTAGCAGATGCAAGCTATAAATTAATTTACTTCGATGTAGGAGGCAAAGGAAGAATTTCTGATGGAGGAATTTTTAACGCATGTAATGAACAACTTAATGTTCCTGAGGAGCAGCCACTTCCAGGTCGAGATCTAAAGGTGCCCTTTTTACTTGTAGCGGATGAAACCATATCCATTCAGAAATCAACCAGCTCCAAATCGTGTTTTTAACTACCGTCTTTCCAGAGCAAGAAGAGTGGTAGAAAATGTTTTTGGCATAATGGCAAATAGATTTCGGGTTTTAAGAAAACCATTGGAACTTGGGCCAGAAAAGACAATAGATGTCTCTGCAATTTGCGCATTACATAACTGGTTGATGGCCAAGAAAGAGTCAAAACAAAAATATTCTCCGAATGGAACATTCGACAATGAAGTTGATGGAGAAGTGGTACCAGGTACTTGGCGTAACGATCTGACGTTAGAAGGAAACTGCATACCAATTCAAAGAAATACGCAAAACTCTACTGAAGCAAAAGATATACACGAAGAATTTAAAATTTTTTTTGTTTCGCCTGATGGTGAACATGGTGTCATGGAAATATAAACTAATATAAAATAAGTAATTACTACGATATGTGCAATAAATTGTACTACATACCAAATTTTGAATTTTATAATTATTTCCGGCGTCATTTTTAATATATTTAAGCGCATCGGAAAACTCCCATTTGCTGGTATTGTTGTCCGATGTACCCTGGCCACTCTTTTTTTTGCTTCACTCTGCGCACCTCTTGCAAAAATTGAGCGCGCAAATGATGAATTTTTGTTTTTATTTCATCATCACTTTTGTCTAATTTTTCAGCAATTTCGCGATAAGCATTTTGCTTTTTATGCTTATTTTTATAGTCTGCTGACGATACATTCCATAAAACAGAATTCTCGTACAATTCAATTAATTTTATCGTTTTCTCGCGATCCCACATGTTGCTTTGCTTGCTGCAATATTGCGACTGAAAGCAAACAGCACATGCAAACAAGCAAGCAACTGACGCAACCAAGATAACGGTAAAATAATGTATACAGACTACAAGCAAAAAATATTGCTGCCAAAAAATTTTGCAAGTTCTTTGTTTGCAGCAAAATGGTTGCACTCGTGTTTATACGTGCAAATTTTTTTGCATCGTGTGTACCTAGCTTAAAGCAGAAATCGAATAACGGAGCTACGCATATTCTGCTTCGCACTGCGGGCAGACGTATGTATGTACATATATGATTTGTTCTTATTGATCTCAATAAATAATTAGATTTTATTATTTAAATATTCTGCTAATTGCATTCAAACTTCGATATTTTGATGGTATCGGTGGCTTCAACTTTCGAAAGTTTAACTCTAGCAAATTGAGATGAGAATTGTCAGTGCTTTTTGATCGTGGCTCATCGCTGGACGGCATTGACACGAGTGCCGTGTTTCATATTCCGAGTTTGTGCGTGGTCGTATTGAATATGGCACGAAAAGGCTCAAATGTGAATTTAAAATTGGGCTCAAGTATCGTTTCATAATATCCATCATAGTGTAGGAGCACACTAAGAAAGGCTTTTGGAAAATTCTAGCTCCAACGGGGGGAAAACGAGCTTTAAAAAATATTAGTTATAGTGGTCATGTTCGTTTAACAAAATAGTTTGTCAAGAACAAAAATGTAACGGACTACTGAACAATTTTTTGTCAAGAACAGAAAATGTTCATTTAAATACCTTAAATGCCTTCCTACTGGTAACCTTTAAGGTGAAAACATATGGGTAGGTTATGCACACACAAAATAAATACAATTGGAAACATATTGAGCCGGGTTAAGACGGGCAATACCTGCTAGTCGTTCATATTTTGCCTGTAATGGCATTTCGAAATAAATATTTCCGCCTGCACAAAATAAGCTGTGACTCACTGTACGTCGCTATGCCAGCAATATGCAGAAACGTCCAACAGAAAGCCGTCGGCAAACAGAAATTCACACGCCACGGAAAAGAATGCAGACATAACGGTCACCTATGCTAGCAACGTATTCAGCAGTGATGCCTGCCATGGCGCCGCCACAAAATTACAGTTGTGTGAAAGAGAGTTGAATTTGTTAAGAAAAGAGAACGAATTGTTGGAAAGAGAGCAGAAAATGATGCGGAAAGAGAACAAATGGTTGCAGCAGTGCTGTCATTTTAGCTTTTTTCCCGCTAGATCTGTCCTTTTTTTGTGCGGGAAAAAATCGAAAATATCGGGTTGCGGGAATTCTAGCTTCAAAAAAATTATTTAGCCTTTTTCTAGCTTTACTTTATTTTTTATCATATATTTTTTTATCTTTGTTAACACTTAAAATCATGAATATAAGCAGTGATAAACGACTCTCGATAATAAAATCTGTCAATATAACTCCAGCATAAGCCGTTTCTTTCTTCTTCGCTGCGTTAAGATATGTCTAAAGTGTAAAAATAAAGTGTTCGCGAAGTGGAGCGGGTCTTCAGCCAGGTGAATTTAGCTAAATCCAAATTAAGAAATGGGATGAATTTAAATACGCTTAACTACATTTTAAGCGTAAGTTATGTTTTTTGTAAGCAAAATAAACCATATTCATAATTATATTCATTAATTTTCAATTTAAGATACCGACTTAATCGTAACAAATCCGAACTGTAACTGAACAACTGTAGAATGTTTAGCTTGATTTTAATGTAAATTTTCTATTATTATTTTTACAAAAATCTCATATTATTATTATGAATGAAGAATATTGAATTAATATGAAAACATTAAAACAGATATTTCCTTAAATTTAACCAAGAAAATAGTGTTTTTAAAGCCGGCTTGTTTTTTATCTTATTTTGCCTTGGATTTAGCTTCTTTTTAGCTTTATTTTTTTTGGCAATCTAGCTGTTTTTGCTCAAAAAATTATGACAGCACTGGGTTGCAGTCCGCTAATAGCTAGCTGTTCGGCTATGAACCGAATGAGAGCTGTCGCACTTCGGATAGCCCGACTGGGACGGTCGCATTCGTGCTCTCCGTGAGCGAATTTCAATTCATATGTGGAGAGGAAGTCAACAGAGACGGTCGATCCGCGCCGCTTATGCTCTTTGAATGTGCGTACACATACAGTGAAACCAACAATTATTCGTACACTCTTTACTTTGGACTTTAATGGTCTACATCTTTGCAGTTATTTAATATATACAAAAAATTTTAATTTCAAATGAACACTTAATATTTATATTTCATATTTTTAAAACAATAACAAACCATTTCATAATTGGTAATGGAAAAAACTTAATCTAATCAAAAAAAGGCATGTTAATACGTCCATAAATTATTCGTACAGTTACACTTTTTCCAATTATTTTTCATTAAATTTACATCTAATTTAAATGTTTATATTTTGTAGGCCCGCCTTTGGCCTTAATAACGGCTTGTAAACGCCGGTGTATGCTTTTACCCAAATTATTGGACTCCTTTTGATCAATTTGCTTAATTATTTGGATGTGATGTGCTGCCTTTTCCTTATCTCAAGTAATTCCCATAAATGCTCTATGGGATTCAAATCTGGTGATTGGGGTGGAGATTTAAGCTGCTTGCACTGATATATCAGCCAGTCTTGTACCAAATATGATGCATGTTTCGGGTCATTGTCTTGTTGAAACAAGAATTTCTTGGGATCGAGTCCGAGCTTTGTGGCACTTGCATGTAAATTTGTTTCCAAAATACTTTTATAAATGTGCTTTTTCATTTTTTTGTCTATGAGCACCATGTTTCCAGGTCCAGATGAAGCTATACACCCCCAAACTATTACATTTCCTCCGCCATGCTTGACGGTGGGAATAATGTTTTTCTCTTTCATGGCTTCATTCGCTTTTCGCCAGATTTTGGGAGGGCCGTCGTATCCAAAAATGTTATATTTGGATTCATCACTAAAGATAACATTTTCCCAAAATGAATCTGGTTCATTAATATACAGTTTGGCGAATTCCAGCCTCTTTATTTTATTAACTGCCGATATAAATGCCATGAACACCTGGATCTCAGAGACTATAAGAGGTAGAGACACGCAAGTTTGTTTTATTTTTTTGATTTCCCCCACTTCCCCCCCTATGGGGGTTTTCCCGATTTTCCATTCGTATAATCGCCTATATCTCGGAGACTATAAGTCCTAGGGACACCAAAGTCCAAGATGCCTTATGTGTATGAATGCGTATGTTGGAATTTCCCTCCCTCCCCCCTCTCCCATGCAATTCGTAACTCCCGTAATTCTTCGAATTTCGAACTTAAATTTTGTAAATACCCCCTGTTAGTATTTATGTGTCCGTATGCATAGTTTCACTATGATAGACCGATTTAACAAGAAATTATAGCCATAAATGTATTTGCTGCCCACGCGCTGCCCGCAGCTGTTGTTGATGCTGATACTTTGGTTGACTGAAAACATGTTTACACATACACGAATAGGCGCGCATAGACATTCATAAACTCACATAGACGCAATTGCTATGCAAATGTGCAATTATACACCCTTTACGTGAGTTCGAATACCAAGAGAGGTAAAATCGATTAAATTTTTTTTAATTCTCTCAATTTTTTTAATTTCTATAATTTTTCTAAACATATATACAGAGTATTTCAAAGTCGGGACACCCGACTTTAGCTTTTTTAATTGTTTTCTTTTTAGGTTGAGCCCCCAAATGTGATCTTGTGTATCATAGAATGTTTATTGGTTTATCGGTATCGTTATCAATGATACCGAGATATATGATATAGTTTAAAATAGGAATATAATGTAAAATGATGATGGCGAATATTAGCATATGCAGCTAATGCACTCTGGGTCGACGGCTGACTTCTCTGACGGCTTCTCTCTGCTTCTTCTTCTGACTGCTGCCTTCTGCTTCTTTCTTTACGGCTGACGACTGTGTTTGTAGTGCGGCTGACAACTAAGTACATTTCTACTGACTGCTTAAAACCAAAATGAGTACCGAGTACTGATGGCGATGCTGCTTCTAGGTGTTCCGCCATTCTCACTATCCTGCCTTCCCATCTTTCATGTATGCATATGTACAGTGATCTTAGATGTTAACAATATTGCTACAGTATGTTTATATACAGTGGTCTTACGTAATAACAATATTGCTACGGCTCGGCTATCCTGACATTGAGGAACTCCTGGTCCTCGTAGTCATACTTCTTATCACTATACTACTTACACCATATTTTTTGTTACAATTTTTAACATTTTTCTTGTTTTCCCTGTTATTATTTTCATCGTTTTTCGTTTCATTGCTTTTATTTTCTATTGCACGGTTTTCGTTTGTGTTTTGTATTACATTTTCATTAACGTTTGTATTTTCTATACTATTATTGGTTTTATCAATCCACGGTTTCATGTTATGAATGGCCCATATCCCAGAATAGCGAATTTGTGTTCGTTGGAATACTTCTATGTCTTGAACAACATACCGATCATTGTCTAAAACTTTAGAAAATTCATACGGCCCTTTGAATTTTGGTACTATTTTGTGAGAAACTCCTGGTTGTGAGTTAAAATTTTTAACCATTACGTAATCGCCTTTTGAAAAAACTCTAGAACTCTAAATCCTACTTTCCAACTTACAACTACTCATCATTAGGCATCCTAACGACGCGTTGCGTAGCTGGTAGCCGTGCGTCGTTACACGTCCCCCCTCCCTAGGTTGAACATGATTCGGTTGGGGGGAACGGCCGCCAGCGTCACCATTGGAAGTCTTCCCACGCCCGCCATCCGTCGCAAGCCATGCGACTCCGCCTGTGAGAACATCACCCAACCAATGGGCTTTGTGGTGCCGTCGATCTTCTCCAGGACCACCATCGGCAGCTCGCTGGCCGTGCCATCGGGCTCCCTGCCCCACGTCACAAACACCGGCCAGGGGACTCGAGGCTGCGCCACATGCGGCACCGTATGCCGCACATGCGGCACCGTATGCCGCACATGCAGCTCTTGTAGGCATTTGGCGTAAGCCAGGCGCGCTTCCACGCTCTGCATGGCCCATTCCAGCCGTCGGCGCTGCTCGCTCTGCTCACGCTCATTCCGCTGGCGCTCGTGCTTCCGCTGCTCCTGCTGCCGCTGCTCCTGCTGCCGCTGCTCCTGCTGCCGCTGCTCCTGCTGCCGCTGCTCCTGCTGCCGCCGCCTCTCGCGTCTTTGTTGCTCCTCCAGCTGCCCCCGCAAAGCTGAAATCAAGTGCTTTCGTTGCAATAAAACTGGGCATATGTCAACAGAGTGACCATCTTCGGCCAGCGTAAATGTTGTATATGAAGCAAAGCGTCTCAGGGAGATAAAAATTAATGATGCTGTGGTCAATGCACTTGTCGACAGCGGAGCAGACGTCTCAATAATGAGAAAGGCACCATTTTACAAAATCGGCGGCGCCAAATTGCAAAGCAACGTGGCTACACTTCGAGGCTTGGGCACTAACAGGATACGCCCGGTGGGTCAATTTCTAGCAGAGGTGGAGATCGACAATATGAAGGTGTTACACAAGTTCTTGGTAGTGGTTGATGGTGACATTGGATTCGACGCGCTGCTTGGGTACGACTTTCTATCAAAGTTTAATGTCGCGGTGACGGCGGCTGGATTTAAGTTTTCTCCCCCTGCTGGGGAGGAGACTCAGGAGAATAATCAGATAAGTATTTATAATGTAGTTGAGACAAATACTGCACCAAGCCGCATTGCCATCAATGAAGAATCTGCAGTGAAGCAGCAGATCGACGAGTGGCTGGCCGCAGGCATAATCCGGCGCTCGTCTTCGGACGTCGCCAGTCGTATTGTGATAGTCAAGAAGAAAGATGGAACCAATCGGATTTGCGTTGACTATCGACAGCTCAACAAGATGGTTCTACGAGATTGTTTCCCAGTGCCAGTGGTCGACGATGTTTTGGCCAAGCTGCAGGATGCTAAATTTTTTACTGTAATGGACCTGGAAAACGGATTTCTTCATCCCGTCGAGAAAGGAGGAGAGCCATTGCACACATTGCATGTTGACCATCTCGGACCTATGGACGCCACAGCGAAGCAATATAAATACATTTTTGCTATAGTCGACGCATATATAGTACTAAGTTCGTATGGCTGTATCCGACAAAGACAACAAGCTGCGAAGAAGTTCTTAAAAAGCTCGACAGCTGGTCGGATTTCTTCGGTAATCCCAGTCGCATCATCAGTGACCGAGGAGTACATGAACAAAAATGGTATCGAGCATGTTTGGAGCACCACCGGAGTGCCCAGAGGAAACGGCCAAGCTGTCATCAGAGAGTCCTGAAAAATGGTTTAAGTTTGTGGCTAGAGTACAGAAGGTCATAAACAGCACCATTCATGTATCAACGAAGAAGTCGCCATTCGAACTCATGATTGGCGTAAAGATGAGAACTACGGCGGAAAATGAGGTGTTGCAACTGCTGGAAAAGGAGATATGCGACAACTTTGATGAAGAAAGGCAGAAAATAAGACAAGCAGCGAAGGAGGACATACAGAGAGCACAGGAAAGATACAAAAAGCAGTTCGATAACAAGAAAGGAATGCTAAAGTCGAGCAGGCTCAACTCTTAAATACCATGTACCACCCCACAAAAAAGTAATTTAATTAATTAATTAATTTAATTTAATTAATTAACTAAATTAATTTAATTAATTAACTAAATATTAACTAATTAATTATAAAATATTCCATGCATGCATACATACATTTACATTTACATCAGAATCGTGCCTTATGCGTGTTTGTGTACTTGTACATATGTATGTATGTGTGCATTGGGCCTGGTTATATGGCTATAACTTTCTTTTTGATCATTCTATCATAATGAAACTTGGTATACGGATATATAATTACTAACCTAATGTGACTACCAAATTTAAGTTTAAAATTCCAAGAATTATGGGAGTTATAGAAAATTGGTAATAGGGGGGGAGTGGGGGGTTGGATCAGAAAAAATGAACAAACTTGTCCTTTCTCGGTCTCAGGAGAATCTGTATACCAAGTTTGGTTATTCTAGCTCTTATACTTTCGGAGATCCTTGCGTTCATACAGACAGACAGACGGACAGACAGACGGACAGACGGTCAGACGGACAGACGGACATGGCTATATCGACTCGGCTTGTCATGCTGATCAAGAATATATATACTTTGTGGGGTCTACCAAGCCTCCTTCTGTGTGTTCCATGTGCACTCGCACAAAACTAATATACCCTTGTACCCTTTGGGTACAGGGTATAAAAAGAACGGAAGAACGAATATGGTTATAAATTGGGTGTCCGAGCCGCAATCCGCCGAACACAATTCGTAGCTGGGAGAAAGCTAGCCAGCAGATCTGGGACCATATGAAATTACAACAAGTAAAAAAGCTAAAGTCTGGTGTCCCGACTTTGAAATACTCTGTACATATGTTTACAATAATTATAGAAAAAACAAGAGAGAACGCTACAGTCGAGCAAGCCCGACAGTGTAATACCCTGTACCCAGGTAAACTTCCGTCACTGAGTTATATGCGCCCATAGCAGCAGCAAAAAGAGGAAGAAGACGAGCGAACTTGTTGCTGCAGTTTGTGGGGGTTGTACTGGCGAGAATTTGTTTCGCTAATAACTTTTCTTAGAATTGACCGAATTAAATAAAATTTTATACAACAGTAGACAATTATATATAAATTATGTGTGCAAAGTTTAGTTTAGGTAGCATTTGAAATGTAGACGCTATTGACGAAATTCTGTAGCGGGGGAAGGGGGGGGGGGGGGGGGGAAATTCCAAAAAATAAAATAAACTCGTCCTTACTCGGACCTAGGAGAATCTGGATGCCAACTTTGGTTATTCCAGCTTTTATAGTTTCTGAGATCCTCGCGTTCATCCAGACGGACGGACGGACATGTCTAGATCGATTTCTCTCATCATGCTGATCAATAATATATATACTTTATGGGGTCGGAGATGCTTCCTTCTGTATGTTACATACTTTGCACAAACCTAATATACCCTTTTTACCCTACGGGTACAGGGTATAAAAATAAGAAAATGTAAAAAAATTTATCCATTTTACCTTTCTCGGTATTCGAACTCACGTAAAGGGTATATAATTGCACATATACAAAGCAATTGCGTCTATGTGAGTGTATGTATGTTTATGTGCGTCTATTTGTGTCTGTGTAAGCATTTTCGCAGTCAACCAAACAGCAACATCAACAACATGGGCAGCGCTTGAGCAGCGCTGCAGCAGCAAATGTATTTATGGCTATAACTTGTTAAATCGGTCTATCATAGTGAAACTGGACACACGGACACATAATAATCAACTGGGGTATTTCCAAAGTTTTTGTTCGAAATTCCTAGAATTACGTGAGTTAGAGAAAATCGCATTTGCGGGAGAGAGGGGGAGGTAGGGAAATTCCCAAATACACATTTTCTGCGTATTCACACATCTGGGACTAAAATTTGGTGTCCCTAGGTCTTATAGTCTCTGAGATATAGGCGATTATACGAATGGAAAATCGGGAAAACCCCCATAGGGGGGAAGTGGGAGGAAAAATCGAAAAAAATAAAACAAACTCGTATAGCGTACACACATAAGGTATCTTTGTGTAAAATTTGGTGTCCTAGCTCTTACAGTCTCAGAGATCTAGGTGATCATACGGACGGACGGACGGACAGACAGACAGGGCTAAATCGACTCGTCTTGTCATGCTGATCAAGAATATATATACTTGTTGGGGTCTACCACGCCTCCTTCTGCCTGTTACATTTTTCAGCTCGCGCAAACCTAATATACTCTTGTACATTTCATGTACAGAGTATAGTATAGTATAGTATAGTATATAGTCCCAGATGCCTTATGTGAATACGCAGAAAATGAATATTTTGGAATTCCCCTCCCTCCCCCCTCTACCCCGCAAATCGTAACTCCCGTAATTCTTGGAATTTCGAACTAAAATTTTGGAAATACCCCCAGTTGGTTATTATGTGTCCGTATGCCAAATTTCATTATGATAGACCGATTTAACAAGAAGTTATAGCCATAAATATATTTGCTGATGCAGCGCTGCTCAAGCGCTGCCCGCGGCTGTTGTTGATGTTGCTGTTTGGTTGACTGCGAAAATGCTTACACAGACACGAATTGATGCGCATAGGCATACATACACTCACACAGACGCAATTGCTATGTAAATGTGCAATTATACACCCTTTACGTGAGTTCGAATACCGAGAGAGGTAAAATCGATCAAAATTTTTTTTTTATTTTCTTAATTTTTTTTATTTTCTATAATTATTGTAAACATATGTACAGAGTATTTCAAAGTCGGGACACCCGACTTTAGCTTTTTTACTTGTTTTTCTTGTATTTACATTACGGTTTGCAGCACACGCGCTTTTGCACAAACCTAAAACCTAATACTCTTGTACATTTTATGTACAGAGTATAATTAGGATGTAGTCTTATAATTATTCTCCTTTTTTGCACATAGTCTATCTTAAAACGTTGCGTTATCTCTATATACATATGTACATATGTATGTTTATCAAACAGTTTGTCCAGACAGTTTGATCAACGCAAAGCCCAAACGGTAAAAGCTAGAAAGCTAAAATTTTGACTCAAGTATCATTTCATAGTACCCAACATAGTGTAGGTGCGCAATAAGAAATGATTTCGGAAAATTCGAGTTCCAAAGGGGGGAAACGAGCTCTAAAAAATATTAGTTATTGTGGTCATGTGTGTGTACGTTTAACGAAATATTTTGGCAAGAACAAAAATGTAACGGACTACTGAACAATTTTTTGTCAAGAACAGAAAATGTTAATTTAAATTCCTTAAATGTCTTCCTACTGGTAATTAATAAGGTGAAAATATGGGTAGGTCATGCACACACAAAAGAAATACAATTTGAAACATTATATTGAGCCGGGTTAAGACGGACAATATCTGCTAGTCGTTCATATTTTGCCTGTAATGGCATTTCGAAATATGTAAATAAGCTGTGACTCACTGTATGTCGCTATGCCACCAATATACAGAAACGTACAACAAAAAGCCGGCGACCAACAGAAATTCACCTGGGCTAGCAACGAATTCAGCAATGACGCCTGCCATGGCGACGCTACAAAATTACAGTTGTGTGAAAGAGAGTTGAATTTGTTAAGAAAAGAGAACGAATTGTTGGAGAGAGAGCAGAAAATGTTGCGGAAAGAGAAGGAATGGTTAGTAAAAAGTGTGCTAGCTGTTCCATTTGTACTATTTGTGAGCGAATGACAATTCATTTGCGGAGAGGCAATCAACAGAGACGGTTGATCTGCGTTGCTTCTGCGCTTTGAACATACATTTATACATGTACATATGTATATATTTCTATGTATTTGTGCATTTTGTTCTTTTGCTGTTTTGCGACCCGCAGCTTCAATTTCGTTTTCAGACTTTACCTGCTACATGGGCATGAAAATTCCATACACTGACATTGTATTGAGCGGAGCAGGAATGGTGGGAGGATAATAATACGCGACAAAGTTTTGTGGATGAATGAACCGCGTCGATAGCTCGACTGCTTTATTTATATATAAATTCTTATCCTAGTTCTTATGCTATCGCCTACATACTATCATCGATTCCTTATCTTCTACCATGTGTGCGTACTTTATCAGGTAGCTCATGTTAGCCAGCCGCAGCATGCTCATCCAGCGCGGTGGCGAGCCTGAGCTAATGATTTGTGTACTTACACATCCTTATCTATTAAGCTGGCGCCTGCCAGCTACGAAAATGTTGGTGTTATGTTCGGCATCTAAGGCCGAACTCATTATTATCTGTATAAGAGAGCATGTCTGTTTATCGAGGTTTTATCTATAACAATATGATAATGTACCATTCGTGGTCTAGACAGAGCAAATCTAGCTTATCAATTAATTTACATTTACTTAGGATCTCGTTAGAATTGAACATGCTCCCCACCTTGAAAGGACTCCCTTTCAACTAGTATTGTTTCTTAAGGTTAATTTTAGTTATACACGATTACATATATTTTCTTAGTTTTTAGGATAAACGTGGTAAGGCAAATGTTACGGGTAGAAATTGGGTAGAAAGTTGACACATCTTTTTAAAGATGATAACGATCGCCACGATGAGACAAAATCCGACAATCCAGGAGGTGATGCTGATACCGTAAAGTGCCATTTGATGCGTATCGAGATGAATCGGGAAATCGAAGATTGTTTTGATCCTTGGGATATCGCGTACCTTATATGTTTTGATTTCACCCTCTACCTGCATATGGCTTATTTCAGGCAAATGGCTGGACAGATTTACTGTTGGTAGACGGAAGTTAACATCCATAGTAGTATCCTCGTATGCCCACAAGTTGGCTTCTTCAGTTTGTAGGAAACATCCTGTATTAAGTTGAAGGATCCCTTGACCAAATATGGTGAGGCTTGTGATATTTTCCTTGCAATGCATTTCCGCTGTTATTTTATTTGGCAGTGAAAATATCCAGGAGTTAGCCTTGTGAAGTTGAGCCCAATAATTTCGCGGGTTCATCACGTTTACCTGGCAGGTAGGCGGTAGCGTTTTTGTTTTTTGTAAAAGTAATATGTCGCAATTTGTAGCAGCGTTAACGTTGTATATTGGGTGGATTTGCGGACATAATAGCAGCCTTTCCATCTTTTGGCAGTAATTCAGATTTCCTTCTGTTAGTCCATAGAAACTGGCTGAGTTGTCATCGACGAGTATTTGAGTAAATTCGGGCTGAATACTGACGAATTTTCCATCGTGTAATGTGGGATATGGATAGATTACATAAGCTCTCATTTTATTGTGATTTATTAATGGGATTCTTATGTTAAATAACAGTGAGGTACTTGTAGCCCTCGTCGTTATTTTTGCAATTTTACCCAGCTCGACGGGATCCGTATCTGGTAATTGGACGCCCTCAGGCATATTTAGAGCCATGACTTGAATCTGCTGCTCAAATTGCTTCAACGGCATCAAGCTCCCCAGAAAATTCCCCTTAGTGTTCCAGACTACTGCGATGATGTCCCGCTGCAACTCTTCGAAGGCATCCATTCCAATTGAAAAGCTTTCTAATGCGGAAAGAATGTTATCGTTGTCTAGTTTCTTATTTATAGCACTTGACAACGTATACATCGTGTTGTTAATAACTTTGAAATTTTCCCAAATGACTTCATTCTGTTTCCGCATAATGGTTATTGTAGAATCCTGCACTGATGACTGGTTACGAATTAGGTCCCGGAGATACTCCTCGTTGTCTCTGCTCTGGTTGATTTTGTTGAGCAATACGTCCGCATGGTCTTCATCCATTAATCCAAATACGGCGTGGAAAACGTTGCCCATGAAACTGAGCGGCGCTCGAGGTTGTCGTTCTTTCTTGCTCCTCTGATTTTGAACAATAATGTCATTATTTTGTTCTAGCCTATTGAATTTGTTTTCTAACAGCTTCATCGTTGAGTCTAGAGTTGTGTCTTTTTGAATCTTCTCCTTAAGATGTAGTAATACGGACCAAGATGCTTCTATTCGATGCTTAAATGCCCAATACTCATCCAGATCTGCGTGAATAATTATATTCCATGATGTCCGCGTTAATCCCACGTCGCCAACGTTCTCAAAAAATATCCCTGCCTTATTTTCTAAATATTCTATTTTTTGACTCTTAACATTGTTAAATATCGACAAAAATGTTAAAATATATAAAATTACATTCTTATTTTTTAACTTTACAGGCTTGGGTTTATACTGTTCATTTTCATAACTATTTTGTATTTTATTTGGGTTACTTGTTTGTATTGCGGTTGTAACTACCGCAGTTGACGAGTTATCCTCGTCTTCGGCAGGAAAAGGACAAACATTGTGCACCGACCTCAGCGATATTCCATTGCTTGTCCTTACTTCTACCATTCTACAAAGGCCATCTTTACCTACAATGGTCTTTGTGACCCTGCCCCTCTTCCAATGCATTTGGGCCAGATTTTCTTCCTTTAATAATACAAGGGTTCCCGGTTTTAAATTTGGCATTACTTTATCCCACTTGTAACGCTTTTGCAATTCGGATAGATATTCTAACGACCACCTTTTCCAAAACTGTTCTTTGTTTTCTTGAACTGCCTTCCAGTGGTCTCGCAACCCTTTATAACTTTTACTGTCTACTGAGTCTACTATTGTAGAAAAAGACTCTCCCAATATAAAATGCCCTGGGGTTAGAACCTGAAGATCATTTGGATCTTCTGACAGCGGAGTTAATGGTCTTGAATTTAGTATCGCTTCTATTTCTATCATTAGTGTGGTCATTTCGTCAAAGGTCATTATTCCTTCTATAGAACGCGTAAAATGTTTTTTAACGGACTTCACGCATGCTTCCCAGAGTCCCCCAATGTGGGGAGATTTAGCAGGAATATTTACCCATTCAATTTGCCGCTCCACACAAAACTTGTCTATTGTATCTATCTGAATTTGGTCTTTGAATAATTTATATATTTCATTCAGACTATTTGCTGCGCCTATAAAATTCGTTCCATTATCGCAGTAAATTTTTTGTGGACAGCTCCTTCTACCTACAAATCTTTTCAGAGCCCCTATGAAGGCTGCAGAAGTCATATCTGACACAACTTCTAAATGCACTGCCTTCGTAGCAAAACAAACAAATACACACACATAGGCTTTGTCAACTCGTTTTCCTCTGATTTTATGATGAATGGCTATGGGCCCGAGAAAATCTATTCCAATATTCAAAAACGGACGTGTTCGAATTACTCGATCTTCGGGCAGGTTTCCCATAAACTGATGTATCTGTCTTGGGTGTGCCTTAAAACAGCGGATACAATTTTTTGTAATTTTGCTGACTATTTGCTTCCCTCTCAAGGGCCAAAACCGCTGCCTGATTATTGCAAGTAACCCTTGAGGTCCTATGTGCAAATGTTTTTTATGAAGTTTAGTTCCTAGGAGCTCCACCCATTTATCTGCATACGGCAAAAGAACTGGATGCTTGGCTTCAAAACACAACTGCGAATTTTGAATTCGTCCCCCTACTCTTATTATCCCTTTGTTATCTACGAATGGAGCCAAGGACTTGATATTTGACTTTCCTGGCAACTCCTTTTTATTCTGCAGAAGAGATAACTCCTTTGGAAAGTGGTTTTTCTGCACAATTTTAATTATTAGTGTTAGCGCTTCCTTTTTATAGCTTATCCATGTTTTTACTTCTGTTTTTCTGCACTTCTCTGTAAACATTATTATCCTTGCCAGCACATTTTGTAAAAAATCAAAGTTGTTTTTGTGGTTGATCTCATGAAATATGGATCCTGTTTTAACAAGTAACGCATTATATGTAATTTTTTTTATTTCCGGGATTTCCTTTAATGTAACTGAATTATGTCGAACCTGGTGATTATTACTTTTTAAAAATAATGGCCCTTGAAACCACAGCTGGTTTCCTATTAACTCCGATGGGTATTTACCTCTAGCCACGATGTCCGCTGGATTCTGCTCTGACTCAACAAACTGCCAACATGCAATTTTTGTTTCTGTTTGAATAAAGTTAACTCTATTTGCCACAAATGTTTTTAATGACGCTGGGTCAAGTTTTAACCAGCTAAGCACAATCTGTGAATCGCTGTAGTAGAAAATTTTGCTGAATTTGATTTTCAAACTATCTCTAACCTTTTTCGTTAACTCAACTAAAAGTACTGCGGCGCATAATTCAAGCCTTGGTATTGTTAAAAGTTTAATTGGCGCTACTCTGGATTTGGACGCGGCTATGTTAATTCTAATTTTATTGTTACAATCTATTGATTTAATATAGATTACTGCACCATATGCTTTCTCAGATGCATCACCGAAACCATGCAACTCTATTGTTTTGGCGTTGTTTGGTTACCTTACTATCACATTCCCAGTTGCATTTAATCGAGAAGTCATCCGTTTCTGGTAACCAGGCAACTCCTAATGCTTTAATGGGATTAGCTTGCTCTATATTAAATTCTACTTTCATCCCTCTATCTGCTACTGACATTGATTTTAAAAGGTCTACGCTATTTGAACACCATTTCCTTAAATGAAATCCATCTTTTTTAAGAGTGCCAGTTATTTGTTTTTGTACTTCTTTTAGTTCTTTTATTGTATTTGCCCCAGTCATTAAATCGTCCATGTAGAAGTCATTTTCAATTGCTTCAGCCGCCTTAGCCCATTTATTTTTTATTTTTTCTGCGGATTTTTTCAAACATTTTACTGCTAAATATGGCGCAGCTTTTGTTCCATACGTTACTGTTTGCAAAGCGTATGTATTTAAAGGCATTCCCTGTTCCCATCTCCAATATATAAGCTGATACTTTTGATCCTCTGGCTTAATCCAAATTTGTCTATACATTTTTTCTATGTCTGCTGTAATGACATAAGTGTGTTTTCGGAATCGAAGTAATATGTTAAACAAATCTTCCTGCAGTCTTGGACCTGCATGCAATACGTCGTTTAATGCTATACCATTAGACGTTTTGCATGATGCATCAAACACGACTCTCAGCTTGGTAGTAGTGCTTTCCGGCCGTAAAATAGCGTGATGAGGGAGATAATATTTTGATTCCAACTTTTCCGCATTTGCAATTATCTTCATATGCCCTAATTCGATATATTCTTTTATGAAATTTGTGTATTGTTCCTTTAGGCTTGGGTCTTTATTGAATTTTCTTTCTAATGCCGAAAAACGTCTTTTTGCTTGAGATTCAGAATATCCTAAGTTTTTCGGTGTATTTTTAAATGGCAGAGCAACAATATATCGTCCATCCGCTCCTCTTGACACATTTTGTTCAAATTCCTGTTCACATTCTACCTCCTCCTTTGATAATGTAATGTTTTCTGTCATTTTTTCTTCAATTTCCCAAAACCTTTTAAGTTGATGTTCAATTCCAACTCCAGAATAGGTCACTACTCGACCTTCTTTTGAAGGACTCTCTAACTCTATTTTACCGTAAGCAGCCCAACCAAAAAGCGTTTCTCGTAAACGCAATCTTCCTTCGTTCAATTGAATCTTTCCGGATTTTTCCGTTTCATGCACCAGATCTATACCGAGAAGCATATCAATACCTTGTGGAATGTTGAACTGTGGATCCGCTAACTCTATGTGATGTTGAATATTTCCAATTTCAAACCTTTTCTTTGGCATATTAGATACAATTTTTTTACTAATTAATACCTCAATTTCGGTGTTGAATTCTGTGGTTTTCGATCTAATCTGAACACTCATACCTTCGTTTATTTGAGAAAAGTTATCTGAAAACCCTTCAATTGTTTCCTGTACCTTTTCTGCCTTTAATTTTAATTTTCGCTTAAACTCTGTAGTGATGAAATTTACTTCTGAGCCACTGTCTAATAATACTCTACAGTTTTGCCATTTGCCTTCTCCATCTAATACTTCAACGACTGCTGTTGATAGCAAAACACATTTTTTCTCCTTTTTGAAACATTTTGAGCTAGTCACTACTGAATTGTCTATGTGTAAAAGCATATGATGTGGACCGCTGCATGTGCGACAAACCCAATTACAGGTAGCAAAGGAATGTCCCATCTGCAAGCATTTTCCACAAATTTGGTTCTTTTTTATTATTTGCCATCTTTCTCTTATTGTTAGTTTTTTAAATTTCTGACACTTATATACGGGGTGACTATAATTGCATTCCAAAACACAAGTCTTTTTTTCTATTTTGTGATATAAACTTGGCTTTTCATTTTTATTCTTCTGCGCATTGCTGTTACCATCCATTTGGCAAGCTTCTAATGCAGAACATTCATGCTCTAAGAATTTTAACAGGGGGTCAATTTTTTGAACAGTTTTAGGGTTTTCCAGGGATTTTTCATATCTAGTTCTAAGATTTTCGTTCATTTTTTTTGTTAGTAATGTGTTAAAAAGGCTTTGTAGGATGAGTTCTTCAGACAACTTCATTGCTTTTATAGCCTGAATATTTTTGTTAATTATGCATAAAAATTGCTTTACGCTGTTTACGGACTCACTAACCGAGGGAGCTTCAATTATGTTGTTCAAATAAATAGCCAATGTTGCTCTAGGGTTGGTAAACTTGCTATCTAACAGGGACCATGCTAAATCAAAATTGTTCTCTGTTGACGGCAAATTTTCTATTGTTGCTGCAGCATCGCCCTTTACTTTGGTTTTCAAGGCACACATTTTTTGTGTGTTCGAAATGTTTGCTGAGCCAATCAACTGCATAAAAAGTTCCTTGAACGTATTCCACTCTGTATAGCTTCCATAAAAACACGGTATTTCAATTTTTGGCAAGTCGAAGTTCATATTCTCCTTTTTTAATTCCGGATTCATATCCAATTCGTAATATTGGTCTGTTAACCTCTCAAACTTTTCTTCTAACTCTCCTATACCCCATTCATTTGAATATTGATAATAAAGATCATCTGCACGGGTTTTAGCTGTTTTGATTTCACTTAAATCTTTTCCATCATATCTTTTTAAGGACATCTTAAAACATTTTAATGCATGTTCTATCTTTCTAACAGCCGTACTTTTTGTATTATCTGGGCCTACTAATGACTGCGATTCTAGCAAATCAGCATTCCTATTTATCTGTTTATTCATTTGCCCCAATAATGAGTAAGTAACTGTAAAAAGTTCACTTACCTTTTCTCCAAATTTTTCTTTAAAATATGGTGATTTCAATATTGTCGCTGAAGGATTTTGCAGTCCGATTTTATTTGCCTCGAACTGGATCCTCAGCTCTTCTACCTTGCGGTTCCACTGGTCCAGCTGCTGACCCGATCCATCCCACTTTGCCGCTGCATTGTAAATGGCCTCCAAAACTCTTCCAATGCCCTCTTGCTCTTTTATTATTTGGGCTTCGTTTGCCATATTGATTTTTAGTGCAGTACTTTTAAATTTCCGCACAATATTTAATAATTTTATATTGGTATAAATGATTTTATTATTATTTTTATATATATATATATATATTTTTATATTATATATTTGGTTGCTGTTGGTACGGGTGCTGGGTGTTTAAGTCCACTATTTACTTTTTAGGGACACACGGCAGCACAACACAACACAACACTTTTTAATTTTTTGGCTGAAATTCGCACGGGTGCTGGGCTTATAAGTCCTTCTTTTGATTTTTAAGGACAATATAAATACACACCGCACAACACAACACAACACTTTTTAATTTTCTTTGAGAGCTGGATGTTTTAGTCCACTATTTTAATTTTTAGGGACACAACGCAGCACAACACAACATAACACTTTTTAATTTTCTTTGAGAGCTGGATGTTTTAGTCCACTATTTTTATTTTTAGGGACACAACGCAGCACTTCTTACACTTGTGTCCTTTTTATTTTTTAAGGACAATATATTAACACAGCACAACACAACACTATTTAACTCGCGTGTACTTTTCGAGGGGTCACCAATGTATTGAGCGGAGCAGGATTGGTGGAAGGATAATAATACGCGACAAAGTTTTGTGGATGAATGAACAACGTCGATAGCTCGACTGCTTTATTTATATATAAATTCTTATCCTAGTTCTTATGCTATCGCCTACATACTATCATCGATTCCTTATCTTCTACCATGTGTGCGTACTTTATCAGGTAGCTCATGTTAGCCAGCCGCAGCATGCTCATCCAGCGCGGTGGCGAGCCTGAGCTAATGATTTGTGTACTTACACATCCTTATCTATTAAGCTGGCGCCTGCCAGCTACGAAAATGTTGGTGTTATGTTCGGCATCTAAGGCCGAACTCATTATTATCTGTATAAGAGAGCATGTCTGTTTATCGAGGTTTTATCTATAACAATATGATAATGTACCATTCGTGGTCTAGACAGAGCAAATCTAGCTTATCAATTAATTTACATTTACTTAGGATCTCGTTAGAATTGAACATGGCTACTCCAGAGTCATTTTTTATCAATGTTTATACCTAAGTATTTAACTATTTATTTTGAGGGTATAACCACATTATCCAATCTGACATCAGACATTCTGCAGTTACACCTGGTAAAAGTCATGTGGGAAGATTTTCTACCATTTACTTTGATATTCCATGATCTTGCCCTAGTTGAAAATCTGATTAAATATCTATTCATCTGATCGATACACACAGAAGCGTATATATCGCATATGTCGCAATAAGCGACCTGCTACGGGTAAATTTAGGCGATTTCGGGGTTGGCATGTCGCTTACAAAGATATTGTATAGCGTTGGCGCTAAAATGCTTCCCTGCGGAACACCAGCTCGAATTTGTCGCACAGATGAAAGAGTACCTCTCTCCTTTACGCAAAAGGAGCGATTTGTGAGGTAAGAGACAAAAAGCTCATATAAAGATTGAGGCAATATAGATTTAAGTTTGAATAGTAGACCGTTGTGCCACACATGATCAAACGCCTGTTCGATATCTAAGAAAACAGCTGAGGTGAATTGGTCGTAATCAAATGTAGTCTGGACATGGTTAATAATCCGATGAACTTGCTGAATAGTGCTATGGTCCTTACGGAAACCAAACTGATGATCAAGAATATTCTGTAAGCGGACGGAAATGACAATTTCAAATAACTTGGATAAGGCGGATAATAAACTAATTGGTCTGTAATCTTTTACCTGGCTGAGTGATCGGCCAGATTTTGGAATCATGCTTACTGCTGCGCATTTCCAGCTTTTCGGGAAATACCGCAACCGCAGCATGATGTTAAAAATTTTTACTAAAAACATAATGGCCCTTTCAGGCAAGCAGCGCAAAATAAAGTTTGTAATATTATCAAGACCAGGGGCTTTTTTGATTTTCAAACTGGCAATATGGCTTTTAATCTCGGACGGACTAACATGTCGAATGGGAGTGGGTGGGTCAGTTTCAGTAACGTTGTCAGTAAGTGCATCGGATACTCGTTGAATATGGGTAGCAGAGGCGAAATCTAGAGGCGTAAAACGCGATTCTAGTTCGTTTGCAAACGTTTCAGCAACTTCTAATGGTGTAATACACCAATTTCCTTGCTCGTTTTTGATAGGAGCAACCATATGAGGCTGAGTTCTAATGAGCTTAGTGGCACAAAACAGATTAAAGCCGCCTTTTTTCGACGGGTCGGCATTTTGTAAAATAAAATTAAAATGCGCAGAACGAGTACGTCTAAGAAAATTTGTAAGAGTGCGTGAAACGTAAAGCCAATCAGCTTTATGAATGGGAGAACGAGTTCTAATACTTGTATATAATTTCCTAAGCTGCCGTTTAACGCGGGCCAACTCAAGGGCTTCGGCTTTTAAAGGCGGCCGATAGAATGAGCGGTGGGCGGAATACGGACTATTGGTCGGTGTGGCTGCGATAGCGCAGGATCGAATTTTTGTTGTAAAGATATCTATTGCGTTGTCTATGTCGTCAATAGTATTTACATCCATATTTAAATGGGTACAATTATTAAGAAGAATTTTAAATTGTGAAATATTGGTATTTTTGGTAAATAACTTGGAGCTTACAGCCGAAGGAAGACTCGAAGGAAGAGAGATATCAGACAGACCACATTTAAGAGAAATAACAAGTGGAAGGTGGTCACTTGTTAAATCAAAATTTCTGCCAATTTACCGTTAAAGAATATGGGATATTGCGGGTCACCGCAAAGTCCAAAACTGTCGGCGTGAACGAACTACGAGGAAAATGGGTGGGTTCAGCTGTAGAGAGAATGTTAAGTCTGTCTGAGGACAGAATAACATCAGCCAAGGCTACACCACGTGGGCATCTTCTAAAACTTCCCCACAAGCGGTGCTTGGCGTTCCAATCACCGCCTATGAGAAATTTATCACCAAGCTGGCCAAATAGCGAAGTGTAAAAAGATTGTGACACCAACTGATTTGGTGGCCAATAACAGGCGGCAATGGTGACAAAACCAATATATGTATTTATCACCATACGGCAGGTGTGAGAATGCTCTACAGAAATTGGAGGTAGAGGCTGAAAAGGAATTTTGTTTGATACTTGTATAATGATTGCTGAACCGCCGGCAGCAGAGCGAGAGTTGGGATTATATGCGAAAAGAAAATTATAACCAGGAATAGAAATTTGAACATTAGGGGAGAGTTTGGTCTCCGAAATTAACATTATATCAATCGTATTATTAATGAGAAAAAGTTCTATGTCTCGAAGTTTGCGGCGAATGCCGTTGGCATTCCAAATTGACAATCTAATTTGTTCGTTCATTGGGATTATTTAAAGAAATAACGAGCTGCTCCGTCCTGGCAAAGGAGGCCGTTAATTGGGTTTGAAAAGAGGCAATTTGAAGTTGCATATTTTGAATGCTGTCCGAAACAAAGATTCTGAATTCTATATCAGGATGAAATTTGTAAGGCGTCATTTCGATTATAAATAGTAGGATTCTGTTGAGTATGAGCCGTTTTAGGCGGTGGAGGATTATCGGCAATTTTGCCCAATATTCTTGGGAACTTTTCCCCACGCCATTGATGTGGAATATCCGCAAGAATATATTTAGCGCTGAGGGAGCGAACTCTGTCAGCGTATGACTTAGGCTGTGCCCCAGTCTTTCTAGAATTTCCTTCTGTTGATGACGCATTTGTGGTCGGTTGATGAGGAGTAGCAGGAATGGGATTCTTTCTGACAAAATTTGTGAATTGAGTATTGAAAGACCCATCTGCAGCTTGTGGCTTTTGCCTGGCATTTGACGGATCAGTCAGAGAGGGAAAGTTAGCTTCATCGACAGGAATAGAAGCAATTTGCATTGCACGAGTTCGGGCGGGCCGGAAGCTGGTGAACTTTGTTGCGTCTGGCCTTGACAGCAGCAAGAATTGGGCAGCCAGAAAAATTGGCAGTATGAGTCCTTTGCAATTTGCGCACGTGGGAGGGGTGTCAAAGTCCTTTGTACAGGTAGATGACCAATGGTCATTGCCACATTTCACACATCTGGGGCAGTGCCTACAAAATCTTGCAGTGTGTTGAAAACGCTGGCAGCGCTTACATTGCGGTATGTCGAGGTTTTTCATTGTTGCCTCGACACGAACAATGAAGTTACCAATGTTTTTAATTTGAAATATTCTCTCATTACTTGGCGTGTTAAGTAAATTAACAAAGAAAGCATTGGGAGAATATTTTGCTGCAGGATCAGACTTTCGTTTATCGATGAAGGTGGGATTGTGAATTCCCACAATGTCAAAGCCTTCGGCTGTTAAAGAACTTTTGATAAAGTCAGTAGGTGTAGCACGAGGCAGTCCTCTGACGTATACCCGAAGGAGCCTAAGCTCTTTAGGCTGATGTGTATGGTAGCTAAAGTTATTTGTATCAAGAAAACGAATAATTGCCCTATAGTCTCCCGGGATTTTGGCATGTATCCAAATATTCCCTAAGGTACCCATTTTTAAAAAGAATTGGGACGGTGGTACTACTTCGGACAGAGCGGCTAAAAAAGCAGTGGCATCCTTTCATTCTGCTTGGATGGGAGGGGGCTTTCCGGAGAAAATAATGGAAGAATTAAGCTTACCCTGATTCTCCAAGTCATCAGACTGCAGGGGAATGGGCTCGGCAACATCATTCTGACTGGCGTTATGCTGATTTGGCGGTGAAGCGGGAAGAGCACTCGCACCCACCATGTGAGACGAGTCGCTGTCTAAATCTTCCTCATTTGACTCCAGCTCAATAAGGTCTGATCTGGATTGATCCTGAACATCAGGCCTTAGGTTATCATGTTGAGCAGCCCTAGCCGAGGCCGAGGTGCGTCGCACAACAGCACTGGAGCGAATTGTCCTCGTTTTTGTCGAGGTGTGGGGTGCAGTAGCGCGCTTGTATAGCGACGCCGTATTGCTTCCCGAGTTTGCCGCCTCCGAAACTGTTGGGTTATATGGCCTGGCGATACAGGCACCAACTTCGTGTATCTGGAGAGACGGCGGAGCTTCGATTGGGTGGGTGGTTGGTGCTGCCGTCTCCGTAATTGGAAAGAAGTTACGGAGAAGCACTCTCGCACAGTCATCCCAAGTCATGACTGGTCCTGCAGCAGTACGGAGGCTCCAAATCTCGCAGGTCCTTTTACGGCCACGGCAGATACGGTATACGCGTCCCCATGGGTCGTCACTGTGCGTTGATACGAAGGAGCGCCAGTTTTCGTTTTTCGCCGACAGGATCTGCTTCTTGTAGTCCGACACAGTGATCCTTAACTCGGTGGCGAGACGATCTGTATCTTCGTGGAGACCACGACGACGTGCATTTTGGAGTTGGCGCCTGAGTCTCCTGACCTCTTGGCGTATTGCGCTGAGGTTGGTATTCCACCAGGTTATTCCGCGGGTGGCTCTTGGACGCCTGACACCTAGTACTGACGTACATACGCCGTGCACGAGAGAGCGTAAAGCAGTCACCTGGTCGTCTATTGGTGCTTCTATGAGGTCCTGTGGTAGTTCCGCTGCCGGTCTACTGAGTTCCTCTCCAAAATATCGCCAGTTTACATTCTGAGTGTTCCAGGAGGGCACAGGAGCAATGCTCTCAACTGTGTTATCGGGATCGAGGGTGACCGTAACATGAATTATGTTGTGGTCGCTCGCTGCCCAGTCCTCTACTCTCCAGCTGTGTGATGCTCGTGTTAGCGCTGCTTCGTTGGCGATTGTGATGTCAATATCACTCCTTCCATAGCCAGTGTCGAAGGTGTATTCTTCACTGGGTTCGTTGAGCACGCCGGCTCTCTTGTTTGAGAGCCATATCGCCAGTGTTTCGCCCCGCCGGTAGTTTTGGTGGCGTCGTGAGTATGTGGTCATCTTGCTGTGCCACATGGGGGATACGGCATTGGCGTCGATGCCGCAGATACAGGGTATGCTACTGGCCCGCTGTAGTACCGTGTCCAGGTACTCTATGTATGCGGCTAAGTCTTGCTCGAACTGGCAGTATGCGGAGCATAGAATATATGTTCCGAAGCTTCCCGTGATGCTTATGCATACTCCGTATTCTGTGGTGAGCTCCTCTAGCGGCATGCAGACGATGTCAGGATCGTCAACTACGATGGCGGCCTTGCTGCGCTTATCGGGAAACACTCGCATGTTTGCTGGGAATCCTGTGATGCGTCCTGTTTTGGTGGCGTAGGGTTCCTGCAGCAGCGCAAACGAGTGACCAGAATTGCGCATGCGGACTCCAAGCGCAATGGCTTAGGCTACTCCGTGGCCGCAGTGTGTTTGGGTGAAGATAAACATTTTAGTGTCTAGCTTGCACCCTCGCTAACACTGCTGCATAAACTGGGCATGTCTCTGAAAGCATACGGTGCTTTGAAGGCAATCCCTTGGCGCGACAGTTCCGGCAGTCAATCGGTTTTTTACATTTGGATGCGAGATGTCCGTTCTCTCCGCATTGGCGGCATACGGCTTCCGTTTGGCGGCATTCCGACACCTTTTGGCCGAACCCGACGCACCTATGACATGCATAGGTACGTACCATCTTTCGGCATCTGAAAGCGTGGTACAGTATGTACACCTTTCCCATATTTTCCAGAATGGCAGCTGCTTTTTCGTCCACGTCGAGTGTGAGGTTTACGAACTCTCCATCGGTAGCTGACCAACTCTTGGTCTCCAGATGCACCATTTCCTTGTATGCTGCGGGTGATACATTGTTCTTGAAATTCAACGTATAGAGTTCATCCATGAAGAGCCCCGGGGGTATATTAGTCTCGACGTCGTGCACGATTATTTTTGGCCGGGGCCCCTTGTTGGGCTGAATGGCTAGTCCAGCTTCTTTGAACTTCTTGTTTTCCACTAGTGTCCACATCTCGGTTTCAGTCGGCGTACGCATTAGGGCACCACCTCGCTTAATTGGACACACCTTGTCCAGGCGTACTCCTAGTCCTGACGCTACTTCTTTTTTAATCTTCTCCGCCACTTGTTCACTTGATACACTTGGGTCCAAGCTCGTCACTACTGCCGAGTATGACATCGGTGGCTTCCGGACCCGTGGTGCGGCGGCAGGAGCTCTTTGGGCGACCGAGTTTGGTGCAGCAGGTGGTAGCGCTTTCGGAATAGTTTTTCCGTTTACTAGGACGGCGTTCCTCAACGTGAGCGTTACTACCAGTTCGTCATACTTTGCTACAGCGTCGAAGATTGGTATGGCGGCTTCGGGCTCCATGCGCGCCATAACTACCGCCTTCTTTACGATCCTCTGTATGACGGACAGCTCCGCTATAATGGCGGAACTGCCACCACCAGGTACGGCGTGGACGGTAGTTTTTATTGCCGTAGAGGGGGGCGGCATGATGGCGGTGTCTAGGGTAGCAGCAATTCCAGCGGCGATAGTAGGGGCAATTTTTGCGGCAGCAGTAGTTCCCGCGACGACAGTAGCAGCAGGTACTGAGGCGACGGAGTGGGCAGTAACAGCTGCTTTTTCAGCTGCCTTTAGGTAGGGCGGCAACGGTAGCGGCAGAGGCATCTGAATTTGCAGCTGCAAGAACAGCTGCCTTTCGGCAGGTACGGCGGCGACGGTGACAGCTGGTCCATCGGCGGTAGTAGAGGCATCGGTTTCGGCTGCTTTCGAGACGCGAGCCACAGCATCTGGTCCGGCGGACGCGGTGCTGGATTCTGAATCCTTTGCCATCAGAATCAGCTTCTTGATCCGCGCTTCATCCTCGGACGTGCTAAGCTGCTCACGCTTCTTCTTCTTACCTCTCTTTTTTCTGCTGCGGAGCGAGTTGTCCGATTCCTTCGTAGATACGCTACTGTCAGCGTATTCTTGACTAATGGAGTCCATTCGACTCACTTCAGAGTCCGACATCACTTTTCCGCAAGTGTGCTTTTTGTACACACTTAATACTGTATACTTTTATTTTCACTTACACAATTTATGAACTCTCACTCTTATACACACTTGGCTTTTTTTATGCTGATAATTGTCTCTAAGTCCTTTTCTTAGTAGCAGCAACACTTTACTATGTTATTATTATTTGGCACCGAGATCGGGCTTTTTTTTCCGCACTGAAAATTTTTCACTGACAAAAGGTTTTTTTTACCTGCGCACACACAAACACATCCGCTCGCGACGACTGTCGAAAGCAAACTGACACATGAAGGTCAAACGGAAGTGTCGGTACAGTCACGCACTCACACCCACGTAGCCCTACCAACACTAGCGAAATACCGCTGAAAAAGGGACACGTGGCCAACTTAAACGGCCAACAGCGTGGACAGGCAGCTGAAGCAGGTAACACCTGCAGCCGCCGCGACCAACCAGATAGACACGGTCCCCACAAAAACGATATGACACCAGGCGCGCAAGATCAGTGGGAATGGAAACCGCGGCACTACACGACCGATACAACAAAATAATTTCTGTGAAAGTTTAATTTGCTTTTTAATTTTTATGAACGCAGCTTTTTTTTTCATAAATATAATTTATTGTGGCGCACATAGCCGAGAAAAGGGTACAACAATGCTTATACTAAACTTAAAACTAATCCCAATTCCAGCCTGGTGGTGCAGAATAAGGAGGCAACGACAACAGTTCATGTCCATGTCATAATCCTTCCCTTGTGAATGTGTGGAGGGAATGCGGGGAGAAGCCGAAGCGCGTAAAAGAGGGACACCCTCCCTCAAAGGGGTACCAGGAGTAGATGTTATGTTGTGGCTGTTGTTCATTTTTGGTGTATTTTAAGGGCGAATTTTAATTCCAGACAACAACAGATACTCTTTTGTGATAACGCCAGAACAAATTGACCTTCTTCTACTGTTTTTGTTAAACGCTGAGTATGTTGTGCACCGATGCAATTGAATCTGCAATTGCTTGTTGCAGATTGGCAGCTACTACGTTTTGCGAATTGACTGATTGATTGTATCTTCTCTAGCATATGAAGTTGGCACATTAGTTGTAACGGAAAAATAGGAAATTTGTTCGTGTGTTGCAGGTGACGCGCAAGACGTAGCTTATGGCCACCAGTCTTGTTTCAAGCGTTACCTACAAAGACCTAGTGTTTTTGTAATGCTAAATAGTAACTGGTTGTATCCGCGTACCATATTGGATGCGATTCGTCTACCAATGTTACTAAACTAACACCATTAACACAAATTAAGAAAAACAAAAGATAAAACAAGTGACATTTGTAATTGCACTAACGCCGAACTTACAAGTAATTCCGATCATAACACCGAAGCAAAAACGCTAAGCTTGCTATGTTTCCAGAAAAATTGATGCGTTTTTATGGAAGCAAACACGGCAACTTGGCCTGTGCTGCACGGCACTAATGGGGCGACCCATTTAGCTCTTCCAGCGGCAATCAAATGCCCCTAACTGGTTTACCTACAAAGGATATCCATAGAATTTATACGTGAATTGCTATTTAAGTGCTTCTGTTTCGCGGCCTGCTGTAGCTCTTAGCCACAAAAACCCTCGTCCTGCTATACTCCACATGTTTCAAAGCAAAACTAGACTACACACACTAATGTGTATTCAGATTCCGGCACTACAACCAATCCGAAGCTCAGTAGTTTGTTCCAGCAAAATCTGCACATTATCCGATCTGTGTTTTGAATACTACTGAGACGAGCCATTAAAGTTAATTAGAAACTATTAACGTAACAATCGCCTCTGTATCAAATTTTGCACAAAGATGCGTTATATGTGTACGCTGTGCAAGTTTGTTTTATATTTTGATTTTCCCCCCACTTCCGCCCTATGAGGGATTTCCCGATTTTTCATTCGTATAATCGCCTATATTTCGGAGACTATAAGACCTAGAAACACAAAATTTCAGTCCCAGATGTCTTATGTGAATACGCAGAAAATATGTATTTTGAAATTTACCTCCCTCCCCCCCTCTCCCATGCAAATCGCGATTTTCTCCCGTAATTCTTGGAAGTTCGAACTAAAATTTTGCAAATACATCCAGTTAGTAATACTTGTAATGTGTCAAGTTTCATCATGATAGACCGATTTAACAAGAAGTTATAGCCATAAATATATTTGGTGCTGCTCCAGCGCTGCCCGCGGCTGTTGTTGATGCTGGTGCTTTGGTTGACTGCGAACATGCTTACAGAGACACGAATATACGAGCATAAACATACATACACTCACATAGACGCAATTGCTATGTAAATGTGCAATTATACACCCTTTACGTGAGTTCGAATACCGAGAGAGGTAAAATCGATCCAAAAATTTTTTTAAATTCTCTTACTTTTTATACCCTGTACCCAAAGGGTGAAAGGCTATACTAGTTTTGTGCGAATGTATGTGACACACAGAAGGAGGCGTGGCAGACCCCACAAAGTGTATATATTATTGATCAGGATGAGAAGCCGAGTGGATATAGCCATGTCCGTCTGTCCGTCCGTCCGTCTGCCTGTATGAGCGCAAGGATCTCAGGAAGTACAAAAGCTAGAATAACCAAACTTGGGATCGAGGTTCCCCTAAGCCCTGGGCAGATCAAGTTTATTTTTTTATTCTGATACAGCATGTCGAGACGAATCGATCTAGCCCTGTCTGTCTGTCTGTCCGTCCGTATGAACACCTGGATCTCAGAGACTATAAGAGCTAGAGACACCACATTTTGCACAAAGATGCCTTATGTGTGTACGCTATACGAGTTTGTTTTATTTTTTGGATTCCCCCCCCACTTCCCCCCTATGGGGGTTTTCCCGATTTTCCATTCGTATAATCGCCTATATCTCGGAGACTATAAGACCTAGGAACACCAAATTTTAGTCCAAGATGCCTTATGTGAATACGCAGAAAAATTGTATTTTGTAATTTCCCTCCCTCCCCCCTCTCCCTTGCAATTCGTAACTCCCGTAATTCTTGGAATTTCGAACTGAAATTTTGCTAATACCCCAGTTAGTAATTATGTGTCCGTATGCCAAGTTTCATCATGATATACCGATTTAACAAGTTATAGCCTAAATATATTTGCTGCTGCAGCGCTGTTGCGCCTGTTGTTGATGCTGTTGCTTTGGTTGACTGCGAACATGCTTACACAGACGCGAATATACGAGCATATACGTACATACACTCACATAGACGCAATTGCTTTGTATACAAGTATGTGCAATTATACACCCTTTACGTGAGTTCGAATACCGAGAAAGGTAAAATCGATCAACAATTTTTTTTTAAATTTTTATACTCTGTACATGAAATGTACAAGAGTATATTAGGTTTGCGGGAGCTGAAAAATGTAACAGGCAGAAGGAGGCGTGGCAGACCCCACAAAGTATATATATTATTGATCAGCGTGACAAGACGAGTCGATCTAGCCCTGTCTGTCTGTCCGTCTGTCCGTCCGTATGAACACCTGGATCTTAGAGACTATAAGAGATAGAGACACCAAATTTTGCACAAAGATGCCTTATGTGTGTATTCTATACGAGTTTGTTTTATTTTTTTGATTTCCCCCCCCACTTCCCCCCTATGGGGGTTTTCCCGATTTTCCATTCGTATAATCGCCTATATCTCGGAGACTATAAAACTTAGGAACACCAAATTTAAGTCCAAGATGCCTTGTGTAAATACGCAGAAAATGTATATTTTGGAATTCCCCTCCCTCCCCCCTCTACCCCGCAAATGCTAACTCCCGTAATTCTTGGAATTTCGAACTAAAATTTTGCAAATACCCCCAGGTAGTAATTATGTGTCCGTATTCACTATGATAGACCGATTTACCAAGAAGTTATAGCCATAAATATATTTGCTGCTGCAGCGCTGCCCGCGGCTGTTGTTGATGTTGCTGTTTGGTTGACTGCGAAAATGCTTACACAGACACGAATTGATGCGCATAGACATACATACACTCACACAGACGCCATTGCTATGTAAATGTGCAATTATACACCCTTTACGTGAGTTCGAATACCGAGAGAGGTAAAATCGATCCAATTTTTTTTTTTTTATTTTCTATAATTATTGTAAACGTATGTACAGAGTATTTCAAAGTCGGGACACCCGACTTTAGCTTTTTTACTTGTTTTATTTTCTATAATTATTGTAAACATATGTACAAAGTATTTCAAAGTCGGGACACCCGACTTTAGCTTTTGTACTTGTTCTATTTTGTGGAGAGTACAGGCTATTTTACTATCGGGCTTGCTCGACTGTAGCGTTCTCTCTTGTTTTAAATTAATTAAAACATTGTTTTTTATTTCTTCCTTTTTAGTGGGAGGTACAGGAAGAAGAAGAAGAGCTCGCTCGATCTTAGCATTCTTTTCTTGTTTAAGACTCTTTTTATACTGTGTTCAATACTTGTTTTTCAAATTTTTGTATATTTAATGTAACGACGCACGGTTGCCAGCTACGCAACGCGTCGTCACGATGCCGATGAGTAGTTTTAAGTAGGTGTAAGTAGTTGTAAGTGGAAGAGTGTTTTTATACCCTGTACCCGTAGGGTAAAAAGGGTATATTAGGTTTGTGCAAAGTATGTAACATACAGAAGGAAGCATCTCCGACCCCATAAAGTATATATATTCTTGATCAGCATGACGAGAGAAATCGATCTAGACATGTCCGTCCGTCTGTCCGTCCGTCTGGATGAACGCAAGGATCTCAGAAACTATAAAAGCTGGAATAACCAAAGTTGGCATCCAGATTCTCCTAGGTCCGAGTAAGGACGAGTTTATTTTATTTTTTTTAATTTTCCCCCCCTTCCCCCGCTACAGAATTTCGTCAATAGCGTCCACATTTCAAATGCTACCTAAACCAAACTTTGCACACATAATTTATATATAATTGTCTATTGTTGTTCAATTCGGTCAATTTTAAGAAAAGTTATTAGCAAAACAAATTCTCGCCAGTACAACCCCCCAAACTGCAGCAACAAGTTCGCTCTTCTTCTTCCTCTTTTTGCTGCTGCTATGGGCGCATATAACTCAGTGACGCAAGTTTACCTGGGTACAGGGTATTACACTGTCGGGCTTGCTCGACTGTAGCGTTCTCTCTTGTTTTGGTTAGTTCTGTGCTAGAGGTAATCGAACGCACCCTCCTATTTTGTATCCAGAAATTAAAACACGTGGAATTTATTCACTTGGCGTACCGCCCTACATTAAAAAAAAACCTATTTTTGAATTTATATTTTAAAATTTAATAGAGTTTTATAATTATGCCCCGCCTTAAAAGTCAATCGGCTGCTGCTAGGTCAGAAAGACAAATAAATAGGACTAATTCTGAATATATCCAACGGGAGAGAGAATATAATATTGAAGCTCCTAGAATTCGCAGGGAAAATTTGCAGTATATGCGAATCCAATTTATAGAAACGTTGAGCAAGTTCGTAACACAAGGGAAAGACAAGGAGCTAGAATTTTAGCAAGACAGGAATCGTTTGACGTTTTAATAAATTTGATTCAGAGAGTTAGCATAGAAGCCTTAGCCAAAATAGAGTAGAAGAAAACCGACGAAATGCAATTCGCATTAGGGAAGAAAGAGCGAATGTTTTAGCATAAGATATGCAGGTCAGAATTGCCACAATCGAACATCAAATTGACAATTTCAATACGGTAGTCGAATTAGGTCCTTACAGAATTTGCCTTTGCTGTAAAGGCCTTTGGTTTCTTCACCAAATCGATAGGGCACATATTGAGGAGATAAATGAGCTTGCAAATACTGATAGGTTTAGTCAGCTTTGCATATCTATTTTTAGTCTGACAGGTATATTTATTTCTAATAACGAAAGGTTCACTTTTTGCAAAACATGCACTAGAAACATTAAACCTCGTAGGGAACCTAAGGCGGCTATCATAAATGGACTAGGTTTTCCCACATTTCCCGATCGCCTCAAAGAACTAACACCTTTGGAGGAATGATTAATATCTCCCCGCCTTCCCTTCATAGTCATAAAACCTATTGGATACGGTCGCCAAAGTGGTCTTAAAGGAGCTGTGCTTAATGTTCCAATTCCAGTTTCAAACGTGGTTACTTCTCTTCCACGACCTTTTCATGAAGCAGAGGTTGTTCAGCTCCACCTCAAACGTAGAATGGAATACAGTCATAATTTTATAGCTGAAACCATTAGACCTTCTAAAATTGCCAGTGCAATTAGGTATCTGAATAATACAGAGCTGTATTGTAAGCATAACGTGACTTTTAATGAGCAGTGGATGATTTCTTCTACATCCGATGCTGTTCCGTTTATAGCGTCTCAAGCAGACAGAGTAGTTGTTGAGGAAGGTATACAAAATACTTCCGAACAGGCAAATTCAAACATAGACATAGAGCAGAGGGGCAAGAAACATTGTTAGACACCACGCATGCACAAAATATCCCTGTGCGTATCACAATTGCTCCTGGTGAAGGCCAAAGGCCCCTTGATATGGTTGCAGACTCCGATTCATATTTGCTGGCAACAAAAAAACAACTTCGCAAAGTTTTCCAACAGTTGTTAGATCTGAACTTTAGAAGTGATAAGTTTTTCTACAATTACAAGAAGCTAGAGTTGATTCATATATGTAATAATACGTCTATTTGCTTACGTAAGCACAGCGCCCTCACGGCATTACAGCTGCTAACGCATCCAGTGAAGACCATTTAGATCAACTAATAAATCACAATGAAGGTTATAGGGTATTAAAAGGCATTCGCACATCTCCTGCTCATTGGGAATCTGAAAAAAAGAAAGTCATGGCCATGATACGCCAGTTTGGGCTCACTAAATTTTTTTGGACCGTTGCACAGTGGGGCCTTAGGCCGAAACAGCTTGCGAAAATCAAAATTTTCATGAACGCTTTGGGAGTAATGAATAAACGTGTCTAATAGTTATTTTTCAAAGATTATGAAAATCTTACTCTCAAAAAAATCGGAATTATAGTTTAGGACATATGTGCACTCAAAGTCGACCCTTTTTTAAGCTCGCAACAATTAATTCAATTTGATGCAAATACTTCATCTTTCAGGTATAATATTAGCTAAGTTATGAAACGAATCATTGATGTTTTGATTTGTATTGCTAGATGAATTAATTTTATGCATTATTTAATAAAAACTATGTCTTTCGTATTCGTAGTTATCTAGAAAACGTTATTTTTTAAACTACCTATTTTTAGGGTGTTTTTCAACTTTGATGGAAAATAAAAAAAAGTACCCAAAAGTACCTCGCCCATATTTTCAAAATATGTTCCTTAAATATTCGTTTACCTAACGCAATAAAACTTTCATCCGCCCGGATCCGCCGGTGTGCACCAGAGCAAAAAGAGTGCCGCAACTTCGGAAAAAAATCGGCGAAAAAGGCGCTGCCGCGGGTATAAGAAGAAGAATGCATTGCGGGTAGATTCGCTGTAACGGCTATTAGGAACATTGTAGTTAGCATTATGGATACAAAAATATACCTAAGCGGTCCTATTTGATCCACATTTAATATTGTGCAACCAAAATTATGCATAACATTTATTACAGGTAGTGTAATTTACAATATCAGGTGAAGGTCTTGCAATCTTTTTGACCTTTTCATGAATTGTAATTTCTTTGCTTTAAAGCATTTGAACAGGCAAAAAGAGGTTTTAGTTTATTATCTTAGGTATGCGTTTAGAAATGGTATATATTGCCAATATTTTTGGTGCAGCGTAATAGTCGAATTTTGACTTAAAAAGCAATCAGTTGTGTCTAACTAGCAGTGAATAGTATTTTTATACTCTGTACATGAAATGTACAAGAGTATATTAGGTTTGCGGGAAGTGAAAAATGTAACAGGCAGAAGGAGGCGTGGCAGACCCCACAAAGTATATATATTCTTGATCAGCGTGACAAGACGAGTCGATCTAGCCCTGTCTGTCTGTCTGTCTGTCCGTCTGTCCGTCTGTCCGTCCGTATGAACACCTGGATCTCAGAGACTATAAGAGATAGAGACACCAAATTTTGCACAAAGATGCGTTATGTGTGTATTCTATACGAGTTTGTTTTATTTTTTTGATTTTCCCCCCCACTTCCCCCCTATGGGGGTTTTCCCGATTTTCCATTCGTATAATCGCCTATATCTCGGAGACTATAAGACCTAGGAACACCAAATTTTAGTCCCAGATGCCTTATGTGAATACGCAGAAAATGTATATTTTGGAATTCCCCTCCCTCCCCCCTCTACCCCGCAAATCGTAACTCCCGTAATTCTTGGAATTTCGAACTAAAATTTTGGAAATACCCCCAGTTGGTTATTATGTGTCCGTATGCCAAATTTCATTATGATAGACCGATTTAACAAGAAGTTATAGCCATAAATATATTTGCTGATGCAGCGCTGCTGCAGCGCTGCTCAAGCGCTGCCCGCGGCTGTTGTTGATGTTGCTGTTTGGTTGACTGCGAAAATGCTTACACAGACACGAATAGATGCGCATAGGCATACATACACTCACACAGACGCAATTGCTATGTAAATGTGCAATTATACACCCTTTACGTGAGTTCGAATACCGAGAGAGGTAAAATCGATCAAATTTTTTTTTTATTTTCTTAATTTTTTTATTTTCTATAATTATTGTAAACATATGTACAGAGTATTTCAAAGTCGGGACACCCGACTTTAGCTTTTTTACTTGTTCAATATAATTTACGTTTAAATACCTTAAAGGTGATTTTTCTTTAACATGGCTGTGCAAAATGCAACATTATTTGATATATTTAGGAATTCCAATGATGAGAAGGAATTTGAAGAAGCTGTTCTGAAAGAGCTGTATGATGCTCTGGAAAGTGCAGATCAGCAAAAAATGTTGAGAAATAAGTTTAAATTAATTTATTCTAAAATCAAACAGAAATGGATAAGCGTAGGATATAGCAAGCAGAAATTTGATTTAAAATATGAAATCTGGCTATTAACGACTACGTACTTGGATACATCAATGGACGATGTACCCTCTACATCAACTGGACGAGCCAGAGGAAGACCAACGAAATCCATTGAAGAATGCTCGGATTTTACAAGAAAAAGAAAGCTTGTCTATGTCACAGAAGCCATAGCTACGGATCACTTGTTGGAGGCGCTGTCCGTGAAATACACCAAGGATCAGGAAAAAATAAAATCGCAAATCACAAAAGCGGTTGCTGACGCAAGCCCAGTGCGACTTAAAAGGATCAGGGAAAGCATTCCTACTCCGCCAAACTTACTGCCAAAGCAGTTCAGTGCCGATGAGGCTTTGGCATTGTTTATGGATTTGGGATTGTCAAAGAAAAATATTTAATATTGCGACATTCCCTAATTCGGCATAATGTTGATGTTCTTCCTGGGTACAAACAAATAGGATCGGCTAAGAAAGAGGCAGTACCTCAGCCCACAATAATGACGGAACAGTCAGTGCAAGTAACACTTCAGGACCTTATGGATCACACAGCGAGACGTCTTATTGAAGGATTACCCAAAAATGAGACTGAGGCTTTTCCAGAAAGTCTTACACTTATCAGCAAATGGGGATGTAATGGATCTTCTGGTCAAAGTGCTTACAAGCAGACAATAGCCACGGACGATGAGACCATTACAGATGCAAACATGTTCATGGCTTCGGTTGTCCCCCTGCGATTGAAGAGTGATACTTCGGAATATTGGAAAAACCCGCGACCTTCATCTGTGACATATTGCTGCCCAATTATATTCAAATACGCCAAGGAATCCTCTGATGTAATTAAATCAACTGTAAGTGATATAAGCACTCAAATTGCAAATATAAGGCCAATGCTGCTTGAGATCAAGGAGGGAAAAGCGATTATTGTGAAATATGAATTTTTCCTTACTATGATTGATGGTAAGGTCCTCAATGAAATTACAGACACAAAATCGACATTGACATGCGCTATTTGTAAAAGACACCAGAAGGACTTCAACAATTTGGATGATTCACTAGTTGATGAGAAAACTCTTGAATATGGCATATCTCCATTGCATGCAAGAATTAGATGCATGGAGTTCATTTTAAAACTTGCATATACCATTCCACGGAAAGGAGAATCTTTTGAGGACAGCACACAAGCAAAGGAAAAACAAAACATCCGGAAAAAAATGATTCAGGATGAATTTTTCAAGGAACTTGGACTGAGAGTCGACTGCCCCAAATATGGATATGGCAACACAACTGATGGAAACTCATCTCGGATATTCTTCGATTCTGACGAAATAACAGCAAGAATCACTGGAGTGGACAATTAAATAATCAAAAGATTGGGCACCATTTTGAATGTCTTAAACTGCAAGGAAAAAATCAGCGGATCTAAATATGGTGAATACGCATCGAAGACTGCAGAGCTGTTATATCAAAAATATCCTGACAAGAAGCTAACTCCCACGGTACATAAAATTTTGGCCCATGGTCAAATTTTAATAGAATATCAGTGTCTACCAATTGGAGAAATGTCAGAGGAAGCCCAAGAGCCGAGGAACAAGGACTATAAAAAATTCAGATATTTGAACACATGCAAGACGTCACGAATAAGGCAAAACGAGGATCTCTTCAATATGTTGTCAGCCTCTTCAGATCCACTGGTTTCATCCCTTAGACTTGTGAGGTCTCAAAAAGAATTAGTTAGTAATTATTCTTCGGACATGGTGAAATTATTAGATATTCCTTCGAATGTAGACGACTATTTTAAAGAAAACAAATTAATGTAAATAATTGCAGCTGTCAGTACTTTATAATAAAAATTAATGTAATCATAAAATATTAACAAAATATTTTATTTTACTTTTTTTTATGTAAAAAAAATGTTCAATATTTTTAAATTAAAAAAAAAATTTGTAATATTTAAACAATTTTTTGTTCAATTTTTAATTTGTTAAAAACTAAAAATATAACAAACCTGAAAATAATTGTATCATTAAATGTTTTTTATACCCTGTACCCGTAGGGTAAAAAGGGTATATTAGGTTTGTGCAAAGTATGTAACATACAGAAGGAAGCATCTCCGACCCCATAAAGTATATATATTCTTGATCAGCATGACGAGAGAAATCGATCTAGACATGTCCGTCCGTCTGTCCGTCTGGATGAACGCGAGGATCTCAGAAACTATAAAAGCTAGAATAACCAAAGTTGGCATCCAGATTCTCCTAGGTCCGAGTAAGGACGAGTTTATTTATTATTTTTTATTATTTATTTTTTTTGAATTTTCCCGTCCACATTTCAAATGCTACCTAAACCAAACTTTGCACACATAATTTATATATAATTGTCTATTGTTGTTCAAAATTTTATTCAATTCGGTCAATTCTAAGAAAAGTTATTAGCAAAACAAATTTTCGCCAGTACAACCCCCCAAACTGCAGCAACAAGTTCGCTCTTCTTCTTCCTCTTTTTGCTGCTGCTATGGGCGCATATAACTCAGTGACGCAAGTTTACCTGGGTACAGGGTATTACACTGTCGGGCTTGCTCGACTGTAGCGTTCTCTCTTGTTATTAGTTTGATTAGGCAAATATTGCACTGGCAACAAAATCCAAAATCCTTTGAGCACACATTGCGCAGCTCCTAGAAATCACAGCACAATGCGCTATGACTTGTTTCAAAGCTTAAGAATTTTTCTTTCAAACAACATTTGAATGACGAAAATTGCTTCAGCCGCTCAGAAGATATGATTTTTGCAACGAAAAAAGTCCGAAGGCCCCACTGTGCGTTGTCGGCTGCTGTTAAATATTATTGGCTAGTTGAATTTCAGCATAGAGTTTCACCGCATATACAAGGCATGTTTTGGTTGAAAGATGCTCCTATCGTCGATTTAACTGACGATACGTCTTTTCCTCCAGTAATCAATTTCATTGATGACTTTATAAGCACAAATGTGTCATGTACTGAAGTATCTCAGTACATTGAATACCAGAAGCATGACCATTCTAACTCATGCAAACGAGAAATAAGGGGGAAACAAATCTGTCGCTTCGGTATTCCATATCCTCCTATGCCTCAAACGGAAATATTATTACCATTGCCAGAAGACGCTCAAGATATTTCTATTTAAAATTTTTCGTTTGATCGTGATAGTATTGAGCGCTTAAATATATTTGACAATTTCCTATCTCACGATCAAATCAATCTAAGCTATGAGGTATGCCATTAGGTCTAGTTTAAAGAAACCCCAAATATTCCTGAAAATAATTTTTGAAGCATTTAAGGTGAATGATTACAACAAACACCTTCTTTCTACCCAAGGAGCCAATATGGATATTCAATTCATATTGGACCCATACGCTTGCTCTAGCTATGTTATTAATTACATAAACAAATCGCAAAGGGGTATTACCAAATTAATGCGTGATGCTGTTGCAGAAATTAATAGGGGCAATTTAAACATTAAGCAAAAGCTACAGCATATAGGTCACAAATTTATTTATTTGTTATTATTTGGATTGCTTGACCATTATGTTCAGCGTCCAATTTCTCTCGAGGTCTTGTGCTTGACAGATTTTGCTGCCAATTATAGGTTTAGTAAAAGCCGAAATGCGTCTCGTGGTAATAATGACAACGAAGAAGAAGAAGAAGATGGTGACATGTTAGGTAACACCGTATTTTCTCTTCGCGATGGTAGTGGTTTTATTAGGGAAAAGAAAAATCCATCCATAATAAGGTATAGGAGATTTAATATAAATAATGATAGGCAGGGAAGTTGAAGCGTTTTATAGTAGTCACAGGGAACAAATTAACACGAACCTTAGGAAATATAATGTTATCGATGATAACGAATTAGAGTCTGCACTTAATAGGTCCTTATAAATTAAATCAGATACAAATTAGGAGAATTTAGATAATCAGGTCGTATTAGATGAGGAATTTAGCTTTTCCCGAAATCAGCTCTTAAATAAACGTTTTGAATATAAATGCAAATGAAGAAGTCCCAGATGCGTCCGATCGTGTTTTAAGGGTAATAAAACTCCCAACAGTTATATCCTCCCAAAAATATTGCAAATTTAACACATGTTTTGCTTAACGCAAAATCAACAAGTAAAAAAGCTAAAATACTGAAATACTCTGTACATATGTTTACAATAATTATCATTGTTCATTTTTGGTGTATTTTAAGGGCGAATTTTAATTCCAGACAACAACAGATACTCTTTTGTGATAACGCCAGAACAAATTGACCTTCTTCTACTGTTTTTGTTAAACGCTGAGTATGTTGTGCACCGATGCAATTGAATCTGCAATTGCTTGTTGCAGATTGGCAGCTACTACGTTTTGCGAATTGACTGATTGATTGTATCTTCTCTAGCATATGAAGTTGGCACATTAGTTGTAACGGAAAAATAGGAAATTTGTTCGTGTGTTGCAGGTGACGCGCAAGACGTAGCTTATGGCCACCAGTCTTGTTTCAAGCGTTACCTACAAAGACCTAGTGTTTTTGTAATGCTAAATAGTAACTGGTTGTATCCGCGTACCATATTGGATGCGATTCGTCTACCAATGTTACTAAACTAACACCATTAACACAAATTAAGAAAAACAAAAGATAAAACAAGTGACATTTGTAATTGCACTAACGCCGAACTTACAAGTAATTCCGATCATAACACCGAAGCAAAAACGCTAAGCTTGCTATGTTTCCAGAAAAATTGATGCGTTTTTATGGAAGCAAACACGGCAACTTGGCCTGTGCTGCACGGCACTAATGGGGCGACCCATTTAGCTCTTCCAGCGGCAATCAAATGCCCCTAACTGGTTTACCTACAAAGGATATCCATAGAATTTATACGTGAATTGCTATTTAAGTGCTTCTGTTTCGCGGCCTGCTGTAGCTCTTAGCCACAAAAACCCTCGTCCTGCTATACTCCACATGTTTCAAAGCAAAACTAGACTACACACACTAATGTGTATTCAGATTCCGGCACTACAACCAATCCGAAGCTCAGTAGTTTGTTCCAGCAAAATCTGCACATTATCCGATCTGTGTTTTGAATACTACTGAGACGAGCCATTAAAGTTAATTAGAAACTATTAACGTAACAATCGCCTCTGTATCAAATTTTGCACAAAGATGCGTTATATGTGTACGCTGTGCAAGTTTGTTTTATATTTTGATTTTCCCCCCACTTCCGCCCTATGAGGGATTTCCCGATTTTTCATTCGTATAATCGCCTATATTTCGGAGACTATAAGACCTAGAAACACAAAATTTCAGTCCCAGATGTCTTATGTGAATACGCAGAAAATATGTATTTTGAAATTTACCTCCCTCCCCCCTCTCCCATGCAAATCGCGATTTTCTCCCGTAATTCTTGGAAGTTCGAACTAAAATTTTGCAAATACATCCAGTTAGTAATACTTGTAATGTGTCAAGTTTCATCATGATAGACCGATTTAACAAGAAGTTATAGCCATAAATATATTTGGTGCTGCTCCAGCGCTGCCCGCGGCTGTTGTTGATGCTGGTGCTTTGGTTGACTGCGAACATGCTTACAGAGACACGAATATACGAGCATAAACATACATACACTCACATAGACGCAATTGCTATGTAAATGTGCAATTATACACCCTTTACGTGAGTTCGAATACCGAGAGAGGTAAAATCGATCCAAAAATTTTTTTAAATTCTCTTACTTTTTATACCCTGTACCCAAAGGGTGAAAGGCTATACTAGTTTTGTGCGAATGTATGTGACACACAGAAGGAGGCGTGGCAGACCCCACAAAGTGTATATATTATTGATCAGGATGAGAAGCCGAGTGGATATAGCCATGTCCGTCTGTCCGTCCGTCCGTCTGCCTGTATGAGCGCAAGGATCTCAGGAAGTACAAAAGCTAGAATAACCAAACTTGGGATCGAGGTTCCCCTAAGCCCTGGGCAGATCAAGTTTATTTTTTTATTCTGATACAGCATGTCGAGACGAATCGATCTAGCCCTGTCTGTCTGTCTGTCCGTCCGTATGAACACCTGGATCTCAGAGACTATAAGAGCTAGAGACACCACATTTTGCACAAAGATGCCTTATGTGTGTACGCTATACGAGTTTGTTTTATTTTTTGGATTCCCCCCCCCACTTCCCCCCTATGGGGGTTTTCCCGATTTTCCATTCGTATAATCGCCTATATCTCGGAGACTATAAGACCTAGGAACACCAAATTTTAGTCCAAGATGCCTTATGTGAATACGCAGAAAAATTGTATTTTGTAATTTCCCTCCCTCCCCCCTCTCCCTTGCAATTCGTAACTCCCGTAATTCTTGGAATTTCGAACTGAAATTTTGCTAATACCCCAGTTAGTAATTATGTGTCCGTATGCCAAGTTTCATCATGATATACCGATTTAACAAGTTATAGCCTAAATATATTTGCTGCTGCAGCGCTGTTGCGCCTGTTGTTGATGCTGTTGCTTTGGTTGACTGCGAACATGCTTACACAGACGCGAATATACGAGCATATACGTACATACACTCACATAGACGCAATTGCTTTGTATACAAGTATGTGCAATTATACACCCTTTACGTGAGTTCGAATACCGAGAAAGGTAAAATCGATCAACAATTTTTTTTTAAATTTTTATACTCTGTACATGAAATGTACAAGAGTATATTAGGTTTGCGGGAGCTGAAAAATGTAACAGGCAGAAGGAGGCGTGGCAGACCCCACAAAGTATATATATTATTGATCAGCGTGACAAGACGAGTCGATCTAGCCCTGTCTGTCTGTCCGTCTGTCCGTCCGTATGAACACCTGGATCTTAGAGACTATAAGAGATAGAGACACCAAATTTTGCACAAAGATGCCTTATGTGTGTATTCTATACGAGTTTGTTTTATTTTTTTGATTTCCCCCCCCACTTCCCCCCTATGGGGGTTTTCCCGATTTTCCATTCGTATAATCGCCTATATCTCGGAGACTATAAAACTTAGGAACACCAAATTTAAGTCCAAGATGCCTTGTGTAAATACGCAGAAAATGTATATTTTGGAATTCCCCTCCCTCCCCCCTCTACCCCGCAAATGCTAACTCCCGTAATTCTTGGAATTTCGAACTAAAATTTTGCAAATACCCCCAGGTAGTAATTATGTGTCCGTATTCACTATGATAGACCGATTTACCAAGAAGTTATAGCCATAAATATATTTGCTGCTGCAGCGCTGCCCGCGGCTGTTGTTGATGTTGCTGTTTGGTTGACTGCGAAAATGCTTACACAGACACGAATTGATGCGCATAGACATACATACACTCACACAGACGCCATTGCTATGTAAATGTGCAATTATACACCCTTTACGTGAGTTCGAATACCGAGAGAGGTAAAATCGATCCAATTTTTTTTTTTTTATTTTCTATAATTATTGTAAACGTATGTACAGAGTATTTCAAAGTCGGGACACCCGACTTTAGCTTTTTTACTTGTTTTATTTTCTATAATTATTGTAAACATATGTAAAAAGTATTTCAAAGTCGGGACACCCGACTTTAGCTTTTGTACTTGTTCTATTTTGTGGAGAGTACAGGCTATTTTACTATCGGGCTTGCTCGACTGTAGCGTTCTCTCTTGTTTTAAATTAATTAAAACATTGTTTTTTATTTCTTCCTTTTTAGTGGGAGGTACAGGAAGAAGAAGAAGAGCTCGCTCGATCTTAGCATTCTTTTCTTGTTTAAGACTCTTTTTATACTGTGTTCAATACTTGTTTTTCAAATTTTTGTATATTTAATGTAACGACGCACGGTTGCCAGCTACGCAACGCGTCGTCACGATGCCGATGAGTAGTTTTAAGTAGGTGTAAGTAGTTGTAAGTGGAAGAGTGTTTTTATACCCTGTACCCGTAGGGTAAAAAGGGTATATTAGGTTTGTGCAAAGTATGTAACATACAGAAGGAAGCATCTCCGACCCCATAAAGTATATATATTCTTGATCAGCATGACGAGAGAAATCGATCTAGACATGTCCGTCCGTCTGTCCGTCCGTCTGGATGAACGCAAGGATCTCAGAAACTATAAAAGCTGGAATAACCAAAGTTGGCATCCAGATTCTCCTAGGTCCGAGTAAGGACGAGTTTATTTTATTTTTTTTAATTTTCCCCCCCTTCCCCCGCTACAGAATTTCGTCAATAGCGTCCACATTTCAAATGCTACCTAAACCAAACTTTGCACACATAATTTATATATAATTGTCTATTGTTGTTCAATTCGGTCAATTTTAAGAAAAGTTATTAGCAAAACAAATTCTCGCCAGTACAACCCCCCAAACTGCAGCAACAAGTTCGCTCTTCTTCTTCCTCTTTTTGCTGCTGCTATGGGCGCATATAACTCAGTGACGCAAGTTTACCTGGGTACAGGGTATTACACTGTCGGGCTTGCTCGACTGTAGCGTTCTCTCTTGTTTTGGTTAGTTCTGTGCTAGAGGTAATCGAACGCACCCTCCTATTTTGTATCCAGAAATTAAAACACGTGGAATTTATTCACTTGGCGTACCGCCCTACATTAAAAAAAAACCTATTTTTGAATTTATATTTTAAAATTTAATAGAGTTTTATAATTATGCCCCGCCTTAAAAGTCAATCGGCTGCTGCTAGGTCAGAAAGACAAATAAATAGGACTAATTCTGAATATATCCAACGGGAGAGAGAATATAATATTGAAGCTCCTAGAATTCGCAGGGAAAATTTGCAGTATATGCGAATCCAATTTATAGAAACGTTGAGCAAGTTCGTAACACAAGGGAAAGACAAGGAGCTAGAATTTTAGCAAGACAGGAATCGTTTGACGTTTTAATAAATTTGATTCAGAGAGTTAGCATAGAAGCCTTAGCCAAAATAGAGTAGAAGAAAACCGACGAAATGCAATTCGCATTAGGGAAGAAAGAGCGAATGTTTTAGCATAAGATATGCAGGTCAGAATTGCCACAATCGAACATCAAATTGACAATTTCAATACGGTAGTCGAATTAGGTCCTTACAGAATTTGCCTTTGCTGTAAAGGCCTTTGGTTTCTTCACCAAATCGATAGGGCACATATTGAGGAGATAAATGAGCTTGCAAATACTGATAGGTTTAGTCAGCTTTGCATATCTATTTTTAGTCTGACAGGTATATTTATTTCTAATAACGAAAGGTTCACTTTTTGCAAAACATGCACTAGAAACATTAAACCTCGTAGGGAACCTAAGGCGGCTATCATAAATGGACTAGGTTTTCCCACATTTCCCGATCGCCTCAAAGAACTAACACCTTTGGAGGAATGATTAATATCTCCCCGCCTTCCCTTCATAGTCATAAAACCTATTGGATACGGTCGCCAAAGTGGTCTTAAAGGAGCTGTGCTTAATGTTCCAATTCCAGTTTCAAACGTGGTTACTTCTCTTCCACGACCTTTTCATGAAGCAGAGGTTGTTCAGCTCCACCTCAAACGTAGAATGGAATACAGTCATAATTTTATAGCTGAAACCATTAGACCTTCTAAAATTGCCAGTGCAATTAGGTATCTGAATAATACAGAGCTGTATTGTAAGCATAACGTGACTTTTAATGAGCAGTGGATGATTTCTTCTACATCCGATGCTGTTCCGTTTATAGGGTCTCAAGCAGACAGAGTAGTTGTTGAGGAAGGTATACAAAATACTTCCGAACAGGCAAATTCAAACATAGACATAGAGCAGAGGGGCAAGAAACATTGTTAGACACCACGCATGCACAAAATATCCCTGTGCGTATCACAATTGCTCCTGGTGAAGGCCAAAGGCCCCTTGATATGGTTGCAGACTCCGATTCATATTTGCTGGCAACAAAAAAACAACTTCGCAAAGTTTTCCAACAGTTGTTAGATCTGAACTTTAGAAGTGATAAGTTTTTCTACAATTACAAGAAGCTAGAGTTGATTCATATATGTAATAATACGTCTATTTGCTTACGTAAGCACAGCGCCCTCACGGCATTACAGCTGCTAACGCATCCAGTGAAGACCATTTAGATCAACTAATAAATCACAATGAAGGTTATAGGGTATTAAAAGGCATTCGCACATCTCCTGCTCATTGGGAATCTGAAAAAAAGAAAGTCATGGCCATGATACGCCAGTTTGGGCTCACTAAATTTTTTTGGACCGTTGCACAGTGGGGCCTTAGGCCGAAACAGCTTGCGAAAATCAAAATTTTCATGAACGCTTTGGGAGTAATGAATAAACGTGTCTAATAGTTATTTTTCAAAGATTATGAAAATCTTACTCTCAAAAAAATCGGAATTATAGTTTAGGACATATGTGCACTCAAAGTCGACCCTTTTTTAAGCTCGCAACAATTAATTCAATTTGATGCAAATACTTCATCTTTCAGGTATAATATTAGCTAAGTTATGAAACGAATCATTGATGTTTTGATTTGTATTGCTAGATGAATTAATTTTATGCATTATTTAATAAAAACTATGTCTTTCGTATTCGTAGTTATCTAGAAAACGTTATTTTTTAAACTACCTATTTTTAGGGTGTTTTTCAACTTTGATGGAAAATAAAAAAAAAGTACCCAAAAGTACCTCGCCCATATTTTCAAAATATGTTCCTTAAATATTCGTTTACCTAACGCAATAAAACTTTCATCCGCCCGGATCCGCCGGTGTGCACCAGAGCAAAAAGAGTGCCGCAACTTCGGAAAAAAATCGGCGAAAAAGGCGCTGCCGCGGGTATAAGAAGAAGAATGCATTGCGGGTAGATTCGCTGTAACGGCTATTAGGAACATTGTAGTTAGCATTATGGATACAAAAATATACCTAAGCGGTCCTATTTGATCCACATTTAATATTGTGCAACCAAAATTATGCATAACATTTATTACAGGTAGTGTAATTTACAATATCAGGTGAAGGTCTTGCAATCTTTTTGACCTTTTCATGAATTGTAATTTCTTTGCTTTAAAGCATTTGAACAGGCAAAAAGAGGTTTTAGTTTATTATCTTAGGTATGCGTTTAGAAATGGTATATATTGCCAATATTTTTGGTGCAGCGTAATAGTCGAATTTTGACTTAAAAAGCAATCAGTTGTGTCTAACTAGCAGTGAATAGTATTTTTATACTCTGTACATGAAATGTACAAGAGTATATTAGGTTTGCGGGAAGTGAAAAATGTAACAGGCAGAAGGAGGCGTGGCAGACCCCACAAAGTATATATATTCTTGATCAGCGTGACAAGACGAGTCGATCTAGCCCTGTCTGTCTGTCTGTCCGTCTGTCCGTCTGTCCGTCCGTATGAACACCTGGATCTCAGAGACTATAAGAGATAGAGACACCAAATTTTGCACAAAGATGCGTTATGTGTGTATTCTATACGAGTTTGTTTTATTTTTTTGATTTTCCCCCCCACTTCCCCCCTATGGGGGTTTTCCCGATTTTCCATTCGTATAATCGCCTATATCTCGGAGACTATAAGACCTAGGAACACCAAATTTTAGTCCCAGATGCCTTATGTGAATACGCAGAAAATGTATATTTTGGAATTCCCCTCCCTCCCCCCTCTACCCCGCAAATCGTAACTCCCGTAATTCTTGGAATTTCGAACTAAAATTTTGGAAATACCCCCAGTTGGTTATTATGTGTCCGTATGCCAAATTTCATTATGATAGACCGATTTAACAAGAAGTTATAGCCATAAATATATTTGCTGATGCAGCGCTGCTGCAGCGCTGCTCAAGCGCTGCCCGCGGCTGTTGTTGATGTTGCTGTTTGGTTGACTGCGAAAATGCTTACACAGACACGAATAGATGCGCATAGGCATACATACACTCACACAGACGCAATTGCTATGTAAATGTGCAATTATACACCCTTTACGTGAGTTCGAATACCGAGAGAGGTAAAATCGATCAAATTTTTTTTTTTATTTTCTTAATTTTTTTATTTTCTATAATTATTGTAAACATATGTACAGAGTATTTCAAAGTCGGGACACCCGACTTTAGCTTTTTTACTTGTTCAATATAATTTACGTTTAAATACCTTAAAGGTGATTTTTCTTTAACATGGCTGTGCAAAATGCAACATTATTTGATATATTTAGGAATTCCAATGATGAGAAGGAATTTGAAGAAGCTGTTCTGAAAGAGCTGTATGATGCTCTGGAAAGTGCAGATCAGCAAAAAATGTTGAGAAATAAGTTTAAATTAATTTATTCTAAAATCAAACAGAAATGGATAAGCGTAGGATATAGCAAGCAGAAATTTGATTTAAAATATGAAATCTGGCTATTAACGACTACGTACTTGGATACATCAATGGACGATGTACCCTCTACATCAACTGGACGAGCCAGAGGAAGACCAACGAAATCCATTGAAGAATGCTCGGATTTTACAAGAAAAAGAAAGCTTGTCTATGTCACAGAAGCCATAGCTACGGATCACTTGTTGGAGGCGCTGTCCGTGAAATACACCAAGGATCAGGAAAAAATAAAATCGCAAATCACAAAAGCGGTTGCTGACGCAAGCCCAGTGCGACTTAAAAGGATCAGGGAAAGCATTCCTACTCCGCCAAACTTACTGCCAAAGCAGTTCAGTGCCGATGAGGCTTTGGCATTGTTTATGGATTTGGGATTGTCAAAGAAAAATATTTAATATTGCGACATTCCCTAATTCGGCATAATGTTGATGTTCTTCCTGGGTACAAACAAATAGGATCGGCTAAGAAAGAGGCAGTACCTCAGCCCACAATAATGACGGAACAGTCAGTGCAAGTAACACTTCAGGACCTTATGGATCACACAGCGAGACGTCTTATTGAAGGATTACCCAAAAATGAGACTGAGGCTTTTCCAGAAAGTCTTACACTTATCAGCAAATGGGGATGTAATGGATCTTCTGGTCAAAGTGCTTACAAGCAGACAATAGCCACGGACGATGAGACCATTACAGATGCAAACATGTTCATGGCTTCGGTTGTCCCCCTGCGATTGAAGAGTGATACTTCGGAATATTGGAAAAACCCGCGACCTTCATCTGTGACATATTGCCGCCCAATTATATTCAAATACGCCAAGGAATCCTCTGATGTAATTAAATCAACTGTAAGTGATATAAGCACTCAAATTGCAAATATAAGGCCAATGCTGCTTGAGATCAAGGAGGGAAAAGCGATTATTGTGAAATATGCATTTTTCCTTACTATGATTGATGGTAAGGTCCTCAATGAAATTACAGACACAAAATCGACATTGACATGCGCTATTTGTAAAAGACACCAGAAGGACTTCAACAATTTGGATGATTCACTAGTTGATGAGAAAACTCTTGAATATGGCATATCTCCATTGCATGCAAGAATTAGATGCATGGAGTTCATTTTAAAACTTGCATATACCATTCCACGGAAAGGAGAATCTTTTGAGGACAGCACACAAGCAAAGGAAAAACAAAACATCCGGAAAAAAATGATTCAGGATGAATTTTTCAAGGAACTTGGACTGAGAGTCGACTGCCCCAAATATGGATATGGCAACACAAATGATGGAAACTCATCTCGGATATTCTTCGATTCTGACGAAATAACAGCAAGAATCACTGGAGTGGACAATGAAATAATCAAAAGATTGGGCACCATTTTGAATGTCTTAAACTGCAAGGAAAAAATCAGCGGATCTAAATATGGTGAATACGCATCGAAGACTGCAGAGCTGTTATATCAAAAATATCCTGACAAGAAGCTAACTCCCACGGTACATAAAATTTTGGCCCATGGTCAAATTTTAATAGAATATCAGTGTCTACCAATTGGAGAAATGTCAGAGGCAGCCCAAGAGCCGAGGAACAAGGACTATAAAAAATTCAGATATTTGAACACATGCAAGACGTCACGAATAAGGCAAAACGAGGATCTCTTCAATATGTTGTCAGCCTCTTCAGATCCACTGGTTTCATCCCTTAGACTTGTGAGGTCTCAAAAAGAATTAGTTAGTAATTATTCTTCGGACATGGTGAAATTATTAGATATTCCTTCGAATGTAGACGACTATTTTAAAGAAAACAAATTAATGTAAATAATTGCAGCTGTCAGTACTTTATAATAAAAATTAATGTAATCATAAAATATTAACAAAATATTTTATTTTACTTTTTTTTATGTAAAAAAAATGTTCAATATTTTTAAATTAAAAAAAAAATTTGTAATATTTAAACAATTTTTTGTTCAATTTTTAATTTGTTAAAAACTAAAAATATAACAAACCTGAAAATAATTGTATCATTAAATGTTTTTTATACCCTGTACCCGTAGGGTAAAAAGGGTATATTAGGTTTGTGCAAAGTATGTAACATACAGAAGGAAGCATCTCCGACCCCATAAAGTATATATATTCTTGATCAGCATGACGAGAGAAATCGATCTAGACATGTCCGTCCGTCTGTCCGTCCGTCTGTCCGTCTGGATGAACGCGAGGATCTCAGAAACTATAAAAGCTAGAATAACCAAAGTTGGCATCCAGATTCTCCTAGGTCCGAGTAAGGACGAGTTATTTATTATTTTTTATTATTTATTTTTTTTGAATTTTCCCGTCCACATTTCAAATGCTACCTAAACCAAACTTTGCACACATAATTTATATATAATTGTCTACTGTTGTTCAAAATTTTGTTCAATTCGGTCAATTCTAAGAAACAAATTCTCGCCAGTACAACCCCCCCAAACTGCAGCAACAAGTTCGCTCTTCTTCTTCCTCTTTTTGCTGCTGCTATGGGCGCATATAACTCAGTGACGCAAGTTTACCTGGGTACAGGGTATTACACTGTCGGGCTTGCTCGACTGTAGCGTTCTCTCTTGTTATTAGTTTGATTAGGCAAATATTGCACTGGCAACAAAATCCAACTTTGAGCACACATTGCGCAGTTCCTAGAAATCACAGCACAAGGCACTATGACTTGTTTCAAAGCTTAAGAATTTTTCTTTCAAACAAAATTTGAATGACGAAAATTGCTTCAGCCGCTCAGAAGATATGATTTTTGCAACGAAAAAAGTCCGAAGGCCCCACTGTGCGTTGTCGGCTGCTGTTAAATATTATTGGCTAGTTGAATTTCAGCATAGAGTTTCACCGCATATACATGGCATGTTTTGGTTGAAAGATGCTCCTATCGTCGATTTAACTGACGATACGTCTTTTCCTCCAGTAATCAATTTCATTGATGACTTTATAAGCACAAATGTTTCATGTACTGAAGTATCATCATGTACCAATCATGACCATTCTAACTCATGCAAACGAGAAATAAGGGGGAAACAAATCTGTCGCTTCGGTATTCCATATCCTCCTATGCCTCAAACGGAAATATTATTACCATTGCCAGAAGACGCTCAAGATATTTCTATTTACAATTTTTTGTTTGATCGTGATAGTATTGAGCGCTTAAATACATTTGACAATTTCCTATCTCACGATCAAATCAATCTAAGCTATGAGGTATGCCATTAGGTCTAGTTTAAAGAAACCCCAAATATTCCTGAAAATAATTTTTGAAGCATTTAAGGTGAATGATTACAACAAACACCTTCTTTCTACCCAAGGAGCCAATATGGATATTCAATTCATATTGGACCCATACGCTTGCTCTAGCTATGTTATTAATTACATAAACAAATCGCAAAGGGGTATTACCAAATTAATGCGTGATGCTGTTGCAGAAATTAATAGGGGCAATTTAAACATTAAGCAAAAGCTACAGCATATAGGTCACAAATTTATTTATTTGTTATTATTTGGATTGCTTGACCATTATGTTCAGCGTCCAATTTCTCTCGAGGTCTTGTGCTTGACAGATTTTGCTGCCAATTATAGGTTTAGTAAAAGCCGAAATGCGTCTCGTGGTAATAATGACAACGAAGAAGAAGAAGAAGATGGTGACATGTTAGGTAACACCGTATTTTCTCTTCGCGATGGTAGTGGTTTTATTAGGGAAAAGAAAAATCCATCCATAATAAGGTATAGGAGATTTAATATAAATAATGATAGGCAGGGAAGTTGAAGCGTTTTATAGTAGTCACAGGGAACAAATTAACACGAACCTTAGGAAATATAATGTTATCGATGATAACGAATTAGAGTCTGCACTTAATAGGTCCTTATAAATTAAATCAGATACAAATTAGGAGAATTTAGATAATCAGGTCGTATTAGATGAGGAATTTAGCTTTTCCCGAAATCAGCTCTTAAATAAACGTTTTGAATATAAATGCAAATGAAGAAGTCCCAGATGCGTCCGATCGTGTTTTAAGGGTAATAAAATTCCCAACAGTTATATCCTCCCAAAAATATTGCAAATTTAACACATGTTTTGCTTAACGCAAAATCAACAAGTAAAAATGCTAAAGTCGGGTGTCCCGACTTTGAAATACTCTGTACATATGTTTACAATAATTATAGAAAATAAAAAAAATTGAGAAAAAAAAAATTTTTTGATCGATTTTACCTCTCTCGGTATTCGAACTCACGTAAAGGGTGTATAATTGCACATTTACATAGCAATTGCGTCTGTGTGAGTGTATGTATGCCTATGCGCATCTATTCGTGTCTGTGTAAACATGTTGGCAGTCAACCAAAGCACCAGCATCAACAAAAGCCGCGGGCAGCGCTTGAGCAGCGCTGCAGCAGCAAATATATTTATGGCTATAACTTCTCGTTAAATCGGTCTATCATGATGAAACTTGGCACGGGAACGGACACACAATTACTAACTGGGGATATTTACAAAATTTTAGTTCGAAATTCCAAGAATTACGGGAGTTACGATTTGCGGTGTAGAGGGGGGAGGGAGGGAAATTTCAAAATATACATTTTCTGCGTATTCTCATAAGGCATCTGGGACTAAAATTTGGTGTCCTTAGATTTATAGTCTCTTAGATATAGGCGATTATACGAATGGAAAATCAGGAAAACCCCCATAGGGGGGGAAGTGGGGGGGGGGGAATCAAAACAATAAAACAAACTTGCACAGCGTACACATTTGTGCAAAATTTGGTGTCTCTAGCTCTTATAGTCTCTGAGATCCAGGTGTTCATACGGACGGACAGACAGACAGGGCTAGATCGACTCGTCTCGTCATGCTGATCAAGAATATATATACTTTGTGGGGTCTGCCACGCCTCCTTCTGCCTGTTACATTTTTCAGCTCCCCGCGGGTTGCATATTTTGAGTTTGTAATAAAAAGACACGTGGAGAAGATTTTGGCATACCGCCCTCTTTTTATTCAGCGGACGCCTCGGCATTTTGGGGTGCCTAATATTTACTAAATTAAACGAACTCTGGCCGGCGAGCATACCCGCGGCAGAGTAAGAACCTTACAGTACATTTCATGTACATAGTATAAAAATGTAAAATTAGAGTAAGTACAATGTTTAGAAAGTAAGAAAGAGTCAAATATTGAATATTTAAGCATTGGTTTGTTTCCTTTTTTGTTCTCTCAGAGACGCTCTAAACGGGATTAATTTTAGCCTCTGATAGTGAATAGTTTCTAGCTGTATAGCAAGGAACTATTTACATTTTGGTCCTTCGAGCAAGGAAACGGCGAGGTCGGCAATAGCGGGCCCATCCGAACTAGATACCGAAAAGGTGTCAGAAGCAAAAAATGAAAATTTAAGGCGAAAAAAAGCCGAACCATTAAGGCCAAGTCTAGTAAAGACGAAAGTAAAATCGGTTGCCAAACTTCTGCTAAGTTTGGGCCGATAAATCAGAAGGAAGACCCCTGCAAACCGCTACCAGGCTTGGACCAAGAGGGTCAAAGAAGAGCGGTTCTCAAAGATCCCTTACAAGGTTTGGGCCGCCGAAGGACGTAGAAGCAAGAGGGTCAAAGAAGAGCGGTTCCCAAAGATCCCTTACAAGGTTTGGGCCGCCGAAGGACGAAGAAGCGAGAAGCCAGAGAAGACAGCAGGTTCAAGCCCATAGAAGGTTTGGACCAAAGAAGCGCAAAGCCGAAGAAGACGACAAGAGCCAAACCTCTATCAGGTTTGGCCCAAGAGTCAGAAATTCCCAGGAAGCCACTGACGAACGTCAAATTGCTTATATGGAAGAATTTGACCGAGTATTTAATAGAATTATTAAGGTCGCGAGGCCATATATAGAAGCTGCAGCGGAACCCAATGCAGGACCGCAAAAGCTTACTATAGAAGAGTATAGGGAGAGGAATAGAAAATCGAAAGTACAGCCCGAAGCCCTGAAGAAAGAAGTAAAACCAGGCAAACGGCAAAGAGTTAGGAATCAGTTGCGAGAGCTATACAAATTAGCTCAAATTTCAATAGGACAGGAACAAAAGAAGTACCTGTTAGAAGCAAAAAATTAAAAGATAAGAGGAGTAAAAAGAAAAAGGAGCAAAAAAGAACTGATATTAAGAAAAATTAAAAACATTTTAAAATTAATATGAAAAACAAGATAGAACGCTACAGTCGAGCAAGCCCGACAGTAAAATAGCCTGTACTCTCCACAAAAAAGAAAAATTAAAAAAAAAATTAAACAATTTAAAAATTTAAATATTTAAATTTTCCATGCAGGCGTTATCCGCCTATATACATACATATATAAGATGTATTAAATTTTTTAATTTAACACTAATTTGTGTCTTCAATTCCAAATATGATTGTTTTGAATGTAAAAGGTGTGTTTCTGCTTTTGTAAATCGCATGAATACACTCACAAAATAGGCTTAACGGTAAATGACTCTTAGATTTGTTCAGAATACATTTGTAGCGTTGTTAGCTAACACTAAAACGGTAAGTCGCTGTAAATATGCGATCAGCTGAGATGCTAGAGATGGGCATGTGTCGGATGCTCTATGTGCTAGAGCATCAAAACAATACAATCAATAATTCCATCGAAGTTTGAATGCAATCAACAGAAAATTTAAATAATAACATCTTATAATTTATTGAGATCAATTAGGTTTCTGCTTTACTATCGCTTACGCAGTCGTTGCCTAGCAACGGTAACTGTAAACAAGATTTTAGCGTAAGGAACACAAAAAGTCCGGATTTAAAAGAAGCCGCATGCAGAAGTATTACAGACCAACGCGTGGTAGGTAGCAAGGCTTTGAATGTACATATGGGGAAAACCACTTGACACCGTTAGGATAAAATAGTAGAATAGAATAGATAGAATAATAAATAGTAATTCCATAAATAAAACAAGTAAAAAAGCTAAAGTCGGGTGTCCCGACTTTGAAATACTCTGTACATATGTTTACAATAATTATAGAAAATAAAAAAAAATTAAAAAAAAAAAAAAAAATTTTGATCGATTTTACCTCTCTCGGTATTCGAACTCACGTAAAGGGTGTATAATTGCACATTTACATAGCAATTGCGTCTGTGTGAGTGTATGTATGCCTATGCGCATCTATTCGTGTCTGTGTAAACATGTTGGCAGTCAACCAAAGCACAACAGCCGCGGGCAGCGCTTGAGTAGCGCTGCAGCAGCAAATATATTTATGGCTATAACTTTTTAAATCGGTCTATCATGATGAAACTTGGCACGGAAACGGACACACAATTACTAACTGGGGATATTTACAAAATTTTAGTTCGAAATTCCAAGAATTACGGGAGTTACGATTTGTGGTGTAGAGGGGGGAGGGAGGGAAATTTCAAAATATACATTTTCTGCGTATGCACATAAGGAATCTGGGACTAAAATTTGGTGTTTCTAGGTCTTATAGTCTCCGAGATATAGGCTATTATACGAATGGAAAATCGGGAAAACCCCCATAGGGGGGAAGTGGGGGGAAAATCAAAAAAATAAAACAAACTCGTATAGAATACACACATAACTCATCTTTGTGCAAAATTTGGTGTCTCTATCTCTTATAGTCTCTAAGATCCAGGTGTTCATACGGACGGACGGACAGACAGACAGGGCTAGATCGACTCGTCTTGTCATGCTGATCAAGAATATACATATATGTATACTTTGTGGGGTCTGCCACGCCTCCTTCTGCCTGTTACATTTTTCAGCTCCCGCAAACCTAATATACTTCTGTACATTTCATGTACAGAGTATAACTATAATGAATTTGAAAATTAAAGCGTATGTTTGTTTCCCTAATTGTTCTCCCAGAGACGTTTTGCAACTTAAAAATAGTTTGCTACATTTGGTAGTAAATAGTTGTGAGCTGTATAGCAAGCAACTATTTACAACATATTTTCATGTTAAATATCGGTTAATTTGATTTAAATGCCAATCGACATTTTTACCAAAAACAGAACTTAAATAAAATATTTTAAAATTAATATCAATCAAACAAAAATAGTAAATAGTCGATCAACAATGTCAGTGTATGGAATTCTCATGCATGTAGTAGGTAAAGTCTGAAAACAAAATTGAAGCAGCGGGTCGCAAAACAGCAAAAGAACAAAATGCACAAATCCATAGAAACATATACAAGTTGGAAAAGATATTCACCCGATTACGGTTCGGAGGACACTGCATAAAGCTAATAACAAGTGCCGCGTTGCTAGAAGAAAATACTTATTTCAAAAGTCAACCAGAAGAAGCGCTTAGCCTATGCAAACGAATATTTGAGTAAGCCGATGGACTTTTGGAACAATGTCTTCTTTTCCGATGAGAGTAAATTCAACACTTTTCAATCTGATGGCCGCCAAACTGTTTGGAGAAAGCCTAATACGGAACTCGAAAAAAAAACCTCGCTATGTCTGTAAAGCATGGTGGTGGAGGCGACATTGTGTGGGGATGCATGGTGTGGTGGTGTTGGCGAACTTGAATTTATAGAAGGAATTATGGACAAAAAGTATTATTTAGATATCCTTAACAGAAATCTAAAAAAAAGTGCCGAAAAGTTGAACATACCAGCCACATTCACGTTTCAATACGACAATGACCCAAAGCATACGGCTTCTGTTGTGCGCATGTGGCTTGCACATCATGTAAAACATACTTTGCCGCATCCGCTCCAATCTCCAGACCTAAACCCCATCGAACATTTGTGGGAAGAATTAGATAAACGTGTAAAAAACGCGCTATATCTACAAAGGCCGAGCTGAAGGTGGCACTGGTGGAGGAGTGGCGCAATATTGGATCAGAAACCACTCAAAGTTTGGTTTCTTCGATGCCCAGGCGCTTGGAAGCAGTCATTAAAAATAAGGGCTTAGCCACAAAATATTAATTTATGTTTAAAAACGGTTCTTTATGTTAATTTTAAGTATTTTTGGTTAAGTGTGCCAATAATTTTGTTCAGACGAAAACGGCTATTTTTTAAAATTTTTAATTTTCTTAAATTACTGGAAAAATATACATGAATGAAATAAAGTAATTTTAGTGGGAAATTGATCAATGTATATGAATAAAATTTGTTTTATTTAAATCTATATATATAAAACAGCTTGTCCTGACTGACTGACTGATTGGTGATCAACGCACAGCCCAAACGGTAAAGGCTAGGAAGCTGAATTTGGACTCAAATATCCTTTCATAGTCTAGGTCCCCACTAAGAAGGGATTTTGGAAAACTCGAGCTCCAAAGGGGGGAAAACAGGCTCCAAAGTTTGTTTGAAAAATCCGCACTTTTCAACCGATCGACTTAAAACTTAGTAAAATCAATTAAAGAATACAAACAAAACTGCATACTCGGATTTTCGAAATTTGTGTTGGAGCTTGAATTATTGGGGTTTTAATATTTATTCACTATTTCAAATGAAAAGTTTGTGTTATAAATTTAGTCCGATCGATTTAAAATTTGGATAATGTAATCGACGTAACTAAATCTAAAACTTTGCATTCAAGGATTTTCAAAATATGCATTTTACAAAAGCAGGCAGAACAAACAATACAAAATATCAAACAGTTGGGGACAACTAAGTATACATACAAACAGCTGTTCGTGTAGTTGCGTGCAAACGATTGAAATAGCCAAAGCAAAAGTATGTGCACATCTATGTATGTACATACATATGTATCTACACTGGTCGGCACAATTATTTTGACGAGAAGAAAATCATACATTTTTGTCAATAACTGGTTATTGGTTTAAGATATCAAAGGAAACTTTTTTTCTCAATTCCATATTGGTATTACAAACTTAAAAATAATTCAAAGGATATATTTTTATAAGAACTTTTAAAATTATAAATCAAGGTAATTTTCATGGGTTGGCATAAGTATTTTGACAATGGATATAAACAAAAAAAACAAAGCTTAATACTAAACAAAACATAAGAAATTGATGGTAGATTAATAAAATGTATACCCGCCTTTGGCTTCGATAACTTTTTGAAGACGTCTTGTAACTGAGTCCACTAAATTTTGAAGGACCTCTAATGGTATCTCTTTCCAAAGAGAAGTGACTTCGGAAATAGTTTCTTCTTCGGTTTTATGCAAAGACGCATTTCTTTTACGTTTTACAAGAGACCACACATTCTCAATAACGTTTAAGTCCGGACTTTGTGGTGGCCAATCCAGAGTAGTAACACCAACATCGGTTAAAAATGCTCTTATCATTTTGCTTTTGTGGCATGGGGCGTTATCCTGTTGCAGGATAAATGATTCTCCAATCAGCCTGTCACCGGAAGGGAATGCGTTTTCGTTAAGGGTACTCAAATATTGTTGCTGGTTAATTGAGCCGATGATGGGAACGAAATCACCTAACCCATTGTACGCAATGCATCCCCAGAACATGACTGAGCCTCCGCCATGGCTCACTTTTTGACATACGGGGATATTTTTTTGTCTTTGAAACTGTGGGAGCCTTACAAAAATCTTTGTTTTTGATGAATTATATTCAAAGGAGCTTTCATCTGTCCATAGAACGCTTCTCCAAAACTCTTTTGGCTTATGCAGATGCTCCTTTGCAAAAGCCAATCTTTTGAGCTTGTTCACCTTTGATATGTAAGGTATGTCCTTCGCTTTGTATGTCTTAAAATCTTCTTCTTTTAGGCGTCGCCGAACAGTACGCTCACTGATTGGAGTCTTGGTCGACTTATTCCATTGATCTGCAGCAGCTTGCGGATTTAAATGAATATTTTTTTTAAATTCCCGCAATAGGACTCGATCTTCAATGGGTGTTGTTTTGCGGTTAGCACCTGAACTAGGCAAGTTTTTGACGTCATTGTGGGTCTTATATTTGTTAATTTGATAGTGGACTGTTTGCCGCGACAAATTATATTCATTTGCAATGTCTTTTGGTTTTACGCCGGCATTAAACTTCGCCACTATTGAGGCTCTAACAACATAATTTAATTCTGCTGTTTTTCCCATTGTATTTATAACTTTTCAATCAAATTTGAATGAATTTAATGTTGAAAGGTCAACAAAAATGGTTACAGCAAAGTTATTTTAGTATCACTTGACAAAACGTGCGCGAAAACGGCGACAAAGATTTGGTCAAAATACTTATGCCGTGCCTGAATCCGCAGTCAACTCACATTGTCATTTGTAGAAAGAAGGTGTGAAGAGTAATAGACAAAATATTTTGCCTACATATTGTTGTTGCTATGAACTCTATATCCCGTATGAAAATTGTACCGTTATTCCTTGAAACTAAAAACAACCAGCACCGATAGTCGTGAGTACAGTTCGTCAAAATAATTGTGCCGACCAGTGTACTTATATATGTATGTACATTCGTCTTGCACTGACAGAGCAAGAAATGTTAATTAATTGAAAATTATATAAAATAACATTTTTAAAAGTAATTTTTTCTTTGTTTAGTGCATTTGGCATTAGTGTTTTCATTAATAACTTTATGCAGCAACAACAAATATCAAATAGTTGGGGACATCACATACACACACTCACACACAACAAGCAACAGTTCGTGCCTATGTGTGCGGTTCTCTACGTACGGTTGAAAAAGTAAAGAGAAACATATGTATGTACATATGTATGTATGCCTGTGTATGAATATAGCATGTATGTACATTCGTATTAATGTATACATTGGGCAATCGAACACAGTTGTTTGATTGTAAAAAAAAATAATGCTCTAAAAACAACAACAACTGCAAGTCATTAGCTCGCTCTTCTTCTTTCGTTTTGAACATTTAATGTTAATTGCAAAGGCAAAACGCCAAAATGTTACAGTTACCGTCGCTAGGCAACGACTGCGTAAGCGATAGTAAAGCAGAAACCGAATAACGGAGCTACGCATATTCTGCTTCGCATTGCGGGCAGATGTATGTATGTATGTATATGATTTGTTTTATTGACCTCAATAAATAATTCGATTTCGTTATTTAAATATTCTGCTTATTGCATTCAAACTTCGATATTTTGATGGTATCGGTGCCAGTGCTTTTTGATCGTGGCTCATCGCTGCACGGCATTGACACGAGTGGCCGTATTGACTCAATATGGCACGAAAAGACTCAAATGTGAATTTAAATTTGGGCTCAAGTATCGTTTCATAATATCCATCATAGTGTAGGAGCACACTAAGAAAGGCTTTTGGAAAATTCTAGCTCCAAGGGGGTGAAAACGAGCTTTAAACAAGAAAGGGATGCTAAAGTCGGGCCCTGTACCACCCCACAAAAAAGTAATTAAATTAATTAACTAAATTAATTTACTTAATTAACTAAATTAAATATAAAATATTCCATGCATGCATAGATACATTTACATTTACATCAGAATCGTGCCTTATGCGTGTTTGTGTACTTGTACATATGTATGTATGTGTGCATTGGGCCTGGTTATATGGCTATAACTTTCTTTCCGATCATTCAGTCATTATGAAACTGGTATACGGATATATAATTACTAACCTAATGTGACTACCAAATTTTACCAAAATTTCAAGAATTACGGGAGTTATAGAAAATCGTTAATAGGGGGGGAGTGGGGGGGTGGATCAGAAAAAATGAACAAACTCGTCCTTTCTCGGTCTCAGGAGAATCTGTATACCAAGTTTGGTTATTCTAGCTCTTCTACTTTCGGAGATCCTTGCGTTCATACAGACAGACAGACGGACAGACGGACATGGCTATATCGACTCGGCTTGTCATGCTGATCAAGAATATGTATACTTTGTGGGGTCTACCAAGCCTCCTTCTGTGTGTTCCATGTGCTCTCGCACAAAACTAATATACCCTTGTACCCTTTGGGTACAGGGTATAAAAATATTAGTTATAGTGGTCATGTTCGTTTAACGAAATAGTTTGGCAAGAACAAAAATGTAACGGACTACTGAACAATTTTTTGTCAAGAACAGAAAATGTTCATTTAAATACCTTAAATGCCTTCCTACTGGTAACCTTTAAGGTGAAAACATATGGGTAGGTTATGCACACACAAAATAAATACAATTGGAAACATATTGAGCCGGGTTAAGACGGGCAATACCTGCTAGTATCACCATATTTCATGGAGAAACACTGTGCGAAAGTCAGACATGCCAACTGTGCCAATAATTATGTTCGTCACTGTACATGTATAAATGTGCATATACTTGTATGCACACACAAATTCAAAGCGCAGAAGCAACGCAGATCAACCGTCTCCGTTGACTGCCTCTCCGCATATGAATTGAAATTCGCTCACAGATAGGGTATAGATGTCGACAGCTACCAGTCGGCTCAGCAGAAGTGCGACCAGTGCTGCCATTTTAGCATTTTTCCCGCTAAATCTGGCTTATGCACTGACATTTTAACAGTGCGGGAAAAATTCGAAAATAGCGGGTTGCCGGAATTCTAGCTTTGAAACATTTTTTTTTTAGCTTTTTCTAACTTTACTTTATTTTTAACAAAATATTTTGTTCCTATTAGATATGTCTTAAGTGTATAGACAAAGTGTGAATTTAGTTGAATCCAAATTAAGAAATGGGAAGAATTTAAATGCGCTTAACTCCATTTTAAGCTTAAGTTAGGTTTCTGTAATCAAAATGAACCATATTCATAATTATATTAATTTATTTTCAATTTAAGGTACGGAAGTAACAACAAAATTATCCTGACGAGGAGGAAGAGAGTTTAGATGAAATCATAATTTAACTATAGAATTAAAAATTTTTAGCTTGAATGTAATGTGAATTTTCTATTATTATTTTTACAAGAATCTCATATTATTATTATAAATTATGAATTAAGAATATAGAATTAACATGAAAACAGAGAACTGCATAAGTGCCTATTTTTGTGACTCTAAGTATGTATACTTACTGAAAAAGCGGTTGCGGTGTGATCGCCACCGCATACTTTTTTGTCTATTCAGTCACTGCCTTAAAAGGCATTTTTGTATTGCTATGACTGAATCACTTTCGTACTATATCATGGGTGTATGCGGTGTATAATTTACTTTTTATACTCTGTACATAAAATGTACAAGAGTATATTAGGTTTGCGGGAGCTAAAAATGTAACAGGCAGAAGGAGGCGTGGCAGACCCCATTCTTGATCAGCATGACGAGACGAGTCGATCTAGCCCTGTCTGTCTGTCCGTCCGTCCGTATGAACATCTGGATCTCAGAGACTATAAGAGATAGAGACACCAAATTTTGCACAAAGATGCCTTATGTGTGTATTCTATACGAGTTTGTTTTATTTTTTTTATTTTCCCCCCCCACTTCCCCCCTATGGGGGTTTTCCTGATTTTCCATTCGTATAATCGCCTATATCTCGGAGGCTATAAAACCTACGGACACAAAATTCTAGTCCCAGATGCCTTATACGCAGCAAATGTGTATTTTGGAATTTCGCTCCCTCCCCTCTCTCCCACGCAAATGCGATTTTTTCTAACTCCGGTCATTCTTGGAATTTCGAACTCAAATTTTGCAAATACCACCAGTTGGATATTATGTGTCCGTATGCCAAGTTTCACTATGATAGACCGATTTAACAAGTTATAGCAATAAATATATTTGCTGCTGCAGCGCTGTTTAAGCGCTGCCCGCGGCTGTTGTTGATGTTGCTGTTTGGTTGACTGCCAACATGTTTACTCAGACACGAATAGATGCGCATAGGCATACATACACTCACACAGACGCAATTGCTATGTAAATGTGCAATTATACAGCATTTACGTGAGTTCGAATACCGAGAAAGGTAAAATCAATCAAATTTTTTTTTTTAAATTTTTTTTTGTTTTCTATAATTATTGTAAACATATGTACAGAGTATTTCAAAGTCGACTTAGCTTTCTTACTTGTTTTAATTTCTATAATTATTCTAAACATACTTGTATGTACAGAGTAAGGGACTTTAGCTTTTCTACTTGTTCATCCCACATTCTTGTTGTCGTTTTCTGGAATCGTACTTATACTCATACGACCACAATACAAATATTGCATGAGCAAGAAACGGTGAGAGAAGAGTTGACAAAATTAATGTAATGATTAGCGAAGCAAAGACCTACATAGTACTCAAACACCGCATATGAAAACCGAAGCGGCGTTTTTCTTATTTTTGCTCATTATGTACGGCAAATTATGAAGTAATTAATTCTTTTTAATTGTGTGGAAATGTATGTGAAATAAGCACATACATATTAGTACAAAATAGTAGTAGATATGTACATACATATTAGTACATACATACATACATATGTGCATACATACAAACATACATACATGCACTGAATATGCGAGGTCAACACCGCAAATCATACTTAAGTACAAGTACTGCAGGCAGTGCAGCTGAATTGATCGTGCAGAGCGAACAAAATAAAATAAATTACCGAGTGCGAGAGAACCCAATACTCAATTGATCGCTAAATTATGGTGGTGGTTTTTACTCTCAGAAGTTTCTTTGCATTCACCAACCGCATAAGTACAAAAACAAGAAAGGAATGCTAAAGTCGAGCAGGCTCAACTCTTAAATACCCTGTACCATCCCACAAAAAAGTCATTAAATTAATTAATTTAATTAATTAATTAACTAAATTAATTAACTAAATTAATTTAATTAATTAACTAAATATTAACTAATTAAATATAAAATATTCCATGCGTGCATACATACATTTACATGAGAACCGTGCCTTATGCGTGTTTGTTTCGTACATATGTATGTATGTGTGCATTGGGCCTGGTTATATGGCTATAACTATTCCGATCATTCTATCATAATGAAACTTGGTATACGGATATATAATTACTAACCTAATGTGACTACCAAATTTTAGTTCAAAATTCCAAGAATTACGGGAGTTATCGAAAATCGGTAATAGGGGGGGGAGTGGGGGGTTGGATCAGAAAAAATGAACAAACTCGTCCTTTCTCGGTCTCAGGAGAATCTGTATACCAAGTTTGGTTATTCTAGCTTTTATACTTTCGGAGATCCTTGCGTTCATACAGACAGACGGTCAGACGGACAGGCGGGCATGGCTATATCGACTCGGCTTGTCATGCTGATCAAGAATATATATACTTTATGGGGTCTACCAAGCCTCCTTCTGTGTGTTCCATGTGCACTCGCACAAAACTAATATACGCTTGTACCCTGTAATGAGTGAGGAGTACAGCGAAAAGCAGCAATGCAGCTAGCACACTTTATTAGCGGATTGCAACCATTCTCTGCAATCATTTCTCTTTCCACAAAATTTTTTGCTCTCTTTCCAACAATTCGTTCTCTTTTCTTAACAAATTCAACTCTCTTTCACACAACTGTAATTTTGTAGCGTCACCATGGCAGGCGTCATTGCTGAATTCGTTGCTAGCCCAGGTGACCGTTATGTCTGCATTCTTTTCCGTGGCGTGTGTGAATTATTGTTGGCCGCCGGCTTTCTGTTAAAAGTTTCTGCATATTGCTGGCATAGCGACATACAGTGAGTCACATCTTATTTCGTGCAGGCGGAAATAATTATTTTGAAATGCCATTACATGCTTAATATGAACGATATCCAAAAAGTGTAAACGCCAATTTTTAGATTACTAAATATTTTTAAAGGATCTGTGTTGTTTTCTTCATAATAATATTTAACTAGAAAAATAACAAACAAGAGAGAACACTACAGTCGAGCAAGCCCGACAAAAAAGAAAAATTAAAAAAATTTTAAATTTTAGATTAAATTATTAAAATAATGGAATTAATTAATTAAATTAATAAAGAAAAATTATTTAATAGATACATAAAAGACATGTTTATGTTCAGTTTTAACAGCATACATTTCTATCAGGCAGTTTATATGCGTGTATGTATGTAGCACAACGTTGATCCAAAGCAGCAACAACAACAACATCTGCGGGCAGCGCTACCGGCAGAGCTGCAGGCAGCGCATGAGCAGCGATTTATGGCTATAACTTTCTTCAGAATTGACCTATCATGATGAAACTTGGTATACAGACACATAATCACTAACGGGATCTAGCTACCTAGCTCGAAATTCCAAGAACTACGGAAGTTATGGAAAAAACGAATTGTGGGGGAGTGGGGGGGGGGGTGTATCAGAATAAAAAAATAAACTTGACCTGCCTAGGGCTTATGGGAATCCGGATACCGATTCCATTGTATCTGGCAATTTGTTAATAAATTTAATTAAACAAATTTTCCGTTTTTTTTTTCAATTCTTATGCCCTGTACCCGTACGGTAAAATGGTTTGTGCAAAGTATGTAAGAGGCAGAAGGAAGCATCTATTTCGCCTTAAAATGGAACTGAGTTGGATTTGTTCAAGTTTTTTCATTGATCATATGAATAAATTCTTTTTTAAATGCATCAAAATTTCAAAGGGTATATTAGGTTTGTGCAAAGTATGTAACATGCAGACTCCGTAAAGTATGTACATATATATACAGTGAATCAATAAAGTCTTGGCACAAGCAGAATTTTTTATGAAAAACGTATTTAATACTTATTATTGATGGGCTTTGAAATTTTTTTGTGATGCAGTTAGTAACATTCGGTAATTATCTACACAACACATGTGAAATTGTTCCGTTATCTCTCATACAACTGAAAATATACAAGAAAGAAGAAAGAAATAGCTTGAAAACACATCAAAAAAGTCTTGGCACACAGCATTAATTCGTCGTATATTTGCAAATATAACGGTAGCCTTTACACACCTAATATTTTGTAACACCGCCCTTGGCCTGGATAACTGCTTCTAAGCGCCTACGCATACTTCCGACTAAGTTGGATGTCTCCAAAGGAGTTATTTCTGCCCATTCCGTGCGTATAGCATCTTTGAGGGAATCCTTTGTATTCTGAATCAGCATGAAGAGAGAAATCGATCTTGACAAGTCCGTCCGTCTGTCTGTCTGGATGAACGCAAGGATCTTAGAAACTATAAAATCTGGAATAATCAAAGTTGATATCCAGATTCTCCTAGGTCCGAGAAAGGACGAGTTTATTTTATTTTTTGGAATTTTCGGAAGTTTACCTGGGTACAGGGTATTTCACTGTCGGGATTGCTCGACTGTAGCGTTCTCTCTTGTTTTTATAATGGTTTTGGCATTTGTAACAATGGGTCGTCGCACAAGTGTAGAACGGCGTGAATTGGTGCTCATGCATTATAAAACAGGCTGGAGTCACCGAAAAGTAGCGGAACTCGTAGATCTGAGTCTAAGTACGGTGCAGAGAATCACCGATAAAGGCCGAAATGCGCCAAATAAGATTATCACGGACTCTGGTGAGCGGCGTAAACTTCGAAAAATTAAAGAAAACCCAATGCCGTCAGCTCCAAAATTGGCCGTACAAGTAGATGAAGACCTGGGAAAGAAATACTCTCCAGGATACCAAGTTAGTTATTCTAGCTCTTATACTTTTCTGCGTTCATACATACAGACGGACAGACAGACAGATAGGGCTAGATCGACTCGTCTCGTCATGCTGATGAAGAATATTTATACTTTGTGGGGTCTGCCACGCCTCTTCTGTCTGTTACATTTTCAGCTCCCGCAAACCTAATATACTCTTGTACATTTTATGTACAGAATATAAATAGAACAAATGGTTTGTTCGGCAAAATCAATTTATTTTATTCAAAATCGTCTCCTTCTGCTTCAAAAAGGTAGAAGTCGCACGGTGCCATATCAGGTGAATACGGCGAGTGGATAATGGTTAAAATGTGATTTTTGGTCAAACAATCTGTCACAAGCGTCGATCGATGAGAGCAATTTTTGGTCGTCAATCAATTTGTGCGGAACAAACCGTGCACACACCTTTCGTAAGCCCAAATGTTCGGTCAAAATGCGATAGATCGATGTTTTGGAGATGTTTAATTCCATTTCCATCAATTTCAATGATGATTTCGGCTGATTTCTGATGAATTCACGCACAGTTTCGATGGAATTTTCGGTGATCACGAATCTTGATTGGCCCACACACGACCACTTTGAAAACGTTGAAGCCACTCGTGCACGGGATAGGCAATCATCGCCATAAACTTGTTCCATCAATTGAAACGTTTCGGTAAAAGTTTTACCAATTTGAAAACAAAATTTAATGTTGGCTCTTTGTTCGAAGCTCATTTTCGCACCGATAACACAAACATACTGACACTTAAAACGCAATAACTTCACTTCCAATCGATGAAATGTCATGAAATTCTCACTGGACAATCGATAAAGATAGCAGATTCTAACTCACCAGTCGACATATAGATAGCGGCACCGGGGGGCGCTAGATTCAAAAAGTCCTGTTTACTTTGGAAAGCACCTTGTATGATGATATAACTGACATAACGGATAAGAAAAAGCAAAAGCTTTTCTTTAATCATTACCTATTTTCTGACAATCCCGGGCAAACATCCGCTTATTTAAACTATTCATTTGGACCTTTGGTACCTGGCGCCATTGTTTAGCATCGAGAAATTATTGTTTATAATCAATGTTACATGAATTTCTTTTAGCTCATCTACTAGGTTTTCGTAAGCATTCAGATCCTTGATTTGTTCTCCAAGTCTCAATAACTTATCTGCAATTGAATTCAACTCTTCTGCTCCATTTCTATGATCTAACAATACCTGAGCATTTCATTATTTTACTGCTTGCGCAGCTCGTTGCCGAGCATTTCCTAGCGAATAGCCACCATTTGACACACATTTGACATTAAGCAAATATTGTTAGTACATAAGACTTTATATACATAAATAGTATATAAACCAAATCTCTATATATATAAAACAGTTTGTCCTGACTGACTGACTGACTGATTGGCAATCAACGCACAGCCCAAACGGTAAGAGCTAGGAAGCTGAAATTTGGACACAAGATCCCTCTTATAGTGAAAGTGAGCACTAAGAAGGGGTTTCGGAAAATTCGAGCTCCAAAGGGGGGAAAACGAGCTCCAACGTTTGTATGAAAAATCTACAATTTTTATCCGATTAACTTCAAACTTAGTTTGTATACTCTCAAAAAGAATACAAGAAAAACTGTATACTTGGTTTTTCACCATTTTTCCTGGGGCATGAAAAAGGGGGGGTTTTCCGTGGAAAAATTGAAACACAACCAACACCCCACAGCCCAAACGGTAAAAGCTAGGAAACTGAAAACTGGGCTCAAGTATCCTATCATGGTGTAGATGCGCACTAAGAAGGGATTTTGGAAAATTCGAGCTCCAAAGGGGGGAAAAGTAGCTCCAAAGTTTGTTTGAAAATTCTGCATTTCTGAATCGATCAACTTTAAATTTGGTTTTTATAATCTATAAAAGAATACAAACAAAACTGCATACTCGGTTTTTTTTTTGTGTTGGAGCTTGAATTATTGGGGTTTTAATATTTATTCATTTTTTAAATGAAAAGTTTGTGTTATAAATTTTGTCCGATCGATTTCAAATTTGGGTAATATAATCTACGTAACTAAAATTACAACTTTGCATTTAACGATTTTTAAAATATGCATTTTACAAATGCAGGCAGAACAAACAATACAAAATATCAAACAGTTGGGGACAACTAAGTATACATACACACACACATACATATATACAAGCAGCTGTTCGTGTAGTTGCGTGCAAACGGTTGAAGTAGCCAAAGCAAAATGTGAGACACTAATGTGTGAATGTTCATTTGTACAAATGTATGTACATATATACATACATACATATGTATAAAAGTACATTCGTCTTGCACTGACAGGGCAAGAAATGTTAATTAATTAAAAGTTATTAACATTATAACATAAACATTTTTATGTTATTTTTTCTTTATTTAGTACATTTGGCATAAGGGATTTTAGGACAACGGACTACAAGGGCGTACGATGGTTGGGCAGGGGGGACATTGCTCCCCTTAGAAAGAATTTCGCATTATGAATTACACCAGCACCATTTGTATTACATACGTACATACATATATACATACGTCTGTATGTATAGTATGTACATATGTACATCAATAAGTATGTATGTACGTACATACATTCTTATATACATATATAGGTTTGTATGTATGCAGTGGGCCATCGAACACTGTTGTTTAATTGTAATAAATAGTGTTCTATGTTTTCAAATCAAAATTTTTAAAACAACAACAACAAGTTATTGGCTCGCAAAACTTCTTTCGTTTTGATAATTTACGGCTGTTAATTGCATACGAAAAATGCCAAAAGTTTACAGTTACCGTACACACACAAATACATTTGTATGTATGTATGTACATATGTGTACAGTGAACAATCGAATACAGTATTATAATCAATAACTCTCAAACGATGTTTTTCGATGTATTTGTATTCGACATGTATTACGATATATCAACACAAGTATCGATATTTTCGATATATCGCATTTAATTTTATTATTGGGGTTTTAATATTTATTCACTTTTTCAAATGAATAGTTTGTGTTATAAATTTTGTCCGATCGATTTCAAATTTGGGTAATGTAATCAACATTATATCAACAAATTGGCATTTAACGATTAAAATATAGCAATATGTTTTTTACTTGCCATATATCAAATATCAAATAGTTGGGGACATCGCATACACACACTCACACATACATACAACAAGCAACAGTTCGTGCCTATGTGTGCCCATGCATACATACATATGTACATGCATATGTATGTATGCCTGTATATGTATGTAGCATGTACATACAAAACAACAACAACAACTTTAAGTTGTTGGCTCGCACATCTTCTTTCGTTTTGACTATTTAATGTTAATTGCAAAGGCAAAACGCCAAAAGTTTACAGTTACCGTCGCTAAGCAACGACTGCGTAAGCGATAGTAAAGCAGAAACCGAATAACGGAGCTACGCATATTCTGCTTCGCATTGCGGGCAGATGTATGTATGTATATGATTTGTTCTTATCGATCTCAATAAATAATTAGATTTTATTATTTAAATATTCTGCTTATTGCATTCAAACTTCGATATTTTGATGGTATCGGTGGCTTCAACTATCGAAAGTTTTACTCTAGCAAATTGAGATGAGAAGTGTCAGTGCTTTTCGATCGTGGCTCATCGCTGCACGGCATTGACACGAGTGCCGTGTTTCATATTCCGAGTTTGTGCGTGGCCGTATTGACTCAATATGGCACAAAAGACTCAAATGTGAATTTAAAATTAGGATATACCCTTATAATTATTCCCCCTTTTTTGCAAATCGTCTATCTTAAAACGTTGCGTTATCTCTATATATAAAACAGTTTGTCCTGACTAATTGGTGATCAACGCACAGCCCAAACGGTAAAAGATGAAATTTGGACTCAAGTATCTTTTCATAGTATCCATCATAGTGTAGGAGCACACTAAGAAAGGCTTTTGGAAAATTCAAGCTCCAACGGGGGGAAAACGAGCTTTAAAAAATATTAGTTATAGTGGTCATGTTCGTTGAACGAAATAGTTTGGCAAGAACAAAAATGTAACGGACTACTGAACAATTTTTTGTCAAGAACAGAAAATGTTCATTTAAATACCTTAAATGCCTTCCTACTGGTAACTTATAAGGTGAAAACATATGGGTAGGTTATGCACACACAAAATAAATACAATTGGAAACATTATATTGAGCCGGGTTAAGACGGGCAATACCTGCTAGTTGTGTATAAAAGGAGCTGAATAAAACCAGCTTCATTCCGATTACTAGAGTAGGGATAGTTTGGATCTGGTTTTGCTTAACAAAATGTTCCACCTCTCGCACCAGGCTCACAATTAAATTTAAACTTCTTTCAGCATCTTCCAATGTAGATTTAAAATTCCTGTGATCCCCAATCAGGCCCTGAATATACTCAATTGTGTGTAAAAAAACATGTCCTTTAGATTTTCTTCTATGCCATCCAACCAACTTGTTATATATTTTATCTACCTTTTATAAAATGCATTCGGCGGCCGAATATATTAGGACCTAATATACTATTGTACATTTCATGTACAGAGTATAAAATACTCTCATTTACTCCAAATATTTAGTACACCCGTTTTAAACTCGAAAAAAAACCACTAAAATGGCACCAGCGCCGAAACGGGAACAAACTTCGCCTTCTTGGTGCAGCTAATTGACAAGAAAATGGGCGAGCAGGTCAAGCAAATCACGGACATGACCTTCAGGATAAGCTGAAAGTGATGTCTGCGCAATTCCAAACTCAAGCACCGAGCTCTGGAGCTTGAAGCTGAGGTAGGGGTAGTGCACGCTATTCGTGGAGAGGTGAATGGCAACGAAACTGAATGTGAACGAACTTTTCCAGATCATGCACAATAATAGAAACGCTGCCATTGATTGGTAATTATCGACTGGAGCCTAAGAAACCGCTAACCGGGATTGTACGAGCGTGGAGTATATACAAGTAGAACAGTCCCCACGTAATGAAACCGCCGGCACAGTCACCAGAATTAATGTTATTGAACATTTGTGGGCGATTTTGGACTTGAATATTCGGAAAAGAAATATTTACAACAAAAAATTGCTTAAAAACAACACTTGCTGAGGACTGGGCAAAGATCCCTCCGGAAACGACAAGAAAATTAGTAGAGCCGATGCCTAAGAAGCTTAAAGAAATTATTGACCAACAGGGAAGTTATACTAAGTGTTAAAATGTCGAAGCTATTCCCTATTCCCTGAGTCGAATAAACCTGCGGGAGGATGAAAGTTAGTCACAGTGTGGCTGCTGCACTGCGCACAATGATAAATTGTGGGGCATTTTCATATTGCAAATTTCATATTGCCACTCTGTTTGAGTTTCATCTCATCATATCCAAAATGTTGTCCATGAAAGTCTTGACATCAACTACAGTATCTTTTTACCAAGAACATAAATTAAATAAAATATTCTTAAGTTAATATCAATCAAACAAAAGTAGTAAATGTGTTGATCGACTAAACAATGTCAGTGTATGGAATTCTCATGCCCATGTAGCAGGTAAAGTCTGAAAACGAAATTGAAGCTGCGGGTCGCAAAACAGCCAGAGAACAAAATGCACAAATCCATAGAACATATACATATGTATGTACATATATAAATGTATGTTCAAAGCGCAGAAGCGACGTAGATCAACCGTCTCGGTTGACTGCCTCTCCGCAAATGAATTGAAATTCGCTCACAGACAATGTTGCCAATTTGACTTTTTTCCCGTCAAATCTGGTTGTTTTTGAAATGAGATTGCGGGACACTATTCGAAATAGCGAAAAACGTAAAAATACATTTCGCTTTTTTTCCCCTTTTTGTAATTTGGCCAACATTTATGTCAAAAAAATGAAAACGAGCAGCTTATCATTATTTTTATACCCTGTACCCGTAGGGTAAAAAGGGTATATTAGGTTTGTGCAAAGTATGTAACATACAGAAGGAAGCATCTCCGACCCCATAAAGTATATATATTCTGAATCAGCATGACGAGAGAAATCGATCTAGACATGTCCGTCCGTCTGTCCGTCCGTCTGTCCGTCTGTCCGTCCGTCTGTCCGTCTGGATGAACGCGAGGATCTCAGAAACTATAAAAGCTAGAATAACCAAAGTTGGCATCCAGATTGTCCTAGATCCGAGTAAGGACGAGTTTATTTTTTTTTTAATTCCCCCCCCCCCCCCCCCCCCTTCCACCGCTACAGAATTTCGTCAATAGCGACCACATTTCAAATGCTACCTAAACCAAACTTTGCACACATAATTTATAAATAAATATCTACTGTTGTTTAAAATTTATTCAATTCGGTAAATTCTAAGAAAGTTATTAGCGAAACAAATTCTCGCCAGTACAACCCCCACAACTGCAGCAACAGTTCGCTCTTCTTCTTCCTCTTTTTGGGCGCATATAACTCAGTGACGGAAGTTTACCTGGGTACAGGGTATTACACTGTCGGGCTTGCTCGACTGTAGCGTTCTCCTCTTGTTTTTTATCAATATTTGCCTATGTGTGGTTAACACTGGAAAGGTTATCGCTATTTTACTTACCCCCCCCCCCCCCCCCCCCCCCCCTTTACGGGTATTGGCAGTCGAAACGACTAATATCTACTTTAAAATCAACAAAACACAATGAAAAACAAGAGAGAACGCTACAGTCGAGCAAGCCCGACAGTGTATACCCTGTACCAGGTAAACTTCCGTCACTGAGTTATATGCGCCCAATAGCAGCAGCAAAAAGAGGAAGAAGAGAGGCGAACTTGTTGCTGCAGTTTGTGGGGGTTGTACGTAGAGAATTGTTTCGCTATAACTTTTCTTAGAATTACCGAATTTGATAAAATTTTAAACAACAGTAGATAATTGTATAGAAATTATGTTGTGGCAAAGTTTGGTTTAGGGTAGCTTTTGAAATGTGGACGCTATTGGAAAAATTCGTAGCGGGGAAGGGGGGGAAAATTAAAAAAAAAAAATAAACTCGTCCTTACTCGGACCTAGGAGAATCTGGATGCCAACTTTGGTTTTCTGCTTTTATAGTTTCCGAGATCCTTGCGTTCTCCAGACGGACGGACAGACGGACAGACGGACAGACGACAGACGGACGGACATGTCTAGATCGATTTCTCTCGTCATGCTGATCAAGAATATATATACTTTATGGGGTCGGAGATGCTTCCTTCTGTATGTTACATACTTTGCACAAACCTAATATACCCTTTTTACCCTACGGGTACAGGGTATAACAAGAGAGAACGCTACAAGTCGAGCAAGCCCGACAGTGTAATACCCTGTACCCAGGTAAACTTCCGTCACTGAGTTTATTATGCGCCCATAGCAGCAGCAAAAAGAGGAAGAAGAAGAGAGCGAACTTGTTGCTGCAGTTTGGGGGGGTTGTACTGGCGAGAATTTGTTTCGCTAATAACTTAGAATTGATCGAATTAAATAAATTAAGTAGATCATCTCTATATATATAAAACAGTTTGTCCTGACTGACTGACTGACTGACTGACTGACTGACTGACTGACTGATTGGCAATCAACGCACAGCCCAAACGGTAAGAGCTAGAAAGCTGAAATTTGGACCCAAGATCCCTCTTATAGTGAAAGTGAGCACTAAGAAGGGGTTTCGGAAAATTCGAGCTCCAAAGGGGGGAAAACGAGCTCCAACGTTTGTATGAAAATCTACAATTTTTATCCGATTAACTTCAAACTAGTTTGGTATACTCTCAAAAAGAATACAAGAAAAACTGTATACTTGGTTTTTCACCATTTTTCCTGGGGCATGAAAAAGGGGGGGTTTTCCGTGGAAAAATTGAAAACACAACCAACACCCACAGCCCAAACGGTAAAAGCTAGGAAACTGAAAACTGGGCTCAAGTATCCTATCATGGTGTAGATGCGCACTAAGAAGGGATTTGGAAAATTCGAGCTCCAAAGGGGGGAAAAGTAGCTCCAAAGTTTGTTTGAAATTCTGCATTTCTGAATCGATCAACTTTAAATTTGGTTTTATAATCTATAAAAGAATACAAACAAAACTGCATACTCGGTTTTTCTTTGTGTTGGAGCTTGAATTATTGGGGTTTTTAAATTTATTCATTTTTTCAAATGAAAAGTTTGTGTTATAATTTTGTCCGATCGATTTCAAATTTGGGAATATAATCTACGTAAACTAAATTACAACTTTGCATTTAACGATTTTAAAATATGCATTTTACAAATGCAGGCAGAACAAACAATACAAAATATCAAACAGTTGGGGACAACTAAGTATACATACACACACACCACCACATACATACATAAATACAAGCAGCTGTTCGTGTAGTTGCGTGTGTAAACGGTTGAAGTAGCCAAAGCAAAATGTGAGACACATACATACATACATATGTATGTACAAAAGTACATTCGTCTTGCACTGACAGGGCAAGAAATGTTAATTAATTAAAAATATTAACATTATAACATAAACATTTTTATGTTATTTTTTCTTTGTTTAGTACATTTGGCATAAGGGATTTTAGGACAACGGACTAAAAGGGCGTACGCAGGTTGGGCAGGGGG